>NC_090941.1:1122675509-1123350509 GCF_040938575.1 Ambystoma mexicanum
GAGAGTGTGTCGGAGAATCTCTCTGAGCCCGGGAGGCTTGGGGAAGCTGCCATTTTGTCTCTGCACTCTCCACAAATTTTGCACCTGGAAACTGCTGTTTTGAATTCAGCCCCTTCACTTGCCTCTAACACGTTGCTTCCAGCAGGAAGTGACGACATATTGTTTCCGGATCAATCAGTACCAGGAAAAGTATGATATAATCTACGACCACGAAGATAGACTTACGGCACGGTTTTGCTGTGCATCTGATAGACTTACGGCACGGTTCGGCTGTGCATTCGGAGAAGGAAAAGAGTCATCGAGGGCTTGCTTTTTGCCCAAAATTGAGAAAGGGGATTCTGTTGGCTAGGGTAGTGGAAGGACTAAGAAGTCGCTCGACCAGGAGGTCGCCAGCAACAAACTTTGGAGTATCCGTTTGAAGACTACGATGCCCGCCACCGCTACCTCTCGTATGGGACTTGTAAATAAGGGGGTGACTAACCGGGACAATGGACAAAATGCCTGGGCCACGAAAATGTATTGCTGTATTCTTATAATGATATTTGTTTTTTTAATAGTCGCTGCCTTAGGATTGTGGTACCTCGAGGAAACTCACTCTTTAGAACTTTTGTTGCCTACTGAAAGTGCACCCATTGTTCCTAGTCCCTTTGTACATTTGTATACCTTATCCCCTCGGGATTCCCAGCACAGAAAAAGGTACCACAATAACACTTTACTGCTTATCATGAATGCTACACATGCCATTTTTAATAAATCTAACTGTTGGGTCTGCTCACATTTACCGCAACACGGGGATAAGGGGCTAGGTTGGTATATTCATCCTTTACCGTTGACAACTGCCTGCTATGCTTCTCTTAGAGAACTGTTCTTTGGCATGGAATGATAGCATCTCAGGGAACTTTGATGTCATCAATTTGAATAGATTTGAGAAACGTGTTTTGACTCCCCTGGGATGCACGCTTTTTGCAAATAGGAGTAAACCAAATGTTGCTTCTATTAGGCCTTCTGATAAACTGTCTCGTCCTTTCCAATCTTTGATTTCCTTTGAAATGGCTCCAATAGGCAATAAGGATGCCATGCCTCCTTCTTACACTGTTAACCATAGCCCCGATTCAGTTTCTTTTTGCATACAGAGGAATAGAACTCAGTCAATGGGAAATCTTCTAGGTTGTGCCAATGTTGCAAATTTGACTGGGGAGAACAGACCTTTGTATGTAGGCGAACCTGTCTACTTTGTCTGCGGCAATGTAGCATTCCCATGGTTGCCCAGGGATTGGCAGGGAACCTGATATTTAGGGATCCTGTTACCTGGGGTGTTTATAGCTAGTACAAAAGAAGTTTAGAAGGCTCGTCCACGGCGGGACACCCCAGCACAAATCTTGGTTGATATAGCTAAATCAGTTGTGCCATTTTGGGGGCTGATAGTGAATTCAGAAGATATCAGAAAACTAGCGAGAGTACTGGAGAGAACCATCAACCGGACCACAGACATACTCTATAATATAACGTTAGAACAAAAGGCAATAAGATTAGTAGCACTTCAAAACCGAATGGCATTAGATGTCATTCTAGGTGAGCATGGTGGAGTGTGCAAATTAGTGGCGTCTGCTTGCTGTGTTTTCGTACCAGATTCCTCCCCAACTATCTTCAAGGCAATACAGAATCTGCACGTCCTTAGTTCCGAAGTGCATGTTCCCGAAGGAAACTGGGATCTAAGTGCTTGGTTCTGGGACTTCTTGCGATCTTGGGGTTGGAAGGTACTTTCGGTATTACTAATTATTTTGGGAATCCTGATGTTTCTTTGTTGCTGTATTCAGTGTCTACCTGGTATGTGTTCGATGCTAGGAGGATGTTGCGCACAAGCGATAGGTTCGATAGGACATAAAGTGTATGCCCCAGATAAGACTTCCAAAGAATATGTGTTGAAGGATATTTTAGCAAATGACCTAATGGCAATAGATATTTCCGATAGTGATTCAGGGTGCATGGACGATGATGCATAGAGTTATTTGCAAGGAGGGTTTGTCGAAAGAGAAAGTATATTGTGCATCCTATTGTAATATATATATTTATATTGGCCTATGCCAAGCTGCTCGAAAGTCGCTTGCGAACGAAATCCGTGTTGCAAGGTCCTGACCTTAAATCCATGTAAGCCACCATTTTAGGTCAAACCGCCATTTTAGGATTCATTGTGTAAAAGTCACCCTGTGAGTTAAAATGGTGGATGATGTCATTCCAGAATATAACATGGCCGTCTTGACCTCTGTACACAGCTAATGTGTAACTTGCCTGCAGGCCACTTGTTGAGGTCGTGAACTGAGACCTTGTCCTTCGTTGACCTATGTGTAGAAGGATTACTCGTGCAATGAAACTAATCCACGAGCATATGTTGAGACAATGTATTCAATACTGAACGAAGAACATCTTTTTAACTACATTGTATTAATGTTTAAGAAGGCCTGCATGGAAAATCTTAGAATACACAGTTATTGCATAGGCTTGTTGATACATGTATTAAAGGCAAACCAGTTATATACGGTTGTTTGAGACTTGGCATGAACCCTAGATCGGTGATGTATTAAAAGGAATATTAACCCGAAGTGGGGCTGGACATGGCGCCCACCAAGTGTATAAAAAGCGAATGCATTCTAATGTACAACGTCTCTGACTGAACACACTGAACCACGCTGGAGTTCGTTGTGTTGTACTGAGGGCCGATAGCTATCTGATTTTGCTCTGTTTTTGTAACTGGATTCAGTATAAAATAAAGTACTTTGAATGTTCCTTTGTAACCCGTGTTCGGTGTATTTCCTTTTGGGGTACTCAGCCTCGATATTTTGATTCTGTTTTCACAGGGTAGTGTGGGTGGGGTACATACACTGTGCATAGGGTGGGTGGGGGCAACATTTGTGGGGGTAGGGTGGGTGGGTTGGGGTCGAGAGAATGGGGGTAGGGAGGGTGGGTTGTTGGTTGTAGGGAAAGTGGGGGTATGTAAAGAAAGTGGGGGGTAGGGTGGGTCAGTGGAGGGTAGATAGAGTCAGAGTAGGGAGGATCGGGTAGATCGTGTTGGGGAAGGGTGGGCAGGGGTAGAGAAAGTGGGGGTGGAGAAAGTGGGAGTACGGTGGGTGGCCTGGGTAGTGAGAGTGGGTTTAGGGTGGGTGGGGTCAGAGAGGGTGGGGGTAGGGTTGGTGGGGGTACAGATAGTAGGGATATCATAGTGAGAGTGGAGTAGAGTGTGGGTGCAGGTACAGAGCTTCAGAGTAGGGTGTGTAGGTGGGGTAGAGAAGGTGGGTATTGTGTGTGTCTAGAGATGGACAGGGTAGGGTGCATGGGGGTAGTGTGGGTGGGTGGGGGTAGAGAGAATGGGGGTAGGGTGGGGGTAGAGAGAGTGGGTATATAATAGAGAGAGTGGAGTACAGTACAGTGTGTGGGTGGTGGTATTGGGTTTCAGGGTAAGGTGTGTAGGTGGGGGTAGAGAGGGTGGGTGTTGAGTGGGTGGGTGAGTCTAGAGATGGATAGGGTTGGGTGCATGGGGGTAGCATGAGTGGGTGTAGAGAGAGTGGGGGTGGGGTGGGTGAGTAGGAGTTGTGAGTCTGGGGGCAGGGTTGGTCAGTGGGGGTACAGAGAGTGGTAGTAATGTGGGACGGTGGAGGTAGAGAGGTGGGGGTAGATTGTGTGAGGGTAAGCTACATAAGTGGGGAGTGGAGAGATTGGGGAAGAGTCGGTGGGGGTAAAGAGAGTGGTTCTATGGTGGGTTTTGGGGAAGAGAGAGTGGGGCTCGGGTTGTTGGGTAGGGATGGTTGGGTGGTTGTAGGTTTAGTTGGGTTATGTAGAGAGGGGGTAGGGGTGTGGGGGTAGATAGAGTGGAGGTAGGGTGGGTATCCTGGGGAAAAGAGAGTGTGGGGGTAGGGCGGGTGGATGAGGGCAGAGAGGGTTGGGCTTGTCGAGAGTGGTGGTAGGGTGGGTTGGTGGGGGTAGTTTGGGTGGGGATGTGTGAGAGGGGGTAGGGTGGGTTGGTGGGGTAGAGAGAGTGGAGGTATGGTGGGTCCGGCAGAGAGAGTGGGGGTAGTGTGGCAGGGTGGTTGTAGAGAGTGTGGGGCTGTGGTAGGTGGGTGGGGTATTGAGAGTGGGTGGTGGTTGAGAGTTTGGGGCTAGAGTGGGTCGATCGGTGAAGAGAGAGTGGGGGTAAAGAGGGAGTGGGAGTAGGGTGGATGGGCGAGTGGAGGGAGAGTGGGCTAGATGGATGGGTGGGGTAGAAAAGGTATGGGTAGGGTGGGTGTGTGGGGATAGAGAGAGTGGGGAGGGTGGGTCATTCAGGTAAAGCGAGTGGGGGTAGGGTGGATGGGATAGAGCGTGTGATGGTAGTGTAGGGGTAGAGAGAGTGGGGATTGGCTGGGTGAGTAGGGATAGAGACAGTGGGGGTAGTGTGGCAGGGTGGTTGTAGAGAGTTTGGGGCTGTGGTAGGTGGGTGGGGTATTGAGAGTGGGTGGTGGTTGAGAGTTTGGGGCTAGAGTGGGTTGATGGGTGAAGAGAGAGTGGGGGTAAAGAGGGAGTGTGAGTAGGGTGGATGGGTGAGGGGAGGGAGAGAGGGCTAGATGGATGGGTGGGGTAGAAAAGGTATGGGTAGGGTGGGTGTGTGGGTATAGAGAGAGTGGGGAGGGTGGGTCATTCAGGTAAAGCGAGTGGGGGTAGGGTGGATGGGATAGAGCAAGTGATGGTAGTGTAGGGGTAGAGAGAGTGGGGATTGGCTGGGTGAGTAGGGGTAGAGACAGTGGGGGTAGTGTGGCAGGGTGGTTGTAGAGAGTGTGGGGCTGTGGTAGGTGGGTGGGGTATTGAGAGTGGGTGGTGGTTGAGAGTTTGGGGCTAGAGTGGGTTGATGGGTGAAGAGAGAGTGGGGGTAAAGAGGGAGTGGGAGTAGGGTGGATGGGTGAGGGGAGGGAGAGTGGGCTAGATGGATGGGTGGGGTAGAAAAGGTATGGGTAGGGTGGGTGTGTGGGGATAGAGAGAGTGGGGAGGGTGGGTCATTCAGGTAAAGCAAGTGGGGGTAGGGTGGATGGGATAGAGCGAGTGATGGTAGTGTGGGGGTAGAGAGAGTGGGGGTAGGGTGGGTTCCTTAAGATGGTGAGAGTGGAGTTAGGATGGGTTGGTGGGTACATAGAGGGTGGGGCTTGTAGAAAATTGGGGGAAGGGTGCATGGGTGGGGTACAGAGAGTGAGCATAGGGTGGGTAGGTGAGGGTGGCAAGATCAGGGTTAGGGTCAGTAGGAGGGGATAAAGAGAGCAGGTGTAGGATGGGAGGGGGTGAAGACAGTGCGGGTAGGGTGAGTGGGGTAGAAAGATTGGGCATACAATTGGTGGGTATAGAATGAGTGGGGGTAGGGTGGGTGGGGGTAGAGTGGGTGTAGGGCAGTGGTGGGCGGTAGAGAGGGTGTTGGTAGGGTGTGGTGGGTGTGGGTAGAGAGAGTGCAGGAAAGGTGCGTAGGGTAAAGAGAGTGGGAGTTGGGTGGGGGTAGAGTGTTGGGGGCAGGGTGGGTGGTTAGGGTTATACAGGGTGGGTGGGGGTAGAGAGGATGGGAGGGGGTAGAGATGGTGTTGTGTTTAGAAATGGTGGGGGTCAGGGTAGAGAGAGTGGCTGTACTGTGGTTGGGCTTAGAGAGAGTGGGGATAGGTTGGATGAGCTCGAGAGGGTGTGGTGGTGTGTGTGGGTGCTGGTAGAGAGAGTGGGGGTAGGATGGGTGTGTGGGGGTAGAGAGAGTGGGTGTTTGGTGGGTGGGTGGAGGTAGGGTGGATGGCTTTATAGAGAGTTGGTAGCGGTAGAGAGCGTGGGTGCAAGGTAGGGTTTGTGGGGGTAACGAGTGTGGGGGTAGGGTAGTTGGCAGTAAAGACAGTGATGTATTGTGGTTGGCCTAAGAGTGAGTGATGGTAGGTAGGTGTGGAATGAGAATCAGAAGAAGCCCTGGAAATAATGTTCAAAGCAGCCCCATATTGCACATTTTCAGCAAGCCCAACCCTTTTCCTATGAGAACATTTGGAAATAAAATAGATTACCACACAAAAGAGGCTCAGGGTGCAGAGGCCTGCAAGAAAATCTCCAGAGTTCCCTATAGGCCAGTCCAGCCCTGATTGTAGTGTGGACCACAGGGGTAGAGCGGGTGGGTGTAGAGAAGTGGTCTCCAACCAGTAGCTCGTGAGCTACTGGTAGCTCGCCTGAGGCTTCCCAGTAGCTCTTTGATCAGACCCCAAAATGAGCCCTGTGTGTTTATTTTGGTGTCTGAAGTCCCTGGGACCTTTCACCTGCCCCCTCTCACTCCTCTTCCTGTAAAGTAAACGGTCAAAAGCTGTGTGCACAGTGAGAGGAGGGGCTACATCTGGGCTTGAAGGGCCTGGGCAGCGTCCCAATAGGGGGTTAACTATCAATAACAAAAGTAAATGGGAAATGCGTGTTGTGGCGATTGTCACCAAGAGGTGCAAATGATGGTGGATTAGAGAGGGCATGGGTGCATAAATCTGCATGCTGTGTAAAAAAAAGCTTGGTCTGTGATTTTTCAGTCTCACTGTGTTTCTTTAGATTTATTTCAGCAAGCATTACTTTGCATGCTGGTAATTGTAGGCTTTCAATCAGAATGGGGGAAATAAAGAAACAGCTGTAATCGCTTTCTCAGCACCCGTGTTTTTGTGTGTGTGTGTGCATAGAAAAATAACAATCCATGCGAGTCCTAGCTTGCAAGAAAAAAGGTACATCTCGCTTTGCGTGTTTATGGTGAAACTGAATTATTTTTTATATTTTCAGATATTGAGTTCTCGGTTTTGAAGCTCTAGTACCAAAACTGTTTTAAAGCTTAAGATGGAATATGGCGTGATAAGGATGAGCCCACCTCTGACTCCCATGGCTGAGTCTGTTGTAAGCAAGTTTAAAAACTGTCCTGAATGTATGTCTGCCATGTCAGGTGTGCAATCACTATGACTAAAAAGGTATCTTCACTATCAGCCAATGTGATTGCCCGTCTCTGTGAATCTGACTATTTCAGATGAACTTCCTGAAATCAAAACCTTGATCCCGTCTGACAGCATCTGAGTGCGGTAGCTTTTTCAAGCTTTACACCAGATTACTGAACACTGGTGGATAGCATGCAGGTTAATCCTTCACATTAAATGTCTGGATTGGTTTCCTAATTATAAAATAACATGTTTTTGAAGTTATTGATATATTAATATCACAATAAATACATACAGTATTCCTTTTCTATATGAAGAGCAAATAAAATGCCCAAAAACATCTTGGTCGAAATTTTCATACTCATGGATATCACCACCCTAGTAGCTCCCGCCTATTGGCTATTAACTACAAGTAGCTCTTGCCAATGAAAAGGTTGGAGACCCCTGGTGTAGAGAGAGTGTCGGTAGAGTGGGTGGCTGAGGGAAGTTAGAGTGAGGTATTGTTGGTGGGTGTAGAGAGAGTGGGGGTAGTGTGGGTGCATAGGGTAGAGAGAGTGTGGGTGAGGTGGGTGAGTGGGGGTAGAGAGAGTGGGAGGAGGGTGCTGTGGGTGGAGGTAGATAGCATGGGTTTAGGGTGGGTGGGGGAGAGAGAGTGAGGGTAGAGTGGGGTTAGTGCAATTGAGGGTAGGGTGGATGGCCTGGGGTGGAGATAATGGGGGTTGCGTGTGCGGCTGGGGGCAGAGAAGATGGGGCTTGCAGAGAGATTGGGGGTAGGGTGGGTGGTTGGGGGAGAGCAGGTGGGGCGAGTGAGTGGGTGGGGGTAGAGGGAGTGGGTGTGGGGTGGGTGGGTGATGGTAGTTGGTTGGGGCAAAAACATGAAAAACAAAGCAACCTTGGGTCGACTCTCAAAAGAAGTACCCCAATATAGGTCAAACAAAACCCATCCCGCAACCATAATTGGGTTGGTGGGGTGGATGGGGCTAGAAGGAGTGGGGTGTGTCAGAATATAGAGAAATTGTTAGTGGGGTTATTTGGGTAGATAGAGGGGTAGTGCGGGAGTTTGTAGAAAGGCAGTCTCGGGAGGACAACAAAAGAGCTGCAGTCATAACTAGCCCACAAATGGCCCAATTGTCTACAAAATAGCCAACATTGAAGGAACTGGAAAGACCAACACCCGACTTACACCCGAAAAAGCTGCTGATTGGAGTGCATGTTGTCAGGGAACTTCTCATTGGGTAGTACAAGGGAGGAGTTTGGAAAAAAGATTTGAGTCATTCGGCAGTTTCATACTGTGGTATTGCTGTTTGATATACCAACCATATATTCTGTGTTCAGAAACCCTATGCCCTCTCTCACCCTACTGTAATAATGGTTTCAGCATTTTTGGGGCGCAAGCACCACAAACCTTTACCAAAACCAAAATGTAAGCACGAGCTGTGAGGATGAGGGCCAAGGGAAAGACCAAGCCTGTCAACGTCAGGTAGTAGCTTCACAGGGAAATCAGCTAAACAGCCGGGATAGGGGCTACCATTGCTTGATCTGGTGGACCGTAACCATAAACACTGTAATAGCACTCTGGAGGTTCCACCGAGACAACAACATTTCATCAGCACCATCACCATCAACATCAGCATCATCATCACCACTAATATAACATCATCACCATCATGACCAACATCATCAGTGCCAAAACCATCATCACCCTAATTATCATCGCCAATGACACAACCACCGCCATCATCATCATCATCACCAATAACATTTCATCAGCACCATCATCATCATCACCACTAATATAACATCACCATCATGACCAACATCATCAGTGCCAAAACCATCATCACCCTAATTATCATCGCCAATGACACAACCACCGCCATCATCATCATCATCACCAATAACATTTCATCAGCACCATCATCATCATCACCACTAATATAACATCACCATCATGACCAACATCATCAGTGCCAAAACCATCATCACTCTAATTATCATCGCCAATGACACAACCACCACCAACATCATTGTCATCATCACCAATAACATTTCATCAGCACCATCATCATCATCAGCATCAGCATCATCATCACCACTAATATAACATCATCACCATCATGACCAACATCATCAGTGCCAAAACCATCATCACCCTAATTATCATCGCCAATGACACAACCACCGCCATCATCATCATCATCACCAATAACATTTCATCAGCACCATCATCATCATCATCATCATCAGCATCATCATCACCACTAATATAACATCATCACCATCATGACCAACATCATCAGTGCCAAAACCATCATCACCCTAATTATCATCGCTAATGACACAACCACTGCCATTGTCATCATCACCAATAACATGTCATCCTCACTATCACCATCATCTTCATCATCTCCTTTGCCAGTACTAGTCAGTTCAGTTGGATAAGGTGGGTTAGATCGCGTAGGTGACCATGATATATTTTTCCACTTCATAGTGCCTCTTGCTGCTGCCACTGGATCAGAACCCGGACCCTCTGACCAGAAGACTCGCTGCCACCACTGCAAACACTTTCAACTACTACCCGCGGCCCATCACTGCAAAGTCCCTGTGAAACCAGCCCTACTGTGACAAGTCCACACAGAACATGAAGAATCCTAACCCGCGACTACACACTCAGCCCTACTGTGACAAGTCCACACAGACCATGAAGAATCCTAACCCACGACTACATCCTCAGCCCTACTGTGACAAGTCCACACAGACCATGAAGAATCCTAACCCACGACTACACACTCAGTCCTACTGTGACAAGTCCACACAGACCATGAAGAATCCTAACCCAGGACTACACACTCAGCCCTACTGTGACAAGTCCACACAGACCAAGAAGAGTCCTAACCCACGACTACACACTCAGCCCTACTGTGACAAGTCCACACAGACCAAGAAGAGTCCTAACCCACGACTACATCCTCAGCCCTACTGTGACAAGTCCACACAGACCATGAAGAATCCTAACCCAGGACTACACACTCAGCCCTACTGTGACAAGTCCACACAGACCAAGAAGAGTCCTAACCCACGACTACATCCTCAGCCCTACTGTGACAAGTCCACACAGACCATGAAGAATCCTAACCCAGGACTACACCCTCAGCCCTACTGTGACAAGTCCACACAGACCATGAAGAATCCTAACCCACGACTACATCATCAGCCCTACTGTGACAAGTCCACACAGACCATGAAGAATCCTAACCCACGACTACATCCTCAGCCCTACTGTGACAAGTCCACACAGACCATGAAGAATCCTAACCCACAACTTCATCCTCAGCCCTACTGTGACAAGTCCACACAGACCATGAAGAATCCTAACCCAGGACTACACCCTCAGCCCTACTGTGACAAGTCCACACAACGCATGAAGAATCCTAACCCAGGACTAGACCCTCAGCCCTACTGTGACAAGTCCACACAGACCAAGAAGAATCCTAACCGACGACTACATCCTCAGCCCTACTGTGACAAGTCCACACAGACCATGAAGAATCCTAACCCACGACTACATCCTCAGCCCTACTGTGACAAGTCCACACAGACCATGAAGAATCCTAACCCACGACTACATCCTCAGCCCTACTGTGACAAGTCCACACAGACCAAGAAGAATCCTAACCCACGACTACATCCTCAGCCCTACTGTGACAAGTCCACACCGACCATGAAGAATCCTAACCCACGACTACATCCTCAGCCCTAAAGTGACAAGTCCACACAGACCAAGAGGAGTTCTAACCCATGACTACACCCTCAGCCCTCCTCTGACAAGTCCACACAGACCATGAAGAATTCTAACCCAGGACTATACTCTCAGCCCTACTGTGACAAGTCCACACAGACCATGAAGAATCCTAACCCAGGACTACACCCTCAGCCCTACTGTGACAAGTCCACACAGACCATGAAGAATCCTAACCCACGACTACACCCTCAGCCCTACTGTGACAAGTCCACACAGACCATGAAGAATCCTAACCCACGACTACATCCTCAGCCCTACTGTGACAAGTCCACACAGACCATGAAGAATCCTAACCCACGACTACATCCTCAGCCCTACTGTGACAAGTCCACACAGACCATGAAAAATCCTAACCCAGGACTACACCCTCAGCCCTACTGTGACAAGTCCACACAACCCATGAAGAATCCTAACCCAGGACTAGACTCTCAGCCCTACTGTGACAAGTCCACACAGACCATGAGGAATCCTAACCCACGACTACATCCTCAGCCCTACTGTGACAAGTCCACACATACCATGAAGAATCCTAACCCACGACTACATCCTCAGCCCTCCTGTGACAAGTCCACACAGACCATGAGGAATCCTTACCCACGACTACATCCTCAGCCCTACTGTGACAAGTCCACACAGACCATGAAGAATCCTAACCCACGACTAAATCCTCAGCCCTACTGTGACAAGTCCAAACAGACCAAGAAGAATCCTAACACACGACTACATCCTCAGCCCTCCTGTGACGAGTCCACACAGACCATGAAGAAACCTAACCCACGACTACATCCTCAGACCTACTGTGACGAGTCCACACAGACCATGAAGAAACCTAACCCACGACTACATCCTCAGCCCTACTGTGACGAGTCCACACAGACCATGAAGAATCCTAACCCACGACTACATCCTCAGCCCTACTGTGACAAGTCCACACAGACCAAGAAGAATCCTTACCCAGGACGCCACCCTCAGCCCTACTGTGACAAGTCCACACAGACCAAGAAGAATCCTAACCCACGACTACATCCTCAGCCCTCCTGTGACGAGTCCACACAGACCATGAAGAAACCTAACCCACGACTACATCCTCAGCCCTACTGTGACAAGTCCACACAGACCAAGAAGAAACCTAACCCAGGACTACAACCTCAGCCCTACTGTGACAAGTCCACACAGACCAAGAAGAAACGTAACCCAGGACTACATCCTCAGCCCTACTGTGACAAGTCCACACAGACCAAGAAGAATCCTAACCCACGACTACACCCTCAGCCCTCCTGTGACAAGTCCACACAGACCATGAAGAATCCTAACCCGCAACTACACACTCAGCCCTACTGTGACAAGTCCACACAGACCATGAACAATCCAAGCCCAGGACTACACACTCAGCCCTACTGTGACAAGTCCACACAGACCATGAAGAATCCAAGCCCAGGACTACATACTCAGCCCTACTGTGACAAGTCCACACAGACCATGAAGATTCCTAACCCACGACTACATCCTCAGCCCTACTGTGACAAGTCCACAAAGACCATGAAGAATCCTAACCCGCGACTACATCCTCAGCCCTACTGTGACAAGTCCACACAGACCATGAAGAATCCAAGCCCAGGACTACACACTCAGCCCTACTGTGACAAGTCCACACAGACCATGAAGAATCCAAGCCCAGGACTACATACTCAGCCCTACTGTGACAAGTCCACACAGACCATGAAGATTCCTAACCCACGACTACATCCTCAGCCCTACTGTGACAAGTCCACACAGACCATGAAGAATACTAACCCGCGACTACACACTCAGCCCTACTGTGACAAGTCCACACAGACCATGAACAATCCAAGCCCAGGACTACACACTCAGCCCTACTGTGACAAGTCCACACAGACCATGAAGAATCCTAACCCACGACTACATCCTCAGCCCTACTGTGACAAGTCCACACATACCATGAAGAATCCTAACCCACGACTACATCCTCAGCCCTCCTGTGACAAGTCCACACAGACCATGAGGAATCCTAACCCGCGACTACATCCTCAGCCTTACTGTGACAAGTCCACACAGACCATGAAGAATCCTAACCCACGACTACATCCTCAGCCCTACTGTGACAAGTCCAAACAGACCAAGAAGAATCCTAACCCAGGACTACACACTCAGCCCTACTGTGACAAGTCCACACAGACCATGAAGAACCCTAACCCACAACTACATCCTCAGCCCTACTGTGACAAGTCCACACAGACCAAGAAGAATCTTAACCCACAACTACATCCTCAGCCCTCCTGTGACAAGTCCACACAGACCATGAAGAATCCTAACCCACGACTACATCCTCAGCCCTACTGTGACGAGTCCACACAGACCATGAAGAATCCTAACCCACGACTACATCATCAGCCCTACTGTGACAAGTCCACACAGACCATGAAGAATCCTAACCCAGGACTACATCCTCAGCCCTACTGTGACAAGTCCACACAGACCAAGAAGAATCCAAACCCAGGACTACACCCTCAGCCCTACTGTGACAAGTCCACACAGACCAAGAACAAACCTAACCCAGGGCTACAACCTCAGCCCTACTGTGACAAGTCCACACAGACCAAGAAGAAACGTAACCCAGGACTACATCCTCAGCCCTACTGTGGCAAGTCCACACAGACCAAGAAGAATCCTAACCCACGACTACATCCTCAGCCCTCCTGTGACAAGTCCACACAGACCATGAAGAATCCTAACCCGTGATTACACACTCAGCCCTACTGTGACAAGTCCACACAGACCATGAACAATCCAAGCCCAGGACTACACACTCAGCCCTACTGTGACAAGTCCACACAGACCATGAAGAATCCAAGCCCAGGACTACATACTCAGCCCTACTGTGACAAGTCCACACAGACCATGAATAATCCAATCCCAGGACTACATACTCAGCCCTACTGTGACAAGTCCACACAGACCATGAAGATTCCTAACCCACGACTACATCCTCAGCCCTACTGTGACAGGTCCACACAGACCATGAAGAATTCTAACCCACGACTACATCCTCAGTCCTACTGTGACAAGTCCACACAGACCATGAAGAATCCTAACCCGCGACTACACACTCAGCCCTACTGTGACAAGTCCACACAGAACATGAACAATCCAAGCCCAGGACTACACACTCAGTCCTACTGTGACAAGTCCACACAGACCATGAAGAATCCTAACCCACGACTACATCCTCAGCCCTACTGTGACAAGTCCAAACATACCATGAAGAATCCTAACCCACGACTACATCCTCAGCCCTACTGTGACAAGTCCACACAGACCATGAAGAATCCTAACCCACGACTACATCCTCAGCCCTACTGTGACAAGTCCACACAGACCATGAAGAATCCTAACCCAGGACTAGACCCTCAGCCCTACTGTCACAAGTCCACACAGACCAAGAAGAATCCTAACCCGCGACTACATCCTCAGCCCTACTGTGACAAGTCCACACATACCATGAAGAATCCTAACCCGCGACTACATCCTCAGCCCTACTGTGACAAGTCCAGACAGACCATGAAGAATCCTAACCCGCGACTACATCCTCAGCCCTACTGTGACAAGTCCACACAGACCATGAAGAATCCTAACCCACGACTACATCCTCAGCCCTACTGTGACAAGTCCACGCAGATCATGAAGAATCCTAACCCACGACTACACACTCAGCCCTACTGTGACAAGTCCACGCAGACCATGAACAATCCAAGCCCAGGACTACATACTCAGCCCTACTGTGAAAAGTCCACACAGACCATGAAGAATCCTAACCCGCGACTACATCCTCAGCCCTACTGTGACAAGTCCACACAGACCATGAAGAATCCTAACCCACGACTACATCCTCAGCCCTACTGTGACAAGTCCACGCAGACCATGAAGAATCCTAACCCACGACTACACACTCAGCCCTACTGTGACAAGTCCACGCAGACCATGAACAATCCAAGCCCAGGACTACATACTCAGCCCTACTGTGAAAAGTCCACACAGACCATGAAGAATCCTAACCCGCGACTACATCCTCAGCCCTACTGTGACAAGTCCACACAGACCATGAAGAATCCTAACCCACGACTACATCCTCAGCCCTACTGTGACAAGTCCACGCAGACCATGAAGAATCCTAACCCACGACTACACACTCAGCCCTACTGTGACAAGTCCACGCAGACCATGAACAATCCAAGCCCAGGACTACATACTCAGCCCTACTGTGAAAAGTCCACACAGACCATGAAGAATCCTAACCCACGACTACATCCTCAGCCCTACTGTGACAAGTCCACACAGACCAAGAAGAATCCTAACCCGCGACTACATCCTCAGCCCTACTGTGACAAGTCCACACATACCATGAAGAATCCTAACCCGCGACTACATCCTCAGCCCTACTGTGACAAGTCCACACATACCATGAAGAATCCTAACCCGCGACTACATCCTCAGCCCTACTGTGACAAGTCCACACAGACCATGAAGAATCCTAACCCGCGACTACACACTCAGCCCTACTGCTACAAGTCCACACAGAACATGAAGAATCCTAACCCACGACTACACACTCAGCCCTACTTTGACAAGTCCACACAGACCATGAAGAATCCTAACCCAGGACTCCATACCCAACCCTACTGTGACGAGTCCACACAGACCATGAGGATTCCTAACCCAGGACTACATCCTCAGCCCTACTGTGACGAGTCCACACAGACCATGCAGAATCCTAACCCAGGACTACATCCTCAGCCCTACTGCTACAAGTCCACACAGAACATGAAGAATCCTAACCCACGACTACACACTCAGCCCTATTGTGACAAGTCCACACAGACCATGAAGAATCCTAACCCAGGACTCCATACCCAACCCTACTGTGACGAGTCCACACAGACCATGAGGATTCCTAACCCAGGACTCCATACCCAACCCTACTGTGACGAGTCCACACAGACCATGAGGATTCCTAACCCAGGACTACATCCTCAGCCCTACTGTGACGAGTCCACACAGACCATGCAGAATCCTAACCCAGGACTACATCCTCAGCCCTACTGTGACGAGTCCACACAGACCATGAGGATTCCTAACCCAGGACTACATCCTCAGCCCTACTGTGACGAGTCCACACAGACCATGAGGATTCCTAACCCAGGACTACATACCCAACCCGGGAGGATGGAGTAATGAGGCTCAAGCCTGGAATCCAATAATCACAGCTGATGGATAACATTTATCAGCAAGAGGAAGACAGACAGCACAGCCTCTTGCTGCTTTCTTACCCACTGCCCCCCTCGACCGCACAAGTGCTCCTTCTTCTGCACACCAGCACCGCCCCGCAACAACTCCACGTGTCTAGGTGCCACCCCTGACATTTTGAAGGGAGTCTTTACAGCACGCACATTCCCCAAGCATTTGAACTGCCGCTGAACGTGTTCTCGTTCGACAATGAGCAGCTTTCTCCATTCAATCTTATCGCGAACGGTTTCTTTTGTGCATGTTTACACTTCTATGTTCGTGAGGCTGCTTGTGTATCTGGGCCCGCAGCACCTCACACAATGTACAGACAGGTGCAGGCGAGAGTGCCAGCTTGCAACGTTGGAGGCTGAATTCTTTCTTACCACCTGACCTCTCCTAAGCAGTGGGCTTGGGGGAGGTGTCGGTAAAGGCACGGAGTGTTAGAGGGGTAGGGTGCAGGGGATGGAAAACACAATGACGTGTATAGTATTGTTACAAGCATCATGTACACAGGGAACACAAACAGACAGCCTGGTTATGGCCCACCAACTCGAGTTCATGTGCTATGCCCCACTGCCAGCCGGTATGGGCTTCCAACCAGGTGGTTACCGTCATTATAGCCTCGCTCTGGTGATTTTATTTTTCGTTTTTGTGAATGCTTTTTCCTAAACAAAAGCAATATTCCCCCAACATGGCCACCAAGCCTCTGCTCTCCCTAGCAAGATGAAGGGCGCGGGGGAGGGGGGTGATGGGGTACTAGACGTGGAAGTACATTGCTCGCAGGGGCTGATAGGGCCGATTGGGACTGTGACCAGGGAACTTACAATATCGGGCAAATGATGCAGTCTGATGGTCCCAGTAGCTGCACATATGAGGTCAGACCTGGCGTGTGCTCTGAGTACCTCGACTGTGATGGCAATAGCTGGGAATTGTGTCCATACCTGTGCGAGTTATGACGAGCCATGGAACATGATGGGAGTGCTTTATGGTTAAGCCTTGTGAGCAATACAAGTAACTAGACACATGACGTCTTGAAAATGCTATGGGTACTTGACCTTATGATGTCCCAACTATCCTGACACACGCATGCACGCACGCACGCACGCACACACGCACACACAAACGCACACACACAGAAGGACCATGAAAGGGTTCAGTCTGCACCAATGTTTTATTTTCAAAATAGAGCTATTGAGTCACCTATCGACCACCCTACCTGACAGCGAATATCAAAGATTGTTACCGCAAGTCACAAATGGACCGATGTCCCTGACCTCATATAGCGACCACTTTTCCTGATCACACACTACAGCCTTTCTGTCTTCTAGCATACGGGGGCAGGGGTGGGGGGGGGTTTGGGGGTTCTGATGGTTGAGTGAGTAAACTTTATTGATCGGATTTCACCATTAACATACATCCTTAAACGCATCATAGCAAAAACAAAAAACATTACAAAATGTAAAATCAGTTTAAAACACAAGGTTAAAAAGAGAATTCTCCCCACTTCAGTTTCAATCTAAAACTTTCTTTGAATGTCTTATCAGGCCCTTGCTCACGTAGGTACCCAATTTGAAAATAATGTCAAGGTCCGGACAGTTCCAAATTAAATACAGTGCCGCTTTACAGTCCCTTATCTGACTTTCCAAGAAGCAAGGCCTTTACAAATCTATTGGCAAATCTAGGTACCACCTACATATTCCCAAAACATTCCTAAGATCCTCCCTTGCTTTCAGGCCACAGGTGCACCTTTTCGATGGGTCTCCCAGTACCGGATTGGGGCGGGCTTTAAGTGGTAACATGTTTAAATGCACTAATAAAATAGAGCGCCGACAGTTGGGGAGGGGATACTGCGTACACTGCCCCCATGCTCAGCATTAAATCTGATATGTGGAAACAGATTCAGAGAGCATAAGGCCTGAACCGCATTCCATTGCTGAATCAGGTCCCTACTAACTATCCCCTCTTTGACCTCTGATTTTAACTCTGTCAGGCTCAGGTCTCTTGATGAGGTCAGGGACTCAATCCCTGCCGTCAACAGTGTGTTAAAATCACTTGAATTGTAAAGAGAAACCTGAGCCTGCCATCTCCGATGACAGGTACTGAATATTGTCATTTTTCGGGGGTACCTGCCGATCCTTTCAAAAGAAGGCGCCTTGTCTCAATTTAGCTTGTGTGGCTATCCTTGTGATCCCCAGCTCCAAACGCAGGGCACAATTTGGGGTTCCCATTGGGAGACCCATCAGCCTTTTCATAATTTTATTTTGGGGATCCTCCTACTTCTCACAGTTAGAACTCCCCCAGATTTCACTGCCACACAGTAGCATGTTCCCCACCTTACACTTATAGACCGCTATCGCCTTACCCAGCATGCGCCAACCCAATTTGTGGTAGAATCTAATTAACCCATTTAACCTTGACCTGGCCTTTAGACATACCGATTCCAAATGCTTTTCCCACTTCCTGTGAACTGTCAAAGGTCAGCCCCACGTAACAGAATGGATCCACAACCTCGACTTTCTCACCACTGAGATACCATGAGTAGTCTACCTTCTTCCTGCTATTGCAAAAAATGACAGTCTTTCCTTTATCCTTATTCAAGGTTAACTTATTAGCCTTAAAACACTCCGCGGCATAGTCAACACCAGCTTTTAGCCATACGGGGTCCAATCGATCAGCATCTAACAGTGCATCGAAAGACGTGACTCCCGAATGGGGTGGGTTGGTCCTAGAACTGGCTTCTGCAGGGTTGAAGTCGGCTAAAAATAGGAGGAATAGCAGCGGTGCCAGGAAGCAACCGTGTTTACCTCCTTGGTTTGTAGGGACTTCCCCCATTAGCCGACCTTGGTTATTTACCTTTTACAGTGGCTGTAGCATCTTGGTAACTGCATAGAATCAACTGCAGTAGGTTTAGAGGTGTATTCGTGTTCCTGAGTTTCTGCCACAGAATCTCATGTTAATTTGATCAAACGCCTTCTCAAGGTCCAAAAAGGCCACATGCAGGCTGTTCCCTCTTATCGATCAATACTTCTCAAACAGGATATGTAAAAGCAAGCAGCGGTCCATAGTTGAAAACCCACTACGGAACCCGCCTGGAAGGAAGGTAACACTGCATGACTCTCTGCCCACTCTTCGACACTCCTCGTTATACGTTTATTAAAGATCTCACTTGGACTATGCAGGAGCGAGGTTGGGCGGTAACAATGGGGGGGCGTTCTGGCGGTTGATTCAGCGTCCCCTCACTGTAGGTGTTCACAATCCTCTCAATGAGTGTAAGCGGAAGCTAGAAAGTAAACGATCTCCAGAGCAGAAGGAAATGAGTGATATCTGGTGAGACGGAGGGCAGCGAATCCAACTTAAATTTGATTGATGCCCCAACTTAATTGTCTTATTGTCGGTGGATTATTTTGTGAATCTACCATTTCTGTGCCCCTTGCCCACTCTGCCTTCCCTCCCGGCTCTTGCTCAGTCACCCATCACCATTATATGGACTGGATCGAGGGCTTCATAAATTACCCCATTGCAAGCAGCGGCCATAGAGTATGCCTGCCACACCCATGTAAAAGGCATGCCATGAGAAGAGATGCCAATGGGCTCGGCGCGCTTTACAAATAAATAAAATACAAAATACAAAAAGAGCCACATCGCTAACAGCAAAGGCAGCAGCGACCAGCAGGCACCTACCTCACCAGGCACTCAGAAAATACCACCAGCCCCAGAAACAGCACCCACCGCATGGTTCCTCCAGACTGCGAGGGCAGGAGCTCGGGGGCCGCCTTTTAAGCAGCAAGACTTCCTTTGGCTGATAAGATTGGCCACCACTAACACAGCCATATCTAAGCGGCCGCTTTCTGAGCTTAGTCCTAAGTGCCCGCTGTTGAAGTCATGCACAAAAACACCGTTTCGCCTCGTTTAGCAAATAGTAAGCATGATAAGAGTTCACATTGCAAGATGTCCTGCTTGAGTGCTCCTGCTCACGAGGAAATTAAACCAAACAGAACATGTCAAAAGCCAGTTGGAGCTTTGTGCACGCTCATGCCTTCTCAGCCGTCCTTCAGGTGGGGGTGGGGGTGGGGGTGTGGTGTTGTGGGCTACAGTAGTTGTGAATGTGTGCCTTGTGTAATGTGGGCACATCTGTGTGTTGTACTTCTATCCATTCACATGAATTTGCAGTCATAGGAATGTTAGTAAATTACCTGGGACTGATGGGGGTTGGCTGGGACTATGCAGGGGAGCTTCAAGGGATGGCTGGCAATTATGCAGCCAAGAGCGCGTGCACCGTCAAGGTGAGCGGGTGCACCGGCAAGGTGAGTGAGCTAGAGCTAAAGGACTGAGTTGAGAGAGTGGAGGTTAGTGGTGGTGTTTGTCAGTGAAGGGGGAAAACAGTGAAAAGGAGCACTCACCCAAGGATACAGAAGGCCGACCAGAGAGAAACAGATGGAGGAGGGCAAAGTAGTTCCTGCATAAGTATGCAGATTGCACAGGGTTCCTGCGGCAAACATGGGCACTTTCCAAAGGGGGGCATAGGAGGTGATGGGAGTGAGCAGTACCCTGGGTAGCTGAAGATGGTGATGGGAAACACAAGTTTGGGGGGAGTGACAGGTGCGGGAGGGGAAGATCCTTCAGGGACGTTGAGAAGGTTGTTCCTACCACAGTGGCTATGGAGGTGATGACGTTCTGCAGTTGTGGACCGCAAGTATGGGAGTCTTGTGTGAGGTTATGAGGTTATTGCAGGAAGGAAACAGGAGAAGGAGAGAGGAGAAGGAGAGGCAGGAAGGTCGATGACATTGGTTTTAGAGAGTTGAGCGAGAGACAGCAAAAAGCCAGCCCATGGCAGTCAGAGAGCCTCAGAGAGAGGTCAGAGGTGAAAGAGGGGCAGGAGACACATATGTGAGTATCATCCAGAAAGAGGTGGGAGGATGATCAGAACCAGGAGATGGTGCGTGAAGAGCAGATGGCATGAGGGTGAGCTTTGAGGACTTCTACTGGGGGGGGGCGAGTAGGATCACAGAAGCCTATGTTTCCAGAGAAAGAGAAGGAATGAAAAGAAAGTTAAGAGTCCATCCAGCAGAGAATGGATCCCTGGATCCCCAAAGTTAGAGAGGGTCGACAGAAAGAGAAGGAATGAAAAGAAAGTTAAGAGTCCATCCAGCAGAGAATGGATCCCTGGATCCCCAAAGTTAGAGAGGGTCGACAGAAAGAGAAGGAATGAAAAGAAAGTTAAGAGTCCATCCAGCAGAGAATGGATCCCTGGATTCCCAAAGTTAGAGAGGGTCGACAGAAAGAGAAGGAATGAAAAGAAAGTTAAGAGTCCATCCAGCAGAGAATGGATCCCTGGATCCCCAAAGTTAGAGAGGGTCGACAGGGGGTGGTATATAGGCAGCTGTGTCGCAGGCAGCGGATATGACCAGTGCTGTTAGGGTGGGGGTGGTTTTGGAGAGGTGGGCACACAGGAAGAAGTCAGCAATGTGGGCCAAGGGCATCTAAGTAGAATGGCAGGGCTAGAAGCTAGAGATCAGGGGTTCACAGAGATCATTGCTTCAAAAAACCCATAGGGTTTTTAAAATACTAGATTTTAATGTAATGGGGCGTGAGTGAAAAGGCCAGCAGATGGCTTGGCAGTTAAAATCTGCAATGGCTTGTTGATGTTAGGTGTTAATGTGGCTACTTAGAAACACGTGGCAAAGTTCTAATATCGAGGGTGAATTAAAGAGAAGCGAGTAAACTACTCAACCCGAGAACACTAGGGGTTGATGGTCCAGAGGATAGGAGCGAGTCAGTTCATACTGTGTGGTGGCAAGACACAGTCCATACTGTGTGGTGGCAAGACACAGTCCATATAGTGTGGTGGCAAGACACAGTTCACACGTTGTGGTGGCAAGACAGAAAAAGGCAGGGGGAGCGACTGGGGGCAGGAAGGACAGAGAGATAGAAGAGGGAGGTGGAAAGAAGTGATATTGAGTTTAGAATTTGCAGGGTTTCCCTTGTTTGGGCATTGAAGATGAGACGGTGTGGGAAAGGTGGTGACTCCACACAGAGATGCATGCCACTGAATGTTTGCTCCATAGGTGCAGAAAAGGGAGGAATGGGAGAAGGACTGAGGATCTGACTGTCGATGAATGAGTGAAGAGTGAGACGGTTGGAATGACATTGGGAAATGGAAGAGGAAACAGGATGGAACTGAAGCACTGTAGCTGAGAAGGCAGTGACAGATGGGGCGAGATCCATCCTGAGGGTAGGTGCCCAAAGGATGAGGAAGGACACACATGGTCAGGGGGCTTCCTTGGGCGTACGTGGTAAGGGTGTGGAGGAGGCAAGGGAATGGTTGGAAAGAAAAGTCAAGATTGAGTTGGGGAGTCGCAGAGGTTTGTACGAGTTTCATGACAGCTATGGGGACTTCAGTGGGAAGGGAGTCAAGGAGTAGGATCAGGACAAGGGAGGAAGGAGTTAATTAGGGCAGGTGTCCAATTGATGGAGAGGATTGGGTGGGGGTAGCAAGCAGGAGCTGGGTCACTGTAACCTCAAAGGTAAAACAGGGAAGCTACATCGATGGAGCAGGAGAGTAAAGGGCCCTGAGGATCATCATGCCAACTCGCCCCCCGCTATAATTCGAGCAGGACGAGTAGATAATGGCGTGGGCACCAGAGGGTAGAGCCGCAGTGTTGTGGGAGTGAAGTTTCATGAGATTACTTGCTGCATGAGGATCAAAGTGCTCAGTGCGGAAGGAGGTTTTAATGCATACTGATGAGGCATTGGAAAGTCCAGGGGAAATTGTAGTTGGGCGGGGGGAGGGGGACCAGCGTTAAGGGGGCGCTGAGAAACGTGAATTGCATTGGAGCAGGAGTGACAGACTGATGGTTTCTGATGAGTAATGCATTGAACGGGGAGGAGATGGGTGGCGAGAGTGGGAGAGGTCGAGACGAAGAGCGGGGCATTGGAGGGTGGCGTGAGGTGCCATCGAGAGATTGGTAGTGAGGATGTTTGTTGACCATGGTATGAGGGCTGCAATAGGTTAATGTGAGCAAGTAGGCAGGCAGTGACCAACAGTGTGTGTTGTGAGACACTGCCCCTTTTCTTGCTTTCATTTTTCGAATATTTAAATGGATATATCCTGGAAAATTGTCTTGAAACTGGTCCTTGTTGTGCTCAGAGCTCCAAATCAGGGAACCGAGGCTCCTACGATTGGCTGTAGGGGATCCAGACACTCCGAGTGAAGGGGTACAGTCTGCCAGGATAGACAGCAGCAGGAGCCCCCATATTCTGGTGACCATGCTGCCTTGATGTGACAATCTCACGTTGCTCAAATGTCAGGCTGCTTCCAGAAACAGGATGCTCTAACAAGGAAGGAGGACTCGGAAGTGGAAGGGTCAGCTGGGAAGTGCTTCCGTCGGTGCTTCAGTTTCTTTCAGCCTTAAACATGTTAACACGTGTCCTCTGGCAGTGGAGCATTAGTACAGCTTGGCATTTCGTAGTTAGTGTATTGGACTACATGCATGTTTAGGCGAGGCATACAGGCATTCGGGCAACTGTTGATTAAACATGACTTCAATACTCGGTACTGGCAACGCCTAAACTGGCTGTTCGCTCTATAATGCAGCTCTTGACGCCATTTTCTGAGGGCACTCTCGGCGCACAGCTGCATCCCCAGGGTGAGCGCCAGAGCAGGCGGTGATTTGCACAGGAGCAACACGTGGCCAGTGAGTGATGCAATGCGTACATTCCTGGCTTTACCCAGAATGAATGCACCGGGTCAGGTGTTTAGTGACAGCAAGTTCCCACACATGCAGCAGCATCGCAGCCAGGGTTCCACGCGAGCAGCACACCTGTGCACATTGAGCAATACTGGGCAATACACCCCATTACTTGGGATATCTTCTGCATTACTTCTGTCAGATACATCATAAATCTGCATCACCTGGACCTGAATGAGTAATTATGGGATAACATTATGTGAGGGGTCGTAGTTAAGCAAAACAGACACAGGGGTGTTTGGACGTCCAAATTATTTTATTTAAATAATAAAAGGAGTTGGAAAAATGCCTCATTAGCCCCAACTCCATGAGGGGGTTTCTTGCGTCAACAGAACTAATGAATGGAGCACTCATAGTCAGGATGTCCAAAACAAAGTTCACCGTCCTGTGTCCAAAACCTAAACTGACCCTCACACTCTCAATCCTGCAAATTCCACTCAGCTTGGGGACAGTCGACCTACATGGCAACCAGGCACCCAAGTCCCAGGCCAATAGCCCCAGCTGCCCTGGAGTTCTTGAAGGGACCCTTTAGACCTTATCCCTTTGGGGAGAGACGGGGACCCGACCTGGACTCCCCAGGACCAGAGCTGGGCTTGGGGATGGTCGATTCACATGCAAGAAAGGTGCCCAAAAGCCAGGCTAGCACCCCGCTGTGCTGGAGTTCTGGCCGGGCTGCTTTAGAGATTTTCCTTCCACATTAGAGCTTTTCAGTCCTGGGAAGGATGGGCCCCCCCACTGCGGACATTCAGCCAACGTTCAAAGCAGGCGCCCAAGACATGGGGCCAGCACCCCCGGCCATCCTGCAGCTCTGACCAGGCTGCGTTACAACCTCTTCATTTGTGTTAGAACATTTCCCTCCAGGGGGGGATGTAGACCCTGACAGCGCTCCCAGGGATGGCCGCTGGGCTTGGGAATGGTTTACCCACCAGCTCCGGCCAGGCTGCCTTACAGCTGTTCCCTCCAAGGAGAGACAGGGACCACACAGGGACCGGTACTGGGCTTGTGGGCGGTTGACTCATGTGGGAGAAAGGTGCCCAAGACTACGGCCAGCACCCCCAGCTGCCCTGGAGCACTGGGGGGCCCTTTAGAGCTTTTCCATCTGGGGAGGGACAGAGACCCCGTCAGGGCTAACCAGGACTGCCGGTGGGGTTGGGGATGGTCGACCCATGTGGGAGAAAAGCGCTCAATGCCGGGGCCAGCACCCACGGGTACCCTGGAGCTCTAGCAAGGCCCCTTTAGCGATTTTCCCTCCGGGGAGGGACAGGGACTCCACCCTGTGACCCCCGCTGGTTTGGGGGTGGGTGACCCACGTGCAAGACTGGCACCCACAGCCGTGGGTAGCACCATACTGGTGCTCTGGCTGGACTGCCTTAGAGCCTGTCCCTCCATGTTAGAGCTTTTCCCTGCAGGGATGGATGGAGACAATGCCGAGGCTCCCTAAGAGCAACTGCTGGGTTTGGGGACTGGTGACCGATGTGAGAGGCAGGCACCCAAGGCCAGGGCCCAGCACCCCCAGCCGCCCTAGAGCTCTAACAGGGCTCCTTTAGAGATGTGTCCTCCAGGGAGGGACAGGGACCCTGCTGGGCCTCCCCAGGACCGCCGCTGGGCTTGGGTATGGTCAACACAAGTGAGATACAGGAGCCCACAACCCAACAAACAAAGCATTTGCCTAATCAAAAGGAGGCAAGACTGTTATCCATCCAGCATGGGACAGAGTCCTCCAAAACGCACAATGTGGGACAGTTTGCCATCCCAGTGAGAGGTTTTTCCTCTGGGGAGGGGCCGGGATCCTGCCGAGGCTCCCCAGGACCAGCACTGGACTTGGGGACGGTGGACACACATGGGCAACAGACGCTCAATAATGGGTGCAGTACCCCCAACCTCCCTGGAGCTCTGGCTGAGCTACGTTAGAGCTTTTCCAATCAGAAAACTTGTTTTCCTTGCAAAGGGGTGCATCAAGCCTTTTCCTTAGAGGATTGTTTTTTTTGGTCTGGTTGTCTGGTGGTCAGCCTCACACCAGGTGGTACCATTACATCAGTGCCAAGCTAATACGTATCCCATTCATACACACAAGCCCAAATTGCTGGCTTTGCCAATGCTTGTTTAATATGCAAGCAGTGACACCCACCCACACTTTCATCCTTCAGACTGCTCTCTAAACCTCACGAGCAGGCACATGTATCTACCATAGCTGCTTACTGCATGTAAGGTAAATGGACTTACCCATGGATTAAGGTCCTCTGAGGCAACCCGGGGTGTGTCAGTAACTTAAGCCCAGCCAGAATCCCCCAATAAAGGCCTTCCTGACAATAAACAGATTGAGCCTCATCAGAAGCTTTCTGCATGGATGGGAGAGTGTGCATACCACTCCCCAAAAGGCTTCGAGCCAAGGTCTCCACACAAATGCATTACTAAGGGCCTCATTACACGGAAGGCGGTGATCCAGGGTGCTATTAGCACCCTGGACCATGCCGGTAAATTACCGGCACCGCCTTGGCGGTAAGGGGATTTACCGCCCCATTCCAAGGTCGGTGGGGCGGTAAATCCCCCTTCCGCCATTGCCCTTCCCCATTCCCATTTCTGCCCCATAGGGCTCTATGGGAATGGGGAAGGCGCTAATTACGGCACCGCAATTTTGCGGTGCCGTAATTAGCTCCGAGGTCCCTTAGCGGGTTGGTTTTTAACGCCTGCAAGAAGCAGGCGTTAAATCCTCCAACCCGCTAAGGGACCTCGTAGTACGGCGGTAAGGGTTAACGGTCACCGTTGCCATTAACGGTGACCGTTAACCCTTACCGCCGTCCGTGTAATGAGGCCCTAAGTGTGTTAATGACCACATGCAGTCATTTGAAAAACACTCCCAAAATGGTGAGCAACTGAAGGAGGTCCGTGACTCAGAATTATGATGACTCTTCAAGTATGTGGTTTTCCAAAACTGTTAACAGTGTTACTGTCTGGTGTAAATACCTCCAATCCCGTAATCAAGCACAAGGTTTTGACATGGCAATCCTCAAATTCTCGATACATGAGCCATAGCATGAGGAGAAACAGCGCAGCATTGTGTTGGGCGGGTCCCCCAGTCTGGGAGTATATTGCCATTGAACATGATTTATTGTATGGACTGTATGTTCAGTAACATACATGCCAACATTCTGCGACCAAAAATCTGTAGGAATTTTAAAGTGTCAAAAATAGTAATTAGCATAAAGATGACATGACAAGAAATGATGTCACATCAATTTGACCCAATGAAAAAATGACAGGGCATAACATCACAGGAAATTATGTAATGTGAACTTTGACCGTATGATGTCACAGGAACTGACTTCAAATGGCGTATTGCCATGAGGAGATAACAGGAAAGTTCAACATAATGGTTGGGCACTGCCCTTGTGTAGAGTGGAAAACAGTCAGAGGAATCTGTGAGGTGCATACATTACAAGGGAGACAAAGAAATAGAGCTGGGGGTTAATAGCTGGCGATTAACACGAGACGGGCAGCCAGCAGGAGCTGAAACAGAAAAATACCCACTGAGAAGCTATAAATCCTTCTATGTTCGCAAGTGCCTGCTGTGAAGGAACCATGTGATAACACTTCTGTATACCCCAAGGGAAGCCACGGCCGCAAGGGCTCCCTAAAATGCAAGCCCCAGAACAATAGTAATAGAAAGAGAAATATATTGCTGTGTTATAACTGCTGACTGGAAGCTTGGGGAAGTTGCTGGAGGTCTCCCTGAGGTTCATGACCCCTTTCAAATGACATGGTTGAAAGGTCCTGATGCCGGCCCTGCCCTTGACACATCAAATATTCAAAATAGTAACAAATGTACCTGCCTCAGAGAACATACGTTTGCAGCTGTGTGTATTGAGCAGAGATCCTGGGAAGGTCACTATTCTGTAGTGAGAGACAGAGCACAGGGGGAGCTCTGAACAAACACAGTAAATTATCCCACAGCACGATGAGCTCAGGCAGGCAGCTCTGAGAGGCAAGGATCATGTGTGTGGTGTCATGCCGTGACGCTCTGACACTTGCCTGGACCTCATGGTGCACAGGCACTGGGCAGTGTCAGTTTCACATCATCTGTTGTCAGGCAGCATCAATCCATCAAATGAATGGGCTATTTAACATGCCAGAATCTGTAGCTCCAAGATAATCAAGTATCTGTCTACATCATAACTAAACTGTTATTTGCATGAAGTGGCACAGACACCCCTCGCACTGAGTGGCCAAACAAAACCTAGAACAAAGAGCAGTGGAGCAATTCTTGGTGCTAGTTCAACATTTTGAGGGCAGAGCTGCTTATGTTACTGAATATTCAGGTAGGTTACAAATACAGATGTTCAGTGAATAATCAACAGTCTTGGACAAAACAGGCAAAGACCAGATGTTTATCAATTCTGTGCCCAATGTATTTCGGACATTTACTCATCCTTCATTGGGAACATCCACAAAATAAGGTACCTGATAAAATAGCATAAAAGAAACATGCGGTGCAATGTTCCATAGTTCCTCAAAACCATCTAATCATAAACATAGAACACACCATTCCCACAAAGATCCATGAACAAGTGGTAAACAAAATGCAACATGATACCGTATCATCTTTTGGCTCATGTATAAGGACATTAATAATGTCTACCTCATTAAAAGGTAACTCATTCACAGAGATTCAATTGACAGTGATGAGTCAAACATCCATCTTGAAAAACAGCAAAAACATGTTGACTATGACGTAACAAGGGTATTTGACAACATCATAACATCTTAAAAGTAAGTGTGAACCAAAACATAATGGACGCTTTATTAAATGTCTAAATATCGTCAGCTGTACTAGTGTTAAAATGGTCTATTTGTAAGATGCATGCCGGAATATAGCTGTTAAAACGCTGTGTCTGATATGTGGCAAGAACCTAAGTGTGGAAAAGCAGTGTTATATCTCACATAACTAAAAGACACAGTGGGCCTCATTACGACCCTGGCGCTAAGGGGTCTGCGCCAGCGTTAGCTGCGCGGACCCCTTACCGCCAACTACGAGTTCCTGGAGCGCCATGGTCATTTTTCCGCCCGCTTTTTGCGGGCGGAAAAATCCATGGCGCTCTTGGACCTTGGTGTTAATTACGCCACCGTATTTTACGGTGGCGTAATTAACTCCTTCCCCACTCCCATTGAGCCCTATGGGGCCGAAATGGGAATGGGGAAGGGTAAATGGGTCAATGGGGACTTACCGCCCCGCCGACCTCGGAATGGGGCGGTAAGTCCGCCATCCGCCATGGCGTAAAGGGACTTTGCGCCATGGCCGGAAAGTCCGTCGATGGCGGAAAAAATCCGCCAGGGCCGTAATGAGGGCCAGTGTCTGTAATAAACACTCAGGGAAGATAAACTCACCAATTGTACAATTAACACAGAGCCACCCGTGCTACGTTTCCTCGAAGTATGCAGTTCCATTTAGGGGGCCTGTTTTATGACCTCAAAAAGGAGTGACGTCAGGGGATGATTCAGCTTCACCATTCCTTGTGCTCATGACCTGTTAGCGTACTACGGGGCAGATGCCACACTGATAGAAGGATGCTGCTCTGGGCCTGGCAGCCAGGCCTAGAAGAGCCATCATTAATCGGTAGGTTTTGACAGGCAAATCGGTAGGTGGTAGGACTGCTTAAAAAGTGGTAGCCTACTGCCTGAATCGGTAGGGTTGGCAAGTATGCAGTAATACGGTTCTCCTGGGTACCTCCCGTAGGTTCTCTTTTCGTGATGGCCCGCTTCTTTACTCCTGACATTATTGACCCTGAGCCAGCGATCACACATGCAACTTATGCTGCCATACTATTTATACCTTGGTATGTGCCCAAGCATGTATGACACTCTGCTAGAGAGCCGCATGCATTATTGCTTGTAGCCCTGGGTATCCACCTCCTTTGCACGCAGTCTCCTATACGCATTGTCACCTCTGGGAGTCAGCTGGGCTATCCCAGATTAATGTTCTCTAGTGTTGGTCATGTCAAAAGTAACACCACGGGTACACTTGAGCACGTCTTAACCTGTCATGCAGCCATTCATGAACTAAGCGTCAGGTCATAAGCGTCAAGTATTGGGCTCCTTTCCAATCAATGCCTTGCATTGATCTCTGCACACTGACACTACAGGCAAGCTATCAGAAACTCCATCCTTTGCTCATCACCCCCTCCCATCAGTACAGAGAGGCTGGGGGTTTACATATAAACACTTTACCTTTCCTCCTCCTTCTGGCCTCTTTCTGATCTCTCACCGACCACAGTCTGGATAGCTCAAGTTACACCATTCTTCTCCATGAGTAGTGGTGCAGTTAGGCCACACTGATGGTAGCTAGTGCAGTGCAGAACACCCAAAGGATGTTGGGGAATATCAGAAGACTGTGTGACCATTACTGGTATTTCCATTGACTCAGTCAATGATTGCTCTACTTTGGGTGACCCAAGTCCCCGTCACCCTAGACACAGGGTAGGCCTGATCTCCAAGGCCTCTGCAGGAAACCCAGCACTTGACTCTTGCCTGCTCACCAAATCTCAACAACCTTGCTGATTTTCACATGTTGAGAGTGTTCCCCTTATTGCCTTGCAACTGCTTCCATGTCTGTCCCCAGTGGAAATGTCTTCCTATATAGGTGTCCTAAGGACATTCCTAAGATTAATCCAATACTACCCACCAAAAAATAAAAAATGGGCAAATCAAAAATGAAGAAATTGGCAAGCTTGTAATAAGTCTACTGGCATAATATAACATGTGCCTGCCGGGATGGGGACCTAAGACAAGCTAAATATGGCCATGCCATCACTTACATGGCTAGTAAGTCGGATACCTTAAATAGGAACAAAACACTGTGACAAACCACATAGCCAATCTTTATTGATATAACAAGAACATTTATTGCAGAAAAATCAAACTTCATGCCAGCTTCCGGTTTCAAAGCAATTGTCTCAATCCTGAAAGACTCACCACTCCACTGCAGCTCCTCTGATCACTCACCACTCCACTGCAGCTCCTGTCATCACTCAACACTGCACTGTAGCTCCTCTGATCACTCACCACTCCACTGCAACTCCTCTGATCATTCACCACTCCACTGCAGCTCCTTTCATCACTCACCACTGCACTGTAGCTCCTCTGATCACTCACCACTCCACTGCAGCTCCCCTGATCACTCACCACTGCACTGCAGCTCCTGTCATCACTCACCACTCCACTGCAGCTCCTCTGATCACTCACCACTCCACTGCAGCTCCTCTGATCACTCACCACTCCACTGCAGCTCCTGTCATCACTCAACACTGCACTGTAGCTCCTCTGATCACTCACCACTCCACTGCAACTCCTCTGATCATTCACCACTCCACTGCAGCTCCTTTCATCACTCACCACTGCACTGTAGCTCCTCTGATCACTCACCACTCCACCTCCTCTGATCACTCACCACTCCACTGCAGCTCCTCTTATCACTCACCACTACACTGCAGCTCCTCTGATCACTCACCACTCCACTGCAGCTCCTCTGATCACTCACCACTCCACTGCAGCTCCTGTCATCACTCAACACTGCACTGTAGCTCCTCTGATCACTCACCACTCCACTGCAACTCCTCTGATCATTCACCACTCCACTGCAGCTCCTTTCATCACTCACCACTGCACTGTAGCTCCTCTGATCACTCACCACTCCACCTCCTCTGATCACTCACCACTCCACTGCAGCTCCTCTTATCACTCACCACTACACTGCAGCTCCTCTGATCACTCACCACTCCACTGCAGCTCCTCTGATCACTCACCACTCCACTGCAGCTCCTGTCATCACTCAACACTGCACTGTAGCTCCTCTGATCACTCACCACTCCACTGCAACTCCTCTGATCATTCACCACTCTACTGCAGCTCCTGTCATCACTCAACACTGCACTGTAGCTCCTCTGATCACTCACCACTCCACCTCCTCTGATCACTCACCACTCCACTGCAGCTCCTCTTATCACTCACCACTACACTGCAGCTCCTCTGATCACTCACCACTCCACTGCAGCTCCTCTGATCACTCACCACTCCACTGCAGCTCCTGTCATCACTCAACACTGCACTGTAGCTCCTCTGATCACTCACCACTCCACTGCAACTCCTCTGATCATTCACCACTCCACTGCAGCTCCTGTCATCACTCAACACTGCACTGTAGCTCCTCTGATCACTCACCACTCCACTGCAACTCCTCTGATCATTCACCACTCCACTGCAGCTCCTTTCATCACTCACCACTGCACTGTAGCTCCTCTGATCACTCACCATTCCTCTGATCACTCACCACTACACTGCAGCTCCTCTGTTCACTCACCATTCCTCTGATCACTTACCACTGCACTGCATCTCCTCTGAACACTCACCACTCCACTGCAACTCCTCTGATCATTCATCACTCCACTGCAGCTCCTCTGATCACTCACCACTGCATTGCAGCTCCTCTGATCACTCACCACTCCACTGCAACTCCTCTGATCATTCACCACTCCACTGCAGCTCCTCTGATCCCTCACCACTACACTGCAGCTCCTCTGATCACTCACCACTACACTGCAGCTCCTCTGATCACTCACCACTCCACTACAGCTCCTCTGATCACTCGCCACTCCACTGCAGCTCCTGTCATCACTCACCAGTGCAATGCAGCTCCTCTGATCATTCACCACTCCACTGCTGCTCCTCTCATCACTCACTGCTGCACTGTAGCTCCTCTGATCACTCACCACTCCACTGCAACTCCTCTGATCACTCGCCACTCCACTGCAGCTCATCTGATCACTCACCACAACACTGCAGCTCCTCTGATCACTCACCACTCCACTGCAGCTCCTCTGATCACTCACCACTCCACTGCAGCTCCTCTGACCACTCACCACTCCACTGCAGCTCCTCTGATCACTCACCACTCCATTGCAGCTCCCCTGATCACTCATCACTGCACTGCAGCTCCTCTGATCGCTCACCACTCCACTACAGCTCCTCTGATCACTCACCACTCCACTACAGCTCCTCTGATCACTCGCCACTCCACTGCAGCTCCTCTGATGTCTAAGAATGATTGTAGTTTTCTTTGCAAAATCCCAAGATTGGTAACAAGCATAGCTACAAATAAGTAGCCATGCCTCCTCAGCAGAGGAACTTCAAAATCCAAATAGATGTACATATTTAACAAGTTTTCAGCGGGTTGCAGGTCTTTAAGTGTGAAAGAGTTCTAAAAAGAGATATGCCGCAGGATTCTGGGGAAGGTTGAGCGAGGGCCCTGTTAGTCATGCTCACTATCTTGGCACAATGCTGCATGCTGCATGTGCCTGATGGCCTGGAGAGACAGAGCAATGTAAACCTTGATATTTCTTCCAGAGCTGCCAAGCTTGGTGGCCATCCAGCAGAATAGGTACTCAAAGGGAGGCAGTGATTGGTGAGTGGAGTTTCAGGCTTTGGCTGCCATCGCCGATCTGCAGAGTCGCCTGCATGTGGTCACCCTCTGCCTAAACACCGAGCAGGAATATTTGTCAGTGGGAGGCCAAATGCAGAAGCTGGGATGGCCACAGCATCCACTTTGACCTGAAGGGAGTGCAATGGATTAGACGTCACCATCTATTCAGAGGCACAGTTCAATGCCGTCCTGATCACTCCAGCCCAACCCCGGCTCCTTACCTTCCTTGAATAAACTCAATCTGTCTGAACATTCTCTTTGTGACGGCTGGCGAGAGACACAATTTGGTGCCAACGGCTCATTTTGAGGTGATCTGAGTGACCGTAGCTTACAGTGCAAGTAAGTTATGTGCTCAACGGCCGCATCGACTGCCCGGACCTCTGACTTCTGGCCATTAACATTTGGATTCCTTCCCATCCCAGTGAAGGCGGCTACATTGTGTGCTCTCTCTTCCCACGATTCTAGACCACGCCATGATACCATCGGTGAAAGTGTGCTCTATGAATGTGTTGATGGATTGATTGAGTTCTTTGCAGGGGGGATGTGTGGTGTGGCATGCAGTTGTGGAGTGGACGTGAGTGCCTAGAACCCGGCGCGGCTCTCCTTGATACCACACGTTGAAGCGAGAACACATCCTCCCAGGCCTTTATCCAGGGGCCTTTATTCCAGAAGATATGTCACCTGTACCACTGATTGCTCAACATCTGATCAGCAATTCTATATTTGCCAAGCATGTGCACATTTGTGGAATTGCGTATAGCATCTACCTGACCACCCCACCAGAAAAAAGTGTACTTAGTAGGGTAAACTGGGATTGGACATAAGCACTCAATGGACCAATAATTCTCACCATTTAGTAAACAACTGTTGTCTAACCTGGCAATTTTACTTGGCCCATTTTTCTATTTTCACTTTTACTGTGCATTATTTTTAAAATGACAAATTAAATGGCCTGCGCCTCCATCATTGAAAAGACTATTTGCAAAATGTCGGATTGTACAGCCTCCAGTCAATCATTTCGTGACCGCTTGCAATCCATTTCTGACTGGAACGATTGGTTTGCCACACTCTCCACTCACCCACAGAGCCACGTGGCTGTGAACCTCCCAGCTTGTTTGGCGTAGGGAACCAACAATGTACTCCAGGACAATGATTCAGCAGCGCCAGGGGGGGTAGGGACGGGTAGAGCTTGTAGAGGGGTCAGGGAGTTGGAGAAAACACAAAGAGAGCTAGGGTTAAGGAAACGGTACATGGGTTTCTCGGTTAGCATAGAATTGGAAATACATCCCTTTGCTGGCGTTAATGCTGCTTTCTCACATTAGCTCTGCTTTCCTTTAGTAGAGGCTGCATTGTGAATACACACTTAGATTCATTCAATCTCATTCTGCCACATTGGTTGGCTTCGAGACTGCATCTCCTGTCTCAAAGAGTTCTGATATCATTTCTTGGCCTGCTGCCATGCATAGGTGTGAAAGTTGCACTGCTGCTCGCTCGGTTAGACATGTGATTCAGAGACTGTGGATTTGCCTCGTCTTCACATAATTTGTGTATTTGAATTTCGTTTTACCCACCACCTGGCTACAGTTTCTTATGTTGACCTTCCTGAAGCAGGATATTCTTATCTTTAAATCAATTAATTGTAGCTACTGTTCGTCTATTCCACTGACATGACCTTGGTTGTCCTGGCACGGGTTGCCTCTGCTAAGTCTGGTTTCTGCTGCTTTATTCTTGATTTTGCTAAATATGAAGTTCTCTTGTGTGGCCTCTAGTAACCTTTGTGTTGATTCTGCTTCTTGTGCAAAGTGGAAGTACGCTTATATAATATGCTTCGTTTGAGGTAGATATTTATATGTGGCGCTTGCTGCACTATCCTTCTACTAAGCATAGCAAGCTGCACGATTTTCTTAGCTTTCTTGCGGTTCCAAGCATATGTACATGTGTAAACTGGTCGACTATCTTCATCATGCTCGTGGCTTAGGCTTCTTACATTTGACATTGTCCTTTCACTTTAGGTCCACGATATCCCTGGCCCATGGTGTTTCGCCTCATTACATCATTCTCAGGTCGTCATTTCTTCTATATGTGAGTCAGTTCGGGTTCTCGTGTCGTCACCATTTGTCTTCCATTAAGACATTTTTGGTTTCTTCAGGGACGGTACTCAGACGATCTTCACTTCGTTTCATTTGTTGGTATGGTTTTCTTAATGGATACCTTACTGTCCATGGTTTCCTTGGTATTGGCACTTCAATAGGTGCTGTTATTTTGATAGGTACTGGCAGAGCCCCACTGAGGTTCTCTGCTGGTTTATTTGCTCATCATACATCACGTATTTCGGCATAAACATTCCTGGTACTTCAAAATGGACGGTTCGAGTGTGGGCTGTACTTGGGACCTCCTTTACACTCCCCCCTCTGGGTGATTCATCAACCACTTTCAATCTGTATTCACTTTTATTTCATCGCCTGGGTCCATTCTTTCTTCATCTTCTATGTCTATACATGATGGAGTGAATAAATGTCTCTTTGGGATCCATATCTTTATAACTCCTTTCAGACTTCTTGCTGTTCTCACGTGTTCATCCTTGTTCCACGTCATTAGTAGACACTGTCCATTTGGGCTGCAATAAACCCATCTTCCCACATCATTTCTATGCTTCTTGGGACATTGAAACTTTGTTCCTTCTGGTGCATGAATGCTGGTTTTCACAAAGTCTCTTGTCTCTTAGTTGGTCAGGTCTTTGGGTTTCCATCCTGGCTCGACTTCAATCATGATCTTCATCCATATGGCTTTTTTATTGCAGCCTTCTGGCATTGAGATATTATTATCTTGATAACACAGAAACCTAACAATATCATCACTAGCAGTGCTCCTAGGAATTTGAATGCATCTGGCATCCATTGTGGAACCCATGAAAATAGTGATCCAAACCAGCTGTCATCATCCATTTCAACAGTTTCATCAATCATTTGGTTCTGTAGTTTTATCAGCATACCTATGGCTTCCGTTAGAGTTCCATTTTATTCATTGTGAGATGGTGTAAATGTGCAACATGAGTCTCCAATGTTTGCACAAACTCCTCCATCCATAGCTGTGATCATGTCAAGTGCATATATGTTTTGGAGAGTCATCATTCAGACTACCCTTAACTCTTCTTTGATTGTGTTGAATCCCTTTATGGTTGTGCTGATGGTCTGCAGTAACTCCCATCTGGTTATCTGCAACCATTTAGTATTTGCTCCAACTTGAAACCTTGGCATGAAAATCGTCGTGAACACTGATGAGGTAAGACTGAATAGCCTGTGTTCATACGGGATTGCATGGAATGCTTCTTTTGATTTGGTAGAAAAGTATTTTTCTCTCTTCATTTGAATCAGCAGTTCCACTGATCTCTTCTTCCTTAGGTGAGCATCTGCTTTCGGGAAACTGTCAATGGTTAGGTCACTCTTCAGGATCACCAATGCTGGAACGTGGACATTCACTATTGTGCATATACCTCCCCAGTTTCTCAGCAGTGTGATGTATGCTTTCTGGTGCCATTATTCATGAAGCTGAATTTTGGGCTTTCCAGTGGCACTATCTGCAAGGGTCCTCCTCTGTCTTCGACCCATGTCAGCAGGTTTGCAAGCTTTGGCCACAATGGCTTGCATCCATTCTGTACTATGTCAATGGTGCCTTGGTAACTACCAGTGACCATCCACGCTCTACATATTACTACTCCTTTCGCCCATCCATCTGATGAAAGCACTGTTCCCCAAATATGTATTTTGCCTCTGTTTTTCAAACTTCCAGCCTCTTCTGGAGTTTTTTCTAGGACATTTAGTTTCTGGTTTGCTTCTCTTCTGATTTATGCTCCTTTAACCCCAGGCTTCTCATATCTGATCAAAATGTGTTTTGTTTTTCCACTGTTTCTTGTCTTTATGTCCTGGACATATTCGTCTTCCTTTGGATCGGTAGCTTCGGTTGCCCATTTTAGTGAGGCATCACTTCCCATTAACTGGCCTCTGGTCTTGCACATTGCTACGTGTGAAAGACAGTGTGCTGTCTGGACATCGATTTCTACAGCTACGAAGATCTTGGACTTCCCCATGCTGTACGGTAGGAGTGCACAAACAAAGCATTCCCATTCTGAACACCGTCTTCAGACTTCTTTCATGTGCTGGTACCAGATGTTGTTTCCCAGATGTGTTGTTCTGTCCAAGTAGTCGTTTAGTTCACTGTCTTCTCCGTATATGCTTCTCTTGATCCTTAAGGTTTTCTTGCAATTTGCTATAACTACATCCCTGACTGCATCTATATGGCTCTTTCCTGCTGGAGGATTCACAGGTATCCTGGTCTATGATGCGGGTATCTTCATCTGTGCCAGTCGAGTGGAGGAAAGTCTGGTGATTCTATTTCCTCTGCTCTCTTCCTGGCTCTGGCTAATGATGGCCATATCAATTCTGCTATCAGCTGTGCTCGTGAAATTTCCCTTGAGCTTGTCTTCTCCTCCATAGGTGTCGCATTAGGGGTGTTCATCAATGTTATCTCGGTTGGTTTCTTCTCCAACTTTTCTTGCATTCCTTCTTTTTCGGTTGATAGTGTCCATATCCACTCTGTTATTTGGCTAGTATATGGCTGTATTGTAGAACTTGTACTTGTTTCCTTCACTGGAAAATATGTGCTTGTCAGTGCTGTATCTGTTTGTTCATTCTCCAGCTCCTTACGTCTCTTCAGGAGTTCAGCTTTTCCCATTTGTCTTTTCACTTTACTTGTAGTGGAACTTCTCATAGTAGGCAATCTCTTCTTCTTCCATGCTTTAGACTGTGGTTATACAGTTATTGACACTAGGCCTGGCATGTGTGCATTCAGTGTTTGCATGCGTGTCTTTGTCAATATTCCTTCTACATTCAGACTCTGACGACCCTGTCGCCGGATTTTCACTTTGCTTGTTTCCATACGTATATGTGTGTCATTGCTAATTACATCCATTTCAAGTTCACTCATTCCAGCATCAGATTTGCTAGGGACTGGAATTACCATAAAGGGCCTGGGTGCTTTTGTGGGTGTCATATGTGCACCATTAGGTGGGTGCACTGGGATAGGAACACTTTGTACACCAATACAAAAAGCAGTTCTGATTGTCAATGATAGTAAAACAATGATACAAAATATGCATAAATACATTATACCCCTGTTGGTCAATCGGCAGCATTTACTTCCAGAAATGTACGAACGTCTTTCCTCCTGAAGGAGTACTAAATTACTACTTTCGATCCCCATTTCGATCATCCATTGAAATATACTGACTTTTAATATAACTTTTAAGCAATATTATCTCTGAATTCTGTTGGTTCTGCATGTGAGTTGCAGGTACTAAAGAATTGCCCCCCTTTTTCTGAACACCGGAATGTCAAACAGTTGATAATTCAGCAAGTCTCTTTACTGTGCATGTTCAAAATATATCAACTCCCAATCTGTGCTTCTGATCTGCTTCATTCCCGAAGACATGCTGTGTTCTTGTCAATATAAAAATAGGAAATGAGATGTCTGGCACTGCTCTCTCGATCTGTCCATCGGCGGAAAGTTTAAAATCTTCTCAGATAGTTCTGTTGATTGTTGGAAAGTTCGACTTGCATTACGATACCATGCAAGAGCATGCCCATCTGCATGGAATTTGCTGGGTCTCTAATGAATGTGAAGACATCAACATCGACAGGTCTCCCCAGAAGCACTGGAAAATCCTCTATTAGGTGAAAAAACACATTACTCGCCAACCTGCTGTCTTCTGGCGACAGGGACATTTGTCCTGCCCTTGCTGAAATTTGGGATCATTGGCTCTCACTTACTGTGAACAGTTTCTACAATGTGGGTGTGCTTGAAGATAACAATATCGTTTAGGATTATGCTTAGAAGTTCTGCATTTCCTGGATCTCGAAGAAATGTCAATATGTCTGTAGTTATCCCGCAAAGATCTGGACAGTCTTCATTTGGGTGAAAGAACAGTACATTGATAAACCTATAAGCTTCTTCCTCCGCTTGGGACATTTGATTTTACCTCGCTGTATTCCGGAAGTAGGAGTGACGGCTCGGCAATCACAGTAAGCAGTCTCCTTATTGTCTTTTCATTTTCAGGATCTTGAAGAAAGTCAGTGACGCAAATACTACACTTTCCAGCAGCCTTAGAGGGCACCTGTAGTCTTTGGTTGCGCACGCGTGGCCAGCTGTGATTAAGAACAGCTTATCAACCGGCAACGCTAGACAGGTGCAGCTTATTTTGGATGTGAGGTGTTCATGCCGTCGGAGGAAGGAGTTCTCGGTGCGCCACTCGCACTGAAATCTTGACGGTTGGAGGACGAAGCTATTGGGCAGGAGGACAGGAACGCTGCCGGTTCGTCCATTTTCAAGAGCTTTCTTTGTCCGGGTAGTCCCGTGGGGCTCCCAGACTAAAGATAAGTACGGGAGGGGCCTGGAGATGAACTATTGTGTGCTACGGTCCGGGTCATAAAACACAGGAGTATTTCTACTGCAGTCGGGGGGGGGGCTTCTAGCTACTCCTCTTTTCTATGCACCTTTTTCGAACTTTGGGCAATTACTAATGCTCATCCTTTATGGGGCCAATGCCAAGTGTCATTTATCATGAGGAGACAACAGATCCTTGAATCAGGAAGTTATGTGTGTTAGCAAAACATGCATCAAGGGGTGGTAATGCTAATGTAGTGCTGTCAACTAGAGTCTGCTACCAAATGTGTTTTGTGTTCCGTTATGCATTGCTTATGCTTGCCTAAGAGGCCATGTGTGTGTCTTATCATGTTGGGAAACTTCCCATTTGTTTGTCTCATCTCACTTATGGCAAACTGTTCTTCATGTGTCCATGTTGAATCTACACATATATCTAAGTGTGTTTAATCAGGTAGGGTCAGGAGACAGGTTTAGTAGGGAATATTCATTTAAGGTGTATGTATGTGTGTGTGGTTAGACGTGCAGGTATTAAGTATTTGAATATGCATTATAGGGTCATTTAGGTTAGGTTTTACTGTGTGTTTCCCCAGTCCTATCCAAACTAGGTGTTTCCTTCTCCTCTTTCCGGTGTTCCTACTTTCCCACCCTATCCACAGCCTCTCCCTAATCCATCTTCCCCCACTGCACTGTAGCTCCTCTGATCACTCACCACTCCACTGCAACTCCTCTGATCATTCACCACTCCACTGCAGCTCCTTTCATCACTCACCACTGCACTGTAGCTCCTCTGATCACTCACCACTCCACAGCAACTCCTCTGATCATTCACCACTCCACTGCAGCTCCTCTTATCACTCACAACTACACTGCAGCTCCTCTGTTCACTCACCATTCCTCTGATCACTCACCACTACACTGCAGCTCCTCTGTTCACTCACCATTCCTCTGATCACTTACCACTGCACTGCATCTCCTCTGAACACTCACCACTCCACTGCAACTCCTCTGATCATTCATCACTCCACTGCAGCTCCTCTGATCACTCACCACTGCATTGCAGCTCCTCTGATCACTCACCACTCCACTGCAACTCCTCTGATCATTCACCACTCCACTGCAGCTCCTCTGATCCCTCACCACTACACTGCAGCTCCTCTGATCACTCACCACTACACTGCAGCTCCTCTGATCACTCACCACTCCACTACAGCTCCTCTGATCACTCGCCACTCCACTGCAGCTCCTGTCATCACTCACCAGTGCAATGCAGCTCCTCTGATCATTCACCACTCCACTGCTGCTCCTCTCATCACTCACTGCTGCACTGTAGCTCCTCTGATCACACACCACTCCACTGCAACTCCTCTGATCACTCGCCACTCCACTGCAGCTCATCTGATCACTCACCACAACACTGCAGCTCCTCTGATCACTCACCACTCCACTGCAGCTCCTCTGATCACTCACCACTCCACTGCAGCTCCTCTGACCACTCACCACTCCACTGCAGCTCCTCTGATCACTCACCACTCCATTGCAGCTCCCCTGATCACTCATCACTGCACTGCAGCTCCTCTGATCGCTCACCACTCCACTACAGCTCCTCTGATCACTCACCACTCCACTACAGCTCCTCTGATCACTCGCCACTCCACTGCAGCTCCTCTGATGTCTAAGAATGATTGTAGTTTTCTTTGCAAAATCCCAAGATTGGTAACAAGCATAGCTACAAATAAGTAGCCATGCCTCCTCAGCAGAGGAACTTCAAAATCCAAATAGATGTACATATTTAACAAGTTTTCAGCGGGTTGCAGGTCTTTAAGTGTGAAAGAGTTCTAAAAAGAGATATGCCGCAGGATTCTGGGGAAGGTTGAGCGAGGGCCCTGTTAGTCATGCTCACTATCTTGGCACAATGCTGCATGCTGCATGTGCCTGATGGCCTGGAGAGACAGAGCAATGTAAACCTTGATATTTCTTCCAGAGCTGCCAAGCTTGGTGGCCATCCAGCAGAATAGGTACTCAAAGGGAGGCAGTGATTGGTGAGTGGAGTTTCAGGCTTTGGCTGCCATCGCCGATCTGCAGAGTCGCCTGCATGTGGTCACCCTCTGCCTAAACACCGAGCAGGAATATTTGTCAGTGGGAGGCCAAATGCAGAAGCTGGGATGGCCACAGCATCCACTTTGACCTGAAGGGAGTGCAATGGATTAGACGTCACCATCTATTCAGAGGCACAGTTCAATGCCGTCCTGATCACTCCAGCCCAACCCCGGCTCCTTACCTTCCTTGAATAAACTCAATCTGTCTGAACATTCTCTTTGTGACGGCTGGCGAGAGACACAATTTGGTGCCAACGGCTCATTTTGAGGTGATCTGAGTGACCGTAGCTTACAGTGCAAGTAAGTTATGTGCTCAACGGCCGCATCGACTGCCCGGACCTCTGACTTCTGGCCATTAACATTTGGATTCCTTCCCATCCCAGTGAAGGCGGCTACATTGTGTGCTCTCTCTTCCCACGATTCTAGACCACGCCATGATACCATCGGTGAAAGTGTGCTCTATGAATGTGTTGATGGATTGATTGAGTTCTTTGCAGGGGGGATGTGTGGTGTGGCATGCAGTTGTGGAGTGGACGTGAGTGCCTAGAACCCGGCGCGGCTCTCCTTGATACCACACGTTGAAGCGAGAACACATCCTCCCAGGCCTTTATCCAGGGGCCTTTATTCCAGAAGATATGTCACCTGTACCACTGATTGCTCAACATCTGATCAGCAATTCTATATTTGCCAAGCATGTGCACATTTGTGGAATTGCGTATAGCATCTACCTGACCACCCCACCAGAAAAAAGTGTACTTAGTAGGGTAAACTGGGATTGGACATAAGCACTCAATGGACCAATAATTCTCACCATTTAGTAAACAACTGTTGTCTAACCTGGCAATTTTACTTGGCCCATTTTTCTATTTTCACTTTTACTGTGCATTATTTTTAAAATGACAAATTAAATGGCCTGCGCCTCCATCATTGAAAAGACTATTTGCAAAATGTCGGATTGTACAGCCTCCAGTCAATCATTTCGTGACCGCTTGCAATCCATTTCTGACTGGAACGATTGGTTTGCCACACTCTCCACTCACCCACAGAGCCACGTGGCTGTGAACCTCCCAGCTTGTTTGGCGTAGGGAACCAACAATGTACTCCAGGACAATGATTCAGCAGCGCCAGGGGGGGTAGGGACGGGTAGAGCTTGTAGAGGGGTCAGGGAGTTGGAGAAAACACAAAGAGAGCTAGGGTTAAGGAAACGGTACATGGGTTTCTCGGTTAGCATAGAATTGGAAATACATCCCTTTGCTGGCGTTAATGCTGCTTTCTCACATTAGCTCTGCTTTCCTTTAGTAGAGGCTGCATTGTGAATACACACTTAGATTCATTCAATCTCATTCTGCCACATTGGTTGGCTTCGAGACTGCATCTCCTGTCTCAAAGAGTTCTGATATCATTTCTTGGCCTGCTGCCATGCATAGGTGTGAAAGTTGCACTGCTGCTCGCTCGGTTAGACATGTGATTCAGAGACTGTGGATTTGCCTCGTCTTCACATAATTTGTGTATTTGAATTTCGTTTTACCCACCACCTGGCTACAGTTTCTTATGTTGACCTTCCTGAAGCAGGATATTCTTATCTTTAAATCAATTAATTGTAGCTACTGTTCGTCTATTCCACTGACATGACCTTGGTTGTCCTGGCACGGGTTGCCTCTGCTAAGTCTGGTTTCTGCTGCTTTATTCTTGATTTTGCTAAATATGAAGTTCTCTTGTGTGGCCTCTAGTAACCTTTGTGTTGATTCTGCTTCTTGTGCAAAGTGGAAGTACGCTTATATAATATGCTTCGTTTGAGGTAGATATTTATATGTGGCGCTTGCTGCACTATCCTTCTACTAAGCATAGCAAGCTGCACGATTTTCTTAGCTTTCTTGCGGTTCCAAGCATATGTACATGTGTAAACTGGTCGACTATCTTCATCATGCTCGTGGCTTAGGCTTCTTACATTTGACATTGTCCTTTCACTTTAGGTCCACGATATCCCTGGCCCATGGTGTTTCGCCTCATTACATCATTCTCAGGTCGTCATTTCTTCTATATGTGAGTCAGTTCGGGTTCTCGTGTCGTCACCATTTGTCTTCCATTAAGACATTTTTGGTTTCTTCAGGGACGGTACTCAGACGATCTTCACTTCGTTTCATTTGTTGGTATGGTTTTCTTAATGGATACCTTACTGTCCATGGTTTCCTTGGTATTGGCACTTCAATAGGTGCTGTTATTTTGATAGGTACTGGCAGAGCCCCACTGAGGTTCTCTGCTGGTTTATTTGCTCATCATACATCACGTATTTCGGCATAAACATTCCTGGTACTTCAAAATGGACGGTTCGAGTGTGGGCTGTACTTGGGACCTCCTTTACACTCCCCCCTCTGGGTGATTCATCAACCACTTTCAATCTGTATTCACTTTTATTTCATCGCCTGGGTCCATTCTTTCTTCATCTTCTATGTCTATACATGATGGAGTGAATAAATGTCTCTTTGGGATCCATATCTTTATAACTCCTTTCAGACTTCTTGCTGTTCTCACGTGTTCATCCTTGTTCCACGTCATTAGTAGACACTGTCCATTTGGGCTGCAATAAACCCATCTTCCCACATCATTTCTATGCTTCTTGGGACATTGAAACTTTGTTCCTTCTGGTGCATGAATGCTGGTTTTCACAAAGTCTCTTGTCTCTTAGTTGGTCAGGTCTTTGGGTTTCCATCCTGGCTCGACTTCAATCATGATCTTCATCCATATGGCTTTTTTATTGCAGCCTTCTGGCATTGAGATATTATTATCTTGATAACACAGAAACCTAACAATATCATCACTAGCAGTGCTCCTAGGAATTTGAATGCATCTGGCATCCATTGTGGAACCCATGAAAATAGTGATCCAAACCAGCTGTCATCATCCATTTCAACAGTTTCATCAATCATTTGGTTCTGTAGTTTTATCAGCATACCTATGGCTTCCGTTAGAGTTCCATTTTATTCATTGTGAGATGGTGTAAATGTGCAACATGAGTCTCCAATGTTTGCACAAACTCCTCCATCCATAGCTGTGATCATGTCAAGTGCATATATGTTTTGGAGAGTCATCATTCAGACTACCCTTAACTCTTCTTTGATTGTGTTGAATCCCTTTATGGTTGTGCTGATGGTCTGCAGTAACTCCCATCTGGTTATCTGCAACCATTTAGTATTTGCTCCAACTTGAAACCTTGGCATGAAAATCGTCGTGAACACTGATGAGGTAAGACTGAATAGCCTGTGTTCATACGGGATTGCATGGAATGCTTCTTTTGATTTGGTAGAAAAGTATTTTTCTCTCTTCATTTGAATCAGCAGTTCCACTGATCTCTTCTTCCTTAGGTGAGCATCTGCTTTCGGGAAACTGTCAATGGTTAGGTCACTCTTCAGGATCACCAATGCTGGAACGTGGACATTCACTATTGTGCATATACCTCCCCAGTTTCTCAGCAGTGTGATGTATGCTTTCTGGTGCCATTATTCATGAAGCTGAATTTTGGGCTTTCCAGTGGCACTATCTGCAAGGGTCCTCCTCTGTCTTCGACCCATGTCAGCAGGTTTGCAAGCTTTGGCCACAATGGCTTGCATCCATTCTGTACTATGTCAATGGTGCCTTGGTAACTACCAGTGACCATCCACGCTCTACATATTACTACTCCTTTCGCCCATCCATCTGATGAAAGCACTGTTCCCCAAATATGTATTTTGCCTCTGTTTTTCAAACTTCCAGCCTCTTCTGGAGTTTTTTCTAGGACATTTAGTTTCTGGTTTGCTTCTCTTCTGATTTATGCTCCTTTAACCCCAGGCTTCTCATATCTGATCAAAATGTGTTTTGTTTTTCCACTGTTTCTTGTCTTTATGTCCTGGACATATTCGTCTTCCTTTGGATCGGTAGCTTCGGTTGCCCATTTTAGTGAGGCATCACTTCCCATTAACTGGCCTCTGGTCTTGCACATTGCTACGTGTGAAAGACAGTGTGCTGTCTGGACATCGATTTCTACAGCTACGAAGATCTTGGACTTCCCCATGCTGTACGGTAGGAGTGCACAAACAAAGCATTCCCATTCTGAACACCGTCTTCAGACTTCTTTCATGTGCTGGTACCAGATGTTGTTTCCCAGATGTGTTGTTCTGTCCAAGTAGTCGTTTAGTTCACTGTCTTCTCCGTATATGCTTCTCTTGATCCTTAAGGTTTTCTTGCAATTTGCTATAACTACATCCCTGACTGCATCTATATGGCTCTTTCCTGCTGGAGGATTCACAGGTATCCTGGTCTATGATGCGGGTATCTTCATCTGTGCCAGTCGAGTGGAGGAAAGTCTGGTGATTCTATTTCCTCTGCTCTCTTCCTGGCTCTGGCTAATGATGGCCATATCAATTCTGCTATCAGCTGTGCTCGTGAAATTTCCCTTGAGCTTGTCTTCTCCTCCATAGGTGTCGCATTAGGGGTGTTCATCAATGTTATCTCGGTTGGTTTCTTCTCCAACTTTTCTTGCATTCCTTCTTTTTCGGTTGATAGTGTCCATATCCACTCTGTTATTTGGCTAGTATATGGCTGTATTGTAGAACTTGTACTTGTTTCCTTCACTGGAAAATATGTGCTTGTCAGTGCTGTATCTGTTTGTTCATTCTCCAGCTCCTTACGTCTCTTCAGGAGTTCAGCTTTTCCCATTTGTCTTTTCACTTTACTTGTAGTGGAACTTCTCATAGTAGGCAATCTCTTCTTCTTCCATGCTTTAGACTGTGGTTATACAGTTATTGACACTAGGCCTGGCATGTGTGCATTCAGTGTTTGCATGCGTGTCTTTGTCAATATTCCTTCTACATTCAGACTCTGACGACCCTGTCGCCGGATTTTCACTTTGCTTGTTTCCATACGTATATGTGTGTCATTGCTAATTACATCCATTTCAAGTTCACTCATTCCAGCATCAGATTTGCTAGGGACTGGAATTACCATAAAGGGCCTGGGTGCTTTTGTGGGTGTCATATGTGCACCATTAGGTGGGTGCACTGGGATAGGAACACTTTGTACACCAATACAAAAAGCAGTTCTGATTGTCAATGATAGTAAAACAATGATACAAAATATGCATAAATACATTATACCCCTGTTGGTCAATCGGCAGCATTTACTTCCAGAAATGTACGAACGTCTTTCCTCCTGAAGGAGTACTAAATTACTACTTTCGATCCCCATTTCGATCATCCATTGAAATATACTGACTTTTAATATAACTTTTAAGCAATATTATCTCTGAATTCTGTTGGTTCTGCATGTGAGTTGCAGGTACTAAAGAATTGCCCCCCTTTTTCTGAACACCGGAATGTCAAACAGTTGATAATTCAGCAAGTCTCTTTACTGTGCATGTTCAAAATATATCAACTCCCAATCTGTGCTTCTGATCTGCTTCATTCCCGAAGACATGCTGTGTTCTTGTCAATATAAAAATAGGAAATGAGATGTCTGGCACTGCTCTCTCGATCTGTCCATCGGCGGAAAGTTTAAAATCTTCTCAGATAGTTCTGTTGATTGTTGGAAAGTTCGACTTGCATTACGATACCATGCAAGAGCATGCCCATCTGCATGGAATTTGCTGGGTCTCTAATGAATGTGAAGACATCAACATCGACAGGTCTCCCCAGAAGCACTGGAAAATCCTCTATTAGGTGAAAAAACACATTACTCGCCAACCTGCTGTCTTCTGGCGACAGGGACATTTGTCCTGCCCTTGCTGAAATTTGGGATCATTGGCTCTCACTTACTGTGAACAGTTTCTACAATGTGGGTGTGCTTGAAGATAACAATATCGTTTAGGATTATGCTTAGAAGTTCTGCATTTCCTGGATCTCGAAGAAATGTCAATATGTCTGTAGTTATCCCGCAAAGATCTGGACAGTCTTCATTTGGGTGAAAGAACAGTACATTGATAAACCTATAAGCTTCTTCCTCCGCTTGGGACATTTGATTTTACCTCGCTGTATTCCGGAAGTAGGAGTGACGGCTCGGCAATCACAGTAAGCAGTCTCCTTATTGTCTTTTCATTTTCAGGATCTTGAAGAAAGTCAGTGACGCAAATACTACACTTTCCAGCAGCCTTAGAGGGCACCTGTAGTCTTTGGTTGCGCACGCGTGGCCAGCTGTGATTAAGAACAGCTTATCAACCGGCAACGCTAGACAGGTGCAGCTTATTTTGGATGTGAGGTGTTCATGCCGTCGGAGGAAGGAGTTCTCGGTGCGCCACTCGCACTGAAATCTTGACGGTTGGAGGACGAAGCTATTGGGCAGGAGGACAGGAACGCTGCCGGTTCGTCCATTTTCAAGAGCTTTCTTTGTCCGGGTAGTCCCGTGGGGCTCCCAGACTAAAGATAAGTACGGGAGGGGCCTGGAGATGAACTATTGTGTGCTACGGTCCGGGTCATAAAACACAGGAGTATTTCTACTGCAGTCGGGGGGGGGGGCTTCTAGCTACTCCTCTTTTCTATGCACCTTTTTCGAACTTTGGGCAATTACTAATGCTCATCCTTTATGGGGCCAATGCCAAGTGTCATTTATCATGAGGAGACAACAGATCCTTGAATCAGGAAGTTATGTGTGTTAGCAAAACATGCATCAAGGGGTGGTAATGCTAATGTAGTGCTGTCAACTAGAGTCTGCTACCAAATGTGTTTTGTGTTCCGTTATGCATTGCTTATGCTTGCCTAAGAGGCCATGTGTGTGTCTTATCATGTTGGGAAACTTCCCATTTGTTTGTCTCATCTCACTTATGGCAAACTGTTCTTCATGTGTCCATGTTGAATCTACACATATATCTAAGTGTGTTTAATCAGGTAGGGTCAGGAGACAGGTTTAGTAGGGAATATTCATTTAAGGTGTATGTGTGTGTGGTTAGACGTGCAGGTATTAAGTATTTGAATATGCATTATAGGGTCATTTAGGTTAGGTTTTACTGTGTGTTTCCCCAGTCCTATCCAAACTAGGTGTTTCCTTCTCCTCTTTCCGGTGTTCCTACTTTCCCACCCTATCCACAGCCTCTCCCTAATCCATCTTCCCCCCATTGGCTGCCACGTGGTGTACTGTGTATACCTCTGTCAGGTACCTGTGCCAACCACAGTGCAAGAGGTCGATTCATCCGGCTTCTGTGGTTCCGGAGAGAGTGTCAAACTGTCTTCCCTTACAAAGTGTGATTGTGACAACACTGGTGAGCCTCCCCACCAATGAAGGTTATGATCTCAGTACTAGATCGAAATATGTCACCACATCTTTGGTGATGTCGCTACTGTGGGACACCATAAGTAATTCTGAACAAGGTGTCAGTGTGGAAAGAGTCTGGGTATTGTATTTTTTTCCAATTGATGTGTCCTCAATCAAAATTTGGCATATTCTTTTCTAATCAAGGCTTCAGTGTGCCTCAGACCAAAGTTCAAAGTTGACAGATTATGTTGTGGCTTCCAAGTGTACTTTTCTTCTTCACCCTGCAACTAGGATGCAAAGAGTGTCCACCTTTATATCCTTATCCCCTTATTCGCTCAGAGGAATGTCCAAAATGAAGCCACAACATTTGCACAAAAGTTCTTTGTCTTTGTTTTGCTGCTGGTAATGCGTCCTTCATCCTCAACTTGGATCTCGTTTGTACGTGCAGTGGTTCTTCCCCGTCATCCGTAGTCTCTTTGAGATGGGGTGCAGGCAGGGGCCATTCTCCGATGTATGGTTTGATGTCACCCAAAAAGAATCCAAGCTCTTCGTCCTTGTAGCTTTACTGAAGAGTAATTGCAGTCTTCCACTATAAAGGGACTGTTAAACCTTGTCTCGTCTCACTTTTTCCTTGAGTGATTCTTTACCAAGACAGTATCTCAAGGAAAAATGGATGGAACACAAAGTCCTTATCTTGCTGCCCTGCCCCCTTTTCGTCGTCGCTGCAGCTGGCCTGAAATTACAGTAAAGCAAGATGACATGCAATTCAAGTAATTTTGCATTTCAGACCCTAAGATTTCTCCTGTCAACTGGGCATCACATCTAGCTCTGTCTTGTGGTGTCAAGGGAGTGAGCATTCTTCTTCCTGTGGCTATTTTGTGGGTTGTAAGATGGTGATCAGAACCAGGCTGGTTTCTGAGTGCATACAGTGCCAAAGGAAGGCAGTGTAACCATCCCTTTCTTAGAGTAGGCTTCAACTTGGCTATCCTCTCTTTTAATTAGCAGTTGAGCTTCTCACATATGCTGTTACCTTGCGGATGATATGCCAATGAGCACTTGCGCTTTATACCAAGCAACAAACTAATCTGCTCAAAAACTTCATTTACAAAATTAGTCCCATTATCTGGTCCCATGACTTCACATACGCTCCACCTAGGAAATACCTCTCTCACTAGAAATTTGGCAGCACAGGTAGAATCTGGGTGTGGACATGGACCTGCTTCTATCCTTCTAGAGAATGGACACACCACAACAATTAGGTATCTGTACCCATTACATACATGAATCATGTTGACGTAATCGACATGCAAGTCCTGAAAAGGTCCATTTGGCTTTGGTATAACTCCTCTTATTACATTTAGTGTATGCCCAGCTGTGAACTGTTGGAAAATTATACAGTTCACCATAAAAAATGCAATGTGCTCTGCTAAGTATGTTACGAACCAGTCTTCAGCGAGTGTTGCCGTTAGATTCTCTTTTGTCATGTGTGCTGGATAGTGTAACTGTTCCAGCACTATTTTTAACAGGGCTATAGGCATTACTGGTTTACCGGTGCTGTCTTGTCACCACAAGCTTTCGGAGGGGTTTAAAGAACGCCCTTGCTGTTTCCATATGTTATTTTCCTCCTGTGGTGCCTCCTCTGGAGATCCATTAAATGGGTTTGCCCCATATTATTATAGCTTTTAGGTTCACTTTGTGCAACAATCATTTTCTCATTTATGTGAGCGACTTCCACCTCCATGATCGTCTCGCTCTTGGATGCAATATGCTTGGCTTCAGTGCCTGCTGCTTGATTTCCTCTTGAGATAAAATCTGTCCCTTTCATGTGGGTGGCGCATTTCACGAACGCTATGTCCACTGGGAGCTGTAGTACCTTAATCAGCCTGTCCAATAAGGCTGAGTGCTGCACTGGCATGCCATCCGCTCGGAGGTAGCCCCTCCTATTCCAACGTGCTAAACCTGCGTGCACTTTGGTCGTCACATAGGCAGAGTCTCTATACACCATTACTTCCTGGTATGCGTGATTCTCAATCGCGAGTATCAATTCTAATAATTCTGCAGCCTGTGCTGAATAATGAGATGGTATTCGTGCACTAAGTAGCACTGGGAATTCTCCATTTGCTGTGTGCTTCATCACAGCATTGCCTGTATAACTTTGCTCATCGTTTTGATCGATTATCGAAGAACCGTCAATAAAGACAATTTCTCCTTCTGCCAATGCATTCTCTTTTACTCTGGGAATTTCATCATAGAATTCTTCATAATTTGCCCAGTCATGTATTGGCTCCACTTCAGTGACTGGCTCTGCTATGAACATAGCTGGGTTCACTATTTTGCATCGGACTATCTTAATTGAGGGATTCAATATGATCACTTCATAAGCAGAAGATCTCTGAGATGTCAGTGTGACCTTTGGCTTCTCTAGAATAGCAAATAGTGAGTGCTCGACATAAAATGTCATTGAGCATCCCATTAAAATGGTAGTAGGCTTCTCAATGGCAAATGCTGCAGCAGCTAAAATTTGTTCGGAAGGGAAATGGCCTCTCATCACTGGGTCCAAAATTCCACTATAATAGGCTAGGGGCTTGTCCCCCAAAATGGTTTTCTGTGTGAGTACTGCTGTCATGATGCAGCCGTGTGTGTGTGAGAACAGGTAGAATTCCTCTGCATAATTAGGAATCCCTAAAACTGGTGCCGTGCAAATGTCACTTTTGAGTTCAGCAAATCCTTTCTCCATGGTCTCAGACCATTCAATGTTCCCTTTCGTCACTTGTGCCTTCTTTAGGGCCTGAAGTAAAGGCTTGGTGTATGAGATATAGTCGAAGACCCATGCCCTGACATAATTACACAGGCTTAGGAAACTCTGCATCTGTTTTACAGTGTGTGGCTTGGCTGTGTTCAATATGGCCTCAGCCCTTTTAGGGGTGACTCTTTTCCCCCCATGAGAGATCAACTGACTTACGTATACTACTTCTCATTGACAATATTGTAGCTTCTCTTTGTCAACCTTATATCCTTTCTCAGCCCATATAGTCAATAGCTGAACAGAATCATGTCTGCATTTCTCCTCTGTCGTGCTGCAAATTAACATGTCATCCACATATTGTAAGACAACACTTTCCAATGCAATATTGCTTAGATCCATCTGCAGGACTCTGTTAAAGATAGAAGGAGACACACAGTACCCCTGGGGTAGGCTCGTGCTTATCAGATGCATTTGCCTGAATGTAAATGATGTCAGATCTTGTGAATCTTTGTGCAATGGGATTGAGAAAAATCCATTTTTCAAGTCAATCACTGTGAAATATTTTGCCTCAACCGGTATATTACAAAGGATAGCAGCTGGGTTAGGGACTGAAGGGAACTCGGCTTCCACAATATCATTTATAAGTCTCAGATCTTGTACTCGCCTCCAATACTCCCCTTTACTTTTTTCACAGGGTAAACTGCAGTACTGCATGATGACTCTGATGTCACTAAGATGCCCTGGTCCATCATGGAAGAAATTCTCTTAAAAATACCTTCACCTGCCTCCCTTGACTTGGGATATTGTTGTGCTTTCGGTAGGATCGCTCCTGGTTTCAGTTTAATCTTCACTTCTCTGACTCCTTTCAATAAGCCTACATCCTAGGGGCCTGTGGTCCATACTGAGATAGGCACCTATGCCATGTCGCCCTCGGAATATTCTGGATGGTTCTGTGCTAACATCATTCTCTGAGGAACTTCTCTTTTGATCATTTTCACCCAAAAGTTGAGGTTCACCTCCACTGTTGTTCCTCCCCCAGTCTGCTTGTTTGTCAAACAGATCATCTTCAGTGACGTCAGTCAACCTGTACCCTTCTTCAATGGCGATTACTGTGCACCATTGTCGGCCTTCATCATCACAACTATCAATCAAAACCACTTTCCCTCAGATTGTGGCTGTGTGTATTATTAAGGGAAATATTTGTCCCCTTTCCTCGTGCATAGGTATCCTTGCCCTGAACAAAAATTCACCTGGGGTCCTCATTGTTTTTTCAGCAAGGCCTGGCAACCCTGTCACTAACACACGTACTCCATATGCAAATATTTCTGGCTCTAGTGGTACTGCCTTCATAGCTGTGTGTCCTGTGTATGCTCTAATCATCTTGCATACGTTCAAATAGTGCATTTTTATGGTTGAACATACTATGCTCTCCTCCGTGAATGAGCTTGTCATGTTTAATTTCATCATTAGATCTCGACCCAAGTTGTGTACTGGGGTTTGCCTTGAATATAACAATGGTACATTTATATCACATTCACCTATAGAGACTGGAAGTGCATTTGTAAAAGTAACATGAATTGTAGCTCCTGTGAAACTCGAGTATCTATAGCATCGCCGGAAAAGGACAATTTGCCTTCACGTATGCACCCGTGTCAACTAAGAATTAATATTCTTTATCCTTTATAATGACCTCCACCATTGGTTCCTGGTGAGGGTCTGGTGTCACTGATAGGATAGAACACATCAGTGTTCCCAGTGAGCTGTCCTAGTCCATATACAATTTTGTCCCACCTTGTGTGAATGGTCTTCCCCCATCACTTGTGTTACCCCTCATTCCAGGGTTCACGGTCTGTCCTGTACTAAATATCTGTGACAGTTGCATCAGCGCCTGTTGAGACTGTCTTTGTGGAAAACTCACCGAATTCTGAGGTTGCACACCTTGCTGTGCTCCTGGTGCTTGGTGTTGCACCGTGTGATTTTGTGCAACTCTGTTTCCTCCCTGCTGTAAAAACGCAGGTGGATTCACCATACCTGCTCCTGTTCCTTGGCCGCTTTGCATCATGCCTTGATTTCTGCATATGCGTGCTAGATGCTCTATCATCCCACACAACCAACATACAGGCGGTGGTCGGATCATTTGCCCATTTTAGTTATCTTGATTGCCATTTTGCATGTTTTGAAAGCCTCCTTGATTATTCTGGAAATCTCCCTGATTACTTTGCCATACTCTTCCTCTAAATCCTCTTCTCCTGTGGTAAAACCCAGTATTGCCCTGATTATTCTGCTGCGGATTATTGGTTTGTTGTATACTCGATCCATCTGTGCTAGTTTTCATTGCTCCTTCAAGAGCATTTCTTCGGCACTAATTTTGCCTCTTCACCCTTTCATGCAGCTTCTTTTTTACAATTATTTTCTTGCAGCAGCCTGCAATAGTGTGCAATGGTCAGTTGTATGGTTTGGCCTCGATTTCTACCAATTTCTTGAGCTGTTTCTGTACCAGATATGGCAGCCCTTGGCATAATATATGGTAGAACACAGGTATAGATTTCACCCAAAATTCTTGTGTTTCGAGTACACATGCATTATGGAAATTTCTGAATGTAAAGCAATGGGTCTTCCGAGTCCTTCATTTTCCAGAGTCATGATAGCTCCCATGTCAGAAGAATCTGGATATAGCAATCGTAGTGCTTTCCAGGATGGCGATTAAGAGACCTTTGATATCCCCTATATCTAGCACGTTCCCTCCTGTCATTTTTTCTAGCTCGTGTTTCCATTTTCCAGCTCCCGATGTCAACATTAGAAGCTTATTCTTCAGGTTTTCTCGGGCCATGTGTGGCCATGGAATATACTGTGGTCTTGGTCCATCGTTCTCGAGAAACGGAAATTGGGATGCATAGTCCTCTTTCCTCTCTCATTGTTTTTCTGTCTAGTGCAGGAGTACTATTCCTGAATCGCTACCTAACAGGCAATGTCCTTAGCCGGCTCACATAGGCTGGTGGAGACACCCCCCTCTGACCGTCAGATACTTCTTCGTGTCGGTCTGAGTGTGTGGCTGATTCTGATGCCCTTGGTGCAGACCCACTAGAATCTAGCCATCTTATCCCTCATGCGATTCGTTTTTTGTGTCTCCTCTCTTCTGCTCTTTCCTCATGCTCTTCTATTTCGGTGTCAGATATTGTCTGTGCCCAACTTGTGCAACGTCTTGCATCATCTTTGTTCATACTTATTTCCAACCTATCGAAGGATAGTTCTCTATTTCCACTACTTCGGGAGACGTCCTCAGTATCGTAAAACTGAGTGCTCTCCAGGTGCTCGTCTTCCCCATCGCCTTTGGGTTCTTGTTCTAGTCCCATTTCATCATATATTCGATCAATCGTTTCTCTGATGCTTCTTGTGTCGAAGTCATCATCGGTATTCACCCTAGATGTGCCTGGTACTGAATCGTACTCAGGAAAGAATTCTTCTATATCTTCCCATTCTACTACTGGCTCAGGTTTTTTTAACCTCTCTTTCCAGATATTCAAGATTGCGTGCTCTCTGTCTTCGCTTGCGTTCTACATCGTCATCAAATTCTCTGCGCTTCCTTGCTTCTTCTCTGACCCTATCTTATTCCTCTTTCTTTGTGTCTCTATGTTCATTTGCCCTTCAAATTGCCTCATCCCTCCGTCTCTTTATGCTTATCTCCCGTATCCTTTGTTCTTCCTCTATCCTTCGCCTTTCTAGTCTGTCTTGAGCATTGGCTACGCTTTGTTTACAATCGTGTTGCCTTTTTGGTTCTTCACAATATAACTGTTCTCGTCTCTGCCTATCTTTTTTCTTTATTCTTTTGTCTCTCAATCCTTTTTCCTTTTCCCGCTCCTTTCTCTGCACATTGTCTAACTTCTCTTTTTTTTTTTTGCATCATCAATGCCTTTGCTGTCGAGTTTCAATAAAATCTGCCCTCCCATCCATTTGTTCTTTGTGGATGTTATTTCATCAGTTCTATCCTCATTCCCTTTCTATCTTTTGCCTTCTCTCTCTCTGTGTCGAGAGATGTACTTGTTTGTGTGTGGTCTCTTCTCTCATTCTCATGTCTCTCCTTGTCCCTCAGCACTTTGGAGGTGATATCTCTATCTTTATCCTTGTCTAGATTTGTGTCACTACTTTGCGTAGGTGACTCATATGCTGGGTTGCTTTACCCTGTGGCAGCTTTCAGTTCTCCCAGTGGGCATAACCCTTCAATCTTTATGTTCTCAATCTTCATTTCAGATGGAGCAGGAGGCGCTGAGGGCGTCTCACCCGTCTCAGTGCATACGTTAAGTATCCAATCTAATGGCGGCTCTTCCTCTTTATCCTGTTGGTACATTTTCCACAACTCTTGCCTCGCTAGGCGTGTGTCCAACTTTTTGCCCATGTATGTGGCATGCAAGTATGTCGTCATGTGTTGTAAGACCATTTTAGATAACGATCCACCCTGTGGCCATGGCATAAACATTTTGTTTGTGGTTCTTTTAACCCATTCTGCACTGTACTTGTTCGGCTTAGGTGCATTTTTCGGCAATGGTTTGCATAGATGTATTAATGGTGTCATGTCTTCCATGTTTAAATCTGTTCCCTTTCTCCTTATAACAATTTCAACAGTATGAGCGAGCACCAATCGTCGCAAGCTCCCACCCTGTTTTTCCACACAAAATGTTATATCTTCTATTTTAATCAATAAACATCAATTTGTGCACAACAATATCTCATTTACTTAATTGTGTACATTTTATGTTAGTTCCTTGAAGAAAAAATTTCAACCTATGACGTCACAACAAATAACTCATAAGAGAGATGTTAACAGACTAGACGAACTCCAGCTGGTTATATAGACCTCTGCCTCTAATATTACCCCGACATGGAGTTTAAACACATCCCTTTCACAAAAGCGTCTTTAACCGCTGTGGTGACCTATTCGTTACCCTTTATTTGGGACGCTGGATGCCACCATATTAAGCGTAGGAATTAGGTGAATCCTCTCTCTTCTCGGGTGTCCTCCCCGGTATCCTCTCTCTTACTACTTTTATCCGCCCTTTAAGTTACTATTTCCTTCCCCATATATATATATATTCTACTCTACTTCTGACTATATTTTGTTTTCCCACCTCCCTCCGTTACCTTTTCCCTTACATGTTCTAAGGTATATACTTTTTGCCAAAGCATTAGTCTTTTTCACTCACTGTTCGCATGTTTCCTCTCGGAATGCTCGGGATCACCGCCTTTGTCACCGCCTTCTCCGGCCGTTCACCCGCTCGTCTGCCTGTAGGAAAGGATTATGTGGGGAACACAGGTCCCTTCAGACCTCTGCCTGCAGGTTATGCGTTTAATTCTAACCACTGTCTACGGGAGCTTCATGGTCTACTCAACCGGATGGCAAAAGGACTTGTGATATTGCCGAGGACCTAGAGTTAGGTTATGTCGACGGTCAATGGGTGTCCTGATTAATCGATAACCATGCTCTGCTACAAAGTGTGCTCTGAGACCCCAACCGGCCCATAGAGTCAGGAATTGCTCAGAAGCACTTTAAGACAAGATAGCAGCACACGTGAGATGGATGTGGTGCAGATTAATACTTCAACACCAAATCAATAATGACAACTCAACGATTTGGCAAAGGGAGTCTGTTTAATGACAAGTACAAAAAACGGGGAGTCTCATGAATATCTGCAGATGCGTGATCTTACTTCTCGCTTCACAAATCCAATGAACTTCATAGAAAATGCAACATTTATACTAATAACTTGTCATCATTGACGTGTAACACTTAAAAATTGCCACACAATTCTATTGGTTTGAAAAGGTAACTTTACTATAGGTACTATATCTGTATATGGTAACGGATTAAGGAGATTGGATAAACACTGTCAGGAGGGGCATCTAAACCCTACCTTCAACCTGGCTACTGTAGACGTCACTAAAAGTACGATGTCCCATTGGTTCCACTAACTATAGGACCCTAGATTATTTGGTCTGTTGTGATTGGGTTGGCACCAACCCCACTCATACTTTTCCACTTTACTTAGCAGCACGCAGAATAGTCGGCCAGGTGCAGGGTGCCCTTCGGTTCCCCCAGCCTTTCTCCAATTATGGTTACAATCAATCATTACTTTAATTAGTTCATTTTGGTTGGCTTCGAGACTGCATCTCCTGTCTCAAAGAGTTCTGATATCATCTCCTGGCCTGCTGCCATGCATAGGTGTGAAAGTTGCACTGCTGCTCGCTCGGTTAGACATGTGATTCAGAGACTGTGGATTTGCCTCGTCTTCACATAATTTGTGTATTTGAATTTCGTTTTACCCACCACCTGGCTACAGTTTCTTATGTTGACCTTCCTGAAGCAGGATATTCTTATCTTTAAATCAATTAATTGTAGCTACTGTTCGTCTATTCCACTGACATGACCTTGGTTGTCCTGGCACGGGTTGCCTCTGCTAAGTCTGGTTTCTGCTGCTTTATTCTTGATTTTGCTAAATATGAAGTTCTCTTGTGTGGCCTCTAGTAACCTTTGTGTTGATTCTGCTTCTTGTGCAAAGTGGAAGTACGCTTATATAATATGCTTCGTTTGAGGTAGATATTTATATGTGGCGCTTGCTGCACTATCCTTCTACTAAGCATAGCAAGCTGCACGATTTTCTTAGCTTTCTTGCGTTTCCAAGCATATGTACATGTGTAAACTGGTCGACTATCTTCATCATGCTCGTGGCTTAGGCTTCTTACATTTGACATTGTCCTTTCACTTTAGGTCCACGATATCCCTGGCCCATGGTGTTTCGCCTCATTACATCATTCTCAGGTCGTCATTTCTTCTATATGTGAGTCAGTTCGGGTTCTCGTGTCGTCACCATTCGTCTTCCATTAAGACCTTTTTGGTTTCTTCAGGGACTGTACACAGACAATCTTCTTTCGTTTCATTTGTTGGTAGAGTTTTCTTAATGGATACCTTACTGTCCATGGTTTCCTTGGTATTGGCACTTCAATAGGTGCTGTACTGGCAGAGCCCCACTGAGGTTCTCTGCTGGTTTATTTGCTCATCATACATCACGTATTTCGGCATAAACATTCCTGGTACTTCAAAATGGACTGTTCGAGTGTGGGCTGTACTTGGGACCTCCTCTACACCATCATTGTCTTCTGTCTCGAACTATTTCTTGCAGCCTACACTGAGAACGAACATGAAGTGCTACATGTGTGCAAAAGGCTTGGAGCGAACCTCAGGGGCGGCTCCATCTCCTTAGGAACAGGATGATGCTATGCTGCCAGCGCTTAGAAACTGGAAGATTCTTGCATGAAGGGCTATATAAGTAACCAATAATACTAAAAGCAGCAGAAGCAGTATATGGGTCTGTCAGTGGCACCCAACTTCAATTCTCTCAAAATGAACTTGGCCATTTGAACTATAGCATTAATGGGGGCAATGGTAGGCTGGGTCCGATTGTAGAAAGTACTTGCAGGAGCCTTGCTAGTACCAAATATACCAGTGAAGATAAAATATTCACTGCATACATGTGTCCACATTAAAATAATCTGTATATAGAAGCTGAAGAAGGCATTAGCAGGTCCGATAACACAGCAAATAGAGGGCTCGCTTTGACATCTGTGCAGAGCCAGCTGATGCAGGTTCGAATCCCGGGAGGGCCAAAATCAGCCTTTCATCCTCACGAGGTCAATAAATGAGCACCACACACCGTGGGTAATAATAAGCAGATACCTGAGGATTTGCGACACTATATACATGCACAATTATTATTAAAGCTCATGGCCTATGGTAGGAAAGCACAACTATCAGGGACTTTGACAAATCTGCTTTGCATCGAATCCCTCTGCCAGGGATTCTCATTTCAGTGATAACACTAGGTGCAATGCGACTCCAAGTACTACCACACTTTAAAGCACCTACAATGTTCGTGACACATGCAATTTCCACACTCAATGACACAATTAAATTCTTTTACTTTAATTATTTCAGAAATAATACATGTCCCCTGTTCATCCAGAAATTGTATTGGGGAAGTGTGCATGCAGGTCTTGGTGTTGCTCTAGTGCTGATGTCTAAACAAGTAAGATAACTTAGTTTAGGGTGCAACCCTGAAGAAAGGGTGCACAGTAAAATGAGCATACATTTATTTCCCAAAATATTATTCATTTAGACAATACTGGTTAATATTCTGAAAAACTATTTAACAGGATCCCCAGATTACAACTAAAATTGGTAAGAATGGAGCCAAGAAACACTCTAGGCCATTTTTAGAAGACTTTGTGGTGTCTGAGGAATGCTTGGGATGGGTTGACTTTGTGGTGACTAGGGATTGCTTGGGGTGGGTTGACTTTGTGGTGACTAGGGATTGCTTGGGGTGGGTTGACTTTGTGGTGACTAGGGATTGCTTGGGGTGGGTTGACTTTGTGGTGACTAGGGATTGCTTGGGGTGGGTTGACTTTGTGGTGACTAGGGATTGCTTGGGGTGGGTTGACTTTGTAGTGTCTGGGGACTGCTTAGGGAGGGAAGAGTTTGTGGTGTCTGGGGAACGCTTGGGGTGGGTAGACTTTGTGGTGTCTGGGGAATGCTTGGGCTGGGTAGATTTTGTGGTGTCTGGGGAATGCATGAGGTGGGTAGACTTTGTGGTGTGAGAAGAAGATTTCGGGGAAGAGGTGTCTCGCATCTGCATTGGTTTTGTAGTAGGAGGAGTGCTTTCGCTGGTGTGTTCTGTGCGGGCATTTTTGACACCGTCTTGTTGGGAAAGAATTGGTGCAATTCCGAGCTGATTGTTGGCTCTGTCGAAGACAACATAGTATTCTCTAATGAAGGCATCACCAAGGATCCAGAAGTCGCCGGAACTGTTCTGGAATAGACTGTTGCAGTGGCTCTGATTTGAGACAAAATATTTAATATATTGTTTATTTAATAATACCTTTACATTACATTTCCATAAAACAAAAGAATAAAACAAAAGAATATTAACATATTATTTTTATTTTATTTTTATTTTGATTGGTGTATAGTTTGTTACAAACATTTACCAGACACAAATCATCAACACACTAAAAACAGAAAAAAATATATAAAACCAATTTACGTCAAAACATTTCATAATCTTCCATCAGTTTATCCATTTATCCTTAAAACATTTTGATCTCTGGGAAAATATCTGTTAGAAAATTCACTAAGCCAAAAATGTATCTAAAATCATTTCCACAATATAAACGCTCCCACCACCCCCCAACATCAATACATGGGGCGTCTATTACTAAATGTCCCAAGTGTTTTGTTCTTTGTATTTTCAGACTCACAACCCAGAAGAAGACGTTTCAAAGTTTCTGTGTGTGCGCAACAGAATCTGCACACCGAGCCAAATGTTCCTTCTTGTCTCCTTTCAGAGAGAACTTCTTGTGTGTGGATTACATATATTTTTTTAAAATAACTTTTTAACACAAGTTCCTCATTCCTGGTTCTCTGAGTGACGTATTACTCTGTTAAGCATTATCAAACTCATTTACTCTTTAAACTCTAATCATAATTTAAGGAACTGCCTCTTGCACAAGAATCAAACGGCTCTAAACAATTTACATAAAACATGTGTTTGTTGCATAGAATAATTATTTAATAACGTAATTTGAAGAATGTGTACGAGCATAATGGCCTGAGCCAGTAAGGGGCTTCCCTCTTCATCCAAGAATGGACAGTCAATGACCAAGTGTTTTATAATGCCAAGTCCTGCAAAGGCATATTCCACCCTTGCATACATTCTTAGTAAGGACTATGCATACATAATACATGCATGAACTAGTTGAGGAAATGTTCATCATATTTGAAAGGGATTATTTGTTGCATTGCAAAGGAAGTATCCCTTTCCCAAACCACAATAAGTTTAGTTAGAGTTCTCAGGGAGCGATACAACCCTAGATATCAAACCCCATATAGGGCTCCCTCTGTGTGGTCGTAAGAGTGTGTCTGCATCATGGGGTGGGAGCCGACCTCTATACGTCTCTGCAGTGTGGGCTTCCAATAGGGAGGCTATGGGGAATGTGTTTTATTACCATTGAGAACACTGTCATTGTGTGGATTGTGATGAGGCTTCTGGGGCCTCAGTTCTAGAACTTGCAGCATGAGAGGGTTGGCATTAGAACTGGGACATTGCTTTTGGAAAACATGAAGGTGTCAGGTGGTTGGGACATTTGTGCCGTGAAGGATCATGGCTTTGCTTGTTGGATTGGAAAAGCACCAGCACATGTGGACGGAGGTGGATTAGAATTGTCTTTCTAGAAGGATCTGGGTCAGGTGATGGCTGTGAGGCTGGATGGGCATAGGTATCGAAGTGGGGGTTGGCCTCCAAGGCCCAGTGAGGCATCTTTCCAGAGGCTGACACGGTCAGTCATGCATTCTTTATCGTAGGTTTTGGTTTTAATTCTAAAGTATTCTGAGTTTTGGGGAGAGGGGGCACATGTGCTTATACTGTAATTGTTTCTTTTCTTATTCTGTTGTAATACAATATCCTGTTTCTGTATTCACTGACAATCTCAGTTATTGAGAATGCAAACATCAGACACAGTCAATAGGTTCAAGGCTTGCAGTGCACAGCATGTCTGTGAGCTGCCCAGTTCAAGCCTGTAGCAGATCCATTGGAAACACAGCCTGCCTTAGCACCTAATACTTTTATTTAGTTCAACTTGACCCTGTAACTCTTATGAGGATGTTATGCTTTGTTTTGGTAGACTTTGCAAACAACATTTAGCTGTGCTGGCAAGTGTCCTACCTGCATAGGTAACATGCAAGAGCATGACCAACACCTTCCTGTGATGTAAATATTATACAACATATGCTTACCTTCTAATTCATGTTCACCAGAACACAGTGTCAAGATCTGCAATCTCTGGTGAGCTGATACGTCTTATCTTTTGCATGTTACAAGACTAATCCCACTGGTAACATCTGGATGCCTCTATGGCTCACACTCAGCTGACAGATGGAATTGCATCTTTCTCTTAAAGATCTAAGTTCCACATTCTGGTCTAGCTTACCACACATTCCTACCTCAACCCTCTAGTAACAGAAAGATGCTACATATCTGCCTTTTTTTATAACATCAATGAAACCTTGGGAAGACATTTTGTTAAGAAATAACCTAGAGGAAACTTTGTTAAACAAACACTCTGAAGTATTTACAGACTCACATAGAATTGAACTATGTACATGAAATGATGCTATGAGATGAGATTGTGTGTTTTATCATTTAGCCCAAAGGATGATTAGCATGAAAAGGATATGGGCTATTCTACATAATCACTAAGATACGAGGGTCTTCCACAACCTCATACCGGGTGAGTACTACATTTGTACGGACCGTTCTCTTTATGATCATTGACTTTTGAGTGATCCATCTCTTTGTCGACACTTAACCTTCCTATCACAATTAATCTGAGCACTCGCCCTCTCCTAACCTGCACACCCACAGGTTTCTCCACACACTTGCATACTCTGTTGACGTTCCAGACTCTTCCATCCGCTACTTTCAATGCACCATGTGATCACTTAGTCACCTGTATCAGTCTAGACCAACGTACACCTCCTTCCATTCTGCTGTGCAGATGTTTTATTCACACCCAGTGCCCTCTTGTGACCAAACATTAATTTGCAGCATTCCTGACATTTATTGTAAACTTGCTTCTTGCCAATGTTATTCTTGATCATATCCAAATGGATGTTTTTCAAACAAGCTTTTCCTAACCAGGCAGGACACACTCTAGTGTTGGACTTCCTTCCCCTTAAAACTTAAAAGGGAGATACTCCAGTTGTGGAATGAGAGGTAACCCTATAAGCTACAACTGTGTCTTGACCAGCCTTTCTCCAATCACCCTCTTCTGAGATGACAGATCAGATACTTTTCTTAATCATCCTAATAAACCTCTCGACAATGCCATTGGTTTCAGGATGATAAATGGATCTAGTTTTGTGTTCTAGGCTCTTCCTTTTCAAAAATACACCCATTCCCTCTGGAATTAGTTGAGCACTGTTGTCCGTTATGATAGTGCTGGGATAGCCTCCTGTTCTCAAAATGTAATCAAGAAATGTAATGCTGTCTTTAGTACACACATTTTGTACCCAAATAATCTCTACCCAATGTGAAAGCATGTCTACTAACACAATGCATTACTTGAGCAATCCATGGGACCTCACGGGCCCTAAAATGTCCAAACCTACTTGTAATGGACATCAGGGTTATGGGTTCCATCCTCGTGGCATACCCTTTGGCGGTGCCTTCATAATCTGTGCAGTCCTGGACAACCCTCTCATTCTGCACATCCATAGCTGGCCACTAATATTTTTGTCTTAACTGTTGTTTTGTTTTGGACATTCCCTGATGTCCTTCATGAGCCATCCCTAAAAGGTTTTTACGAAACACCTACCAGAGGAAACAACTTGTCTCCCCTCAAAGCCAAACCTTTTTTATTAGAAGTTCATCAAACACATGTATAACAGCATCAGGGATCGCACCTCTTGTGATTTGGTTACTCTTTAAACCAAGTGCAAGTCTCTCCTTGGCTTCACGCCACTTACTCTCCAGTACTACTTCTTGGCTGATACTCAACACCTGATCTTTTTATCCTCTCCTTCCTCCTCATTTTCTATCACATTCACCAACCTCGTAGGACACTTTGCTGCCTTGTTCCCTACACCAGGAAGATACTTTCATTGTTTTATTCCTGCAAACTCGCTACCCACTTGTGAATCCTGGATGATACTTTATCCAAACCTTATGTTGTGAGGACCTCTTTTAAAAGTTTGTGTTCAGACCTCACTATGAATTTTACACCCCACAAAAAGGAACAAAACTTCTCAATTGCCCATTTGAATGCCAACAGCTCTTTTTCAATAGTGGAATAGTTATTTTCAGTGCACCTGAAATCCCTTGCAGCAAATGCAAAGGTGCACTACCTTCCATCTTTCTTCTGGGAGAGAACAGCGCCTAAACCGTGATTGCTGGCATCTGTCGTCAGCTCACTTCTCAACGTGGGAGCTTTTACTTCTTGAAATTCTTGTTCACGTTGTTCACTCCGATGAAACCTGACACCTTTCTAAACCAAATCTTTTATTTTAATACATTTGTCGGCCAACCCTGAAATACATATGGCACAATATTCAACCATGCCAAGAAAAGTGAATAACTTTTCTTTGTAAGTAGGGCTGCGAAAATGTACAATATTGTATACCAAATTCATGTTTGGTCTAATGCCTTGTTCAGAAATTCCATGACCCAACTATTGGATTACTGGCTTGCTAAACTTGCATTTCCTCTTACTCAAAGTCAAACCTGCATTCATGAAGATATCAAGCACTTTCCTCAATGTGACATAATGCTCTTCTTGACTTAGCACAAAGACCAGAGCATCACCTTGAAAGCACAGAACCCCTTCCATGTTTTCAAAAAGTTGGTACATTATGTGCTGAAAAAATGCAGCTGCTGTCACTAAACCAAAAGGCATGCACCTACATTGAAATAAACCTTCTGGAGTAATAAACGCTGTAAGACCTCTAGAAGATGGATTCCAAACAATCTGGTGGTATACCAACTTCAAATACATCGAAGGTGCTCATAGCTATTGTCTTTTTGATGGTTCCCAACATTCCTGATATATTGGGTAATGGATGCCTGTCAGGCATTACACATCGATTCACAAACCTAAGATCAGTACAATGCCTTAACTTCCCATTGGGTTTGTGCACTACCACTAAAGCGGAAACCCACTTGGATGCCTCAATGCACTCGATCACCCCTTGCAATTCAATACTTGCTGGATCCACCTTTAAACCAGTTCCAGTAGCCAATGGTACAGGCCTCAATTTTTGTACAATTGGAACTGAGTTAATCATCACTCTACTGTTGTGCATGAAACATTTTTAATTACATAATTCTTCATGAAACACACAGTGTTGACAGTGGTCATGCACACCTTCTATTGCGTAAACTGCCTCATCTGCATTGGGGTCTAGTTATATCTTTAACCTTTGATGTGACCAAATAAGAAGTTGGCTATTGTCTTCTTCGAAACATACACTTTCCCCTTGGCTGACCTGGCTTTAAATTTCATAATTGCCCAAAACCAACCCTCAAGTTCAATTATTTTCCCACTGTATGCTACAGGCCTGATGTATATGGTATTGAGGGAGATCATTTCTTTTTAACTTGGTGTAAAAAATGGACTTAGGAAGTAGGGTGTAATTTGCCCCAGAATCAATTACCATACTTACATCCACTGCCTGAATCTCAATGATGGACATAGATCTCTCAATGTCAGCATCATCATCGCTAATCAAGGTGATTTCCTCTAATGTGCTATCCACAAGATATGTACACTCTTCCATATCTTCACACAATTCATCAACACGATTGATGTTTTCCGGCTTGGTTTTGCAACAAGAATGTCCTCTCCTGTTACGTCTCTTAAACACAGCTTTGAAGGCTGGGCATTCATCACAACTCGCAATATGAAAACGACTGTCACAACGGGAGCATTTCCTTCTGTCATCATCATTCCTGACATCTTCTTCCTTTCCTTCTTTGAGTTTACTCTATTTTCTTTTTGTAATTGGTTATTTATAATGTGCTTAATAGACAGAGGTTTCTAAGCATGGACCCGGGGATCGTATTGCTTCCAAGGTGAGTGTGTTGCCCCTGAGCTATGTCTTCCTCACTCCACCCTATTTATCATTCGGTTGCTTCTTGTCAGTTCTCCGTGATTGTACTGCTGAAACTTCCATAACTTCTTTGCTTCTCTTAACATCTATTTATTTGTCTGTTCCACTTCTTTTGCTACCTTGAGTACTTCATCAATGGAGGGATTACTCTTGGGCCACAAGGCCTCTCTTACTTTTTCATCACTGCATTCCAGCATGAACTGGTCTCATAGTCGAGCTGTAGTATATTCCTCCACCAATTCTCCATTTATTGTGTTGTTCTCTTTTGGAGAATGTGTCTCTTTCTAGAATAATGCTTACAGACCTGTCATAATGTTTATCCAACATTGGCATGCACTTCTCATACTCCGTGAGGCCTGTTTATTCATCGGGTGAGAGTGGAGGCAGATACTCAAATTGTTTTTGGTTGGCCATAGTTCCTCAAACAGTGCATTTCACCAGAAAAGTTCAATCCATGTACAGCAAGCACAAAGTGTTTTTCCATCTTTTCCAGGGTATGGTGGGTTCCCCTTGGATTTCCATGTAATAGTATGGATGAGGCACGCCTCATAGAGCCATAAGAACGTATTATATGGAAACCTATGTGAGATCTTGGGGAGACGTCTCTTATTGGTTTCAAGAAGAGTTTGTCGTATTAGGGACAACAACAGTGTAAGCTTCACATTGTACTGCTGATCAAATAAAGGATTTAATATGAGTGCAAATTATGTGAGGCTGGGGAAGAAAAATAACTTTAATATCACTGGATTCAATCCACTGTTATGCAGCAAAGTCTCTCTTCCCTCCTTTTTATTCGTTTGTTTCCTTTCTCCCCTATTTTTTTGTGTTTTCAATCTAAACTCTAGGCGGCGTACCGTGAAGCGAAAAATGATTGTATATGAAGCAACGCTTCAGTCGCAGAATAGTTGAGTTTGGTTGCTGCCGGCATGCAATAGGATGTGCTAAGGTCCTTTCCTTCAAGGACCGAGACTCAGATTGAGGCAAGCGCAATGCCGCCTTGCGCGCATGCGATCATTCGGTCTGGCGGTCGTGCTCTATAGCTCACACCCTGCAAGCCCGTGCTTGCTTTGGTGAGAGTCCCAATTTCAATTAAACCAGGCGGCGCACGGTGTAGAAAGTGGTTCTTCTCACCTTGTTTTCGTTGTGCCCACTTCCTTAGGTGTCGTTTAATGGCAGGCGTCCCTTCTTGTCTGGGGAGCAAGAAATCATGGAGTATCTGTTCCGCACATTGAAGCTACTTGGTGGGGTGCTCACAGTGATGCTCATTACCAGTGAAAAGCTATGCAATCTGTGGTGAGCTGGTAAGTCTTCTTCATTGTATGTTACAAGGTTAACCCCGCCGGTAACATCTGGATGCCTCCATGGCTCACACTCAACTGACGGATAGAATTGCATCTTTCTCTTAAAGATCTAAGTTCCATTTTCTGGTCTAGCTTACCACACATTCTGACCTCACCACTCCATTAACAGTGAGATGCTACAGACACCCCTTCCGCTGATGGGGTATCTTCTCATGCACAATGCGCCTTGTCACAACTCTTATCAGTGTGTAAAAGGAGGGGGGGCATCAACACCTTCCTGTTGCTCACAATGCCTCTACTCTTAACTAGGGAGGCCAGTGAAGGCCAAGAAGATACTCATTGAGCTAGCCCCCCTATGTGTTCCAAGAAGGTAGACCACAGTGGATCTAATGAAGGCAAGGTAGGTGGTATGTCACGACATTCAGCTGCCCGGAAGTGGAAAGAACACATGAGAAACCTGATGGTAAGTGTGTATGCACGGTAACACCCAGTGCCCTACCCAACAATACCAACATTGTATATAAATGTATGGCAGCTGGGAAACAGGTATAGAACTGTACTCATTAAAACGAGTTAACGGAAGGCATTCTATAGTATATTAAGTAGGACACGCCATTGGACAAGCACTTTTTCAGTTGTGAATAAGATTGGTGCCAGGAACCTACACAGAACTTTACTAAACAAATCTAGATATAAGGCTGACATGGTATTGAAGGTTTTGAGATCTTCAGCAAAGACATATGGTGCTGTCGCAAAACTTGCATGTTCTATGTCACCTTACTTAGTGAATTATGTGCTCTCATCTACAGTGACGACTTCTGGATGGATTTACAACACGCCTGCTCACATACTGGGTGCTTGGTCCCACTTGAAAGCTACCTTTGGTCCAATGAAAATCTATCCAGAAGATTCCAATAACAAAGGAATAGGGCACACAATCCTAAATCGAGTTACAGAGATTCTGAGCTCAAGGAATAGTCTGTGGACCCTGAACACTGGACCCTGAACACTGCTAATAAGAACCTAACTGGTTGTTTTGCTCCGCTGATCAGTTTTGGGCCTGAACAATGGTAAAAAGCTATTTGATTGTTAATTGAAAGAAAGGCCTTCTGATTGGGTAGAGATGGATTGAACATGTTTGCACAAACTGCCAACTCTGTACCGGGATCAATAGATTCGTTGTGAACGAGAATTAAAAAGGCGAGGTGGAACACCGAGCAGGGCTAGCTGGGATCTGCTCTGCTTCGAATGAAACTAGGTCTGATTTGGGAATATGGACCTGGGGCTCAGCTGCAGAACGGTCTGCGGGGTAGGGTTGCCACATGGCACTTACAGTGGACTATGGGGACTCTTTCAGTTGCCTGGAGCATGGCCTGAAGCCGTGCCCATGGCACACTGTCCAGAGGCCATAATCCGTGGGTACTCAAGGTCCTTTCCATTCTCTTTCATGTACTAGGGGCAAGAGCTGTGCACAGGAAAACAAAATAAAAAATTGAGAAGCCACTTTTTTCCTCTTTGAGGTGCCCAATTTGGCTCTGTCCGTAATGCTCCAGGCAGTCTGTCATGCCATGCCCAGTAGACAGATTGGGCTACGCGGATGTGCCAGCAGCATGGCAGAAGACCAGGCCGTGAGCTAAGTACCCTTTGGCCCTGACCTGGCCCAATAGCCACTGATGACAGGCCTTCCCAGAGTACACTGATGACAGCATTCCCAGAGTGCACTGATGGCATTCCCAGAGTACATTGATGACAGCGTTGCCAGAGTGCACTGATGACAGGCACTTCCAGAGTGCACTGATGACAGGCATTCCCAGAGTGCACTGATGACAGGAATTCCCAGAGTGCACTGATGACAGGAATTCCCAGAGTGCACTGATGACAGGCATTCCCAGAGTGCATTGATAACAGCATTCCCAGAGTGCACTGATGACAGGCATTCCCAGAGTGCACTGATGACAGCATTCCCAGAGTGCACTGATGACATGCATTCCTAGAGTGCACTGTTGATAGGCATTCCCAGAGTGCACTAATGACAGGCATTCCCAGAGTGCACTGATGATAGGCATTCCCAGAGTGCACTAATGACAGGCATTCCCAGAGTGCACTGATGACAGGCATTCCCAGAGTGCATTGATGACAGCATTCCCAGAGTGAACTGATGACAGGCATTCCCAGAGCGCACTGATGACAGGCACTCCCAGAGTTCATTGATGACAGGCATTCCCATAGTTCACTGATGGCATTCCTAGAGTGCACTGATGATAGGCATTCCCAGAGTGCATTGATGGCATTCCCAGAATGCACTGATGATAGGCAACCCCTAGAGTGCACTGATGACAGACATTCCCAGAGTGCACTGATGACAGGCATTCCCAGAGTGCACTAATGGCAGGCATTCCCAGAGAGCACTGATTACAGGCATTCCCAGAGTGCACTGATGACAGGCATTCCCAGAGTGCACTGATTACAGGCATTCCCATAGTGCACTGATGACAGGCACTCCAAGAGTGCATTGATGACAGGCAGTCCCAGTGTGCACAGGGATTCCCAGAGTGCACTGTTGACAGGCATTCCCAGAGTGCACTGATGACAAGCAGTTCCAGAGTGCACAGGCATTCCCAGAGTGCACTGATGACAGCATTCCCAGGATGCACTGATGACATGCATTCCCAGAGTGCACTGATGACAGGCATTCCCAGAGTGCACTGATGACAGGCATTCCCAGAGTGCACTGATGACAGGCATTCCTAGAGTGCACTGATGATAGGCATTCCCAGAATGCACTTATGACATGTACTCCAAGAGTGCATTGATGACAGGGATTCCCAGTGTGCACAGGCATTCCCAGAGTGCACTGTTGACAGGCATTCCCAGAGTGCACTGATGACAAGCAGTTCCAGAGTGCACAAGCATTCCCAGAGTGCACTGATGACAGGCATTCCCAGGGTGCACTGATGATAGGCATTCCCAGAGTGCACTGATGACAGGCATTCCCAGAATGCACTGATGACATGTACTCCAAGAGTGCATTGATGTCAGGCATTCCCAGTGTGCACAGGCATTCCCAGAGTGCACTGTCGACAGGCATTCCCAGAGTACACTGAAGACAAGCAGTTCCAGAGTGCACAGAATTCCCAGAGTGCACTGATGACATGCATTCCCAGAGTGCACTGATGACAGGCATTCCCAGAGTGCACTGATGATAGGCATTGCCAGAGTGCACTGATGACATGCATTCCCAGTGTGCACAGGCATTCCCGAGTGCACTGTTGACAGGCATTCCCAGAGTGCACTGATGACAAGCAGTTCCAGAGTGCACAGGCATTCCCAGAGTGCACTGAATACATGCATTCCCAGAGTGCACTGATGACAGGCATTCCCAGAGTGCACTGATGATAGGCATTCCCAGAGTGCACTGATGACAGCATTCCCAGGATGCACTGATGACATGCATTCCCAGAGTGCACTGATGATAGGCATTCCTAGAGTGCACTGATGACAGGCATTCCCAGAGTGCACAGGCATTCCCAGAATGCACTGATGATAGGCATTCCCAGAGTGCACTGATGACAGGCATTCCCAGAGTGCACTGATGACTGGCAGTTCCAGAGTGCACAGGCATTCCCAGAGTGCACCGATGACAGGCATTCCCAGAGTGCACTGATGATAGGCATTCCCAGAATGCACTGAAGACATGTACTCCAAGAGTGCATTGATGACAGGCATTCCCAGTGTGCACAGGCATTCCCAGAGTGCACTGTTGACAGGCATTCCCAGAGTGCACTGATGACAAGCAGTTCCAGAGTGCACAGGCATTCCCATAGTGCACTGATGACATGCATTCCCAGAGTGCACTGATGACAGGCATTGCCAGAGTGCACTGATGACATGCATTCCCAGTGTGCACAGGCATTCCCAGTGTGCACTGTTGACAGGCATTCCCAGAGTGCACTGATGACATGCATTCCCAGAGTGCACTGATTACATGCATTCCCAGAGTGCAGTGATGACAGGCATTCCCAGAGTGCACTGATGATAGGCATTCCCAGAATGCACTGATGACATGTACTCCAAGAGTGCATTGATGTCAGGCATTCCCAGTGTGCACAGGCATTCCCAGATTGCACAGTCGACAGGCATTCCCAGAGTACACTGAAGACAAGCAGTTCCAGAGTGCACAGAATTCCCAGAGTGCACTGATGACATGCATTCCCAGAGTGCACTGGTGACAGGCATTCCCAGAGTGCACTGATGACAGGCATTGACAGAGTGCACTGATGACATGCATTCCCAGTGTGCACAGGCATTCCCAGAGTGCACTGTTGACAGGCATTCCCAGAGTGCACTGATGACAAGCAGTTCCAGAGTGCACAGGCATTCCCAGAGTGCACTGATGACAAGCAGTTCCAGAGTGCACAAGCATTCCCAGAGTGCACTGATGACAGGCATTCCCAGAGTGCACTGATGACAGGCATTCCCAGAATGCACTGATGACATGTACTCCAAGAGTGCATTGATGTCAGGCATTCCCAGTGTGCACAGGCATTCCCAGAGTGCACTGTCGACAGGCATTCCCAGAGTACACTGAAGACAAGCAGTTCCAGAGTGCACAGAATTCCCAGAGTGCACTGATGACATGCATTCCCAGAGTGCACTGATGACAGGCATTCCCAGAGTGCACTGATGACAGGCATTGCCAGAGTGCACTGATGACATGCATTCCCAGTGTGCACAGGCATTCCCAGAGTGCACTGTTGACAGGCATTCCCAGAGTGCACTGATGACAAGCAGTTCCAGAGTGCACAGGCATTCCCAGAGTGCACTGATGACAGGCATTCCCAGGGTGCACTGATGATAGGCATTCCCAGAGTGCACTGATGACAGGCATTCCCAGAATGCACTGATGACATGTACTCCAAGAGTGCATTGATGTCAGGCATTCCCAGTGTGCACAGGCATTCCCAGAGTGCACTGTCGACAGGCATTCCCAGAGTACACTGAAGACAAGCAGTTCCAGAGTGCACAGAATTCCCAGAGTGCACTGATGACATGCATTCCCAGAGTGCACTGATGACAGGCATTCCCAGAGTGCACTGATGATAGGCATTGCCAGAGTGCACTGATGACATGCATTCCCAGTGTGCACAGGCATTCCCGAGTGCACTGTTAACAGGCATTCCCAGAGTGCACTGATGACAAGCAGTTCCAGAGTGCACAGGCATTCCCAGAGTGCACTGAATACATGCATTCCCAGAGTGCACTGATGACAGGCATTCCCAGAGTGCACTGATGATAGGCATTCCCAGAGTGCACTGATGACAGCATTCCCAGGATGCACTGATGACATGCATTCCCAGAGTGCACTGATGATAGGCATTCCTAGAGTGCACTGATGACAGGCATTCCCAGAGTGCACAGGCATTCCCAGAATGCACTGATGATAGGCATTCCCAGAGTGCACTGATGACAGGCATTCCCAGAGTGCACTGATGACTGGCAGTTCCAGAGTGCACAGGCATTCCCAGAGTGCACCGATGACAGGCATTCCCAGAGTGCACTGATGATAGGCATTCCCAGAATGCACTGAAGACATGTACTCCAAGAGTGCATTGATGACAGGCATTCCCAGTGTGCACAGGCATTCCCAGAGTGCACTGTTGACAGGCATTCCCAGAGTGCACTGATGACAAGCAGTTCCAGAGTGCACAGGCATTCCCATAGTGCACTGATGACATGCATTCCCAGAGTGCACTGATGACAGGCATTGCCAGAGTGCACTGATGACATGCATTCCCAGTGTGCACAGGCATTCCCAGTGTGCACTGTTGACAGGCATTCCCAGAGTGCACTGATGACATGCATTCCCAGAGTGCACTGATTACATGCATTCCCAGAGTGCAGTGATGACAGGCATTCCCAGAGTGCACTGATGATAGGCATTCCCAGAATGCACTGATGACATGTACTCCAAGAGTGCATTGATGTCAGGCATTCCCAGTGTGCACAGGCATTCCCAGATTGCACAGTCGACAGGCATTCCCAGAGTACACTGAAGACAAGCAGTTCCAGAGTGCACAGAATTCCCAGAGTGCACTGATGACATGCATTCCCAGAGTGCACTGGTGACAGGCATTCCCAGAGTGCACTGATGACAGGCATTGACAGAGTGCACTGATGACATGCATTCCCAGTGTGCACAGGCATTCCCAGAGTGCACTGTTGACAGGCATTCCCAGAGTGCACTGATGACAAGCAGTTCCAGAGTGCACAGGCATTCCCAGAGTGCACTGATGACAAGCAGTTCCAGAGTGCACAAGCATTCCCAGAGTGCACTGATGACAGGCATTCCCAGAGTGCACTGATGACAGGCATTCCCAGAATGCACTGATGACATGTACTCCAAGAGTGCATTGATGTCAGGCATTCCCAGTGTGCACAGGCATTCCCAGAGTGCACTGTCGACAGGCATTCCCAGAGTACACTGAAGACAAGCAGTTCCAGAGTGCACAGAATTCCCAGAGTGCACTGATGACATGCATTCCCAGAGTGCACTGATGACAGGCATTCCCAGAGTGCACTGATGACAGGCATTGCCAGAGTGCACTGATGACATGCATTCCCAGTGTGCACAGGCATTCCCAGAGTGCACTGTTGACAGGCATTCCCAGAGTGCACTTATGACAAGCAGTTCCAGAGTGCACAGGCATTCCCAGAGTGCAGTGAATACATGCATTCCCAGAGCGCACTGATGACAGCATTCCCAGGCTGCACTGATGACATGCATTCCCAGAGTGCACTGATGATAGGATTTCCTATAGTGCACTGATGACAGGCATTCCCAGAGTGCACAGGCATTCCCAGAATGCACTGATGATAGGCATTCCCAGAGTGCACTGATGACAGGCATTCCCAGAGTGCACTGATGACAGGCAGTTCCAGAGTGCACAGGCATTCCCAGAGTGCACTGATGACAGGCATTCCCAGAGTGCACTGATGATAGGCATTCCCAGAATGCACTGAAGACATGTACTCCAAGAGTGCATTGATGACAGGCATTCCCAGTGTGCACAGGCATTCCCAGAGTGCACTGTTGACAGGCATTCCCAGAGTGCACTGATGACAAGCAGTTCGAGAGTGCACAGGCATTCCCAGAGTGCACTGATGACATGCATTCCCAGATGACAGGCATTGCAAGAGTGCACTGATGACATGCATTCCCAGTGTGCACAGGCATTCCCAGTGTGCACTGTTGACAGGCATTCCCAGAGTGCACTGATGACATACATTCCCAGAGTGCACTGATTACATGCATTCCCAGAGTGCACTGATGACAGGCATTCCCAGAGTGCACTGATGATATGCATTCCCAGAGTGCACTGATGACAGGCATTTCCAGAGTGCACTGATGACATGCATTCCCAGAATGCAGTGATGACATACATTCCCAGAGTGCACTGATGACAGCATTCCCAGAGTGCACTGATGATAGGCATTCCCAGAGTGCACTGATGACAGGCACTCCGAGAGTGCACTGATGACATGCATTCCCAGAGTGCACTGATGACAGCATTCCCAGAGTGCACTGATAACATGCATTCCCAGAGTGCACTGATGACAGGCATTCCCAGAGTGCACTGATGATAGGCATTCCTAGAGTGCACTGATGACAGGCATTCCCAGAGTGCACAGGCATTCCCAGAATGCACTGATGATAGGCATTCCCAGAGTGCACAGAAGGCAGACATTCCCAGAGTGCACTGATGACAGGCAGTTCCAGAGTGCACAGGCATTCCCAGAGTGCACTGATGACAGGCATTCGCAGAATGCACTGATGCTAGGCATTCCCAGAGTGCACTGATGACAGCATTCCCAGGATGCACTGATGACATGCATTCCCAGAGTGCACTGATGACAGGCATTCCCAGAATGCACTGATGATAGGCATTCCCAGAGTGCACTGATGACAGGCATTGCCAGCATGCACTGATGACAGGCATTCCCAGAGTGCACTGATGATAGGCATTCCCAGAGTGCACCGATGACAGGCATTCCCAGAGTGCACTGATGACAGGCAGTTCCAAAGTGCACAGGAATTCCCAGAGTGCACTGATGACAGGCATTCCCAGAGTGCACTGATGACAGGCATTCCCAGAGTGCACAGGAATTCCCAGAGTGCACTGATGAAAGGCATTCCCAGAGTGCACTGATGACAGGCATTCGCAGAGTGCACAGGAATTCCCAGAGTGCACTGATGACTGGCATTCCCAAAGTGCACTAATAAAAAGGCGGTCCAGAGTGCACAGGCATTCCCAGAGTGCACTGATGACAGGCATTTCCAGAGTGCACTGACGATAGGCATTCCCAGAGTGCACTGATGACAGGCATTCCCAGAATGCACTGATGACATGTACTCCAAGAATGTATTTATGACAGGCATTCCCAGAGTGCACAGGCATTCCCAGAATGCACTGATGACAGGCGCTCCCAGAGTGCACTGATGACATGCATTCCCAGAGTGCACTGATGATAGGCATTCCCAGAGTGCATTGATGACAGCATTCCCAGAGTGCACTGATGACAGGCATTCCCAGAGTGCACTGATGACAGGCATTCCCAGAGTGCACTGATGATAGGCATTCCCAGAGTGCACTGATGACAGGCATTCCAGGGTGCACTGATGACAGGCATTCCCAGAGTGCACTGATGATAGGCATTCCCAGAGTGCACTGATGACAGGCATTGCCAGAGTGCACTGATGACAGGCATTCCCAGAGTGCACAGGCATTCCCAAAGTGCACTGATGACAGGCATTCGCATAGTGCATTGATGGCATTCCCAGAGTGCACTGATGATAGGCATCCCCAGAGTGCACTGATGACAGGCATTGCCAGAGTGCACTGATGACATGCATTCCCAGAGTGCACTGATGACAGGCATTGCCAGAGTGCACTGATGACAGGCATTCCCAGAGTGCACAGGCATTCCCAAAGTGCACTGATGACAGGCATTCGCATAGTGCATTGATGGCATTCCCAGAGTGCACTGATGACAGGCATTCCCAGAGTGCACTGATGACAGGCATTGCCAGAGTGCACTGATGACATGCATTCCCAGTGTGCACAGGCATTCCCAGAGTGCACTGTTGACAGGCATTCCCAGAGTGCACTGATGACAAGCAGTTCCAGAGTGCACAGGCATTCCCAGAGTGCAGTGAATACATGCATTCCCAGAGTGCACTGATGACAGGCATTCCCAGAGTGCACTGATGATAGGCATTCCCAGAGCGCACTGATGACAGCATTCCCAGGCTGCACTGATGACATGCATTCCCAGAGTGCACTGATGATAGGATTTCCTATAGTGCACTGATGACAGGCATTCCCAGAGTGCACAGGCATTCCCAGAATGCACTGATGATAGGCATTCCCAGAGTGCACTGATGACAGGCATTCCCAGAGTGCACTGATGACAGGCAGTTCCAGAGTGCACAGGCATTCCCAGAGTGCACTGATGACAGGCATTCCCAGAGTGCACTGATGATAGGCATTCCCAGAATGCACTGAAGACATGTACTCCAAGAGTGCATTGATGACAGGCATTCCCAGTGTGCACAGGCATTCCCAGAGTGCACTGTTGACAGGCATTCCCAGAGTGCACTGATGACAAGCAGTTCGAGAGTGCACAGGCATTCCCAGACTGCACTGATGACATGCATTCCCAGATGACAGGCATTGCAAGAGTGCACTGATGACATGCATTCCCAGTGTGCACAGGCATTCCCAGTGTGCACTGTTGACAGGCATTCCCAGAGTGCACTGATGACATACATTCCCAGAGTGCACTGATTACATGCATTCCCAGAGTGCACTGATGACAGGCATTCCCAGAGTGCACTGATGATATGCATTCCCAGAGTGCACTGATGACAGGCATTTCCAGAGTGCACTGATGACATGCATTCCCAGAATGCAGTGATGACATACATTCCCAGAGTGCACTGATGACAGCATTCCCAGAGTGCACTGATGATAGGCATTCCCAGAGTGCACTGATGACAGGCACTCCGAGAGTGCACTGATGACATGCATTCCCAGAGAGCACTGATGACAGCATTCCCAGAGTGCACTGATAACATGCATTCCCAGAGTGCACTGATGACAGGCATTCCCAGAGTGCACTGATGATAGGCATTCCTAGAGTGCACTGATGACAGGCATTCCCAGAGTGCACAGGCATTCCCAGAATGCACTGATGATAGGCATTCCCAGAGTGCACAGAAGGCAGACATTCCCAGAGTGCACTGATGACAGGCAGTTCCAGAGTGCACAGGCATTCCCAGAGTGCACTGATGACAGGCATTCGCAGAATGCACTGATGATAGGCATTCCCAGAGTGCACTGATGACAGGCATTGCCAGCATGCACTGATGACAGGCATTCCCAGAGTGCACTGATGATAGGCATTCCCAGAGTGCACCGATGACAGGCATTCCCAGAGTGCACTGATGACAGGCAGTTCCAAAGTGCACAGGAATTCCCAGAGTGCACTGATGACAGGCATTCCCAGAGTGCACTGATGACAGGCATTCCCAGAGTGCACAGGAATTCCCAGAGTGCACTGATGAAAGGCATTCCCAGAGTGCACTGATGACAGGCATTCGCAGAGTGCACAGGAATTCCCAGAGTGCACTGATGACTGGCATTCCCAGAGTGCACTGATAACAGGCGGTCCAGAGTGCACAGGCATTCCCAGAGTGCACTGATGACAGGCATTTCCAGAGTGCACTGACGATAGGCATTCCCAGAGTGCACTGATGACAGGCATTCCCAGAATGCACTGATGACATGTACTCCAAGAATGTATTTATGACAGGCATTCCCAGAGTGCACAGGCATTCCCAGAATGCACTGATGACAGGCGCTCCCAGAGTGCACTGATGACATGCATTCCCAGAGTGCACTGATGATAGGCATTCCCAGAGTGCATTGATGACAGCATTCCCAGAGTGCACTGATGACATGCATTCCCAGAGTGCACTGATGACAGGCATTCCCAGAGTGCACTGATGATAGGCATTCCCAGAGTGCACTGATGACAGGCATTCCAGGGTGCACTGATGACAGGCATTCCCAGAGTGCACTGATGATAGGCATTCCCAGAGTGCACTGATGACAGGCATTGCCAGAGTGCACTGATGACAGGCATTCCCAGAGTGCACAGGCATTCCCAAAGTGCACTGATGACAGGCATTCGCATAGTGCATTGATGGCATTCCCAGAGTGCACTGATGATAGGCATCCCCAGAGTGCACTGATGACAGGCATTCCCAGGGTGCATTGATGACAGTCATTCCCAGAGTGCACTGATGACAGGCATTCCCAGAGTGCATTGATGGCATTCCCAGAGTGCACTGATGACAGCATTCCCAGAGTGCACTGATGACAGGCATTGCCAGAGTGCACTGATGACAGCATTCCCAGAGTGCACTGATGACAGGTATTGCCAGAGTGCACTGATGACGGGCATCCCCAGAGTGCACTGATGACAGCATTTCCAGAGTGCACTGATGACAGGCAGTTCAAGAGTGCACAGGCATTCCCAGAGTGCACTGATGACAGCATTCCCAGAGTGCACTGATGACAGGCATTCCCAGAGTGCACTGATGACAGGCATTCCCAGAATGCACTGATGATAGGCATTCCCAGAGTGCACTGATGACAGCATTCCCAGGATGCACTGATGACATGCATTCCCAGAGTGCACTGATGACAGGCATTCCCAGAATGCACTGATGATAGGCATTCCCAGAGTGCACTGATGACAGGCATTGCCAGCATGCACTGATGACAAGCAGTTCAAGAGTGCACAGGCATTCCCAGAGTGCACTGATGACAGCATTCCCAGAGTGCACTGATGACAGGCATTCCCAGAGTGCACTGATGACAGGCATTCCCAGAATGCACTGATGATAGGCATTCCCAGAGTGCACTGATGACAGCATTCCCAGGATGCACTGATGACATGCATTCCCAGAGTGCACTGATGACAGGCATTCCCAGAATGCACTGATGATAGGCATTCCCAGAGTGCACTGATGACAGGCATTGCCAGCATGCACTGATGACAGGCATTCCCAGAGTGCACTGATGATAGGCATTCCCAGAGTGCACCGATGACAGGCATTCCCAGAGTGCACTGATGACAGGCAGTTCCAAAGTGCACAGGAATTCCCAGAGTGCACTGATGACAGGCATTCCCAGAGTGCACTGATGACAGGCATTCCCAGAGTGCACAGGAATTCCCAGAGTGCACTGATGAAAGGCATTCCCAGGTGCACTGATGACAGGCATTCGCAGAGTGCACAGGAATTCCCAGAGTGCACTGATGACAGGCATTCCCAGAGTGCACTGATAACAGGCGGTCCAGAGTGCACAGGCATTCCCAGAGTGCACTGATGACAGGCATTCCCAGAGTTCACTGACGATAGGCATTCCCAGAGTGCACTGATGACAGGCATTCCCAGATTGCACTGATGACATGTACTCCAAGAATGTATTTATGACAGGCATTCCCAGAGTGCACAGGCATTCCCAGAATGCACTGATGACAGGCGCTCCCAGAGTGCACTGATGACATGCATTCCCAGAGTGCACTGATGACAGCATTCCCAGAGTGCACTGATGACAGGCATTCCCAGAGTGCACTGATGACAGGCATTCCCAGAATGCACTGATGATAGGCATTCCCAGAGTGCACTGATGACAGCATTCCCAGGATGCACTGATGACATGCATTCCCAGAGTGCACTGATGACAGGCATTCCCAGAGTGCACTGATGACAGGCATTCCCAGAGTGCACTGATGATAGGCATTCCCAGAGTCCACTGATGACAGGCATTCCCAGAGTGCACTGATGACAGGCATTCCCAGAGTGCACTGATGATAGGCATTCCCAGAGTCCACTGATGACAGCATTCCCAGAGTGCACTGATGACATGCATTCCTAGAGTGCACTGATGACAGGCATTCCCAGAGTGCACTGATGACAGGTATTCCCAGAGTGCACAGGCATTCCCAGAATGCACTGATTATAGGCATTCCCAGAGTGCAGTGATGACATGCATTCCCAGAGTGCACTGATGACAGCATTCCCAGAGTGCACTGATGATAGCATTCCCAGAGTGCACTGATGACAGGCACTCCAAGAGTGCACTGATGACATCCCAGAGTGCACTGATGACAGCATTCTCAGAGTGCACTGATAACATGCATTCCCAGAGTGCACCGATGACAGGCATTCCCAGAGTGCACTGATGACAGGCATTCCCAGAATGCACTGATGATAGGCATTCCCAGAGTGCACTGATGACAGGCATTGTCAGCATGCACTGATGACAGGCATTCCCAGAGTGCACTGATGACAGGCATTCCCAGAGTGCACTGATGACAGGCATTCCCACAGTGCACAGGAATTCCCAGAGTGCACTGATGAAAGGCATTCCCAGAGTGCACTGATGACAGGCATTCGCAGAGTGCGCAGGAATTCCCAGAGTGCACTGATGACAGGCATTCCCAGAGTGCACTGATAACAGGCAGTCCAGAGTGCACAGGCATTCCCAGAGTGCACTGATGACAGGCATTCCCAGAGTTCACTGATGATAGGCATTCCCAGAGTGCACTGATGACAGGCATTCCCAGAATGCACTGATGACATGTACTCCAAGAATGTATTGATGACAGGCATTCCCAGAGTGCACAGGCATTCCCAGAATGCACTGATGACAGGCGCTCCCAGAGTGCACTGATGATATGCATTCCCAGAGTGAACTGATGATAGGCATTCCCAGAGTGCATTGATGACAGCATTCCCAGAGTGCACTGATGACAGGCATTCCCAGAGTGCACTGACAGGCATTCCCAGAGTGCACTGATGATAGGCATTCCCAGAGTCCACTGATGACAGCATTCCCAGAATGCACTGATGACATGCATTCCTAGAGTGCACTGATGATAGGCATTCCCAGAGTGCACTGATGACCACATTCCCAGAGTGCACTAGGCATTCCCAGAGTGCACTGATGAAATGCATTCCTAGAGTGCACTGATGACAGGCATTCCCAGAGTGCACTGATGACAGGTGTTCCCAGAGTGCACAGGCATTCCCAGAATGCACTGATGATAGGCATTCACAGAGTGCAGTGATGACATGCATTCCCAGAGTGCACTGATGACAGCATTCCCAGAGTGCACTAATGATAGGCATTCCCAGAGTGCACTGATGACAGGCACTCCAAGAGTGCACTGATGACATGCATTCCCAGAGTGCACTGATGACAGCATTCTCAGAGTGCACTGATAACATGCATTCCCAGAGTGCACCGATGACAGGCATTCCCAGAGTGCACTGATGACAGGCATTCCCAGAATGCACTGATGATAGGCATTCCCAGAGTGCACTGATGACAGGCATTGCCAGCATGCACTGATGACAGGCATTCCCAGAGTGCACTGATGACAGGCATTCCCAGAGTGCACTGATGACAGGCATTCCCAGAGTGCACTGATAACAGGCAGTCCAGAGTGCATAGGCATTCCCAGAGTGCACTGATGACAGGCATTCCCAGAGTGCACAGGCATTCCCAGAATGCACTGATGACAGGCGCTCCCAGAGTGCACTGATGACATGCATTCCCAGAGTGCACTGATGATAGGCATTCCCAGAGTGCATTGATGACAGCATTCCCAGAGTGCACTGATGACAGGCATTCCCAGAGTGCACTGATGACAGGCATTCCCAGAGTGCACTGATGATAGGCATTCCCAGAGTCCAATGATGACAGCATTCCCAGAGTGCACTGATGACATGCATTCCTAGAGTGCACTGATGATAGGCATTCCCAGAGTGCACTGATGACAGGCATTCCCAGAGTGCACTGATGATAGGCATTCCCAGAGTGCACTGATGACAGGCATTCCCAGGGTGCACTGATGACAGTCAATCCCAGAGTGCACTGATGAAAGGCATTCCCAGAGTGCACTGATGACAGGCAGTCCAGAGTGCACAGGCATTTCCAGAGTGCACTGATGACAGGCAGTTCCAGAGTGCACAGGAATTCCCAGAGTGCACTGATGACAGGCATTCCCAGAGTGCACTGATGACAGGCATTCCCAGAGTGCACAGGAATTCCCAAAGTGCACTGATGAAAGGCATTCCCAGAGTGCACTGATGACAGGCATTTGCAGAGTTCACAGGAATTCCCAGAGTGCACTGATGACAGGCATTCCCAGAGTTCACTGATGACAGGCAGTCCAGAGTGCACAGGCATTCCCAGAGTGCACTGATGACAGGCATTCCCAGAGTGCACTGATGATAGGCATTCCCAGAGTGCACTAATGACAGGCATTCCCAGAATGCACTGATGACATGTACTCCAAGAATGTATTGATGACAGGCATTCCCAGAGTGCACAGGAATTCCCAAAATGCACTGATGACAGGCACTCCCAGAGTGCACTGATGACATGCATTCCCAGAGTGCACTGATGATAGGCACTCCCAGAGTGCACTGATGACAGTCAATCCCAGAGTGCACTGATGAAAGGCATTGCCAGAGTGCACTGATGACAGGCATTCCCAGAGTGAACTGATGACAGGCATTCACAGAGTGAACAGGCATTCCCAGAGTGCATTGATGACAGGCATTCCCAGAGTGCACTGATGACCGGCATTCCCAGAGTGCACAGGCATTCCCAGAGTGCACTGATGATAGGCATTCCTAGAGTGCACAGGCATTCCCAGAGTGCCCTGATGACATGTGTTCCCAGAGTGCACTGATGACAGAGATTACCAGAGTGCACCGATGATAGGCATTCCCAGAGTGCACCGATGACAGGCATTCCCAGAGTGCACCAATGACAGGCATTCCCAGAGTGCACTGATGATAGGCATTCCCAGAGTCCATTGATAACAGGATTCCCAGAGTGCACTGATGACAGGCATTCCCAGAGTGCACTGATGACAGGCATTCCCACAGTGCACTGATGATAGGCATTCCCAGAGTGCACTGATGACAGCATTCCCAGAGTGCACTGATGACAGGCATTCCCAGAGTGCACCGATGACAGGCATTCCCAGAGTGCACTGATGACATGCATTCCTAGAGTGCACTGATGATAGGCATTCCGAGAGTGCACTGATGACAGGCATTCCAAGAGTGCACTGATGATAGGCATTCCCAGAGTGCACTGATGACAGGCATTCCCAGAGTGCACTGATGATAGGCATTCCCAGAGTGCACTGATGACAGGCATTCCCAGAGTGCACTGATGATAGGCATTCCCAGAGTGCACTGATGACAGGCATTCCCAGAGTGCACTGATGACAGCATTGCCAGAGTGCACAGGCATTCCCAGAGTGCACTGGTGACAGACATTCCCATAGTGCACTGATGACAGGCAGTTCCAGAGTGCACAGGCATTCCCAGAGTGCACTGATGACGGCATTCCCAGGATGCACTGATGACATGCATTCCCAGAGTGCACTGATGACATGCATTCCCAGAGTGCACTGATGATAGGCATTCCCAGAGTGCACTGATGACAGGCACTCCAAGAGTGCATTGATGACAGGCATTCCCAGAGTGCACAGGCATTCCCAGAGTGCACTGGTGACAGGCATTCCCACAGTGCACTGATGACAGGCAGTTCCAGAGTGCACAGGCATTCTCAGAGTGCACTGATGACAGCATTCCCAGGATGCACTGATGACATGCATTCCCAGAGTGCACTGATGACAGGCATTCCCAGAGTGCACTGATGACAAGCATTCCCAGAGTGCACTGATGAGAGGCATTCTCAGAGTGCACTGATGATAGGCATTCCCAGAGTGCACTGATGACAGGCATTCCCAGAGTGCATTGATAACAGCATTGCCAGAGTGCACTGATGACAGGCATTCCCAGAGTGCACTGATGACAGCATTCCCAGAGTGCACTGATGACATGCATTCCTAGAGTGCACTGTTGATAGGCATTCCCAGAGTGCACTGATGACAGGCATTCCCAGAGTGCACTGATGATAGGCATCACCAGAGTGCACTGATGACAGGCATTCCCAGAGTGCACTGATGATAGGCATTCCCAGAGTGCACTGATGACAGGCATTCCCAGAGTGCACTGATGACAGGCATTCCCAGAGTGAGCTGATGATAGGCATTCCTAGAGTGCACAGGCATCACCAGATGCACTGATGACAGGCATTCCCAGAGTGCACTGATTACAGGCATTTCCAGAGCGCACTGATGATAGGCATTCCCAGAGTGCACTGATAACAGGCATTCCCAGAGTGCACTGATGGCATTTCCAGAGTGCACTGATGACAGGCATTCCCAGAGTGCACTGATGACATGCATTGCCAGAGTGCACTGATGACAGGCATTCCCAGAATGCACTGATGACAGCATTGCCAGAGTGCACTGATGAAAGGAATTCCCAGAGTGCACTGATGACAGGCACTCCAAGAGTGCATTGATGACAGGCGTTCCCAGAGTGCACAGGCATTCCCAGAGTGCACTGTTGACAGGCATTCCCAGAGTGCACTGATGACAGGCAGTTCCAGAGTGCACAGGCATTCCCAAGAGTGCACTGATGACAGCATTCCCAGGATGCACTGATGACAGGCATTCCCAGAGTGCACTGATGACAGGCATTCCCAGAGTGCACTGATGACAGGCATTCCCAGAGTGCACTGATGATAGGCACTCCCAGAGTGCACTGATGACAGGCACTCCAAGAATGCATTGATGACAGGCATTCCCAGAGTGCACAGGCATTCCCAGAGTGCACTGATGACAGGCATTCCCAGAGTGCACTTCGGGTCCCTTTGTAGGAGCCTCAAGGCCAAAGAGCTATTATGTGTACATTATTAGGTGGGCATGGCCTTTAGCCGTACCCAATGGAAATGTGGGTGCCTTTGAGGTGCCTGCATCATGGAAGAGAGTCCTGACCTGTGCACATGGCTAGACTGAAGGACATGAGAGGGACATTGGGTTCTCTTTGGGGTGCCTTATTCATTGCCTAAGGACACGTTAGGGGCACAGAACCCATACCTTAGTGGACACATCGGACCTCTTTGAGGAGCCAAAGACATGGTGCAAGCAGAGTGTGCACTGGCTATGGTTCAGGCCATGCCCACTGGGCACATTGAGTTCTGTGGCGATGCCTGCAGCATGTTTACTGCCTACATTAAACACATTGTGCATATGGGGGACCCCTGGACACGTGCACTGGGACTGGCCACAGGGAGTTCCTTTAATAAGTGAAAAGATATGTTGCTGTGTAGTTGTGGCTAGCCTGATATTACGCACACCTTTGACATTCGCTGCAACATCTTTTCTTAAAATGATGTTTGTGACAGCAGCACAAACTTAAAAGAAACATCGAAACGCGCGAGCTATAGTTTTAAAGCCACCCCATGCATTGACCATGATGTCACACATAAGTTACATCCCAGATGCATGGACATGCCACCGTTCCCACACGACACGCAGAACAATAACAACAGCCGAGGGAAATCAGAAGTGTCAGAAGTGACCACAGCATCCGACATCATGAGGAGTGCCTGGGAGTGGCTGATTGACGGCTGCCTTGGGTAATTATAGCTGCCAACCTAAATGTTCCATCCCTGAAGCTTTTCCTGTGAATTTCCGAATTATTCACGTTAGGTTAGGTTATGTTATGTGGATCTGCACAGCACACCAGGGACAACGCAGAAACAATTATGCCTCAGAGTGAACAGAGCAAACTAAAACAGCAGAAGAATCATTTTTATTATAAAATCCTCTGAACATTGGCAGGTGGACTTCCTGTGTTTGGGGAAAACTGACCAACATTCCTTTACAGTCTGCACTGAAAGCCATCTACCACCTGGCTGATTTAGACCACACTTAGATAGGTGCTGGCAGGGGTGTGCAAGTCAAGTAATGATTTCAGGGGTACAGAGCACTTTCCGCGAAGACCTGTGTGCACGCAGGTGGCCAGCCTTCACACCATCTGGCTGGTGCCAGGAGCCAGGGTAGTTTCTTTCAGATGGGGGCAACATCCCCTGTTTGGGAGGGGGCATCCATCCACTATAGCCTACCTGGATTCACAGGATGGCGCTCATGGAGGTGCCCACATAACTACAGTCATCCATAGTGGCCCTGGCTATCGTCAATAGTGGCCCTGGCTATCATGTCCAAGGAACCTTGCTGGAATAAACTAGAATTTGACCAGAAAGCGGAAGGTAACGGCTAATGATGGCGTTACTCATATTCAAACATTAATCAAAACACAATGCAAAAGGTTCTAACTTTAGATTAAATAGAAATGTTTTGAAACTTATTTCTATATAGAGGATGCTGGAGGGAAAGCTTTGGATGGGAAACAGGGGGTCAATGATTGATAGCTTGAGTTTAGGCCTTTTCAATCTCAACCAGTTATCACCCATTCAGAATGTGACGTGATCGATGATGTTTGGGACTTTGAGGGTTTCTGTGCAAACTATTGTGAGGCGTAAAACAGAGCTGAGAGTCATCAGCGTAGCAGTGACAGCCAACCTCTCAGCCCACCAGTACACCATCCATTAGTCTACTGTAAATGTGTAGCACCAGGGGAGATCAGGCCATAACACAGATCTCTGTAATACCCTACATTCCACTTTGAATGGCATTGATTGCAGTCTAGTCAGACACCTGCTGAGAGGCCGATCTGACATATAAGAGTCAAACCCGTGTGATATATAGTTGCTGATATGCAGTCCACCAATCTCACTCTCCGACGGACAGTGCGGCCATCCAGTCTCTCGAAACCAGCAGAAAAGTCCAACCTATTCAGAAGAGTCCCCCAGTAGAGCTGTTAATAATGCAGGCCCACCCCAGGCGCGATTCAGGTATTCCTCAGTTGCTCTGATACTTTACCTTGGTTCGAACATTGTTTACAAGGGTCCCAATACACGCTGGAGTTCTTCTGTACATTCATTCTATAGAAGAGTTTGACAAATATTGGTATCACCGCAAACTATTGCGGCAATAATGAAGAGGTCGAAAATGCTGATAACTGCGCCTTTTTATAAATAATATGTGTGTGTGTGTGGGGGGTAAGGGTATTTATTAATGTATGGGAGCATGGTGGGAGCTGCGGGGGGTCTCTCCCGCATATAATTGCATGGAAATGTGTGAAAAGAACACATGAATTTGGTATTTTCAGCTTGTGTACTTTTTTCGAGATAATCACACAGCTCCCGGATATTTACTGGACACAATGTGACTTGCTTGCTCTTCACAAGGGACTGCATTTCTATCCTGAGAGTTTTCTGAATAGGGGATATTGGGCGTCCTGAGAGATTGTGAGAGTCTGGAATTGGGGAATTAAAGATTCATGAAGTGAGGACTAGTGTTGCATTGAACTACCAATTTTGATGTTTTTTTTTTTTCTGGATAGAGATCTGATTTTTATTGAATTCATCCTGCCCTGTCTTATTCCCTTCCCTATAGATCCCCTGTTCAGAAATGATGCAGTCTACCCCTTTCACTTTCCTTTCCCTCTATCGGGCTTTGCCCTAACTCCTACCCCGCCCCCCCCATCCCCTCTTTTGTCATTCTTCTCTTGAAGCAGACCATGCTCCAGCTTTTCTTGTTTTTTGGGGTGTTGGGGCTGGTAACACATGTCCAAAGACCTGTAAGTAAAGGCTGCTCATGGTTCTGTAAGGTCCAAGTCAGCAACACCAATCACAAACATACATAGTATTGGAATGTGAGGTCCTGTGTGCCTGGTGAGAGACCCATCACATAGCTGCGTTTCCATGTCGCGGTCTCGTGCACCCCGTAGAGGAAAGAGACCTACTTAAAGCTATGCTCTTTCCCACACTGGAGGCATCCCGGAATGTAGGGTGTAGTGCCTACAATGCAGAGAAACCCGCGTTTACACAGATGTGTATGGTGTTACATTGACTTACCTGATCAATATAGCTGTTGGCTGTCAGGGGGTAAGGAGTTCCCTTGATGGTGAAGGTGATTTCAGGCAAAGACCTTGTTCTGCTGCAGTTGACCATATACTAGGCAGATTAAGAAGAACGTGAGTTATGTCAGGTTTGCCGGGCGCAAAATATACATTTCTAGGACTATTTGCTAAACTTGTTTCCTTTTCTGTAAACACTAAGTACCACCAATATTTTATACCAAAAAGTCCTCTGAAACAAGAAAAAATATGAACTAAAGTTGCCTTTTTAATACCCTTATGTGAAATGGGATGTATTTAATGTATTTATTTATTTTTTGTTAGGCGCTTATACAGCAAGTAAAACACAGTTTCAAAGCGCCCACAGGGCGAGGGGAGGGAACACGGGAATGAAATACATTATAAAACACAATATTTAATAAGAGCAGTGGCAGGGAAAAGGACAAAAGTACAAACCTACTATGCCTTGTGAGCATTCAGAATGTGCAAGTGCAGCAAGGAAGAGGGCAGAGGGTCTAAGTGCTGGGGAGTCGGAGCTCAAGGCTGAGACACAGATGAAGTGCTTGGGTTGATGAGTGCTAGACGGCCTGGAGTCATGTTAGGTGTAAGTGCGAACCTCTAGGGCGGAGGGTGTGCCAAGGCAAGTGCTGATGGAAGACAGGAGCTGGGCAGATTGGGTGCGGGAGGTCAGGGGACCGGGAGATGCATAAGGGCCCCGGGCACCAATCACAGCAACTGTGGGATTAGCAGAGGAGAGAAGGTAAAGAAGAAAGTCTTATATAGGAGGGAGCCAGCTGAGGAAAAGGATCGACCACCTACCCTCCTTTTGGCAACATGCTTTACACACAGAGAGTTGGTGCCTGAGAAACATAGTGGTCTAGAGGGAGAGTATTTAGTGAGATAAAGTTGAAGTGTGATCCCTGGGCCCAGGTAGCCTTGTGGATGATGCAGAGGGATTTGAATGTAATCTCTGCAGTAATTGGGAGCCAGTGAAGACTGCAGGAGAGATGCGGTCCCTGAGCTTGAGGCCAAGGATAAGTCTCGCTGCCCTATTCTAGATTTGCTGGAGGGGTCACAGGGTGGAAAAAAGGTAGTTTCAGGAGGAGGCTATTGCAATTGTCAAGCTTAGAGAGAACCAGGGCTCGGGTCACATTGCACCTCTGGGGGAAGGGGAGAAAAGGGAGAATTCCTTTGAGAAGGAAGAGCTGAAAGTGGGACTTCTTGGCAATGTCCTGAATGTGAGGGAGGAAGAAGAAAGAGGAGTTGAAGATGACTCCAAGGTTTCTGGCTTCAGAAGAATTATCAGGGGGTGAGCCCAAGGAGATAGGCCACAGTGATTGATTGATTGATTGATAGTTTATTTATATAGCGCCTATACACAATGTGTTTCAAAGCGCTTCAAGCCAGGGATAGAACAAGGGAGAATACAGTGACATTCTTACAGTCCTTATGCATAAAGAATGTTAAATTTACTATCATAGTCGGCCTGGTGACATTTCAGACAGGACCTTTTCACAATTAAGGGAGGAGAGGGGGGTGGGAAGGAGAATGAGACAGACAAGTGGCTAACTTACTAGGCCTGATGACGATTTTGGTAGTGCTGGAATTTAACAGGAGGTGAGGGGCGGGGGTAGGGAACAGGGAGAAGGAGAAGAACAAAACAAACAACTATCGTACTAGGCCTGATGACATATCAAATGGTGAAGGAGGCAGACCAGGAGGGAAAAACACGTGAGGGAGGTGGGGAGGAGACAAACAAGCTGCTATCATACAGCTCAGGTGACACATCTGATAGAATAATTGCTAAGGATTGAGTGAATGTAGGTAGGAGAGGAGAGAGCAGGGGACAGCAAAAAGAGGGATACAAATAAGCAAAGCATTTCAAGCAAACAGCAGGGGGGGCAAGATGCAACAGGCAAGCATAAAGGAAAGCATACTGGAAAGCATAGCTCTCCTTGTCAGCGTAGTGCACCCCAAAAGTAAAAGCACAATTTGTCACAAAAAATGCCGGAATCTGCACAACAGGCACAATGAACCCCACAAATATGAGGCTTACACCAGCAGTAAGCCGGAATCTTGTGATGCTTGTAAAGAGTGAAGGGAAGAAGGAGGTAGCAGGGGACCCGATGGGAAGGATCTCTATTTTGCAGGCATTGAGGCAGAGATTGTTGGAGGTGCATCAGGATTAGATGGCAAACAGGCCGTCAGGGATGATGGAGGGTGCAAGAGGGTCGCCGAGAAGTTTGAAAAAGATCTGCGTGTCGTCTTTGCAACACTGGAAGTAGGAGAAGAAGGAGGAGATGAGGAGTGCAAGCTGAACAAGGTAGATGTTAAAGAGCCAAGGGGAGAGGATAGAACCCTGGTGGACACCACAGATGAAGAAGGAATTAGGAGAGGAGAAGGGGCCCATGATGACTTGGGAAGAGTGGTCAGCCAGTCCAGGGCCAGTTCCGAGATACCAAGGGTATCGTGGAGCCTTTGTATGAGGATGGAATGGTTGACTGTTTGAAAGGCAGAGGAGAGAACGAGAAGAATGAGGGCAGCTGGGGAGTTGTAGTCCAGGGATGGAAGCAGTTCTTCACAGGTGTTCAGTTGAGCAGTGTTCGTGCCTCTGGAGGCTCAGAATCCAGATTGATGGTTGTGGAGACCACCAACAAGTTTGGTGTGTGAATTGAGTAAGTGCAATGCCAGCTGCTCCAGCAGCTTCCCCTGGAAGGGGGTGATGGAGATAGGGAGGTAGTTGGCAAGGGAGGTATGGTCTGCTGAAGGTTTTCTTAGGAGTGGGTGTAAAGCGAGTGCTTAAGGGAGGAGAGTAAAGATCCATTGACAAAAGAGTGATTGCAGAAATCAGCGGGTGTAGGAGCAAGCGAGCCAATGTTATCCGTGATGGTCCTAGATGAGCAAGGGGAAACCTGTTTAGAAGGGACCTTCTTGGAGAGGACAACTCTGGTAACTTCTTCAGGTGTGACAGGGGAGAAGGAGGAGAAGGAGGAATGAGGAGGGTCAGGGGCCAAGGGAGGCAAGGGTGTGTGGGATGGCTTGGGAGTGTGGGTAGCAAGGGTGTTCAGAATGATCTGAGTTTTGGTGTCGAAGTGTGTGGCCAGTGTATTGCAGAAGGCCTGGGAAGGAGAAGGTGAGGAGGGGACTGTGCAGGGGTTGGCTAATTCCCTGCAGATCTTGAAAAGTTCAGCCGTGTTGTTGGATGCACTGGGCACCTGTGCCTGTATGTGGGCTCTTTTTTTTGGCATGGATAGAGATTCTCTATTGCCTTTGGAGCAGGTGGCAAGCTTATCAGAGGATGAGCCTGAGGTTTGCCACTTCCGTTCTGCCACCCTGCACTTGTGTTTCAGGGACGCAAGTTCAGAGTCGTACCAGGTGTTACGCTTAGAAGCAGGTTTGAGGTGGATCCTCATGACTGGGGCAAGAATGTCAAGAGTATTGGTGATGGAAAGGCAGAGCTTGCTGAGGTCAGAGTCAGAGGTAGAATCTGAGGTGAGGGTGAGAGGGGATGAATGTGGAAGTGAAGGCAGCAGCTGACACTCATTTCATCGGGTGGATGTTAGTGAACGAGGTTGGGGTGCTTTTTGAGTGGCGATCAGACAGTATTTGTTGGCTGAGCAGCCGTTACTAGTCGCCAGATGGAGAACATCTCTGCCTTTGAACATTTTCTAAAGTGGGGTAGAGGGGTGTGGTACACCAGTTAGAGGAGGGAGAGAGAGAGTAGTAGGAGGAGATGCAGGCAAAGGGAGGAAGTAAATGAGAGAAGGCAGGATCCGGTCAAAGAGAAGGAGGTTGGGTTGTGGACCCTGAACCAGGATAGTGCCAGTGTGCTAGACATTAATGATGCAGCGTGGTGGGAAGAAGCACACCAAGAGGACGTCCCACATGGTGCCACCGTTAATGGAAGAGCACGAGGAAGGAGAGAGAGTAGAGATGAGGTGGGGGGTCCAAAGATCTGGAGAGTGGACAGAGAAGAGGATAGCAGTGGAAACCTCTCTGGAGGAAGCACTGACATAGGTGTCTGCCATGGGAAGTCCAGGGTTTGCACTCAAGATGCTTTTTTGTGCTTTTTCCTACCTGACTTTGTGAGAGAGGGGTGACAGGTGATAGAGCAGTTAAAGAAGATGGGTGAGATGGAGAGAGCCACAGGGACGGCAGATGTTATTCGAGGAATGAAAGACGAGTGGCTGCACAGCACAGTTCTAGCTGAACTCACAAGGTGGCCTAGTAGAAGTAGTCACAAAGGCATAAATGCAATCCAGAAAGGAATAGAATGTCAAGAGACAAGAGCTGCACAGATGTAAAACTATGCACAACCTAAATGTGATTTTTGTCCGAGGAGGCACAAATGCAATGCAAGAGAGGTGCACAGATGTAAACCTACACACATGCTCTCATGGTCTCTCAGAGTGTCTGATACTTGGACATATCCTCTCCTGTAGGAAGGGAAGCGTGCCAGGGAAAGGTAAGACCTATCCTCTCCTGCAGGAAGGGAAGCGTGCCAGGGAAAGGTAAGATCTGGGCATCAATACACATATTGCCTGTATTGCTGGAGTACATACAGCGAACTCCATGTTTATTTATTTATTTATGTACAACATGTACATAGCACCTTTATAGAAGTTGCTCTGGCTGGCTAACCTGCATTCCCATCTCCCAATTTTCCCTCACTGAATTGGTCCGGGGCGGGGAGGGAGGGTGTGGCGGGGGTATACCTATGGTAGGAGCTCTTTGAGAACATAGCAAAGAAGACGGAAGCAGCTGCGTTATATTAGTGAGATCCTTTCAATTGATGGAGGCTGGAGCTACTACAGAGCTTCGAGACAGTGGTGACAATGTTTGTTTGTGTCGCTCATGTGGTGAGTACGACCTGACACATTCTCATTTTTTTTTTATTCTTTATTTAAATTTGACTAATTAGAACAGGACTGAACAATAAATCACAAAGTATTGTAACACAGCATAAAGGATATAAACATGTAGGAATATAAAAAGAAAGAAAAAAAAGGGACACATCAATATACAATTTTAACGATGAACTAGTACCTACTCAAAAAATCTCCCCAGACCTTTGTATGTAAACTCAATTTTCCCATTTTTCTGTAAATATATTTCTCAATATTCGCTAAGCAGTTCATTTCTGCAATCCAATCCTCCAATATTGGTGAGACACGAGATTTTCAGCTCCTCAATATCATTTTTTGCAAATAGAAGCACCTCTGAACAGAAATGTCTTTTCTGATAGTGAAAGGGCTTCAAGTAAATCATTGCAGCCTAGAACCATAGTTTTAAAATCCAAGTCAACATTTTGGTTCAAAACCCAGAGACAAAGAATACAAACCTCATGCCAAAACCCACGACCCTCACACAGTCCCACAGCAAATGTTCCATACTGCCTTTCTCACTCCAGCAACACCAACAAACATCAGAATCAGACAAACCTCTATTTTTAAGCCTTTCCAGGCTCCAAAAAACTCTATTGAGAATTTTAATTCGTCTCGAACGTTCAGTCAAACTTATCGAGCAAAGCTTCACATTCGCACACATCACCAGCCACAGGTCAGAAGTGATTTCACAACCCGCTCTTCTGCTCCATTCATTAAGTAATTCAGTATTCTCCTTATAATTCGATACAATTCGATGATAAACCCTACTTGCAAGTGACTGAACGCCAGTAGTGAAAAGTTCAACATTCGCATCCCCGTCACAATGCACTTCACCAATACATCTCTTCAATTTCCTGAAGTCCGAGATAGAACAATTTTCAACAGTAAAAGTAGCACTTAACTCAGCAAAGTCAATCCATTTTCCATCTTTAAAACCATCACTAATCCATTGAATTACGCCAAGAAAACACTGCAGCCAAAACAACAACTTGCCATTGTCCGTAATAGCTTTATTCAACCACAGAGATGCATCAGGCGATTTCAAAGCAACCGAGCCACACATATCATAGATATTCTTCCAAACGTCTCTAAGAAACTCAGTCAAGGGGCATCTCCTACCATGTTTGCTAACAGTCGTGAATATCGCTCTTGGGGCAAGTGGGCCCATCACACAAGCCTCTGCCATCGCCCACTCACTAGGAGATTCCTTCAAAAAAGGAAGAAAAAATTGGCACGAGAAGGACAAATGATACGCCTCAAAATTCGGGACACCTAGTCCCCCCCTTCTCGACCAGAAGCTGGAGTTTCCAAAGCTTCAGTCTTGGCGGTTTCTCATCCCAAAGAAAGGACTAGAGAGTGGTATCAATCAACTTCCCAAAAGATTGACCAATTTTCAGGGGAAGCATACTCAGAATATAATTAATTTTTGGCGCAGCATTCATCTTTAGCGCATTTGGTCGGATGTCATGTTAGAGCAAGGACACCCACATGTATGCAGATGGGCATTGTCAATCGGAGGAAAAACTCAAAAAATGCTCATATTGTTGGCTCTGATGTAGAGGGAAATAAAGATAAAACTTTCATTTTGACAGATCTCTTTTTGAAGGAGGTAGCCCAAACACACTGCAATGGTACTCTCGGCCCTGTCCAAGGCACCTCGCCCCTCCAGCAATGCAGGTCAAACATAGGAGGAGCAGGGCTTAAGAACAGAATAGTAGTAGCACAAAAGCTATACTGAAATATCACCAAGATATCCCAGTGACAAACAGCAGTCAGTCACTAGAGCTATCCATTCGCAACTGCAAGCCCCATTACATAACCCCACTCCCATTCTGTGGGTGTGACTTGAAGCAAAATCAACAAAGTCTTCGTCATCATCATGGCCGGTGTGGTGTTTACTGCTGGGTGTATTGTCATACTCCTCCTCAATACAGAGCTGGCTCATTTTAATCAGTGTTGAATCTATGAATGTGGAGAAATGGCAGACTTCTCGTAGAGCCATAAACGGTCTTGGCAGCACTAAAAATGTACACAGACTACACACTGGCAGGAGGGCAGCTAAGGGACCTTGTGATCACTCTAGGAAAGATCTACTTACTGAACCAGTACTGTGGTGGATCACCACCGTTAGCCATGTGAGATGCCTCCGGTAGATGAGCACCCGCCGCCGTCTGTACTGCTGCCTATAAACCTATGGTCTTGTGAATGCATCCATAATGTGGATTACTGACTGAGCGATGAGAGTGTCTCGCTGGCCCCTGTGCCCCCACTCTATCACTGTCTTCATTTGTATTCACAGGTGGGCCAAAGGGTTTAAGTGACACAAAGAACACACTCCCTGATGCTGAATTCAGTGTTCTTGACATCTGTGATGGTGAGTTGAGCACATGAGTGGTAGGTATTCTTCTGTGAATCCTGCAACTTAATCTCCACCTGCTTTATCAGTGCCCCTTTGAAAATGTTAAGAGGGCCTCATTCTGTTACGTTATCAGAATTCCCCAGCAGCTGACTTTTAATTATTTGCTGACTTCCACATCTACCTGATTTAATATGTTTAAACATTTTAGCGAATTTGTAGCTCCGCTATGAGCGTTTTTCATCCTGGCCTCACTTGCTCCATGCGGCTTGGCCATTTCAAGATGGCCGTTTGCTTTGTCCCCCTGTGATGCTGTCTGTGTCCCTCCTCCCCTGCCCAGACCACTGTGATGTTGTATGTTTCCCCCATCTCCTGCCGAGCCCCCGTGATTTTGTATGTGTCCCCCATCCCCTGCCCAGCTCCACGTAATGCAGTCTGTGTCCCTCCTCCCATGCCCAGCCCCTGTGGTGCTGTATGTGTCCTCCCTGCCCAGCCCCCTGATGTTTTATTGTGTCCCCTCCCCTGCCCAGCCCCCCTTGATGCTGTCTGTGTCCCCCCTGCCCAGCCCCTGTGATGTTTTATTGTGTCTCTCCTTCCTAGCCCCCCCTTGATGCTGTCTGTGTCCCCCTCCTCTGCCCAGCCCCCTGTGATACTGTCTGTGTCCCCCCTCCCCTGCTCAGCTAATTGTGATGTTTTATGTTCGCCCTCCCCTGCCCAGCCACTCTTGATGTTGTATGTGGCCCCCTCCCCTGCCCTGCCTCCAGTGATGCTGTCTTTGTCCCTACTCCCCTGCCCCTGCCCCCATGATTGTCTGTGTCCCCCACCCTTAGCACTTACTTTTTCAAATATGTCGCCTGACTTGTTTGTTAGCCGCTTGTTTGTCCCCCCCCCTTTTGTTCTCACCCACCCCAACCCCTCCAGCCCTATCTGAAATGTTGTCAGGCCTAGTATGGTAGTCGCTTGTTTTGTTCTTCTCCCTCTCCCTTACTCCATTCCTGCTACTCCTTCGCCCCTCCTCCTGTCAAATTCCGGCACTACCTCAATTGCCGTCAGACATAGTAATGTAGCCTCTTGTCTGTCTCATTCTCTTGCCCACCCCTCCTCCCCTCCCTATCATTGTCAATTTACTCTTACTCTTTCATGTATGTCCTCCTGGCCTATTTGATAGCAGCTTGTTTGTCTCCCCCTCTACCCCATTTGTTCCCACCCTCACGCCCCCTCCAGCACTGTCTGAATTATCGTCTGGCTTAGTAAAATAGTCGCTTGTTCTGTTCTTCTCCTTCTCCTTTATTCCAATACCCTCCTACCCCCTCCTCTTGTTTAATTCTGGCACTACCACAATTGACATCCTGCATAGTAATGTAGCCACTTGTCTAACTCATTCTCCCTCCCTCCCCTCCTCTTCATTGTCGTAGCACTTGAACTATCTGACATGTCGCCAGGCTGATTATGATAGTTGATTTTTTTTCTTCTCACATTCTGAATGTATCACGGACTTGTAAGAATGTTCAATGTATTTTTTCCCATGTTCCCTCCCTTCCTTGAAGCGCTTTGAAACACATTACGACCCTGGCGGAAATCGTGGTGCAAAATGCACCATGGAGCACGGCGGAAAGCTGCCGATAGCGCCATGGGGGTTGGCGGATTTACCGCCCCATTCCGACCTTGGCGGGGCGGTAAATCCCCATTCCCCATTTTACCCTTCCCCATTCCCATTTCTGCCCCATAGGGTATAATGGGAGTGGGGAAGGCGTTAATTACGCCACCGTAAAATACAGTGGCGTAATTAACAACAAGGTCCCGTAGCGCCATGGATTTCTCCGCCCGGAAAAACCAGGCGGAAAGCGCTCCATGGCGCTACGGGAACTCGTAGTAGGGCAGACGGGTCCGCCGCGAATACCGCTGGCGTAGACCCACTCCGCCAGGGTCGTAATGAGGGCCATTGTGTTTAGGCACTATATAAATAAACTATCAAACTATCAAATTATCAAAGCCGCTACTTTGAACATTGGTTGAAACATGGTGCCAGGAGCTATTGAATGCTATATTTCACCTTGGCTATGCATGGATCTGCACACAAGGTTGCCAGCACAGCTCTCAACAGCTGTGTTGTATTTGCCTTGCTAGCTAACTCTTAAACCCTTAATATTTGCATAAATTGAGTTATAGCAGTACACGTGTAACTGTAGCTCTCTGATTGATGCACAGTGCTAGCCAACCCACATGTTGGCCTCCTCAAAAGGCCTTATCACAAAACAGGCAGCATCCAGAAGCTGCAGCTGTCTTGGTGTAAGTAATGCCCCATCTAATACTCCACTGTGACTGCTGTCATAATCTGGATGAAATTGCATTGTTCCCTTAGTTGGTGCAACATGTGTGAGTAGACTTCTAGCTAGTGCCCAATGTGTTCTTCATGTTATGATGGGGCAACCTATGGGACACCTCCAATTGGGACAATGACATTCATGTGAAGTGTAGGCCCCACTGACACGTGGGATCATTTTCTGGGCCAACGCAATTATATCACAGAATGTCAATTACTGATGTAATGTGTCATTACATGGTGAAGGACATGTGCCACGTGTAAGCAACTCATGGTGACAACAGTAAAGACAGACACAAGTGATCACAGTCCAAGAGTGTTTACTGAACTTTATAATAGGTTGCATAAACACCTAATCTAAGCCTAAATCTAAGATGGGAGCAAGCTACGACCATCAAATAATAATAAGGCAGTCCTAGTGGAGTCTCGGTCAAATAAAAAAAGAGCCTATACTAAAAAAAATATTGCCAAGCCTTACTTCTAAATTACAAAAAGAGTTTGGGATAATGTTCTCCAGAAAAGAAGGAAGTGTTCACAAAATGATAAGTCAGGATGGTAAGGCTGAGTCTCCCTTCAAGCACGGGACGAGGCGGGACTCTTGAGCGCAGCAAGACTACTTTGCCTCATCAGCACGAGGTTCATAGTTCAATTCAATAAAAAGCTTAAGAGGCTAAGTCTCCTTCTTGCAAAAAGTTTCTTGCCTTAGAAGGCCGGCTGATTTAAAAATAACAAACACACAAAAGTTCTCTCTGTGATCTTGCACCTTGGGCGATTGCTCTTCGCCCCCAGGATCTATCATCTGCCGGGCTAAGATTCTCCTTGCAGTTTGGGCCTCCCTCAGTCGGGTTCACTACTGCCTTTCTTTAACACAGTTCATGTATTTCTCATTTTCATCAGAAAGCAGTGTTTTTCCTTCGCCTAGTTTCTTTCGGCATCCCTCTGTCGGGTTCACACTTGCCTTACTACACAGTTCACAATCGTATCGGAAAGCGGGGTTCCCTTCCCCTAGCTTTCCTTCGGCTACAGGTCAGAGACTTTCGATTGTACTAGGGATTTGACGTGACCCTTGTAGGACCACTCCGATGCATCACACCACAATTCCTAGGGCCTTCTGTCTCTGGTAGTTTCAAAACCGGTCCCGGTCAGAGCATTTCAGATGAGCGGCCACGTGGCTCCGGTCCCGTTTGCACCTGGACCTCAACTGGGCTTTCTTTAATGTTCAAACACACACAAGTTATTTCTCTTTCAAATTCCTTGTGTTCAAAATGTTGCTACTTGCAACCTTGGGCTCAACACAGTTAGGTTTTCTATCAGCTTCTTCCGACTCACCGGCTTTGCTGACCCTGTTGGCTTCTCAGATCTCTGGAGTCAAGGATAGTTCCACAGTAGCCAGCTTGCCTCTCCACCTGCGTTATCAATGACTGAGGCCCCATTGTGTACCGTCGACATCTTCTGCTCCGCACGCCAGCTTTAACTCCCAGTCTTATGATTTCCCTTTCAGAGATTTCACGAACATGAGTTGCAAAGGGCAAGGGCAATTCCCCCTTCGTCGTCCTTTCAGGTCTCAATGCCTTTCTTCTCCGTTAGAACTGCCGGTTTTATGTAGCTGTGTCCTTGTGCTTTCGGCCTTGCTCAAAGTGTGCTTTCGTGCTCTGCCTTTGATCCCCGTGTGGAAGGTAAAAGGCCATCAGGTGTGTGTAGTTATTGTCAATTGCCTGACTCTGCCTGACCCGTGTTTTGGGACAGTTGTCTGTTACAGTGTAAGAAAGGGTTTGTGTGGGAAAATGGGGGGTACAGCTTCTAAATATCCCACAGAATAGGATGGGGGAAAAGGTGTTACAGGGAAGGGGATACTGCAGCTCAACCCTCTGTCTACCACTTCCACACCCTGAAGACCCCTCTCCCAGGTGATCCTCCCCCAGGACCTGGATCCAATAGCGAGGTCCGTGGCCTGGACACCTGGACGACAGATCAATGGGGACCAACGAGTGAGACACCTTCAGGTTTCTCACAAAAGCAAAGAACATGCATGTTCTCACCAATTCATAGGACAACAAGGCTACAAGAGCCAATGTCAGAATCAGATCAGCAAAGCCCAGTTGTAGCTGTTCTGCGATTAATCACTATGCTGCCACCTCCTCCACATCCTGCCATCCTTTGTAGCCTCTACCTTTGAATTCATTCTTGTATGCAGGGAGTTCATGGGGTAAACTGCATGCACTTGCTGGTCACATGGATCACTTCAGGAGCAGGTAGGCTCGTTGCTGGTAGGTGCAAGGAATGTCACCCCGGGAAGTGGACAAAGCCTCACCAAGAAAACCAAACACCCAGATATACAGGCTAGGCTATCAACCATGAACTCTGAGGGCTTCACACGCGAGCTCACCTCCTGCACCAAGTCCCTTGGGTTCCACATCGTCAAACACCTCTCCTTTAAGACACACCTAGCTAAGAAAACTCAGACAGATTGATATAAGCTCACCCTCCAGTGAAAAGTCAAGACCTACCTTCCTCCAGACAGCTTTAGATTCACAGTTCAAGCACTGGTCCTATCCCACCTGGATGGGTGCAAGGTACTTCTGGAAGGCCTCCCGTCATCCTCCGTTGTGCCCCTAATAAGTGTTCTACACTACACACAGCCACACACCTCATCGAGGGTCTACACAGATATGATCACATCACGCCAGCCCTTATCAACCTTCACTTCTGGCTCCCACTGCACGCACAAATCACCTTCAAGTCTTGCTGCGTCACCTATAAGGCAGTCACCCTCAAGTCACCCAGCTACCTTACGGAGAAGCTCTGTATCTCTGGCAGACAGTGCACCACCAGAAGCCAGAGCATGTGCATACTTGAAATCCACCGCTGCGAAATGGAAAGGACCAGGAAATAAGCCTTCTCTGTCTACGCTCCAAGACTATGGAACCTCCTCCCCATCGGCATCATAATTCAGAAATGAGCTCAAGACCAACCTCTTCAGGGATTCTCTCCTCCTCAACACCTAGGCCATCAGATTGCCCCTCGTGCCACATAACTCGCTAGACGCTGCCCGCCCCTCTAATCCCCACCACCTTGTACAGCTGTACCCCTCCTCTGCCCCCCCCTCTGTATCCTACACACGCTTTATATCTGTTGTGTTGTACACCTCTTTAATGCGCTCCGTTTTGTATATGTATTACTGCATACCTCTTTGAAGCGCTTGGTTGCTTCTCGAAGCTAGGTCTGCATTCAATAAATACCATATTATAATACTAATAATAATAATAACAGACATGTAATCAATGTTCTGCCTATTGGTCCACATGTCCATGTTCTCTGGCGTAGGACTGATCAGGAGCTTCATGCACTGAGAAAAGTAACTTGTCGTACATCCACTGGTACATCCTTCAGTGGGATGCAATCATTTGCTTGGAATGTCCCAGCGGCTTCCCGTATTTAAGTCCATAAATACACAATGGCGTTCATGGTTTCACAATGGTGATCCATGGGCAAGGGCTATGGATGACCATTGATAGCCATTGGACACCATGGAGAGTAAATGGCTCAGGGACAGACCCTGGCTATCCGTACTCTAATGCTTTCCTTGGTACCATAGACAGGCACTGTTGTCCCTGATCCTGTAATGTTTGGATAACCTTGACTAAGCATCAACATACATGAACACTGAGACTGTCTGGCAAGTGTGTGCATCCATTGCTCATTTTACCTGTGGATTGTCAACAATCACAAGCTTAACAATGTAACTAAATATATATTTCTGAAGCAGCCATTCTGATTGAAACATATATCTCTCAGCAATACTAGGGTACACGAGTATCTCTTTCAGGCCCACAATCAACAGAATAAAAGACGCCTTGCAAAAACATGGAAACACCAGGAATTTAATTACAGAATCCAAGCAAAACACTTCAAAGTTGGAGTGAAGTGATGTTAAAAAACACACTGGGATTCAAATGACCAAAAAGCAAACACAACAATGCAAAAAGGGGGTGAAAATATGCACAGAAGTGCAGTTAGAGGATTTGCTTAAGAATGAAGTCAGAATAGAAAAGGCACACCCAGGTTCAGACAGCTGTGTGAGGCAGTTAAAGGCAACACAATGTCCAGTACAAGACTCACAGGGATTCATGGTGTGAGAACGCAGATCCAGAGTGCAAGTTTGTAGGGGAGTAGGCTGCATGCTGGGTGACTGCTCCATGGGGATAATAGTTCCTGGAGTCTGAGGTGTTGTGGGGGCAATGGGTTGGGGGTGCCTCTGTGCCCTCCCACGACCTTGACAGGCAGTGGCCTTAGTAGTGGGCCTTAGGAAGGGCCGGGGTTCGCCTGCCTGCTCTGGTTGCAGCATCCAAGGCAAGGCATGCCCAACCATTCACAAGGGTTGTGTGGATCAGCTGTTTAACCCACAATGTGGTCGGCCATGATGAAAGACCCACGCGGCCCAGAAGAAAGAAGGTCTTCAAGGTGCAACGGTGGTAAAGTCTGGAATATTAAGTCACCGCCGGAGATGCTTGAGCACAAAGGGACTAAAAAGTGCTCTGGGGCAGTTTAAATACTGCAGCTCTCGAGGGGCGTTCGCCTGCCGGCTCTGATTCCAGCATTCAAGGAAACACATGCCCAGCCAGTCACAAGGGCCATGAGGATCAGCTGTTTAACCCCCGAAGAAGGTAGGCCATGATGAAAGGCCAACACAGCCCAGAAGAAAGAAGGCAACTGAGTTTCTGTGGTGGTAGAGTCTGGAATATTAATTTGTGGCCGGATATGGTTGAGCAGAAAGGGACTTTAAATACTGCAGCTCTTGACGGGCGTTGGCCTGCCAGTTCTCATTGCAACGTCCAAGGAAATAAAAGTCTGTTTATGACAACTTGCATGCAAAGTTTGGTACATTGTTCTTAGTGATCTTGAAAGGCAAGTCAGTTCTTGAGTTCTTGTGTGCAGAATCTGGGAAGATGTCTTCAGTACCATTCTTAGGTGGGTGAGAGGAGGGATGACAATATGCCATTAGGGCATGGGGAATGGCTGGGGTATCCTCAAACAAAAAAAGGGGATACCGTGCCTCGTCTGATGATGTCATTATATCAACCCTGCGGGTCGTTTCCCCAATGTGATCCACCCTAATATAGCCGCCGCCAGGGTCAGGATCAGGTCACGGCTGCTGTCCCCTGGCCACATGGGGGGAGGTCACTGCCGGGAAAGGAGTGATGACATCATCGGATTCATCACAGATCCCATGCATTTTTCAGTTTATCAGTGGAAGGCAGTTGAACAATGTGAATTCTAAAAGTAAATAGGCACATATAATATTTTAAATATGTGATGTTAAATTTTTAAAATGTGTGAAGATCAAATGACTAAGAACTAATAGAATTAAGACCTAAAGGGTGGAGTGAAGTTTCATTGCAATGTGGAACTGTAAAATATAGTAAATATAGAGTATACGAAGTACATTAACAAATCAGACAAAGCACACAGCAAGGTAAGTTCGAGTGTTAGCACCAGACCAACAGAGTCTGTCGCATCAGATGCCGCTGAATGCAATAGACATTAGTTTGATGTACCAGACACAATCCTGGCGCCCACAGCAGGGCCACCAGCAGCAGCTGGGGCTAATGTAGAACACCCTCCAGCTGTATGCCCCCAAATTCTCCTGAGACATTTAGGTGCTAGACATTTTGGAACTTAAAATGATTATGTGTACATTGTTCATCCCACAGATGAGTAATGTCACATGTGTGTACATCACACAAGGTGTTGCCTGGAACTTCCTCTGCAGCAATAGTAGCAAGCTAAATGATGGCCCATGTGCAGTACATGTAGTCGCAGAAGCTGCAAGGGCTCTTCTGTGTCCACACAATGATTAGACTCTTTCTTTGGAAACAGTATTTTGTCTTGTCACAATTTTCCTATTGAACATATCGAAAAGTTGGCAAACCCAACACAAGCACAAAGTGCACTTGCCTGCCTGTAAGAATGTGCCTTTGCAACTAATATTGTATCTCATCACAGATGTCAAGAAACTAGCTATTTCTCACATCCGTCAGAAAGTGTTGCCACAGCTACTTATACACCACTGATTAAAAGATCCGGCCTCCAAACTTTTCTACACAGGTTCTTTAACTGCGGTATAATTGTGTCCTCTCTCAAATCTTCATAACTAATAATGTTTCACGTCCATCAGAGGTTGGCACACCAGTACAACCGCTGAATGAACACTAGTGCAGCCAAACTATTACAATATACAACTAGTATTTCACCTCAAAACAAATCTTCACAACTAAAGTGTTCCCTCGTCTTTCACAACATGTCGGCACAACAAGAAGAACCACTGAAAGCCATCCCCTACCTCCTGACTTTTACAAAAAACTCCTTGACACTGTTGTTTTGCTCATTACAAGACGAGGGGAGCCGCTGCCAGAGACCTGTCCCTACCAGGTAGGGGTAGGTACCCCTCTCAGCCTGAGGTAGTCCTCAGTCCTGCCCCACGGCCAGAGACCTGTCCCTGTCAGGTAGGGGCAGGTATCCCTCTCAGCCTGAGGTGTGAGGACTACCAGAGTCAGTCCTGCCACACCGCCAGAGACCTGTCCCTGTCAGGTAGGGCAGGTACCCCTCTCAGCCGGAGGTGTGAGGACTACCAGACTCAGTCCTGCCCCTCCGCCAGAGACCTGTCCCTGTCAGGGAAGGGGCAGGTACCCCTCTCAGCCGGAGGTGTGAGGACTACCAGAGTCAGTCCTGCCCCACCGCCAGAGACCTGTCCCTGTCAGGTAGGGGCAGTTACCCCTCTCAGCCTGAGGTGTGAGGATTACCAGAGTCAGTCCTGCCCCACCGCCAGAGACCTGTCCCTGTCAAGTAGGGGCAGGTACCCCTCTCAGCCTGAGGTGTGAGGACTACCAGACTCAGTCTTGCCCCACCGCCAGAGACCTGTCCATGTCAGGTAGGGGCAGGTACCCCTCTCAGCCTGAGGTGTGAGGACTACCAGACTCAGTCCTGCCCCACCGCTAGAGACCTGTCCCTGTCAGGTAGGGGCAGGTACCACTCTCAGCCTGAGGTGTGAGGACTACCAGACTCAGTCCTGCCCCACCGCCAGAGACCTGTCCCTGTCAGGTAGGGGCAGGTACCCCTCTCAGCCTGAGGTGTGAGGACTACCAGAGTCAGTCCTGCCCCACCGCCAGAGCCCTGTCCCTGTCAGATAGGGGCAGGTACCCCTCTCAGCCTGAGGTATGAGGACTACCAGAGTAAGTCCTGCCCCACCGCCAGGGACCTGCCCCTGTCAGGTAAGGGTAGGTACCCCTCTCAGCCGGAGGTGTGAGGACTACCAGAGTCAGTCCTGCCCCACTGCCAGAGACATGTCCCTGTCAGGTAGGGGCAGGTATCCCTCTCAGCCTGAGGTGTAGGGACCACCAGAGTCAGTCCTGCCCCACTGCCAGAGACCTGTCCCTGTCAGGGAAGGGGCAGGTACCCCTCTCAGCGGGAGATGTGAGGACTACCAGAGTCAGTCCTGCCCCACTGCCAGAGACCTGTCCCTGTCAGGTAGGACAGGTACCCCTCTCAGCCTGAGGTGTGAGGACTACCAGAGTCAGTCCTGCCCCACTGCCAGTGACCTGTCCCTGTCAGAGAAGGGGCAGGTACCCCTCTCAGCCGGAGGTGTGAGGACTACCAGAGTCAGTCCTGCCCCACTGCCAGAGACCTGTCCCTGTCAGGTAGGGGCAGGTACCCCTCTCAGCCTGAGGTGTGAGGACTACCAGAGTCAGTCCTGCCCCACTGCCAGAGACCTGTCCCTGTCAGGTAGGGGCAGGTACCCCTCTCAGGCTGAGGTGAGGACTACCAGAGTCAGTCCTGCCCCACTGCCAGTGACCTGTCCCTGCCAGGTAGGGGTAGGTACCCCTCTCAGCCTGAGGTGTGAAGACTACCAGAGCCAGTCTTGCACCACTGGCAGAGACCTGTCCCTGTCAGGTATGGGTAGGTACCCCTCTCAGCCTGAGGTGTGAGGACTACCAGAGTCAGTCCGCCCCTCTGCCAGAGACCTGTCCTTGTCAGGTACGTGTAGGTATCCCTCTCAGCCGGAGTTGTGAGGACTACCAGAGTAGGTCCTGCCCCACTGCCAGAGACCAGTCCCTGTCAGGTAAAGGTAGGTACCCCTCTCAGCCTGAGGTGTGAGGACTACCAGAGTCGGTCCTGCCCCACTGCCAGAGACCTGTCCCTGCCAGGTAGGGGTAGGTACCCCTCTCAGCCTGAGGTGTGAGGACTATCAGAGTCGGTCCTGCGCCACTGCCAGAGACCTGTCCCTGCCAGGTAGGGGTAGGTACCCCTCTCAGCCTGAGGTGTGAGGACTACCACAGTGGGTCCTGCCCCACTGCCAGAGACCTGTCCCTGCCAGGGAAGGGGCAGGTACCCCTCTCAGCCAGAGGTGTGAGGACTACCAGAATCGGTCCTGCCCCACTGCCAGAGACCTGTCCCTGTCAGGTAGGGGTAGGTATCCCTCTCAGCCTGAGGTGTGAGGACTACCAGAGTCGGTCCTGCCCCACTGCCAGAGACTTGCCCCTTCCAGGTAGGGGCAGGGAGCCCTCTCAGCCTGAGGTGTGAGGACTACCAGAGTCGGTCCTGCCCCACTGCCAGAGACCTGCCCCTGCCAGGTAGGGGCAGGTAGCCCTCTCAGCCGGAGATGTGAGGACGAGCAGAGTCGGTCCTGCCCCACTGCCAGAGACCTGCCCCTGTCAGGGAAGGGGCAGGTACCCCTCTCAGCCTGAGGTGTGAGGACTACCAGAGTCAGTCCTGCCCCACTGCCAGAGACCTGCCCCTGTCAGGGAAGGGGCAGGTACCCCTCTCAGCCTGAGGTGTGAGGACTACCAGAGTCAGTCCTGCCCCACTGCCAGAGACCTGTCCCTGTCAGGTAGGGGCAGGTACCCCTCTAAGCCTGAGGTGTGAGTTCTACCAGACTCAGTCCTGCCCCACTGCCAGAGACCTGCCCCTGTCAGGTAGGGGCAGGTACCCCTCTCAGCCTGAGGTGTGAGGACTACCAGAGTCAGTCCTGCCCCACTGCCAGAGACCTGCCCCTGTCAGGTAGGGGCAGGTAACCCTCTCAGCCTGAGGTGTGAGGACTACCAGAGTCAGTCCTGCCCCACTGCTAGAGAACTGTCCCTGTCAGGTAGGGGCAGGTACCCCTCTCAACCTGAGGTGTGAGGACTACCAGAGTCAGTCCTGCCCCACTGCCAGAGACCTGTCCCTGTCAGGTAGGGGCAGGTACCCCTCTCAGGCTGAGGTGAGGACTACCAGAGTCAGTCCTGCCCCACTGCCAGTGACCTGTCCCTGCCAGGTAGGGGTAGGTACCCCTCTCAGCCTGAGGTGTGAAGACTACCAGAGCCAGTCTTGCACCACTGGCAGAGACCTGTCCCTGTCAGGTATGGGTAGGTACCCCTCTCAGCCTGAGGTGTGAGGACTACCAGAGTCAGTCCGCCCCTCTGCCAGAGACCTGTCCTTGTCAGGTACGTGTAGGTATCCCTCTCAGCCGGAGTTGTGAGGACTACCAGAGTAGGTCCTGCCCCACTGCCAGAGACCAGTCCCTGTCAGGTAAAGGTAGGTACCCCTCTCAGCCTGAGGTGTGAGGACTACCAGAGTCGGTCTTGCCCCACTGCCAGAGACCTGTCCCTGCCAGGTAGGGGTAGGTACCCCTCTCAGCCTGAGGTGTGAGGACTATCAGAGTCGGTCCTGCGCCACTGCCAGAGACCTGTCCCTGCCAGGTAGGGGTAGGTACCCCTCTCAGCCTGAGGTGTGAGGACTACCACAGTGGGTCCTGCCCCACTGCCAGAGACCTGTCCCTGCCAGGGAAGGGGCAGGTACCCCTCTCAGCCAGAGGTGTGAGGACTACCAGAGTCGGTCCTGCCCCACTGCCAGAGACCTGTCCCTGTCAGGTAGGGGTAGGTATCCCTCTCAGCCTGAGGTGTGAGGACTACCAGAGTCGGTCCTGCCCCACTGCCAGAGACTTGCCCCTTCCAGGTAGGGGCAGGGAGCCCTCTCAGCCTGAGGTGTGAGGACTACCAGAGTCGGTCCTGCCCCACTGCCAGAGACCTGCCCCTGCCAGGTAGGGGCAGGTAGCCCTCTCAGCCGGAGATGTGAGGACGAGCAGAGTCGGTCCTGCCCCACTGCCAGAGACCTGCCCCTGTCAGGGAAGGGGCAGGTACCCCTCTCAGCCTGAGGTGTGAGGACTACCAGAGTCAGTCCTGCCCCACTGCCAGAGACCTGCCCCTGTCAGGGAAGGGGCAGGTACCCCTCTCAGCCTGAGGTGTGAGGACTACCAGAGTCAGTCCTGCCCCACTGCCAGAGACCTGTCCCTGTCAGGTAGGGGCAGGTACCCCTCTAAGCCTGAGGTGTGAGTTCTACCAGACTCAGTCCTGCCCCACTGCCAGAGACCTGCCCCTGTCAGGTAGGGGCAGGTACCCCTCTCAGCCTGAGGTGTGAGGACTACCAGAGTCAGTCCTGCCCCACTGCCAGAGACCTGTCCCTGTCAGGTAGGGGCAGGTACCCCTCTCAGCCTGAGGTGTGAGGACTACCAGAGTCAGTCCTGCCCCACTGCCAGAGACCTGTCCCTGTCAGGTAGGGGCAGGTACCCCTCTCAGCCTGAGGTGTGAAGACTACCAGAGCCAGTCTTGCACCACTGGCAGAGACCTGTCCCTGTCAGGTATGGGTAGGTACCCCTCTCAGCCTGAGGTGTGAGGACTACCAGAGTCAGTCCGCCCCACTGCCAGAGACCTGTCCTTGTCAGGTACGTGTAGGTATCCCTCTCAGCCGGAGTTGTGAGGACTACCAGAGTAGGTCCTGCCCCACTGCCAGAGACCAGTCCCTGTCAGGTAAAGGTAGGTACCCCTCTCAGCCTGAGGTGTGAGGACTACCAGAGTCGGTCCTGCCCCACTGCCAGAGACCTGTCCCTGCCAGGTAGGGGTAGGTACCCCTCTCAGCCTGAGGTGTGAGGACTATCAGAGTCGGTCCTGCGCCACTGCCAGAGACCTGTCCCTGCCAGGTAGGGATAGGTACCCCTCTCAGCCTGAGGTGTGAGGACTACCACAGTGGGTCCTGCCCCACTGCCAGAGACCTGTCCCTGTCAGGGAAGGGGCAGGTACCCCTCTCAGCCAGAGGTGTGAGGACTACCAGAGTCGGTCCTGCCCCACTGCCAGAGACCTGTCCCTGTCAGGTAGGGGTAGGTATCCCTCTCAGACTGAGGTGTGAGGACTACCAGAGTCGGTCCTGCCCCACTGCCAGAGACCTGTCCCTGTCGGGGAAGGGGCAGGTACCCCTCTCAGCCGGAGGTGTGAGGACTACCATAGTCGGTCCTGCCCCACTGCCAGAGACCTGTCCCTGTCAGAGAAGGGGCAGGTACCCCTCTCAGCTGGAGGTGTGAGGACTACCAGAGTCGGTCCTGCCCCACTGCCAGAGACCTGTCCCTGTCAGAGAAGGGGCAGGTACCCCTCCCAGCCGGAGGTGTGAGGACTACCAGAGTCGGTCCTGCCCCACTGCCAGAGACCTGTCCCTGTCAGGGAAGGGGCAGGTACCCCTCTAAGCCTGAGGTGTGAGGACTACCAGACTCAGTCCTGCCCCACTGCCAGAGACCTGTCCCTGTCAGGGAAGGGGCAGGTACCCCTCTAAGCCTGAGGTGTGAGGACTACCAGACTCAGTCCTGCCCCACTGCCAGAGACCGGCCCATGTCTGGTAGGGGCAGGTAGCCCTCGCAGCCTGAGGTGTGAGGACTACCAGACTCAGTCCTTCCCCACTGCCAGAGACCGGCCCATGTCTGGTAGAGGCAGGTAGCCCTCGCAGCCTGAGGTGTGAGGACTACCAGAGTCAGTCCTGCACCACTGCCAGAGACCTGTCCCTGTCAGGTATGATCAGGTGCCAGAGTCAGTCCTGCCCCACTGCCAGAGACCTGTCCCTTTCAGGTAGGGGCAGGTACCCCTCTCAGCCTGAGGTGATGACTACCAGGGTCAGTCCTGCCCCACTGCCAGAGACCTGTCCCTTTCAGGTAGGGGTAGGTACCCCTCTCAGCCTGAGGTGTGAGGACTACCAGAGTCAGTCCGCCCCACTGCCAGAGACCTGTCCTTGTCAGGTACGGGTAGGTATCCCTCTCAGCCGGAGGTGTGAGGACTACCAGAGTAGGTCCTGCCCCACTGCCAGAGACCAGTCCCTGTCGGGTAAAGGTAGGTAACCCTCTCAGCCTGAGGTGTGAGGACTACCAGAGTCGGTCCTGCCCCACTGCCAGAGACCTGTCCCTGCCGGGTAGGGGTAGGTACCCCTCTCAGCCTGAGGTGTGAGGACTACCAGAGTCGGTCCTGCGCCACTGCCAGAGACCTGTCCCTGCCAGGTAGGGGTAGGTACCCCTCTCAGCCTGAGGTGTGAGGACTACCAGAGTCGGTCCTGCCCCACTGCCAGAGACCTGTCCCTGTCAAGGAAGGGGCAGGTACCCCTCTCAGCCAGAGGTGTGAGGACTGCCCCACTGCCAGAGACCTGTCCCTGTCGGGGAAGGGGCAGGTACCCCTCTCAGCCGGAGGTGTGAGGACTACCAGAGTCGGTCCTGCCCCACTGCCAGAGACCTGTCCCTGTCAGAGAAGGGGCAGGTACCCCTCTCAGTTGGAGGTGTGAGGACTACCAGAGTCGGTCCTGCCCCACTGGCAGAGACCTGTCCCTGTCAGAGAAGGGGCAGGTACCCCTCTCAGCCAGAGGTGTGAGGACTACCAGAGTCGGTCCTGCCCCACTGCCAGAGACCTGTCCCTGTCAGGGAAGGGGCAGGTACCCCTCTCAGCCGGAGGTGTGAGGACTACCAGACTCAGTCCTGCCCCACTGCCAGAGACCTGCCCCTGCCAGGTAGGGGCAGGTACCCCTCTCAGCCTGAGGTGTGAGGACTACCAGACTCAGTCCTGCCCCACTGCCAGAGACCGGCCCCTGTCTGGTAGGGGCAGGTAGCCCTCTCAGCCTGAGGTGTGAGGACTACCAGAGTCAGTCCTGCCCCACTGCCAGAGACCTGTCCATGTCAGGTATGGGCAGGTGCCAGAGTCAGTCCTGCCCCACTGCCAGAGACCTGTCCCTTTCAGGTAGGGGCAGGTACCCCTCTCAGCCTGAGGTGAGGACTACCAGAGTCAGTCCTGCCCCACTGCCAGAGACCTGTCCCTTTCAGTTAGGGGCAGGTAACCCTCTCAGCCTGAGATGAGGACTACCAGAGTCGGTCCTGCCCCACTGCCAGAGACCTGTCCCTTTCAGGTAGGGGCAGGTACCCCTCTCAGCCTGAGGTGAGGACTACCAGAGTCGGTCCTGCCCCACTGCCAGAGACCTGTCCCTGCCAGGTAGCGGTAGGTCCCCCTCTCAGCCTGAGGTGTGAGGACTACCAGAGTCGGTCCTGCCCCACTGCCAGAGACCTGTTCCTGTCAGGTAGGGGCAGGTACCCGTCTCAGCCTGAGGTGTGAGGACTACCAGAGTCGGTCCTGCCCCACTGCCAGAGACCTATCCCTATCAGGTAGGGGCAGGTACCCCTCTCAGCCTGAGGTGTGAGGACTACCAGAGTCAGTCCTGTCCCACTGCCAGAGACCTGTCCCTGTCAGGTAGGGGCAGGTACCCCTCTCAGACTGAGGTATGAGGACTACCAGACTCGTTCCTGCCCCACCGCCAGAGACCTGTCCCTGTCAGGTAGGGGCAGGTACCCCTCTCAGCCTGAGGTGTGAGGACTACCAGAGTCGGTCCTGCCCCACTGCCAGAGACCTGTCCCTGTCAGGGAAGGGGTAGGTACCCCTCTCAGCCTGAGGTGTGAGGACTACCAGAGTCGGTCCTGCCCCACTGCCAGAGACCTGTCCCTGTCAGGTAAGGGGCATGTACCCCTCTCACCCAGAGGTGTGAGCACTACCAGAGTCGGTCCTGCCCCACTGCCAGAGACCTGTCCCTGTCAGGTAGGGGTAGGTACCCCTCTCAGCCTGAGGTGTGAGGACTACCAGAGTCGGTCCTGCCCCACTGCCAGAGACCTGTCCCTGTCAGGGATGGGGCAGGTACCCTTCTCAGCCGGAGGTGTGAGGACTACCAGAGTCGGTCCTGCCCCACTGCCAGAGACCTGTCCCTGTCAGAGAAGGGGCAGGTACCCCTCTCAGCCGGAGGTGTGAGGACTACCAGAGTCGGTCCTGAGAGGACTGCCAGAGTCGGTCCTGCCCCACTGCCAGAGACCTGTCCCTGTCGGGGAAGGGGCAGGTACCCCTCTCAGCCGGAGGTGTGAGGACTACCATAGTCGGTCCTGCCCCACTGCCAGAGACCTGTCCCTGTCAGAGAAGGGGCAGGTACCCCTCCCAGCCGGAGGTGTGAGGACTACCAGAGTCGCTCCTGCCCCACTGCCAGAGACCTGTCCCGGTCAGGGAAGGGGCAGGTACCCCTCTCAGCCGGAGGTGTGAGGACTACCAGACTCAGTCCTGCCCCACTGCCAGAGACCTGCCCCTGCCAGGTAGGGGCAGGTACCCCTCTAAGCCTGAGGTGTGAGGACTACCAGACTCAGTCCTGCCCCACTGCCAGAAACCGGCCCATGTCTGGTAGGGGCAGGTAGCCCTCGCAGCCTGAGGTGTGAGGACTACCAGAGTCAGTCCTGCACCACTGCCAGAGACCTGTCCCTGTCAGGTATGATCAGGTGCCAGAGTCAGTCCTGCCCCACTGCCAGAGACCTGTCCCTTTCAGGTAGGGGCAGGTACCCCTCTCAGCCTGAGGTGAGGACTACCAGAGTCAGTCCTGCCCCGCTGCCAGAGACCTGTCCCTTTCAGGTAGGGGCAGGTACCCCTCTCAGCCTGAGGTGAGGACTACCAGGGTCAGTCCTGCCCCACTGCCAGAGACCTGTCCCTTTCAGGTAGGGGTAGGTACCCCTCTCAGCCTGAGGTGTGAGGACTACCAGAGTCAGTCCGCCCCACTGCCAGAGACCTGTCCTTGTCAGGTACGGGTAGGTATCCCTCTCAGCCGGAGGTGTGAGGACTACCAGAGTAGGTCATGCCCCACTGCCAGAGACCAGTCCCTGTCGGGTAAAGGTAGGTACCCCTCTCAGCCTGAGGTGTGAGGACTACCAGAGTCGGTCCTGCCCCACTGCCAGAGACCTGTCCCTGCCGGGTAGGGGTAGGTACCCCTCTCAGCCTGAGGTGTGAGGACTACCAGAGTCGGTCCTGCGCCACTGCCAGAGACGGTGCGAGGACTACCAGATTCGGTCCTGCCCCACTGCCAGAGACCTGCCCCTGCCAGGTAGGGGCAGGTACCCCTCTCAGCCTGAGGTCTGAGGACAACCAGAGTCGGTCCTGCCCCACTGCCAGAGACCTGCCCTTGCCAGGGAGGGGCAGGTACCCATCTCAGCCTGAGGTGTGAGGACTACCAGAGTCGGTCCTGCCCCACTGCCAGAGACCTGCCCCTGCCATGTAGGGGCAGGTACCCCTCTCAGCCTGAGGTGTGAGGACTACCAGACTCAGTCCTGCCCCACTGCCAGAGACATGCCCCTGTCTGGTAGGGGCAGGCACCCCTCTCAGCCTGAGGTGTGAGTACTACCAGAGTCAGTCCTGCCCCACTGCCAGAGACCTGTCCCCACCTGCCCCACTGCCAGAGACCTGTCCCTGTCAGGTAGGGGGAGGTGCCAGAGTCAGTCCTGCCCCACTGCCAGAGACCTGTCCCTTTCAGGTAGGGGCAGGTACCCCTCTCAGCCTGAGGTGAGGACTACCAGAGTCAATCCTGCCCCACTGCCAGAGACCTGTCCCTGCCAGGTAGGGGTAGGTACCCCTCTCAGCCTGAGGTGTGAGGACTACCAGATTCAGTCTTGCAACACTGCCAGAGACCTGTCCCTGTCAGGTATGGGTAGGTACCCCTCTCAGCCTGAGGTGTGAGGACTACCAGAGTCAGTCCGCCCCACTGCCAGAGACCTGTCCCTGTCAGGTAGGGGTAGGTATCCCTCTCAGCCGGAGGTTTGAGGACTACCAGAGTAAGTCCTGACCCACTGCCAGAGACCAGTCCCTGTCAGGTCAGGGTAGGTACCCCTCTCAACCTGAGGTGTGAAGACTACCAGAGTCAGTTCTGCCCCACTGCCAGAGACCTGTCCCTGTCAGGTACCGGTAGGTACCCCTCTCAGCCTGAGGTGTGAGGACTACAAGAGTCAGTCCTGCCCCACTGCCAGAGACCTGTCCCTGCCAGGTAGGGGTAGGTACCCCTCTCAGCCTGAGGTGTGAGGCCTACCAGAGTCAGTACTGCCCCACTGCCAGAGACCTTTCCCTGTCAGGGAAGGGGCAGGAACCCCTCTCAGCCAGAGGTTTTAGGACTACCAGAGTCGGTCCTGCCCCACTGCCAGAGACCTGTCCCTGTCAGGTAGGGGCAGGTACCCGTCTCAGCCTGAGGTGTGAGGACTACCAGAGTCAGCCCTGCCCCACTGCCAGAGACCTGTCCCTGTCAGGTAGGGGCAGGTACCCGTCTCAGCCTGCGGTGTGAGGACTACCAGAGTCGGTCCTGCCCCACTGCCAGAGACCTGTCCCTGTCAGGTAGGGGCAGGTATCCCTCGCAGCCTGAGGTGTGAGGACTACCAGAGTCGGTCCTGCCCCACTGCCATAGACCTGTCCCTGTCAGGGAAGGGGCAGGTACCCCTCTCAGCCGGAGGTGTGAGGACTACCAGAGTCGGTCCTGCCCCACTGCCAGAGACCTGTCCCTGTCAGGTGGGGCAGGTACCCATCTCAGCCGGAGGTGTGAGGACTACCAGAGTCGGTGCTGCCCCACTGCCAGAGACCTGCCCCTGCCAGGTAGGGGCAGGGAGCCCTCTCAGCCGGAGATGTGAGAACTACCAGAGTCGGTCCTGCCCCACTGCCAGAGACATGACCTGTCCCTTCCAGGTAGGGGCAGGGAGCCCTCTCAGCTGGAGGTGTGAGGACTACCAGAGTCAGTCCTGCCCCACTGCCAGAGACCTGCCCCTGCCAGGTAGGGGCTGTAGCCCTCTCAGCCGGAGGTGTGAGGACTACCAGAGTCGGTCCTGCCCCACTGCCAGAGACCTGCCAATGTCAGGTAGGGGCAGGTACCCCTCTCAGCCTGAGGTGTGAGGACTACCAGAGTCGGTCCTGCCCCACTGCCAGAGACCTGTCCCTGTCAGGTAGGGGCAGGTACCCGTCTCAGCCTGAGGTGTGAGGACTACCAGAGTCGGTCCTGCCCCACTGCCAGAGACCTGTCCCTGTCAGGTAGGGGCAGGTATCCCTCTCAGCCTGAGGTGTGAGGATTACCAGAATTACCAGAGTCGGTCCTGCCCCACTGCCAGAGACTTGCCCCTTCCAGGTAGGGGCAGGGAGCCCTCTCAGCCTGAGGTGTGAGGACTATCAGAGTCGGTCCTGCCCCACTGCCAGAGACCTGCCCCTGCCAGGTAGGGGCAGGTAGCCCTCTCAGCCGGAGATGTGAGGACGAGCAGAGTCGGTCCTGCCCCACTGCCAGAGACCTGCCCCTGTCAGGGAAGGGGCAGGTACCCCTCTCAGCCTGAGGTGTGAGGACTACCAGAGTCAGTCCTGCCCCACTGCCAGAGACCTGCCCCTGTCAGGGAAGGGGCAGGTACCCCTCTCAGCCTGAGGTGTGAGGACTACCAGAGTCAGTCCTGCCCCACTGCCAGAGACGCGTCCCTGTCAGGTAGGGGCAGGTACCCCTCTAAGCCTGAGGTGTGAGTTCTACCAGACTCAGTCCTGCCCCACTGCCAGAGACCTGCCCCTGTCAGGTAGGGGCAGGTACCCCTCTCAGCCTGAGGTGTGAGGACTACCAGAGTCAGTCCTGCCCCACTGCCAGAGACCTGTCCCTGCCAGGTAGGGGCAGGTACCCCTGTCAGCCTGAGGTGTGAGGACTACCAGAGTCAGTCCGCCCCACTGCCAGAGACCTGCCCCTGCCAGGTAGGGGCAGGTAGCCCTCTCAGCCGGAGATGTGAGGACTACCAGAGTCGGTCCTGCCCCACTGCCAGAGACCTGTCAATGTCAGGTAGGGGCAGGTACCCCTCTCAGCCTGAGGTGTGAGGACTACCAGAGTTGGTCCTGCCCCACTGCCAGAGAGCTGCCCCTGCCAGGTAGGGGCAGGTAGCCCTCTCAGCCAGAGATGTGAGGACAACCAGAGTTGGTCCTGCCCCACTGCAAGAGACCTGTCAATGTCAGGTGGGGGCAGGTACCCCTCTCAGCCTGAGGTGTGAGGACTACCAGAGTCGGTCCTGCCCCACTGCCAGAGACTCTCAGCCTGAGGTGTGAGGACGAGCAGAGTCGGTCCTGCCCCACTGCCAGAGACCTGCCCCTGCCAGGTAGGGGCAGGTACCCCTCTCAGCCTGAGATGTGAGGACTACCAGAGTCGGTCCTGCCCCACTGCCAGAGACCTTCCCCTGTCAGGGAAGGGGCAGGTACCCCTGTCAGCCTGAGGTGTGAGGACTACCAGAGTCAGTCCGCCCCACTGCCAGAGACCAGTCCCTGCCAGGTACGGGCAGGTACCCCTCTCAGCCTGAGGTGTGAGGACTACCAGAGTCAGTCCGCCCCACTGCCAGAGACCTGTCCCTGCCAGGTAGGGGCAGGTACCCCTCTCAGCCTGAGGTGTGAGGACTACCAGAGTCAGTCCTGCCACACTGCCAGAGACCTGTCCCTGCCAGGTAGGGGCAGGTACCCCTCTCAGCCTGAGGTGTGAGGACTACCAGAGTCAGTCCTGCCCCACTGCCAGAGACCTGTCCCTGCCAGGGAAGGGGCAGGTACCCCTCTCAGCCTGAGGTGTGAGGACTACCAGAGTCAGTCCTGCCCCACTGCCAGAGACCTGTCCCTGCCAGGGAAGGGGCAGGTACCCCTCTCAGCCGGAGGTGTGAGGACTACCAGAGTCAGTCCTGCCCCACTGCCAGAGACCTGTCCCTGCCAGGGAAGGGGCAGGTACCCCTCTCAGCCGGAGGTGTGAGAAATACCAGAGTCAGTCCTGCCCCACTGCCAGAGACCTGTCCCTGGCAGGTAGGGGTAGGCATCCCTCTCAGCCTGAGGTGTGAGGACTACCAGAGTCAGTCCTGCCCCACTGCCAGAGACCTGTCCATGTCAGGTAGGGCAGGTACCCCTCTCAGACTGAGGTGTGAGGACTACCAGAGTCAGTCCTGCCCCACTGCCAGACACCTGTCCCTGTCAGAGAAGGGGCAGGTACCCCTCTCAGCCGGAGGTGTGAGGACTACCAGAGTCAGTCCTGCCCCACTGCCAGAGGCCTGATCCTGCCAGGTAGGGGCAGGGAGCCCTCTCAGCCAGAGGTGTAAGAACTACCAGAGTCAGTCCTGCCCCACTGCCAGATACCTGCCCCTTCCACGGAAGGGGCAGGTACCCCTCTCAGAGACCTCCCTATGCAATGTAAGAAATGGAAGGGGAGCACACAGTCTTCAGGAATGCAATCAAATACAATACGAAATTCAGTTCCCCACCAGCAAGCTTAGAGGAAACAGGTGGGAGTTTGAAACACAGGCCCAAAATGCTTTGAATGTGATGACAATGAAGTGAGAAATGTGCTAAAAATGCTTTTAATTCCTCTAGAGGTTCAGGGTGGGAGATATCTAGTTTATATTAGTTCAGGCTCACTTTAGCAATGCTCTATGTGTAACCAGCAGGTTAAAACGAATTTTAACAAAGGAAAGAATGGAGATGCTATTTTGACAAGTGGAGAAATTTGAGTGGAGATTTGAGCCAAATCGCAAATCGCGGTAAATTTCGGGAGTGTGTAAATCGTGATTGCGGAAAAAGTATAAGGAATTTGGTTCTAGGAAATTTCGTTCCTAGCCCAAACGGTTCTAGAGATACGGACGATTTAATAAAGGTTGATTTTCGGATTTAAAGTAAAACTCAAAATCAGGTGACAGCTTGCAGCTGCAGAATTGACAGGTGAAAGTTGTGCAGCTTTAAAAATGACAGATGACATGATTTCTAGGAGGCTGTTCTACTTAGGTTAAAATAGTTTGGATTAGATTATTTTAACTAAGAGATTGGTTCTGCACAGTTCTGCTAGGTACTCACAATATCAATTTGAAATAGGCCTCATCACGGTCTGGTCAGGTTGGACGGGACTTCCGGCGGGTGGTTCTGAAGTCCCGGCTATCTGGGTCAGCTCTGCTCTCTGGGTCTGTCAAGCACCGGATCTGCTCACAACGGTCTGGTTTGTGGTTATCTCGGGTTCCGGATACAGCACTGCTTTCTGGATACTGCTACAGGTTCTTGCAAAAATTCTTGGCAAAATTCAAACAGCTCATCCGGCTGTTGAATAGTTTGGTTGGTTTTGAGACCTGCTGAAGAGGATTCAGCTTGTGGATTCAGGCCGCTCTGCTACAAACTCTGGAGTTAATTTCTGCTACAGGTTGTGGAGATTGATGGATTTGAAGTCTGGATCTCTGGATGTGAAGTCGTCGGTTAGCATGCTCCGCAGCAAATGGAATTGACTGTCTGTACCTGTCCCAGCAGTCTCTTTTTATGTGTTTTGAAAATGGGTGTGTGCCTGGGCCTAGCTAAGCCTGCCCCTCTCTACTTGTCATTGGCCAAGCTTTCCTCTCTCCCTTGATTGGGGGAAAGAAATGGAGTGTCAGAGTGATGCTGTAGGTTTTATGGTCAGAGGAACCTCCCCTTGTCAAATTGCACACAAATCTATTTCTGATCCAAATACATATTTATCTATGTACCATTTTTCTCATATTATAGGTCCAGTTTACATATTTTCTGTAGCACCAAACCATCCGATCCCTATCTTTGTACGATGTTGTGTCCACTGATGACATAATTCTCCCCTTTTCATCCAGATAACGACCTCTAAACCTTTCCAGATTTTACACAAATGTGCACCAGGGATATGGGTTTCAGATGATAAAGTGTCAGATTTTTAACATGCAGACATTTGGAGTAACAACCTTTTTTCTGCTACTATCCCCAGGAACATACCACAGGGTCCTAACACCTCTTAAAATGTGCACCGAAAAATCACAAGCATAATGGTATTATTTATATAATTTTGACAGGTCCGTACTATGAATTATCCATATTTTTAAAAGTATGCCCTGGTCAAAAAGGGGTGTGGCTTCCCACATCACATGGTGGAATAACTGGTTTATCCTCTTCCCCCAAGCTCAGCTGCTAGCAGAGGCACTGCCCCTCCCAGTTCTCCCAAGAGGAAGCCACTTTACGCCCCCCCAATATAACATTTGCCTGAGTCCAGGACAAGGCTTTGTTCAACCTCCTGCAGTCTGCAGGTCCCCTCCCTTAATTCAATCAGGGAGGTGTGATCTCCTTTTGGCGGGGAAGCAGGAGGCAGCCAGGCCTGGGAATGCAGTTTGATCAAGTTTCAACTCCTGTCGGGGGTAGTTGCACCTCTGCACCTCATAGATCCGGGTAGCCTGTTCAATGACCCAGTCTAAAGATCTTTTCTCATGAAAATCTCTCACGAGCTGGGTCATTATGTATTTGGGTAAGGCATAGAAAAACTTTTTGATAAATTCTCTGCTATCCGTGCGCACCCTTCTGGTGGTCTGCGCAAAAGCACGCTTTAATTCTTGCACAAACTCTTGTGGGGCCTGATCCTCCCCACATTGCAAATTGTAGGCTGCCTTGCGAGCCTCTTGAGGATTTCTGTGCACAGAAAAATGTTTCAAGATGGCCGCCCTGTATGTGGACCACCTTGAATGGTTTTGATCCTCCAGCCCCGCAAAGAAACTGGAGTATTCTGGTGAGAAGGTCCACTTTACATATTGAATACAGCTTTGGCTGTCCTTCAAATGGAAAGTCTCCATCATTTGCTCATAGAGCTCCAAGTGTTCCCAAACAGAATACTTGGCGTTCTTATGATAAGGCGTGATGACACTCCTTATTGCCTTTATTTGTTTCAATGGGTCCTTAAGCAAGGCCCTTTTTGCCTTATTGGCCTTTTTGGTTCGGGTAACCCTGGTCCATTCATCCTCCGACTCAGAAGCGCTGCTCCCAGAGGTGCCCGTCTGATCTTCCAGGTTTTCCCGGATTCTGCGAGCCTGGTAATGGCTGGCAGAATGTGGGGACCTGGTCTCCTGTGTCCTGTAATGCTAAGAGGAGTCTTCAGATCCCTCCTTGCTGCCAGGATTTGATGGGTACCCCCCCCCACTGACCTAACTGGGCATAGGCTTTCAGGATGCCCTTAATGGGCCTACTCTCCTGGGGTTCCCCACTAAATTGCACTGTGCTTGGGTGCCAATACCCGGATGCCTGCCCATCCATTCCTGGGAGGTACTGGCCTATGAGCCCCATACTTCTATCTGGATAGTAATGTGCCATCCCCGTGGCCCTGGGCTCATGTGCGCAATGGAACATGGGGGTGGCAGAGTCCAGGGACTGGGAGAGATGAAGGCCTCTGGTACTAGGGCTCCTGAGGTTATGCTCAGGAGTTTCTCTTTCCCAGCGAACCTCATCTCTATCCGCCCCGGCTCCCTGTTGCGAAACAAGAGCCTGCGCTTTCAGTTCCTTAGTTAAGGCCTTACTAGACTCTATCAGTCTCTCCTGCATCGCTACCTGTTGCTGGAGCCTATCATTGTGCTGGCAGAGAGCCTCATTCTCTCTCTGTGCCTCCTGATTGGTCCTGGAGTACTGGGCCAGTCTCTGCTGCAGGAGGGTTACCTCCTGAGCTGTGTCCCTATTGGCCTGCTCCTTTCTTGCCAGAGCATCCTCCACCCTCCTGGTGTGCTCTAACAAGTTCTGGTGTTCTTTTTGGAGGTCACCCAGTCCGTGGAGGGCCAGGTGATTTTCTTCCATTTTCCTTTTTAAGTGGCAGACTTCCTGGCCTAAGGTATCCCTTTCTTGACTAAGAGCCTGCATCTGTGCCGCCAGGTCGTCCCTTTGCCTTTGGAAGGCACCAGCTTTCTGGTGTTCTTCATTAAACTCTGCCTGGGTATCCAGGTCTTTCAAAATAAATTTATTGCATTCCTCATTCGTTCTGTCTAGTTGGATTTGCAGGGTGGCTACCTGCTCTGTGCACGCCCTGTTGAAATTGATCTGTTGCTCCAGCTTTTTCTGGCTCTGCAGTAAGGAGTCCAAACTGTCTTGGTACTCCTTCTGCAAAGCCAGAATTCTGGTATCCTGGTCTGCCTTTTCCTGTTGCAGTATATCCATGTCCTCTTTTATTTTAATGATATACTGCCTACTATCATTTTCTGACTCCTGGCTCCTCTGCAGCCTCTGCTCAGAAGAGACCAGGTCAGATTGGGCCTTTTCTAACACCATCTGTTGCCTATTTGCCAGATCTTTGCCTTCAGCACATTTGTCCTGCATGGCTCCCATATATAGATACAAATATGCTGCTATCCTGGAAATCTTATTGTGTTCATCTTTGGCCTTAGAAGCCATATATAATTCACTCAGGGCCACATGCAATGGACCCTGATCTCTCCATAAATCTGACCCTGTTTCAGTTACCTGTTGCGCGATTGCCTGCAACCAGACCGTTTGGTCCTGATGAGTCCACTCACCTCTCACAAATAGCTTATGTAAGAAGTGCTCTCTGGCTATTTTCATATCTACCAAGGTCGTCATTCTGGAATTTGAGTTCCTTCCTGACTTACAGAAGTTTATATTTTATTTTGCGAAACAGACCGTTTCCTTAGAGCGTTCCTTTGAGGGATGCTTTCACAGTGTAAAACAGCGTGGTGATCTAACCGGATATGTGTATCTGGTCAGTTGGCAAACTGTATTAATCTGCACAAGTGGTAAATCTAACCCAGAATATCCTGGCTCCGAGATGATAAAGTGTCAGATTTTTAACATGCAGACATTTGGAGTAACAACCTTTTTTCCGCTACTATCCCCAGGAACATACCACAGGGTCCTAACACCTCTTAAAATGTGCACCGAAAAATCACAAGAATAATGGTATTATTTATATAATTTTGACAGGTATGTACTATGAATTATCCATATTTTTAAAAGTATGCCCTGGTCAAAAAGGGGTGTGGCTTCCCACATCACATGGTGGAATAACTGGTTTATCCACTTCCCCCAAGCTTAGCTGCTAGCAGAGGCAATGCCCGTCCCAGTTCTCCCAAAAGGAAGCCACTTTACAGCCCCCCCCAATATAACATTTGCCTGAGTCCAGGACAAGGCTTTGTTCAACCTCCTGCAGTCTGCAGGTCCCCTCCCTTAATTCAATCAGAGAAGTGTGATCTCCTTTTGGCAGGGAAGCAGGTGGCAGCCAGGCCTGGGAATGCAGTTTGATCAAGTTTCAACTCCTGTCGGGGGTAGTTGTCAGGCAGAATCCAGCTAAATGTCACTTAAGTTCCCAGTTTTCTACATTCAAATCCAACTTACATGCAGCTATTTTTTATATATACATTAAATAATTACTTCCTTCAAGTCATTTCAGAATATAGTTTTACATTGTATCCACCTCTTAGCAAGTCTTTCCTTGGCCTGGTTTCGGTTCATTTGTTCAGTTTTACACACAAGTCTGGTGGTTTTAAAACGCTGGCTTTCTGATAGTGGTGAGTACCGGAATTGCAACCATTTTTTGGGATTAAGAAAATGAATTCCCCACAGTTCTGAGTTGCTTTTTGGCAATCAGCATTGCCATTCCCAATGGTTTCAGGCTACTGTGTGTGTAGCCCAATGGTGGTTTTAGGCAGTGCCCTCCTGTGCTCACAACATAGGCAAAAATGGGTGGCAGCCTATTCTTCATGTTTTCCCTGTGCACTCTCTGGGGAGTTCTGGCCATCATGATGTTTTCCATGCCAGTACTGCACAGTTTTATGGTAGGGCTTGGATGCATGGGTAAAAACATCCCACAGGACTACCAGAGTCAGTCCTGCCCCACTGCCAGAGACCTGCCCCTGCCAGGTAGGAGCAGGTACCCCTCTCAGCCTGAGGTGTGAGGACTACCAGAGCCGGTCCTGCCACACTGCCAGAGACCTGCCCTTGCCAGGTAGGGGCAGGTACCCCTCTCAGCCTGAGGTGTGAGGACTACCAGAGTCGGTCCTGCCCCACTGCCAGAGACCTGCCCCTGTCAGGTAGGGGCAGGTACCCCTCTCAGCCTGAGGTGTGAGGACTACTAGAGTCAGTCCTGCCCCACTGCCAGAGACCTGCCCCTGCCAGGTAGGGTTAGGTACTCCTCTCAGCCTGAGGTGTGAGGACTATCAGAGTCAGTCCTGCCCCACTGCCAGAGACCTGTCCCTGTCAGGGAAGGGGCAGGTACCCCTCTCAGCCTGAGGTGTGAGGACTACCAGAGTCGGTCCTGCCCCACTGCCAGAGACCTGTCCCTATCAGGGAAGGGGCAGGTACCCCTCTCAGCCTGAGGTGTGAGTGTTAGGAGAGATTTCATATTAGAAGGTCATTTTCCCTCCATGTGTCAACCCCCAAACTTTTTGCTGCTGATTTACACCCTGATCTAACCTTTGCCAGAGATGCACAGCCCTCAGCCGCACTCCTCTGGGCTTTCGCTCACTTCTTATGGGGAAACTGACATGCCCTTAAGACAGTGAGTACTGTGAGACTTTGTTTCCCTTAGTCCTTTCCTCATGTTGCAGCTTTTGTGCAACATGTAACAAGAGTGCAATGCAACTTACTTTACCGCACCCTTGGGTCTCTAGTCATTTCCAAGGCCCTAGAAACTCTCGCTGGACTTTTTATGAACTGTGCAGATGTGTCACGGACAGGACTGGTGGCAGCTATCGTTTTTCTTATGTTTTGAGCCCTTTCCTGCCATATGATATGATATGATATGATATGGCATTTGTAACACGCCTATACACAAGTGTTTCAAGGCGCAACGAGGCAGGGGGGGAACAAGGGGAGACAGACAACGATCCTACTAGGCCAGGTGTCATTCAGATCGCGCAAGTGCAAATGGTAGAAGGAAAGGGAAAAGTGCAAGGGGGAAAGGGAGAGGGGAAAGTGCAGTACAGGGTTAATAGCATACAGCAAACAGGATAAATAACAAGGGCCAGCTGGTGGCAAGTGCGAAGTAAGTGCAGACAAGTGCTGGGAAGGGTGGCTGTAGGGATACAGACACAGTCCCGCAGTGCAGGGGTTGGCAGGGAGGCAGTGCAGGGGAGAGTGGCTGGGCCAAGGACCGAGAACGGTGAGTGGTCCAGTTGCAGATTCAGTGCAGTTTCAGTAGTATTAGCAGGGGGGAGAGAAAGCGGAGGCAAAGAGGAAGGTTTTGAGGTGCTTCCGGAACCAGAGATGGTTCTCCTCAAGTTTCAGGGAGGCAGGAAGGCTGTTCCAGAGGGAGGCCCCTGCAGCAGAGAGAGATCTGCCCTCAACTCGTTGTTTGGAGAAGCGGCTGACCCTGAGGGAGTTGGAGGCGGATGAGCGAAGAGCTTGAGAAGGAAGATATTTAGGAAGAGAGAGTTAAAGGTATTTTGGCCGAAGGCCCCAGACGGCCTTGTGGACAATGCAGAGGGTTCTGAACTTGATCCTCGCAGTCACTGGGAGCCAGTGTAGTGATTTCAGTCCTGGAGAGATACGGTCCCTGGCTTGAGGCCAAGGGCAAGTCTCACAGTCCAGTTCTGGATGAGTTGCAGAGGGCAGGGAGTAGAGGCAGGAATATTTAGATAGATGCTGTTACAGTAGTCCAGCTTCGAGAGAACCAGGGCTCTGTAGACAGTGAGCTTCTGGGGGAAGGAGAGGAAAGGAAGGATACCTCTGAGGAGGTGTAGCTGGTAGTGTGACTTCTTAGAGATGTCAGAGATGTGAGGAGAGAAGGAGAGTGTGGAGTCGAAGATGACCCTGAGGTTTTTTGTCTTGCAGGTAGGAGCAGGAAGGGGGCCCAGAGAGGCCGGCCAGAGAGCTGCAGGGAAGGAGGCACATATTGTCCATTGGCACATATTATCCGCGCTTACCGCGATTGGCACGAATAAGTGGCCTGGCTCCAAAATGGCCACGCCACGAGGTTCTTTGTCCTGTTCTTTGGCCATCTTGCCCCTTCACCTTCCCCAGGTCGAGCCGACCAGGGTCAGTCCTTATTTGGTCATGCACTTTCCCGCGAAACCCAAAGCTTTCGCGGGCTTCTGCATGCCTTGTGTGTGTGCCTCCAGGATGTGGGCTGTGATGTCTGTTCCCAATACACATCCTGGGTGCCAGAGAGTCTGGAGTGTCCGGAATGCCTGGGACCACCGTGGTCCGTGGCGCATAGGGAACTTTGGATAAGAGGAGGCCGAATGCACCCCTACCATGTTGATCTCCTGAGTTCACACAAACAAATGATAAGGAGCCAAGTATCCTGCAACAAGAAGCCGAGTCGAGGAACCGCTGGTGATCCGCTGGAAGGTTTGGCACCCTGAGCCCGCTGTCATCCGGCGAGACCCCTCTGCATCTGATCATCCTAGAAGGTCTGTGAAGGCACTTCGACCCATTGGAATAGTGGGACCAACTATTCTCGCCAGCTTCATCAAACCCTGCAAGTAAGCCTCTTCGGAAGTGTCCCTGGGCCAACCAGTGGGCTGACCAGCTTACACGGGACATTTGCTCTGTCACCGCTGTGGTTTCGAGGAAGCCCTCGAAACTTGGTATACTGCTTGCTCTGTGTCCACGGCACCCTCACACCGAATATCGTACACTTGGCATTCCCAGGTCTGAAGTGAGACGGGAGTGCCCGGACCGGAGTAAACGTGGTTACCGTGTTGCCCTGCTGTGGCAACGACCTGTGCAAGTTCGCTGCACTTGTGACCCTCTTGACCCTGAAGCCTGCTACCGCAGAGACTACATGGTGTTGAGACGTCCTGATTGTCGCATTCGAACCTGCCAGCGAAGTGGACTGAACTGGTGAAGTCTGGGTCTGCCTGAGTTGGGGACCAGTGAGTAGTCCATACCCCAACTGGTGGCCCCTAGTGCTGGAGTCCATTTTTTTCACACAAAGTGGCCCACGAGGGCCCCTTTCCTTTCCACCGCTATTGCGAAATAGCGACTCTTTCCCGCACTCTCAACCTGCATCTGCCCACCAGTGGGGGTCCTGCTTGAATAGTGGGGACTTGTTCTTCATCGACCTTATCCACCTTCCTGTGCTGCTAGTGACCCTTGAAGAGACCCTATTTTGTCCCCTGGCACAAGCGTGTGCATGTGCTATTGAGCATAAGGCTCCTCTCTTCCTCGGGCTCAGACCGCCTCCTAGTTAGGTGTATTCTTGATGTTGAACTGCGTCTAAAGATTACTTGCACTGCCTGTTTTCCTCCCCATCTAGGTAGTCTACATATTTTGTACTTCTTTATCTGTTAAACACCTGTTATGGACACAGAATGTACTCTGCTGGCTCCAAATATTGTGTCATTACAAATCCTTTCATCTGATAGTTCTCTTGTCCGTCAAGAACACGTGGAACACCCGGTGCATCCAGTGAGTGCAGTGTCTTGCACCAAACAATGCTAGGGCTTTTTCTTTACAACTATGAGTTTATCTCAACAAATCACAATAACAGGATACACTCAGCTACAGACCCTGAATGCAAGGCATCGGTGCCTCCAAAAATCTCTACAAACTTTTCTACATTATTAGTATTTTCTCTCGTCTGTCACCAACATGTAGCAAGCCCACTATCACCACGGATGCTCTCTGGTATCCAAACAAGTTTAAGAATTTTGCTTCAGAAGTGGGATTTTGTCTCATCGCAAATCTTCACCAAAGAGGGACAAACACGCACACACATAAACACACATACTTGCTCCAGAGCACATCTGAAGGAATAGTGTTGTGCTTGGCAACCTCTAGGCATTAAAAGCTAACATCATCGTTTTTTTCCTGGGGCAATTCCTGGGGCAATGGGAATGTAACCTCTGTTTCACACTCTGTTGGCGATCTGTTGACCTCATCTCCGCCAGAACAGACGTATGTTTTGAATGGCATGTTTCTGTCTGCTTGCATGTGCATACATGAAGCAAGACACACTTCATGTTTTAATGTGTTGTGGTCTGGATTAGGTGATGTCTTTCTAAGTGTAAGCCTTACTGTCCACGCCTCTAGTGGTCGCCACATGGCTGCACCCCACTGATGTAGTCTCTTGCTGTGCTTTGATCAACTGCTTATGTAAAACCAAGGCCATTCACCAAATACCTCGGCTTCAACCAAGTCCTTTTTAAATGTCATACTTCTCTTAAAATAAACTCTATCTATGTGTGTATCTCTCCCTCAAGTACATCCTATTAATGGTCTTCTAATCCTTCAAGTAGAACCTATTCCCTCCACTGCGCACAAGATTCATCGCTAATGCAAGCCATATCCCACCCGTGTGTAGCAGTCCAACGAGAACAACTTCTCACACATCCCGGATACAAGTCTGGAAAATGTGATTCTAACGGAAAAGCCAATATTGTGGGTATTATTGTTTAGACAAATGAGGTCACCAAACATGATGATTAGCAGAGGTGAGTGTCGCTGTTTGATCCCAGACATACACTATACAAACCAAGTAAAAAGAGGAGGTTCTTGAGGGGTGCCAATGTGACTCAAACACAGGCATTATATATATATATATATATATATATATATATATATATATATATATATATATATATATATACATATGGTTGTTGAGCTTTTGAACGTAGGTGCTGTTTTTATACGGTCTCATTTGCTGACCAGTGTTTATTGATTGATAATTCCTCTAAGGGAGTTAAGGGAGTTAAGGGAGTTAAGGTGGGATAACATTGCAACAGGTTTGATGGGCAGAAGACACCTACCTCTCCTTTAGAATCCAGTGTTGCTCCAATTTCTTGCTGGATATGTAAGATACAGTTTGAGGGTCCAGCGATCAGAGCGACGCCAGTGTCCACTATGGCTTGGCATCCGTCCTTGCAGGCCACGACCTTTCCATTGATGGAGATACTGAGATAGAAAAAAAGAGTATTGCACATGTCTCGCAGATACAATGCACCATTTGAATGTACTACTAGGGTGGGGGCAGACAGAAAGGGATGTCTTCTTCTTTACAAGACTATTGTTCACAATAATCACACAATTATATTGATTTGTGCAAAATAAGCTGAGGGATATCTTGTGTGGTTCCTCAAGGAAGTGAGCGGCCTTCACCATGATCGACAGTGTGCATGTGACGGTGAGCATTGTCAGGAAACAACATTTTGAAAAGACAGTGTTCTGTTTCCATAAGTACTTTCTCAGGGTACTGCAGCGGAGCAGCTAAGGGCTTCCTACTAAAATATATTGATTCTGGAGTTGAGGGTGATCAGCAGCACACCAGAACTTAACATAAAACACAACACAATCAAGGCCAGCAACAATGCCAAGAAATGGAAATACACATGCGTAAGGCTAAAGGCACACGTTGGTCCGACCAATCTACCAAAGGCATCCGACTTTGCAAAAGACGTATTTTCAAATGAATCTTGATGTCTGTATAATTGATTAAAATATGTATCATTCACTTCAGCAAATACTTGTTTAGTGAAGTCAATAGATAAATGTTTCCTTCAAAGTAACCTGAAATGACGCATGAAAGTGTAGGCATATCCGCCAGGTTGATAAAGTTTATCTTTCATGATATAAGAGGAGCGACCCTTTGATCCGTTGACAGACACTACTCACGCATAGAAGGCCGAGCTATACTTATAAAATGAAAGAAACCCATGAGAATGTTTGGAGGAAATACAAGACAATCACAAATGTTCCACTGTTCTTAGGGTTAGAAAGGTTAGTCAGGGGCAAAGGAGAAAGGGTCTGGTTGGCCATTGACTGACTAAACTGGTTTCTACATTATATCACTCACGTAGAAATATTGGAGAAACAGCATCTTAAATAACACATGATGTGAAAAACTAGATTCTGATGAATGTCTACAGGAGTCTTCCGAGGGAGGCCGAGACACCCTCACCCAGTGATAGTAGTTTGGTGGACCTGTGGATAGTATCAGAGCTTGAGTTAAGCACTGCAAACCAGGGGAGCATTTGAGGAGTAATGAAGCACTCCAATGAACCAGAGAAATCCAGGATCCAGCCTGGACCTCTCTTTGTCCACTTAGTGCTTCTTCTGAAACCTTTTGGGGTGATCATTGTAACCTGCGCCCAAGGTATCAGCAAACCAGTTTGGCGCTCATTGTTAGGTGCTCAGAGAAGGCACACAACTTTGCTTTCCCATCACAAAGTCTGTGGTCTGCACAAAGGACTACAGGCAAAGATTCTGGATGCCAACTGAATGGGATTGCTGTCCCTCCCACCTCTCAAAGGATAAGGGACAGAATTAGAATGCTATCTTTCTAGCACAATTCTAGGTGGTGCATGGATTACCTGAACACCATATTCCAGTGCTAGAAAGCAAAGTCCATATTGAAAGGACAGCCTACGGTAGACTTCAAAGGTCAAAAGTCATGCTCTCGTCAAACCAGCAATTCCATATGTTTGAACGCCTATGATCTATCTCTTTCTCCAGATTACTGTAGCATCTTCATTTAAAGCTAGTGGACAGTGATTTCCATTTGATGAACAGCATTTTCTGCACACACATGCACATTGTCTTTTGAGAGTATCTAAGTAAAATAAACCCTGTGTTTTCACAGGTGTATTTTGAACCCAGAATTATGAACCGGTGTACAGTGATTCCTAATTTTACAGTGGAATTTAAAATCTTCAACCTGTTGAAGCCATAAATATTTCAAAAAGAGAAATTCTTAGAAAACACGCATCATTCTAGTGGTGGCGAGAAGCAGGATATCTGGTCCTCCGCCAGTCCCTATACAATGGTGCAATATAAAATGATCATTTCAATACCTCTAATGAAAATGCCTGGACGGGAAGGACCAGGAGTTAGATGGACCGGAATCATCCAGTGGAATTGCGGGAATAGCACTTGTCCTTTCAGACACTTATATTTTCTGTTTCTATGCAGTGTAAATAGACTCGCCTGTTTATTGTTGCCGAATTGAATTTTGGCGTGGCACTTTCTGCGAGGGGATGTTAGATCAGAATGCAGGATGCTAAAAAAGAATTGTAAGGCTATGATATATTCTAGAAACCAATCAAAATGACCTTACAAGTGGAGCCAAAACCTCCAGCTATATACTCCTGCTATCCTCTCCACCTTACTAGCAACATGGAATTCTGCCGTAAGGGAAAGTGTTGGTAAAGTGCTGATAAATATGTTACGGCCACTATAGCACCACGTGCTCCAACACTGTCATTTCTGCAATAAGGCCCATAGCTTGGGAGGATTGCTCAGAGGCAACACGCTTGTGTTAGGGAGAATTCTCATTCTATGGCTAATTTCCCTTACCTAGTGAGTCCCCCAGCAGCTTTGCTGGATTTCTGGACTTTGTTTATCCACTTAGTAAGAGTGTACCCCTTTTTCCCTCTATTACTTGTGTTTTGCCATGTGTATTTCATCTGTTTTTGTGATCGTGGACTCTGGAGTACACCACTTCAGTGGCCCCCTTCTTTTGTGTGTTACACAGCACCTTCAGTGCAGTGACACAGGGTTGTCTTTTGGACTTCCCACCAACTCCATTTCTGAGGCTGACTACTGTCCCCGAGAAAATGGTAAAGTTGCCATTAACTTTACTTAGTCATTTAACCACAGATCCTGTACATCCCATCTTACATGGAGTACTGCAAAGGGTTAATCCTTAACCCTTTGTATCTGTACCTCCTAGAGCATTGTTTTGCTCTCTTAACACTAAGACTTGGCTGGAGGCAGTGGTATCTACCCTAACTTTTCTACCACAATTATACTATATAAACGTGGTATTGTTTTAGGCTATTATATTAGCCTCAAACTTAAAACCCGCTTGACCAAATCGTCTTTCTTTTGGCTCCGGTCTGGTTTATTCACCATTTCTTTTTGTTAAAGTCCTTCTTGTATTTTACTTTGCATGGCAAACCAGGTTTACCTTCTTTGTTCACCGTCTTTTGGCGGGTTTCTGCCAAGAAGCCCTCCTCTAGGCGCCTGGGTGTCTAGGTGGGCTGAATGTGAGAGAGGGATGTAGTCACCCCCTGCACAAGGTATCCTAGGAAACCCGAGTCGCACTTTGCCATGATTGGCTGAGGTGGTTGTCCGGGCTGTGTGAGTGGGGGATATTCACATAAAAGTCAGGTCTCTTGGGCTAGAAGTTAGAGTCGCCACTGGAACTACAAGGAACTGAAGAGAAGCAGAGAAGAAGACGGCTGCTGCAACTATACCGTCCCGGTGAAGCCCTGCTGCAGTCCTGAGCTATCTACCCTTTGACAACCAGAGAAGATCCAGTCCGGAGTCTTCTTCCCTTGAGCTTGATGGGGATAACCAGCTCATCTTCTACAGCCAGAGGATCCTCTTCATGGTCGAAATCGCTGCACACTGCTGTAGTGGTCCAGATAGCCATCTGAAGCGCCTCTCCTGTTTTTAAGAGCACACCTTTTATTCACCATCGCTGCTGCCGGCTTCAGCCCTGTGTGGTGCAGACCCCTCCAGACATCCTCCTTCGGATCAAAGCTCCAGGAACCGTGGGTCTGCACGAAACTACCAGGAATAACTGCTGTGGCACCCACTTCTTCTTTGAATAAGGTACTGTGTTCTGCTCGAGGAATTAGGGTGAATGCCTTTTCTTCACCTCCAAGGCTCGCCCTTGTCTTCCCTCCTTCTTATAACTTTTGCTTCCTCTGTTGACAATATCAAAATACTCCTGGCTACGTTGAATCCAACTGTGTGATCCTCGACAACAGGAACCGGGTTCCAATTGACACTGGCTCCGGCCTATTGACTCTTGAATTTCTGTCTAAGAGTGTTCTTTGGTTCTGTCTGCCCTGACAAAAGTATTGCCTATGATTTCTGCCCCCAACTCTCTCTGGGTATCTCCGGTATCATTTCTTGCTGTGGATACACGTTTCTTTAGTAAGACCGAGCTGTCATTACTGTCAAAAAGTGATTGCAAGTGTATTCCCGGTAACGACTTTTGTTTCACAACACCGGCCTGCTAAAACACAGGGTACTTACCTTGAAGTTATACCGTACAAAGTGAATTGGTTGGTTGTAGTGTATTTTATGTGTGGTTTTTGAATTAATAGAAGTGTCGTGTTTTTAAAAAATGGTTTAAAAATAAATGTACTTATATTTTTCTACTTGAAACCTTGAGGCAGTGTTTGCTTGAGTCACAGTAATTGTGGTCCCTTTGTGTAATCTCTGCTACTGCTCATACTCTTGAGATAAGCCTGGCTGCTCCGCCACTGCTACCACTCTGACATAGTAGTACAGGCTTGTACCAAAGGTAAAACTTGTATTGCCACCTGTAGTCTTAATTGTGTGTAGGGGTCCCTAAGGGCACTGCACAGGATTCTGCCTAACAGCTCGCCTTGGAAGCAATACGACGTGGAGCACCAGAGGTTCGATCCCTGGGTCCGCGCTTAAGGCGCTTAGAAACCTCTGGGTATTAAGCGTGTTATAAATAACCTATCATATCATAGTTTTAAAAATACAACCTAAACTATATAGCAGGCGTCGTTCAAATTCTTCATACTGGGGACCAGACTCTAAGCATAGTACCAGGATACGAACCTGTAGTTTTCCACGATGTCTTGCTTACAAGGGAAATGCGTTGCCCCTGAGCTATCCTCCCAACAACCCGAATGGACTGAAAGTTCTGACATTATGAATGCAGCTGACACATGCACACCCATACAGTAAGAGGCTAGCCCCTATTACCGGGGCCAAGGATAGATTGAGGAGGCTTCAGTAAGGAGTCGAAGAAGCCACCGGAATATCCCATCTGAAGAGAGGACCGGCTATAAGGTGCTCTGAACACTCATACTTGCTCAGGCAGTGAAATACAGGTGCAAGGCCGGATTCCATTGATGGACAGGTTGGTCTGAATAGCGAAATTGCCAAAGATATACAGGAACCCACTCTTTCCAGTGGTTGGGAATGTGCAGTGCCAGAATCTAAACAGATGCATTCATTTATTTACCGATTACTGTATGTTTCCAATATAGACACATGCCAATAAAGTAATCCGGGGGTATCAACCATGTACTAAAGTCAGGCCAGTAGCCACTCAATACCTCAAAATAGGGGCGTGCAGAGGAGTGACATCACACATGAGACCAGCGACTCGACTACAGATCTACACACCTGACACATACATGTTCAGTCAGCCTGTATTTGTAAAGGCCAGTGTGTCTAACCATTACACAGTCAAACAATCAAAGCACACTGTGGGAAATGTGTAAACATGAATCACTTCCTTCTTTAATAGTTGTCTTCAATTCTCACAAAGGGCCAGAATGCAATAAGCACAAAGAAATGCAACTTAATTAGTTTCACCACCCTCATTGCCTCAGCGAAAATAGAGCAGTCCACCTACACGTCGCTAGGTGGCAGCAGAGGCCACTTCATGCAGCTGGGTACGGCTCTGGCATGGACAATCCTCGGTTGGATGCCAAGGAACCCTTTCTGGAAAGAGTAGTGGTGACTGCTGCAAGGACAGCTGACATGCAGCTGCTGTAGTCTGTCGTGCAACACGCAATTATTGCTCAATATTTTCGGCAACCACACTGGGGCGTACAATGTAAATTAATGTTATATTATAAATAACATCACCAACCTATCTCTTAAAGAAAATGTACACATAAACATGCTAAAGAGTCGAATATTAATGTCATTTCTCTGTGAATCTCCAGGTCTCTCTCTATTTCTCTCTCTCTATCCGTCTCCCTCTCTCTCTCTCCATATCTTTCACTAGACTAAAGAGAGAGTGTGATGGTGTAGAAGCCCTGACTTTCTTGATTTGTATAAATTAATAAAAATGATGTGGGTAATTACATCTTAGAAAATATACCCGTTTTCAGTAAGCTCCATGCCAAAAGCATATCATGCACCCGTGCCCAGCTGTCAGTTTTCCGATCTGCAGACCCAGCTCTCCAGTGGCACAGGGCAGGATCAGGGGTCACCTGTGCCCTGCTGGCAGTGGCACAGGGCAGGATCAGGGGTCACCTGTGCCCTGCTGGATCCGTTTCCTGATCTGCAGACCCTGCTCTCGAGTGGCACAGGGCAGGCTCAGGGGTCACCTGTGCCCTGCTGGCAGGAGTCACCTGTGCCCTGCTGGATCAGTTTCCCGATCTGCAGACCCTGCTCTACAGTGGCACAGGGCAGGATCAGGGGTCACCTGTGCCCTGCTGGCAGTGGCACAGGGCAGGATCAGGGGTCACCTGTGCCCTGCTGGATCAGTTTCCTGATCTGCAGACCCAGCTCTCCAGTGGCACAGGGCAGGATGAGGGGTCACCTGGGCCCTGCTGGATCAGTTTCCTGATCTGCAGACCCTGCTCTCCAGCGGCACAGGGCAGGACCAGGGGTCACCTGGGCCCTGCTGGATCAGTTTCCTGATCTGCAGACCCTGCTCTCCAGCGGCACAGGGCAGGATCAGGGGTCACCTGGGCCCTGCTGGATCAGTTTCCTGATCTGCAGACCCTGCTCTCCAGCGGCACAGGGCAGGATCAGGGGTCACCTGGGCCCTGCTGGATCAGTTTCCTGATCTGCAGACCCTGCTCTCCAGCGGCACAGGGCAGGATCAGGGGTCACCTGGGCCCTGCTGGATCAGTTTCCTGATCTGCAGACCCTGCTCTCCAGTGGCACAGGGCAGGATCACAGTTCAGAGGTGCCCTGTTTGACAGCTGCTGCAATAGCCAAATTACTGCAGTGCAGAGGTTGCATGTCATTTTCCATTTCTGCTGTGGATTATATATGATTACGATAAACTCCTCACGTGGTGGCAGGGTAATCCAGAAAATACAAACCATACCTTGAGAGGTATGGTGCTGGAGGGTTTCTATAATTCCTAAGAGCCAGATCTGATATACAGCATAGAGGTGTTAACAGTGTGAGCCCAGGCCAGCCGCGGAAGGGTTGTGTGTATTCTAGTCAGATAGCATGCCTCTGCCTGCCAGCGAGACAAGAGAGTGAAAGGCTACGACACTATAATACCCAACCATCCCTGGTGTCCCCATCATCCCGCTCCATTAGAACCACTCAAACAATGATGCAAGGCTTGGTCTGATGCTGTCGAACCACCACCAAAGGATGAGTACACTTTTAGAAAGGCCCAGCACCCGGGTCCAATTGTTTGGACCCTAGATACGAGCTTGATTGAATGATTGAGAAGTTATATTGCATATATCCTTGCGGAACCCAGCAGAAGCCTGCATCTAGGCGCAATTGTGCACAATTGTGCACATTTCTCACCAAGAGGTATCTCCGTTTGGACATTGTGGTATTTTATTGGCGTTTTCCTTTGTGATGAATATTCAAAGTGTTGCGTCGTCACATTCTGCATTTCCCTCTATTCCTTTCCGGGGGGGAGGAGGGGTTTGATAGTGTTTTTAATAGTTTGTTCTACAGTGTTGTGTTAAATTAAAGTGTATACATTTTAATAGAAACGTGATTGGATAGTCCTTTATTGTGTACTCTTGTGCTGTTGCTGTTTCACATTCACACCCCTCTTAAAGGTATGGTGTGCCCAGGACCCACAATACCACAAGCCCCGGGAGGTACCGCTCTTATCTGCACCTGCTTCGCCTTAATGCTTGGGATGCCTCTTGTTTTGTAGAAGTGTGAGGGTTCCATGGGTGGATTAGCCACGACTCACCTTTACCTTTGTACTCCTGCAGGGCAGAAGTCATTTCATCCCAAAGAGAGAGCGAGGTAGAGTGAGAGAGAGGACAGAAAAAAGAGAGAACGAGAACGAGAGAGATGGAGAGAGAGGGAGAGAGAGATAGAGAGAGAGGAGAGAGAGTGTGTAAAAGGGGGGAAAGAGAGACTGACAGACAGACAAACTGAGTTCACCCTTCCTATTCATGAGTTCCTAGATGATTCTACTTCAAACATAATAGTCATAGATTTCAGGGCTAAACTGCAAAGCCAGGAACTAGTATTCAAACAAACATATGTAGAAAAGATATAAAGCAAAGGTCCAATGCAAATAAATACAACTAAAAAAAAAAACACCAGAAGAACTAGGTCAGTTATGCGGTACTTACCTTTCTAGGGGTATTTGCCAGTGTCCTGTAGAAGCGACTGGGACCCAGCTGAGGTTTCCAGAGTACTTGGTCGTGTCGTACCCCCCAAATGTCACAGCACTTTCATTGGAAGCATTGCTAGGTGGGAGAAAGTGAGAGCATTACTCAATCAGTCTGCAGTGGAAGCTCACTGCCACAACATCAGCTTCTCCAAACACATAGCATTGCAGACTGGGTAGCTGTGGACTATGGGCCTGTGTTCTCCTCATGCGATCCGGGTGCCATCGCAACGTCAATGAGATGTAACCAGTTATACGTGATGCCACTTGGAACGCCGAGGTGGAACACATCCCCAGAGTTCATAGCTACCCCGCTGTAGTTTTTAATGTTGACTGGCACCACATGCGTTTTGCGCCCCCATTTTCTGCCCCATGAACCACTATATCAGTGGGTGGATAACGGTGGCAGAAGGGGACTATGTACAACATGACAACATCTCCATCCCAACGCAAAACACTAAAGCAAATACCACTGCCCACACCTCCTGAATTTACTTTCTTGTCCCTCCCTCAATGCTAACTTTTTTGGCTTTTATGACTGGCATGAGGGCATTACCTGGCCATAAGATGGCAAAATCTGGAAAGTGGCTCAGTATCTAGGAAAATGATGGCAGCAGCTGTCAAATACCATACAACATGTAAATCTGTTGCCTATGCCTATGACGTTTAAACAGGACTTCAACTCAAGGAACAGTTGTGAGGACACACCTACTGCATATAAATTAAGTTTGTGACAGCACACTTGGTTAAGACATTTTCATTACATGAGTAGCAAATTTACAGCTTCAATTAGGACATTTGCCGTCATGACGGGTTTGGTGTTGAGGGAAGAAATGGCTGTAGAAGAGCAGCAAGACAGCAGTAATGGATTCACAATCACTTTACCACTAGTGTCCTGCACTGCTGAGTTCTGACTAAAGAGCGGCAAGACTGCAGTAATGGATTCACAATCACTTTATCACTAGAGCAGCAAGACAGCAGTAATGGATTCACAATCACTTTATCACTAGTTTCCTGCACTGCTGAGTTCTGACTAAAGAGCAGCAAGACAGCGGTAATGGAGTCACAATCACTTTATCCATAGTTTCCTGCACTGCTGAGTTCTGACTAAAGAGCAGCAAGACAGCAGTAATGGAGTCACAGTCACTTTATCACTAGTTTCCTGCACTGCTGAGTTCTGACTAAAGAGCAGCAAGACAGCAGTAATGGAGTCACAATCACTTTATCCATAGTTTCCTGCACTGCTGAGTTCTGACTAAAGAGCAGCAAGACAGCAGTAATGGATTCACAATCACTTTATCACTAGTGTCCTGCACTGCTGAGTTCTGACTAAAGAGCAGCAAGGCAGCAGTAATGGATTCACAATCACTTTATCACTAGAGCAGCAAGACAGCAGTAATGGATTCACAATCACTTTATCACTAGTTTCCTGCACTGCCGAGTTCTGACTAAAGAGCAGCAAGACAGCAGTAATGGAGTCACAGTCACTTTATCACTAGTGTCCCGCACTGCTGAGTTCTGACTAAAGAGCAGCAAGACCGCAGTAAAGGATTCACAGTCACTTTTTCACTAGTGTCCTGCACTGCTGAGTTCTGACTAAAGAGCAGCAAGACAGCAGTAAAGGATTCACAATCACTTTATCACTAGAGCAGCAAGACAGCAGTAATGGATTCACAATCACTTCATCACTAGAGCAGCAAGACAGCAGTAATGGAGTCACAATCACTTTATCACTAGTTTCCTGCACTGCCGAGTTCTGACTAAAGAGCAGCAAGACAGCAGTAATGGATTCACAATCACCTTATCACTAGAGCAGCAAGACAGCAGTAATGGAGTCACAGTCACTTTATCACTAGTTTCCTGCACTGCTGAGTTCTGACTAAAGAGCAGCAAGACAGCAGTAATGGAGTCACAATCACTTTATCCATAGTTTCCTGCACTGCTGAGTTCTGACTAAAGAGCAGCAAGACAGCAGTAATGGATTCACAATCACTTTATCACTAGTGTCCTGCACTGCTGAGTTCTGACTAAAGAGCAGCAAGACAGCAGTAATGGATTCACAATCACTTTACACTAGAGCAGCAAGACAGCAGTAATGGATTCACAATCACGTTATCACTAGTTTCCTGCACTGCCGAGTTCTGACTAAAGAGCAGCAAGACAGCAGTAATGGAGTCACAGTCACTTAATCACTAGTTTCCTGCACTGCTGAGTTCTGACTAAAGAGCAGCAAGACCGCAGTAATGGATTCACAGTCACTTTTTCACTAGTGTCCGGCACTGCTGAGTTCTGACTAAAGAGCAGCAAGACAGCAGTAATGGATTCACAATCACTTTATCACTAGAGCAGCAAGACAGCAGTAATGGATTCACAATCACTTCATCACTAGAGCATCAAGACAGCAGTAATGGAGTCACAATCACTTTATCACTAGTTTCCTGCACTGCCGAGTTCTGACTAAAGAGCAGCAAGACAGCAGTAATGGATTCACAATCACTTTATCACTAGAGCAGCAACACAGCAGTAATGGAGTCACAATCACTTCTGCTGAGTTCTGACTAAAGAGCAGCAAGACAGCAGTAATGGATTCACAATCACTTTATCACTAGTTTCCTGCACTGCTGAGTTCTGACTAAAGAGCAGCAAGACAGCAGTAATGGAGTCACACTCACTTTATCACTAGTTTCCTGGACTGCTGAGTTCTGACTAAAGAGCAGCAAGACAGTAGTAATGGGGTCACAATCACTTTATCACTAGTTTCCTGCACTGCTGAGTTCTGACTAAAGAGCAGCAAGACAGCAGGAATGGATTCACAATCACTTTATCACTAGTTTCCTGCACTGCCGAGTTCTGACTAAAGAGCAGCAAGACAGCAGTAATGGTGTCACAATCACTTTATCACTAGTTTCCTGCACTGCCGAGTTCTGACTAAAGAGCAGCAAGACAGCAGGAATGGATTCACAATCACATTATCACTAGTTTCCTGCACTGCTGAGTTCTGACTAAAGAGCAGCAAGACAGCAGGAAAGGTTTCACAATCACTTTATCACTAGAGCAGCAAGACAGCAGTAATGGAGTCACAGTCACTTTATCACTAGTTTCCTGCACTGCTGAGTTCTGACTAAAGAGCAGCAAGACAGCAGTAATGGAGTCACAATCACTTTATCACTAGTTTCCTGCACTGCCGAGTTCTGACTAAAGAGCAGCAAGACAGCAGTAATGGAGTCACAGTCACTTTATCACTAGTTTCCTGCACTGCCGAGTTCTGACTAAAGAGCAGCAAGACAGCAGGAATGGATTCACAGTCACTTTATCACTAGTTTCCTGCACTGCCGAGTTCTGACTAAAGAGCAGCAAGACAGAAGTAATGGAGTCACAGTCACTTTATCACTAGTTTTCTGCACTGCCGAGTTCTGACTAAAGAGCAGCAAGACAGCAGTAATGGAGTCACAGTCACGTTATCACTCGTTTCCTGCACTGCCGAGTTCTGACTAAAGAGCAGCAAGACAGCAGTAATGGAGTCACAGTCACTTTATTACTAGTTTCCTGCACTGCCGAGTTCTGACTAAAGAGCAGCAAGACAGCAGTTATGGAGTCACAGTCACTTTATCACTAGTTTCCTGCACTGCCGAGTTCTGACTAAAGAGCAGCAAGACAGCAGTAATGGATTCACAATCACTTTATCACTAGTTTCCTGCACTGCCGAGTTCTGACTAAAGAGCAGCAAGACAGCAGTAATGGAGTCACAGTCACTTTATCACTAGTTTCCTGCACTGCCGAGTTCTGACTAAAGAGCAGCAAGAGAGCAGTAATGGATTCACAATCACTTTATCACTAGAGCAGCAAGACAGCAGTAATGGAGTCACAGTCACTTTATCACTAGTTTCCTGCACTGCTGAGTTCTGACTAAAGAGCAGCAAGACAGCAGTAATGGAGTCACAGTCACTTTATCACTAGTTTCCTCCACTGCCGAGTTCTGACTAAAGAGCAGCAAGACAGCAGTAATGGAGTCACAGTCACTTTATCACTAGTTTCCTGCACTGCCGAGTTCTGACTAAAGAGCAGCAAGACAGCAGGAATGGATTCACAATCAATTTATCACTAGTTTCCTGCACTGCCGAGTTCTGACTAAAGAGCAGCAAGACAGCGGTAATGGAGTCACAATCACTTTATCACTAGTTTCCTGCACTGCCGAGTTCTGACTAAAGTGCAGCAAGACCGCAGTAATGGAGTCACAGTCACTTTATCACTAGTTTCCTGCACTGCCGAGTTCTGACTAAAGAGCAGCAAGACAGCAGTAATGGAGTCACAGTCACTTTATCACTAGTTTACTGCACTGCCGAGTTCTGACTAAAGAGCAGCAAGACAGCAGGAATGGATTCATAATCACTTTATCACTAGTTTCCTGCACTGCCGAGTTCTGACTAAAGAGCAGCAAGACAGCAGTAATGGAGTCACAGTCACTTTATCACTAGTTTCCTGCACTGCCGAATTCTGACTAAAGAGAAGCAAGACAGCAGTAATGGAGTCACAGTCACTTTATCACTAGTTTCCTGCACTGCCGAGTTCTGACTAAAGAGCAGCAAGACAGCAGTAATGGAGTCACAGTCACTTTATCACTAGTTTCCTGCACTGCCGAGTTCTGACTAAAGAGCAGCAAGACAGCAGTAATGGATTCACAGTCACTTTATCACTAGAGCAGCAAGACAGCAGTAATGGAGTCACAGTCACTTTATCACTAGGTTCCTGCACTGCTGAGTTCTGACTAAAGAGCAGCAAGACAGCAGTAATGGAGTCACAGTCACTTTATCACTAGTTTCCTGCACTGCCGAGTTCTGACTAAAGAGCAGCAAGACAGCAGTAATGGAGTCACAGTCACTTTATCACTAGTTTCCTGCACTGCCGAGTTCTGACTAAAGAGCAGCAAGACAGCAGTAATAGAGTCACAGTCACTTTATCACTAGTTTCCTGCACTGCCGAGTTCTGACTAAAGAGCAGCAAGACAGCAGTAATGGAGTCACAGTCACTTTATCACTAGTTTCCTGCACTGCCGAGTTCAGACTAAAGAGCAGCAAGACAGCAGTAATGGATTCACAATTACTTTATCACTAGAGCAGCAAGACAGCAGTAATGGAGTCACAGTCACTTTATCACTAGTTTCCTGCACTGCTGAGTTCTGACTAAAGAGCAGCAAGACAGCAGTAATGGATTCACAATCACTTCATCACTAGAGCAGCAAGACAGCAGTAATGGAGTCACAGTCACTTTATCACTAGTTTCCTGCACTGCTGAGTTCTGACTAAAGAGCAGCAAGACAGCAGGAATGGATTCACAATCACTTTATCACTAGTTTCCTGCACTGCCGAGTTCTGACTAAAGAGCAGCAAGACAGCAGTAATGGTGTCACAATCAATTTATCACTAGTTCCCTGCACTGCTGAGTTCTGACTAAAGAGCAGCAAGACAGCAGGAATGGATTCACAATCACTTTATCACTAGTTTCCTGTACTGCTGAGTTCTGACTAAAGAGCAGCAAGACAGCAGGAAAGGATTCACAATCACTTTATCACTAGAGCAGCAAGACAGCAGTAATGGAGTCACAGTCACTTTATCACTAGTTTCCTGCACTGCTGAGTTCTGACTAAAGAGCAGCAAGACAGCAGTAATGGAGTCACAATCACTTTATCACTAGTTTCCTGCACTGCCGAGTTCTGACTAAAGAGCAGCAAGACAGCAGTAATGGAGTCACAGTCACTTTATCACTAGTTTCCTGCACTGCCGAGTTCTGACTAAAGAGCAGCAAGACAGCAGGAATGGATTCACAGTCACTTTATCACTAGTTTCCTGCACTGCCGAGTTCTGACTAAAGAGCAGCAAGACAGCAGTAATGGAGTCACAGTCACGTTATCACTAGTTTCCTGCACTGCCGAGTTCTGACTAAAGAGCAGGAAGACAGCAGTAATGGAGTCACAGTCACTTTATTACTAGTTTCCTGCACTGCCGAGTTCTGACTAAAGAGCAGCAAGACAGCAGTTTTGGAGTCACAGTCACTTTATCACTAGTTTCCTGCACTGCCGAGTTCTGACTAAAGAGCAGCAAGACAGCAGTAATGGATTCACAATCACTTTATCACTAGTTTCCTGCACTGCCGAGTTCTGACTAAAGAGCAGCAAGACAGCAGTAATGGAGTCACAGTCACTTTATCACTAGTTTCCTGCACTGCCGAGTTCTGACTAAAGAGCAGCAAGACAGCAGTAATGGATTCACAATCACTTTATCACTAGAGCAGCAAGACAGCAGTAATGGAGTCACAGTCACTTTATCACTAGTTTCCTGCACTGCTGAGTTCTGACTAAAGAGCAGCAAGACAGCAGTAATGGAGTCACAGACACTTTATCACTAGTTTCCTCCACTGCCGAGTTCTAACTAAAGAGCAGCAAGACAGCAGTAATGGAGTCACAGTCACGTTATCACTAGTTTCCTGCACTGCCGAGTTCTGACTAAAGAGCAGCAAGACAGCAGGAATGGATTCACAATCACTTTATCACTAGTTTCCTGCACTGCCGAGTTCTGACTAAAGAGCAGCAAGACAGCAGTAATGGAGTCACAATCACTTTATCACTAGTTTCCTGCACTGCCGAGTTCTGACAAAAGTGCAGCAAGACAGCAGTAATGGAGTCACAGTCACTTTATCACTAGTTTCCTGCACTGCCGAGTTCTGACTAAAGAGCAGCAAGACAGCAGTAATGGAGTCACAGTCACTTTATCACTAGTTTACTGCACTGCCGAGTTCTGACTAAAGAGCAGCAAGACAGCAGGAATGGATTCATAATCACTTTATCACTAGTTTCCTGCACTGCCGAGTTCTGACTAAAGAGCAGCAAGACAGCAGTAATGGAGTCACAGTCACTTTATCACTAGTTTCCTGCACTGCCGAATTCTGACTAAAGAGCAGCAAGACAGCAGTAATGGAGTCACAGTCACTTTATCACTAGTTTCCTGCACTGCCGAGTTCTGACTAAAGAGCAGCAAGTCAGCAGTAATGGAGTCACAGTCACTTTATCACTAGTTTCCTGCACTGCCGAGTTCTGACTAAAGAGCAGCAAGACAGCAGTAATGGATTCAGAGTCACTTTATCACTAGAGCAGCAAGACAGCAGTAATGGAGTCACAGTCACTTTATCACTAGTTTCCTGCACTGCTGAGTTCTGACTAAAGAGCAGCAAGACAGCAGTAATGGAGTCACAGTCACTTTATCACTAGTTTCCTGCACTGCCGAGTTCTGACTAAAGAGCAGCAAGACAGCAGTAATGGAGTCACAGTCACTTTATCACTAGTTTCCTGCAGTGCCGAGTTCTGACTAAAGAGCAGCAAGACAGCAGTAATAGAGTCACAGTCACTTTATCACTAGTTTCCTGCACTGCCGAGTTCTGACTAAAGAGCAGCAAGACAGCAGTAATGGAGTCACAGTCACTTTATCACTAGTTTCCTGCACTGCCGAGTTCAGACTAAAGAGCAGCAAGACAGCAGTAATGGATTCACAATCACTTTATCACTAGAGCAGCAAGACAGCAGTAATGGATTCATAATCACTTTATCACTAGTTTCCTGCACTGCCGAGTTCTGACTAAAGAGCAGCAAGACAGCAGTAATGGAGTCACAGTCACTTTATCACTAGTTTCCTGCACTGCCGAATTCTGACTAAAGAGCAGCAAGACAGCAGTAATGGAGTCACAGTCACTTTATCACTAGTTTCCTGCACTGCCGAGTTCTGACTAAAGAGCAGCAAGACAGCAGTAATGGAGTCACAGTCACTTTATCACTAGTTTCCTGCACTGCCGAGTTCTGACTAAAGAGCAGCAAGACAGCAGTAATGGATTCACAGTCACTTTATCACTAGAGCAGCAAGACAGCAGTAATGGAGTCACAGTCACTTTATCACTAGGTTCCTGCACTGCTGAGTTCTGACTAAAGAGCAGCAAGACAGCAGTAATGGATTCACAATCACTTCATCACTAGAGCAGCAAGACAGCAGTAATGGAGTCACAGTCACTTTATCACTAGTTTCCTGCACTGCCGAGTTCTGACTAAAGAGCAGCAAGACAGCAGGAATGGATTCACAATCACTTTATCACTAGTTTCCTGCACTGCCGAGTTCTGACTAAAGAGCAGCAAGACAGCAGTAATGGAGTCACAATCACTTTATGACTAGTTTCCTGCACTGCCGAGTTCTGACAAAAGTGCAGCAAGACAGCAGTAATGGAGTCACAGTCACTTTATCACTAGTTTCCTGCACTGCCGAGTTCTGACTAAAGAGCAGCAAGACAGCAGTAATGGAGTCACAGTCACTTTATCACTAGTTTACTGCACTGCCGAGTTCTGACTAAAGAGCAGCAAGACAGCAGGAATGGATTCATAATCACTTTATCACTAGTTTCCTGCACTGCTGAGTTCTGACTAAAGAGCAGCAAGACAGCAGTAATGGAGTCACAGTCACTTTATCACTAGTTTCCTGCACTGCCGAGTTCTGACTAAAGAGCAGCAAGACAGCAGTAATGGATTCAGAGTCACTTTATCACTAGAGCAGCAAGACAGCAGTAATGGAGTCACAGTCACTTTATCACTAGTTTCCTGCACTGCTGAGTTCTGACTAAAGAGCAGCAAGACAGCAGTAATGGAGTCACAGTCACTTTATCACTAGTTTCCTGCACTGCCGAGTTCTGACTAAAGAGCAGCAAGACAGCAGGAATGGAGTCACAGTCACTTTATCACTAGTTTCCTGCACTGCCGAGTTCAGACTAAAGAGCAGCAAGACAGCAGTAATGGATTCACAATCACTTTATCACTAGAGCAGCAAGACAGCAGTAATGGAGTCACAGTCACTTTATCACTAGTTTCCTGCACTGCTGAGTTCTGACTAAAGAGCAGCAAGACAGCAGTAATGGATTCACAATCACTTCATCACTAGAGCAGCAAGACAGCAGTAATGGAGTCACAGTCACTTTATCACTAGTTTCCTGCACTGCTGAGTTCTGACTAAAGAGCAGCAAGACAGCAGTAATTGAGTCACAATCACTTTATCACTAGTTTCCTGCACTGCCGAGTTCTGACTAAAGAGCAGCAAGACAGCAGTAATGGAGTCACAATCACTTTATCACTAGTTTCCTGCACTGCCGAGTTCTGACTAAAGAGCAGCAAGCCAGCAGTAATGGATTCACAATCACTTTATCACTAGAGCAGCAAGACAGCAGTAATGGAGTCACAGTCACTTTATCACTAGTTTCCTGCACTGCGGAGTTCTGACTAAAGAGCAGCAAGACAGCAGTAATGGAGTCACAATCACTTTATCACTAGTTTCCTGCACTGCCGAGTTCTGACTAACGAGCAGCAAGACAGCAGTAATAGAGTCACAGTCACTTTATCACTAGTTTCCTGCACTGCCGAGTTCTGACTAAAGAGCAGCAAGACAGCAGTAATGGATTCACAATCACTTTATCACTAGAGCAGCAAGACAGCAGTAATGGAGTCACAGTCACTTTATCACTAGTTTCCTGCACTGCTGAGTTCTGACTAAAGAGCAGCAAGACAGCAGTAATGGATTCACAATCACTTCATCACTAGAGCAGCAAGACAGCAGTAATGGAGTCACAGTCACTTTATCACTAGTTTCCTGCACTGCTGAGTTCTGACTAAAGAGCAGCAAGACAGCAGGAATGGATTCACAATCACTTTATCACTAGTTTCCTGCACTGCCGAGTTCTGACTAAAGAGCAGCAAGACAGCAGTAATGGTGTCACAATCACTTTATCACTAGTTCCTGCACTGCTGAGTTCTGACTAAAGAGCAGCAAGACAGCAGGAATGGATTCATAATCACTTTATCACTAGTTTCCTGCACTGCTGAGTTCTGACTAAAGAGCAGCAAGACAGCAGTAATGGAGTCACAGTCACTTTATCACTAGTTTCCTGCACTGCCGAATTCTGACTAAAGAGCAGCAAGACAGCAGTAATGGAGTCACAGTCACTTTATCACTAGTTTCCTGCACTGCCGAGTTCTGACTAAAGAGCAGCAAGACAGCAGTGATGGAGTCACAGTCACTTTATCACTAGTTTCCTGCACTGCCGAGTTCTGACTAAAGAGCAGCAAGACAGCAGTAATGGATTCAGAGTCACTTTATCACTAGAGCAGCAAGACAGCAGTAATGGAGTCACAGTCACTTTATCACTAGTTTCCTGCACTGCTGTGTTCTGACTAAAGAGCAGCAAGACAGCAGTAATGGAGTCACAGTCACTTTATCACTAGTTTCCTGCACTGCCGAGTTCTGACTAAAGAGCAGAAAGACAGCAGTAATGGAGTCACAGTCACTTTATCACTAGTTTCCTGCACTGCCGAGTTCTGACTAAAGAGCAGCAAGACAGCAGTAATAGAGTCACAGTCACTTTATCACTAGTTTCCTGCACTGCCGAGTTCTGACTAAAGAGCAGCAAGACAGCAGTAATGGAGTCACAGTCACTTTATCACTAGTTTCCTGCACTGCCGAGTTCAGACTAAAGAGCAGCAAGACAGCAGTAATGGATTCACAATCACTTTATCACTAGAGCAGCAAGACAGCAGTAATGGAGTCACAGTCACTTTATCACTAGTTTCCTGCACTGCTGAGTTCTGACTAAAGAGCAGCAAGACAGCAGTAATGGATTCACAATCACTTCATCACTAGAACAGCAAGACAGCAGTAATGGAGTCACAGTCACTTTATCACTAGTTTCCTGCACTGCTGAGTTCTGACTAAAGAGCAGCAAGACAGCAGTAATGGAGTCACAATCACTTTATCACTAGTTTCCTGCACTGCCGAGTTCTGACTAAAGAGCAGCAAGACAGCAGTAATGGAGTCACAATCACTTTATCACTAGTTTCCTGCACTGCCGAGTTCTGACTAAAGAGCAGCAAGACAGCAGTAATGGATTCACAATCACTTTATCACTAGAGCAGCAAGACAGCAGTAATGGAGTCACAGTCACTTTATCACTAGTTTCCTGCACTGCGGAGTTCTGACTAAAGAGCAGCAAGACAGCAGTAATGGAGTCACAATCACTTTATCACTAGTTTCCTGCACTGCCGAGTTCTGACTAACGAGCAGCAAGACAGCAGTAATAGAGTCACAGTCACTTTATCACTACTTTCCTGCACTGCCCAGTTCTGACTAAAGAGCAGCAAGACAGCAGTAATGGAGTCACAGTCACTTTATCACTAGTTTCCTGCACTGCCGAGTTCAGAATAAAGAGCAGCAAGACAGCAGTAATGGATTCACAATCACTTTATCACTAGAGCAGCAAGACAGCAGTAATGGAGTCACAGTCCCTTTATCACTAGTTTCCTGCACTGCTGAGTTCTGACTAAAGAGCAGCAAGACAGCAGTAATGGATTCACAATCACTTCATCACTAGAGCAGCAAGACAGCAGTAATGGAGTCACAGTCACTTTATCACTAGTTTCCTGCACTGCTGAGTTCTGACTAAAGAGCAGCAAGACAGCAGGAATGGATTCACAATCACTTTATCACTAGTTTCCTGCACTGCCGAGTTCTGACTAAAGAGCAGCAAGACAGCAGTAATGGTGTCACAATCACTTTATCACTAGTTCCCTGCACTGCTGAGTTCTGACTAAAGAGCAGCAAGACAGCAGGAATGGATTCACAATCACTTTATCACTAGTTTCCTGCACTGCTGAGTTCTGACTAAAGAGCAGCAAGACAGCAGGAAAGGATTCACAATCACTTCATCACTAGAGCAGCAAGACAGCAGTAATGGAGTCACAGTCACTTTATCACTAGTTTCCTGCACTGCTGAGTTCTGACTAAAGAGCAGCAAGACAGCAGTAATGGAGTCACAATCACTTTATCACTAGTTTCCTGCACTGCCGAGTTCTGACTAAAGAGCAGCAAGACAGCAGTAATGGAGTCACAGTCACTTTATCACTAGTTTCCTGCACTGCCGAGTTCTGACTAAAGAGCAGCAATACAGCAGGAATGGATTCACAGTCACTTTATCACTAGTTTCCTGCACTGAGGAGTTCTGACTAAAGAGCAGTAAGACAGCAGTAATGGAGTCACAATCACTTTATCACTAGTTTCCTGCACTGCCGAGTTCTGACTAACGAGCAGCAAGACAGCAGTAATAGAGTCACAGTCACTTTATCACTAGTTTCCTGCACTGCCGAGTTCTGACTAAAGAGCAGCAAGACAGCAGTAATGGAGTCACAGTCACTTTATCACTAGTTTCCTGCACTGCCGAGTTCAGAATAAAGAGCAGCAAGACAGCAGTAATGGATTCACAATCACTTTATCACTAGAGCAGCAAGACAGCAGTAATGGAGTCACAGTCACTTTATCACTAGTTTCCTGCACTGCTGAGTTCTGACTAAAGAGCAGCAAGACAGCAGTAATGGATTCACAATCACTTCATCACTAGAGCAGCAAGACAGCAGTAATGGAGTCACAGTCACTTTATCACTAGTTTCCTGCACTGCTGAGTTCTGACTAAAGAGCAGCAAGACAGCAGGAATGGATTCACAATCACTTTATCACTAGTTTCCTGCACTGCCGAGTTCTGACTAAAGAGCAGCAAGACAGCAGTAATGGTGTCACAATCACTTTATCACTAGTTCCCTGCACTGCTGAGTTCTGACTAAAGAGCAGCAAGACAGCAGGAATGGATTCATAATCACTTTATCACTAGTTTCCTGCACTGCTGAGTTCTGACTAAAGAGCAGCAAGACAGCAGTAATGGAGTCACAGTCACTTTATCACTAGTTTCCTGCACTGCCGAATTCTGACTAAAGAGCAGCAAGACAGCAGTAATGGAGTCACAGTCACTTTATCACTAGTTTCCTGCACTGCCGAGTTCTGACTAAAGAGCAGCAAGACAGCAGTAATGGAGTCACAGTCACTTTATCACTAGTTTCCTGCACTGCTGTGTTCTGACTAAAGAGCAGCAAGACAGCAGTAATGGAGTCACAGTCACTTTATCACTAGTTTCCTGCACTGCCGAGTTCTGACTAAAGAGCAGAAAGACAGCAGTAATGGAGTCACAGTCACTTTATCACTAGTTTCCTGCACTGCCGAGTTCTGACTAAAGAGCAGCAAGACAGCAGTAATAGAGTCACAGTCACTTTATCACTAGTTTCCTGCACTGCCGAGTTCTGACTAAAGAGCAGCAAGACAGCAGTAATGGAGTCACAATCACTTTATCACTAGAGCAGCAAGACAGCAGTAATGGAGTCACAGTCACTTTATCACTAGTTTCCTGCACTGCTGAGTTCTGACTAAAGAGCAGCAAGACAGCAGTAATGGATTCACAATCACTTCATCACTAGAGCAGCAAGACAGCAGTAATGGAGTCACAGTCACTTTATCACTAGTTTCCTGCACTGCTGAGTTCTGACTAAAGAGCAGCAAGACAGCAGTAATGGAGTCACAATCACTTTATCACTAGTTTCCTGCACTGCCGAGTTCTGACTAAAGAGCAGCAAGACAGCAGTAATGGAGTCACAATCACTTTATCACTAGTTTCCTGCACTGCCGAGTTCTGACTAAAGAGCAGCAAGACAGCAGTAATGGATTCACAATCACTTTATCACTAGAGCAGCAAGACAGCAGTAATGGAGTCACAGTCACTTTATCACTAGTTTCCTGCACTGCGGAGTTCTGACTAAAGAGCAGCAAGACAGCAGTAATGGAGTCACAATCACTTTATCACTAGTTTCCTGCACTGCCGAGTTCTGACTAACGAGCAGCAAGACAGCAGTAATAGAGTCACAGTCACTTTATCACTAGTTTCCTGCACTGCCCAGTTCTGACTAAAGAGCAGCAAGACAGCAGTAATGGAGTCACAGTCACTTTATCACTAGTTTCCTGCACTGCCGAGTTCAGAATAAAGAGCAGCAAGACAGCAGTAATGGATTCACAATCACTTTATCACTAGAGCAGCAAGACAGCAGTAATGGAGTCACAGTCACTTTATCACTAGTTTCCTGCACTGCTGAGTTCTGACTAAAGAGCAGCAAGACAGCAGTAATGGATTCACAATCACTTTATCACTAGAGCAGCAAGACAGCAGTAATGGAGTCACAGTCACTTTATCACTAGTTTCCTGCACTGCTGAGTTCTGACTAAAGAGCAGCAAGACAGCAGGAATGGATTCACAATCACTTTATCACTAGTTTCCTGCACTGCCGAGTTCTGACTAAAGAGCAGCAAGACAGCAGTAATGGTGTCACAATCACTTTATCACTAGTTCCCTGCACTGCTGAGTTCTGACTAAAGAGCAGCAAGACAGCAGGAATGGATTCACAATCACTTTATCACTAGTTTCCTGCACTGCTGAGTTCTGACTAAAGAGCAGCAAGACAGCAGGAAAGGATTCACAATCACTTTATCACTAGAGCAGCAAGACAGCAGTAATGGAGTCACAGTCACTTTATCACTAGTTTCCTGCACTGCTGAGTTCTGACTAAAGAGCAGCAAGACAGCAGTAATGGAGTCACAATCACTTTATCACTAGTTTCCTGCACTGCCGAGTTCTGACTAAAGAGCAGCAAGACAGCAGTAATGGAGTCACAGTCACTTTATCACTAGTTTCCTGCACTGCCGAGTTCTGACTAAAGAGCAGCAAGACAGCAGGAATGGATTCACAGTCACTTTATCACTAGTTTCCTGCACTGCCGAGTTCTGACTAAAGAGCAGCAAGACAGCAGTAATGGAGTCACAGTCACTTTATCACTAGTTTCCTGCACTGCCGAGTTCTGACTAAAGAGCAGCAAGACAGCAGTAATGGAGTCACAGTCGCGTTATCACTAGTTTCCTGCACTGCCGAGTTCTGACTAAAGAGCAGCAAGACAGCAGTAATGGAGCCACAGTCACTTTATTACTAGTTTCCTGCACTGCCGAGTTATGACTAAAGAGCAGCAAGACAGCAGTTATGGAGTCACAGTCACTTTATCACTAGTTTCCTGCACTGCTGAGTTCTGACTAAAGAGCAGCAAGACAGCAGTAATGGAGTCACAGTCACTTTATCACTAGTTTCCTGCACTGCCGAGTTCTGACTAAAGAGCAGCAAGACAGCAGTAATGGATTCAGAGTCACTTTATCACTAGAGCAGCAAGACAGCAGTAATGGAGTCACAGTCACTTTATCACTAGTTTCCTGCACTGCTGAGTTCTGACTAAAGAGCAGCAAGACAGCAGTAATGGAGTCACAGTCACTTTATCACTAGTTTCCTGCACTGCCGAGTTCTGACTAAAGAGCAGCAAGACAGCAGTAATGGAGTCACAGTCACTTTATCACTAGTTTCCTGCACTGCCGAGTTCTGACTAAAGAGCAGCAAGACAGCAGTAATAGAGTCACAGTCACTTTATCACTAGTTTCCTGCACTGCCGAGTTCTGACTAAAGAGCAGCAAGACAGCAGTAATGGAGTCACAGTCACTTTATCACTAGTTTCCTGCACTGCCGAGTTCAGACTAAAGAGCAGCAAGACAGCAGTAATGGATTCACAATCACTTTATCACTAGAGCAGCAAGACAGCAGTAATGGAGTCACAGTCACTTTATCACTAGTTTCCTGCACTGCTGAGTTCTGACTAAAGAGCAGCAAGACAGCAGTAATGGATTCACAATCACTTCATCACTAGAGCAGCAAGACAGCAGTAATGGAGTCACAGTCACTTTATCACTAGTTTCCTGCACTGCTGAGTTCTGACTAAAGAGCAGCAAGACAGCAGTAATGGAGTCACAATCACTTTATCACTAGTTTCCTGCACTGCCGAGTTCTGACTAAAGAGCAGCAAGCCAGCAGTAATGGATTCACAATCACTTTATCACTAGAGCAGCAAGACAGCAGTAATGGAGTCACAGTCACTTTATCACTAGTTTCCTGCACTGCCGAGTTCTGACTAAAGAGCAGCAAGACAGCAGTAATAGAGTCACAGTCACTTTATCACTAGTTTCCTGCACTGCCGAGTTCTGACTAAAGAGCAGCAAGACAGCAGTAATGGAGTCACAGTCACTTTATCACTAGTTTCCTGCACTGCCGAGTTCAGACTAAAGAGCAGCAAGACAGCAGTAATGGATTCACAATCACTTTATCACTAGAGCAGCAAGACAGCAGTAATGGAGTCACAGTCACTTTATCACTAGTTTCCTGCACTGCTGAGTTCTGACTAAAGAGCAGCAAGACAGCAGTAATGGATTCACAATCACTTCATCACTAGAGCAGCAAGACAGCAGTAATGGAGTCACAGTCACTTTATCACTAGTTTCCTGCACTGCTGAGTTCTGACTAAAGAGCAGCAAGACAGCAGTAATGGAGTCACAATCACTTTATCACTAGTTTCCTGCACTGCCGAGTTCTGACTAAAGAGCAGCAAGCCAGCAGTAATGGATTCACAATCACTTTATCACTAGAGCAGCAAGACAGCAGTAATGGAGTCACAGTCACTTTATCACTAGTTTCCTGCACTGCGGAGTTCTGACTAAAGAGCAGCAAGACAGCAGTAATGGAGTCACAATCACTTTATCACTAGTTTCCTGCACTGCCGAGTTCTGACTAACGAGCAGCAAGACAGCAGTAATAGAGTCACAGTCACTTTATCACTAGTTTCCTGCACTGCCGAGTTCTGACTAAAGAGCAGCAAGACAGCAGTAATGGAGTCACAGTCACTTTATCACTAGTTTCCTGCACTGCCGAGTTCAGAATAAAGAGCAGCAAGACAGCAGTAATGGATTCACAATCACTTTATCACTAGAGCAGCAAGACAGCAGTTATGGAGTCACAGTCACTTTATCACTAGTTTCCTGCACTGCTGAGTTCTGACTAAAGAGCAGCAAGACAGCAGTAATGGATTCACAATCACTTCATCACTAGAGCAGCAAGACAGCAGTAATGGAGTCACAGTCACTTTATCACTAGTTTCCTGCACTGCGGAGTTCTGACTAAAGAGCAGCAAGACAGCAGTAATGGAGTCACAATCACTTTATCACTAGTTTCCTGCACTGCCGAGTTCTGACTAACGAGCAGCAAGACAGCAGTAATAGAGTCACAGTCACTTTATCACTAGTTTCCTGCACTGCCGAGTTCTGACTAAAGAGCAGCAAGACAGCAGTAATGGAGTCACAGTCACTTTATCACTAGTTTCCTGCACTGCCGAGTTCAGAATAAAGAGCAGCAAGACAGCAGTAATGGATTCACAATCACTTTATCACTAGAGCAGCAAGACAGCAGTTATGGAGTCACAGTCACTTTATCACTAGTTTCCTGCACTGCTGAGTTCTGACTAAAGAGCAGCAAGACAGCAGGAATGGATTCACAATCACTTTATCACTAGTTTCCTGCACTGCCGAGTTCTGACTAAAGAGCAGCAAGACAGCAGTAATGGTGTCACAATCACTTTATCACTAGTTCCCTGCACTGCTGAGTTCTGACTAAAGAGCAGCAAGACAGCAGGAATGGATTCATAATCACTTTATCACTAGTTTCCTGCACTGCTGAGTTCTGACTAAAGAGCAGCAAGACAGCAGTAATGGAGTCACAGTCACTTTATCACTAGTTTCCTGCACTGCCGAATTCTGACTAAAGAGCAGCAAGACAGCAGTAATGGAGTCACAGTCACTTTATCACTAGTTTCCTGCACTGCCGAGTTCTGACTAAAGAGCAGCAAGACAGCAGTAATGGAGTCACAGTCACTTTATCACTAGTTTCCTGCACTGCCGAGTTCTGACTAAAGAGCAGCAAGACAGCAGTAATGGATTCAGAGTCACTTTATCACTAGAGCAGCAAGACAGCAGTAATGGAGTCACAGTCACTTTATCACTAGTTTCCTGCACTGCAGTGTTCTGACTAAAGAGCAGCAAGACAGCAGTAATGGAGTCACAGTCACTTTATCACTAGTTTCCTGCACTGCCAAGTTCTGACTAAAGAGCAGCAAGACAGCAGTAATGGAGTCACAGTCACTTTATCACTAGTTTCCTGCACTGCCGAGTTCAGACTAAAGAGCAGCAAGACAGCAGTAATGGATTCACAATCACTTTATCACTAGAGCAGCAAGACAGCAGTAATGGAGTCACAGTCACTTTATCACTAGTTTCCTGCACTGCTGAGTTCTGACTAAAGAGCAGCAAGACAGCAGTAATGGATTCACAATCACTTCATCACTAGAGCAGCAAGACAGCAGTAATGGAGTCACAGTCACTTTATCACTAGTTTCCTGCACTGCTGAGTTCTGACTAAAGAGCAGCAAGACAGCAGTAATGGAGTCACAATCACTTTATCACTAGTTTCCTGCACTGCCGAGTTCTGACTAAAGAGCAGCAAGACAGCAGTAATGGAGTCACAATCACTTTATCACTAGTTTCCTGCACTGCCGAGTTCTGACTAAAGAGCAGCAAGACAGCAGTAATGGATTCACAATCACTTTATCACTAGAGCAGCAAGACAGCAGTAATGGAGTCACAGTCACTTTATCACTAGTTTCCTGCACTGCGGAGTTCTGACTAAAGAGCAGCAAGACAGCAGTAATGGAGTCACAATCACTTTATCACTAGTTTCCTGCACTGCCGAGTTCTGACTAACGAGCAGCAAGACAGCAGTAATAGAGTCACAGTCACTTTATCACTAGTTTCCTGCACTGCCGAGTTCTGACTAAAGAGCAGCAAGACAGCAGTAATGGAGTCACAGTCACTTTATCACTAGTTTCCTGCACTGCCGAGTTCAGAATAAAGAGCAGCAAGACAGCAGTAATGGATTCACAATCACTTTATCACTAGAGCAGCAAGACAGCAGTAATGGAGTCACAGTCACTTTATCACTAGTTTCCTGCACTGCTGAGTTCTGACTAAAGAGCAGCAAGACAGCAGTAATGGATTCACAATCACTTCATCACTAGAGCAGCAAGACAGCAGTAATGGAGTCACAGTCACTTTATCACTAGTTTCCTGCACTGCTGAGTTCTGACTAAAGAGCAGCAAGACAGCAGGAATGGATTCACAATCACTTTATCACTAGTTTCCTGCACTGCCGAGTTCTGACTAAAGAGCAGCAAGACAGCAGTAATGGTGTCACAATCACTTTATCACTAGTTCCCTGCACTGCTGAGTTCTGACTAAAGAGCAGCAAGACAGCAGGAATGGATTCACAATCACTTTATCACTAGTTTCCTGCACTGCTGAGTTCTGACTAAAGAGCAGCAAGACAGCAGGAAAGGATTCACAATCACTTTATCACTAGAGCAGCAAGACAGCAGTAATGGAGTCACAGTCACTTTATCACTAGTTTCCTGCACTGCTGAGTTCTGACTAAAGAGCAGCAAGACAGCAGTAATGGAGTCACAATCACTTTATCACTAGTTTCCTGCACTGCCGAGTTCTGACTAAAGAGCAGCAAGACAGCAGTAATGGAGTCACAGTCACTTTATCACTAGTTTCCTGCACTGCCGAGTTCTGACTAAAGAGCAGCAAGACAGCAGGAATGGATTCACAGTCACTTTATCACTAGTTTCCTGCACTGCCGAGTTCTGACTAAAGAGCAGCAAGACAGCAGTAATGGAGTCACAGTCACTTTATCACTAGTTTCCTGCACTGCCGAGTTCTGACTAAAGAGCAGCAAGACAGCAGTAATGGAGTCACAGTCACGTTATCACTAGTTTCCTGCACTGCCGAGTTCTGACTAAAGAGCAGCAAGACAGCAGTAATGGAGTCACAGTCACTTTATTACTAGTTTCCTGCACTGCCGAGTTCTGACTAAAGAGCAGCAAGACAGCAGTTATGGAGTCACAGTCACTTTATCACTAGTTTCCTGCACTGCTGAGTTCTGACTAAAGAGCAGCAAGACAGCAGTAATGGATTCACAATCACTTTATCACTAGTTTCCTGCACTGCCGAGTTCTGACTAAAGAGCAGCAAGACAGCAGTAATGGAGTCACAGTCACTTTATCACTAGTTTCCTGCACTGCCGAGTTCTGACTAAAGAGCAGCAAGACAGCAGTAATGGATTCACAATCACTTTATCACTAGAGCAGCAAGACAGCAGTAATAGAGTCACAGTCACTTTATCACTAGTTTCCTGCACTGCTGAGTTCTGACTAAAGAGCAGCAAGACAGCAGTAATGGAGTCACAGTCACTTTATCACTAGTTTCCTCCACTGCCGAGTTCTGACTAAAGAGCAGCAAGACAGCAGTAATGGAGTCACAGTCACTTTATCACTAGTTTCCTGCACTGCCGAGTTCTGACTAAAGAGCAGCAAGACAGCAGGAATGGATTCACAATCACTTTATCACTAGTTTCCTGCACTGCCGAGTTCTGACTAAAGAGCAGCAAGACAGCAGTAATGGAGTCACAATCACTTTATCACTAGTTTCCTGCACTGCCGAGTTCTGACTAAAGTGCAGCAAGACAGCAGTAATGGAGTCACAGTCACTTTATCACTAGTTTCCTGCACTGCCGAGTTCTGACTAAAGAGCAGCAAGACAGCAGTAATGGAGTCACAGTCACTTTATCACTAGTTTACTGCACTGCCGAGTTCTGACTAAAGAGCAGCAAGACAGCAGGAATGGATTCATAATCACTTTATCACTAGTTTCCTGCACTGCCGAGTTCTGACTAAAGAGCAGCAAGACAGCAGTAATGGAGTCACAGTCACTTTATCACTAGTTTCCTGCACTGCCGAATTCTGACTAAAGAGCAGCAAGACACCAGTAATGGAGTCACAGTCACTTTATCACTAGTTTCCTGCACTGCCGAGTTCTGACTAAAGAGCAGCAAGACAGCAGTAATGGAGTCACAGTCACTTTATCACTAGTTTCCTGCACTGCCGAGTTCTGACTAAAGAGCAGCAAGACAGCAGTAATGGATTCACAGTCACTTTATCACTAGAGCAGCACGACAGCAGTAATGGAGTCACAGTCACTTTATCACTAGTTTCCTGCACTGCTGAGTTCTGACTAAAGAGCAGCAAGACAGCAGTAATGGAGTCACAGTCACTTTATCACTAGTTTCCTGCACTGCCGAGTTCTGACTAAAGAGCAGCAAGACAGCAGTAATGGAGTCACAGTCACTTTATCACTAGTTTCCTGCACTGCCGAGTTCTGACTAAAGAGCAGCAAGACAGAAGTAATAGAGTCACAGTCACTTTATCACTAGTTTCCTGCACTGCCGAGTTCTGACAAAAGAGCAGCAAGACAGCAGTAATGGAGTCACAGTCACTTTATCACTAGTTTCCTGCACTGCCAAGTTCAGACTAAAGAGCAGCAAGACAGCAGTAATGGATTCACAATCACTTTATCACTAGAGCAGCAAGACAGCAGTAATGGAGTCACAGTCACTTTATCACTAGTTTCCTGCACTGCTGAGTTCTGACTAAAGAGCAGCAAGACAGCAGTAATGGATTCACAATCACTTCATCACTAGAGCAGCAAGACAGCAGTAATGGAGTCACAGTCACTTTATCACTAGTTTCCTGCACTGCTGAGTTCTGACTAAAGAGCAGCAAGACAGCAGTAATGGAGTCACAATCACTTTATCACTAGTTTCCTGCACTGCCGAGTTCTGACTAAAGAGCAGCAAGACAGCAGTAATGGAGTCACAATCACTTTATCACTAGTTTCCTGCACTGCCGAGTTCTGACTAAAGAGCAGCAAGACAGCAGTAATGGATTCACAATCACTTTATCACTAGAGCAGCAAGACAGCAGTAATGGAGTCACAGTCACTTTATCACTAGTTTCCTGCACTGCGGAGTTCTGACTAAAGAGCAGCAAGACAGCAGTAATGGAGTCACAATCACTTTATCACTAGTTTCCTGCACTGCCGAGTTCTGACTAACGAGCAGCAAGACAGCAGTAATGGAGTCACAATCACTTTATCACTAGTTTCCTGCACTGCCGAGTTCTGACTAAAGAGCAGCAAGACAGCAGTAATGGATTCACAATCACTTTATCACTAGTTTCCTGCACTGCCGAGTTCTGACTAAAGAGCAGCAAGACAGCAGTAATGGAGTCACAATCACTTTATCACTAGTTTCCTGCACTGCCGAGTTCTGACTAAAGAGCAGCAAGACAGCAGTAATGGAGTCACAATCACTTCATCACTAGTTTCCTGCACTGCCGAGTTCTGACTAAAGAGCAGCAAGACAGCAGTAATGGAGTCACAGTCACTTTATCACTAGTTTCCTGCACTGCTGAGTTCTGACTAAAGAGCAGCAAGACAGCAGTAATGGAGTCACAGTCACTTTATCACTAGTTTCCTGCACTGCTGAGTTCTGACTAAAGAGCAGCAAGACTGCAGTAATGGATTCACAATCACTTTATCACTAGAGCAGCAAGACAGCAGTAATGGAGTCACAGTCACTTTATCGCTAGTTTCCTGCACTGCAATGGAGTCACAGTCACTGTATTACTAGTTTCCTGCTGCTGAGTTCTGACTAAAGAGCAGCAAGACAGCAGTAATGGAGTCACAATCACTTTATCCCTAGTTTCCTGCCCTGCCGAGTTCTGACTAAAGAGCAGCAAGACAGCAGTAATGGAGTCACAATCACTTCATCACTAGTTTCCTGCACTGCCGAGTTCTGACTAAAGAGCAGCAAGACAGCAGTAATGGAGTCACAATCACTTTATCACTAGTTTCCTGCACTGCCGAGTTCTGACTAAAGAGCAGCAAGACAGCAGTAATGGAGTCACAGTCACTTTATCACTAGTTTCCTGCACTGCCAAGTTCTGACTAAAGAGCAGCAAGACTGCAGTAATGGAGTCACAGTCACTTTATCACTAGTTTCCTGCACTGCCGAGTTCTGACTAAAGAGCAGCAAGACAGCAGTAATGGAGTCACAGTCACTTTATCACTAGTTTCCTGCACTGCTGAGTTCTGACTAAAGAGCAGCAAGACCGCAGTAATGGATTCACAATCACTTTATCACTAGAGCAGCAAGACAGCAGTAATGGAGTCACAGTCACTTTATCGCTAGTATCCTGCACTGCAATGGAGTCACAGTCACTTTATCACTAGTTTCCTGCACTGCTGAGTTCTGACTAAAGAGCAGCAAGACAGCAGTAATGGAGTCACAATCACTTTATCCCTAGTTTCCTGCCCTGCCGAGTTCTGACTAAAGAGCAGCAAGACAGCAGTAATGGAGTCACAATCACTTCATCACTAGTTTCCTGCACTGCCGAGTTCTGACTAAAGAGCAGCAAGACAGCAGTAATGGAGTCACAGTCACTTTATCACTAGTTTCCTGCACTGCCGAGTTCTGACTAAAGAGCAGCAAGACAGCAGTAATGGAGTCACAGTCACTTTATCACTAGTTTCCTGCACTGCCGAGTTCTGACTAAAGAGCAGCAAGACTGCAGTAATGGAGTCACAGTCACTTTATCACTAGTTTCCTGCACTGCCGAGTTCTGACTAAAGAGCAGCAAGACAGCAGTAATGGAGTCACAGTCACTTTATCACTAGTTTCCTGCACTGCCGAGTTCTGACTAAAGAGCAGCAAGACAGCAGTAATGGAGTCACAATCACTTTATCACTAGTTTCCTGCACTGCCGAGTTCTGACTAAAGAGCAGCAAGACAGCAGTAATGGAGTCACAATCACTTTATCACTAGTTTCCTGCACTGCCGAGTTCTGACTAAAGAGCAGCAAGACAGCAGTAATGGAGTCACAATCACTTTATCACTAGTTTCCTGCACTGCCGAGTTCTGACTAAAGATCAGCAAGACAGCAGTAATGGAGTAACAGTCACTTTATCACTAGTTTCCTGCACTGCCGAGTTTTGACTAAAGAGCAGCAAGACAGCAGTAATGGAGTCACAGTCACTTTATCACTAGTTTCCTGCACTGCCGAGTTCTGACTAAAGAGCAGCAAGACAGCAGTAATGGAGTCACAGTCACTTTATCACTAGTTTCCTGCACTGCCGAGTTCTGACTAAAGAGCAGCAAGACTGCAGGAATGGAGTCACAGTCACTTTATCACTACTTTCCTGCACTGCCGAGTTCTGACTAAAGAGCAGCAAGACTGCAGGAATGGAGTCACAATCACTTTATTACTAGAGCAGCAAGACAGCAGTAATGGATTCACAATCACTTTATCACTAGAGCAGCAAGACAGCAGCAATGGATTCACAATCACTTTATCACTAGTTTCCTGCACTGCCCAGTTCTGACTAAAGAGCAGCAAGACAGCAGCAATGGAGTCACAGTCACTTTATCACTAGTTTCCTGCACTGCCGAGTTCTGACTAAAGAGCAGCAAGACAGCAGCAATGGAGTCACAGTCACTTTAACACTAGTTTCCTGCACTGCCGAGTTCTGACTAAAGAGCAGCAAGACAGCAGTAATGGAGTCACAGTCACTTTATCACTAGTTTCCTGCACTGCCGAGTTCTGACTAAAGAGCAGCAAGACAGCAGTAATGGAGTCACAGTCACTTTATCACTAGTTTCCTGCACTGCTGAGTTCTGACTAAAGAGCAGCAAGACAGCAGTAATGGATTCACAATCACTTCATCACTAGAGCAGCAAGACAGCAGTAATGGAGTCACAGTCACTTTATCACTAGTTTCCTGCACTGCTGAGTTCTGACTAAAGAGCAGCAAGACAGCAGTAATGGAGTCACAATCACTTTATCACTAGTTTCCTGCACTGCCGAGTTCTGACTAAAGAGCAGCAAGACAGCAGTAATGGAGTCACAATCACTTTATCACTAGTTTCCTGCACTGCCGAGTTCTGACTAAAGAGCAGCAAGACAGCAGTAATGGATTCACAATCACTTTATCACTAGAGCAGCAAGACAGCAGTAATGGAGTCACAGTCACTTTATCACTAGTTTCCTGCACTGCGGAGTTCTGACTAAAGAGCAGCAAGACAGCAGTAATGGAGTCACAATCACTTTATCACTAGTTTCCTGCACTGCCGAGTTCTGACTAACGAGCAGCAAGACAGCAGTAATGGAGTCACAATCACTTTATCACTAGTTTCCTGCACTGCCGAGTTCTGACTAAAGAGCAGCAAGACAGCAGTAATGGATTCACAATCACTTTATCACTAGTTTCCTGCACTGCCGAGTTCTGACTAAAGAGCAGCAAGACAGCAGTAATGGAGTCACAATCACTTTATCACTAGTTTCCTGCACTGCCGAGTTCTGACTAAAGAGCAGCAAGACAGCAGTAATGGAGTCACAATCACTTCATCACTAGTTTCCTGCACTGCCGAGTTCTGACTAAAGAGCAGCAAGACAGCAGTAATGGAGTCACAGTCACTTTATCACTAGTTTCCTGCACTGCTGAGTTCTGACTAAAGAGCAGCAAGACAGCAGTAATGGAGTCACAGTCACTTTATCACTAGTTTCCTGCACTGCTGAGTTCTGACTAAAGAGCAGCAAGACTGCAGTAATGGATTCACAATCACTTTATCACTAGAGCAGCAAGACAGCAGTAATGGAGTCACAGTCACTTTATCGCTAGTTTCCTGCACTGCAATGGAGTCACAGTCACTTTATCACTAGTTTCCTGCTGCTGAGTTCTGACTAAAGAGCAGCAAGACAGCAGTAATGGAGTCACAATCACTTTATCCCTAGTTTCCTGCCCTGCCGAGTTCTGACTAAAGAGCAGCAAGACAGCAGTAATGGAGTCACAATCACTTCATCTCTAGTTTCCTGCACTGCCGAGTTCTGACTAAAGAGCAGCAAGACAGCAGTAATGGAGTCACAATCACTTTATCACTAGTTTCCTGCACTGCCGAGTTCTGACTAAAGAGCAGCAAGACAGCAGTAATGGAGTCACAGTCACTTTATCACTAGTTTCCTGCACTGCCGAGTTCTGACTAAAGAGCAGCAAGACTGCAGTAATGGAGTCACAGTCACTTTATCACTAGTTTCCTGCACTGCCGAGTTCTGACTAAAGAGCAGCAAGACAGCAGTAATGGAGTCACAGTCACTTTATCACTAGTTTCCTGCACTGCTGAGTTCTGACTAAAGAGCAGCAAGACCGCAGTAATGGATTCACAATCACTTTATCACTAGAGCAGCAAGACAGCAGTAATGGAGTCACAGTCACTTTATCGCTAGTATCCTGCACTGCAATGGAGTCACAGTCACTTTATCACTAGTTTCCTGCACTGCTGAGTTCTGACTAAAGAGCAGCAAGACAGCAGTAATGGAGTCACAATCACTTTACCCCTAGTTTCCTGCCCTGCCGAGTTCTGACTAAAGAGCAGCAAGACAGCAGTAATGGAGTCACAATCACTTCATCACTAGTTTCCTGCACTGCCGAGTTCTGACTAAAGAGCAGCAAGACAGCAGTAATGGAGTCACAATCACTTTATCACTAGTTTCCTGCACTGCCGAGTTCTGACTAAAGAGCAGCAAGACAGCAGTAATGGAGTCACAGTCACTTTATCACTAGTTTCCTGCACTGCCGAGTTCTGACTAAAGAGCAGCAAGACTGCAGTAATGGAGTCACAGTCACTTTATCACTAGTTTCCTGCACTGCCGAGTTCTGACTAAAGAGCAGCAAGACAGCAGTAATGGAGTCACAGTCACTTTATCACTAGTTTCCTGCACTGCCGAGTTCTGACTAAAGAGCAGCAAGACAGCAGTAATGGAGTCAAAATCACTTCATCACTAGTTTCCTGCACTGCCGAGTTCTGACTAAAGAGCAGCAAGACAGCAGTAATGGAGTCACAATCACTTTATCACTAGTTTCCTGCACTGCCGAGTTCTGACTAAAGAGCAGCAAGACAGCAGTAATGGAGTCACAATCACTTTATCACTAGTTTCCTGCACTGCCGAGTTCTGACTAAAGATCAGCAAGACAGCAGTAATGGAGTAACAGTCACTTTATCACTAGTTTCCTGCACTGCCGAGTTTTGACTAAAGAGCAGCAAGACAGCAGTAATGGAGTCATAATCACTTTATCACTAGTTTCCTGCACTGCCGAGTTCTGACTAAAGAGCAGCAAGACAGCAGTAATGGAGTCACAGTCACTTTATCACTAGTTTCCTGCACTGCCGAGTTCTGACTAAAGAGCAGCAAGACTGCAGGAATGGAGTCACAGTCACTTTATCACTACTTTCCTGCACTGCCGAGTTCTGACTAAAGAGCAGCAAGACTGCAGGAATGGAGTCACAATCACTTTATTACTAGAGCAGCAAGACAGCAGTAATGGATTCACAATCACTTTATCACTAGAGCAGCAAGACAGCAGCAATGGATTCACAATCACTTTATCACTAGTTTCCTGCACTGCCCAGTTCTGACTAAAGAGCAGCAAGACAGCAGCAATGGAGTCACAGTCACTTTATCACTAGTTTCCTGCACTGCCGAGTTCTGACTAAAGAGCAGCAAGACAGCAGCAATGGAGTCACAGTCACTTTAACACTAGTTTCCTGCACTGCCGAGTTCTGACTAAAGAGCAGCAAGACAGCAGCAATGGAGTCACAGTCACTTTATCACTAGTTTCCTGCACTGCCGAGTTCTGACTAAAGAGCAGCAAGACAGCAGTAATGGAGTCACAGTCACTTTATCACTAGTTTCCTGCACTGCCGAGTTCTGACTAAAGAGCAGCAAGACAGCAGTAATGGAGTCACAGTCACTTTATCACTAGTTTCCTGCACTGCCGAGTTCTGACTAAAGAGCAGCAAGACTGCAGGAATGGAGTCACAATCACTTTATCACTAGAGCAGCAAGACAGCAGTAATGGATTCACAATCACTTTATCACTAGAGCAGCAAGACAGCCGCAATGGATTCACAATCACTTTATCACTAGAGCAGCAAGACAGCCGCAATGGATTCACAATCACTTTATCACTAGAGCAGCAAGACAGTCGCAATGGATTCACAATCACTTTATCACTAGTTTCCTGCACTGCCGGGTTCTGACTAAAGAGCAGCAAGACAGCAGTAATGGAGTCACAGTCACTTTATCACTAGTTTCCCGCACTGCCGAGTTCTGACTAAAGAGCAGCAAGACAGAGGTAATGGAGTCACAGTCACTTTATCACTAGTTTCCCGCACTGCTGAGTTCTGACCTTGGAGATCAAGTGGAGGATTCAGCTCCAGCAAAACAGCTTTACTTCGAACAATCATTATGTTACGGCTCACAGTAAATCTGAAGAAATCCCCATGAAGACCTGTGGATGCCAAACATTCGGATGACAGCCACCATTTCCCCACTCCGTAATCCGTTGGCAAATCTGTTTCACTGAGTGGCAGACGTGGTAAAAGAGTTTGGTTATAAGTCCAGGTGCATTACTGCTAAATTCCTACTAAAGCCCATTAACTTTCAGAAGAAAACAATAAAAGAAAACTTGCCTTTAGAACTTACTGCTGGATTTTACAGCTTGATAAAGCTAGCTCAAAACGATCACATAGGGTGTGTTTTGGAGCAGGCAGCGGGTGAAAAAGTTCATAGAGATTTTCCTGGCTGTAAGCAATACATTGTGTGCCCCTCTTCACATCCCACCTCCATAACATCAGCACTCTAATATAATAGTTTGGCTCATACGTGCTGCTTAATTACCACGCAACAGCCAAAACTGAAACCAGTCCCTTGTGTCCTGATAACCCTCGTTTCTCTCCTTTGCTAGGCCACCTTTGCACAAACCACAACAGTAAATATCTGGTCTCCTGCCAACCACTACGCCACTTCACATGCTCTGTGGTATAGTTGATGGAGAAATAAAGGAGGCGTTCATTTGCAGCTGCAAGCCCAGCCCCTTCCCTTGCTCACCGCTCCCCTCACACTCCTTGCGCTCCACCCTCATGCTGCGGTGTCCGCGGATCGCTTGGCCTGGGAAGTGCCCCTTCTCTGGTTATCCTGCACCCCAGAAGGCCCAGAAGAAGCACAGTCCCAGAAACAACTGGGTTCAGTTATTTAGCAAAATAGGCCTCACACTGCAGTATTGAGTGCAATCATTGCTCCATAGCTCGGAAAATGATAGGTGAGCTTTTCAGGACAATTCATGGGCAGCACATGCATGTCACTAACATACATGAGACAGTATGCCGCATAGTAAAACATGGTAAGAGGTTTCTAGAGCAAAGAGCCTCAGGAGACAGAGAGACAGCTGATGAAAATGTAAACCAAAAATAGTAGAACTTGAAGAAAAACAAAACGAGAAATGCATGGTGGTAAATTAATCTGGATCTATGGAATAAGTCCACAACATACTTAGTACAAGTTGTCATACTTAAGCAATAGAATGCAAGCAGGGGGGCTTTACTGGTAGGGTAATGTCCCCGGGGCTACGTTAACTGGGTCTCTCTGCATTGTTTCTCAGTATGGCATTCAGAAGTGAGCTCACTAATCTCAATGTTAGTTTCCATTAAGACCCCTGGATCTGGTAAAGAATGACTTCAATGTTGTTCAAGCACATATCCAATCCGTACAGGAGAATTGCCTCTACTTTCAAGATATAAAAATCGATTTGTTGCAACATAGAGAATGTGCAGTATCTACTGTAAATCATTTGCATGTGTGCAAGTAAAGGAGTGGTTTTCCTGCTGAGCGGAAGCTTCCATATAGTTAGTCAATTTGAATCTCCGAATTCGTATCCCAAATATCTAACCGATTCTGCATGAGCAACATTGAGTCCATGAATGGACCAGTTGAAGGAGGATATTTTTCTTTTGAGATTATTAAAAATAATAATTTTTGATTTATTTACATTAAAGTGAAGGTTGTGAGCCTGAGAATAATGAGTAAAGTGCTCAGGTTTGGCTTGTAGCCCGAATAGTGTGCGGTCAAAGATAGGAACATCATCCGCGAATGCCAACCAGTTAAACGGTTGATTCCTTGGTGCCATAGCGTATCGATATCACACAAGTACAGGTTGAATAGGGTTGCAGCTAAATTACAGCCCTGCTTTACAAAAACGATAGGTGGCTATTGGTTGAGTTATAGGACCAGGTTGATTGATTTTAACTAGGTAGGAGGGGTTCTGGTGCAGTTTGGCTATTAGAGTTGTGGAGAGAAGCCAACTTTTAACATTTTCACCCACAGTAGATTGCGAATCACGCAATCTAAAGCTGCTGAAAGTTCGATAGATGCCATATGTATCGGACCCGAATTACGTGATTTGCTTTCGTCAAGTAGGCAGGCCATGATAGTAGCATTTAGCGAAGTGCCCATCCAATTGCGAAAGCCGATTTGAAAGTGGGACAGAATTTGATTGTGATGTATGTAGCTTTCTAACTCTCTTAGTAGCACGATAGAAAAGCACTTGGCAGAGGCATCCAGCAGTGCAATAGGGTGGAAATGTCCTGGATCAGCAGGATTTCCCCCTTTGAAAATTGGGAGAATGATTGATTGAAGCCAAGATCGTGGTATAGTGGTTGAGAGAAAAATATTGTCCTGTTTTAATTAATCACTGTAGCCCAAAAGCTAGAATCCCTTTTCAGCACACATGGGGGAATGCCATCATGTCCAGGGGTGTCATGGTCATGAAGTCAGGGGCACAGGCATGCAGGGGTCGCATGCACAGGAGACCTGGGTGGACACTGTCCTGGTGCAGGCTCATGAACAAAGGTAAACAAGAACATCCATTTGACACCAAAAGCCTTTATTATGGACATGGCACTCCAGATGCATTTACCTTGAACATTCCATCCAATAAGCAGAATCATTTACCTTGAACATTCCGTCCAATAAGCAGATGCATTTACCTTGAACATTCCGTCCAATAAGCAGATGCATTTACCTTGAACATTCCGTCCAATAAGCAGATGCATTTACCTTGAACATTCCGTCCAATAAGCAGATGCATTTACCTTGAACATTCCGTCCAATAAGCAGATGCATTAACCTTGAACGTTCCATCCATTAAGCAGATGCATTAACCGTGAACATTCCATCCATTAGCAGAATGCATTAACCTGAACATTCCATCCATTAGCAGAATGCACTAACCTGAACATTCTATTCATTAAGCAGCCCCAAGTGTATTCTTAGGTGTGTCTGGTAATGGATTGCCTTTGGGTATGGCAGGTGGGCTGAACCTGGTGGGCGTGTCTTCAGAAGCTCAGCTATATAAGCTTCTCATCCTTAAGGCCAGTGTTTCGTGCTATTCTGCACTTGCAAGCAGCGTAACGCTCACCCTCACCTGAGGTCAGACTTACCTTTGAGGATCCTGCTTCCTCGACATCCTGCTTCCTGCCAGCATACTTACCAACTGGGGGAAGCTGTTCTGAGCGGTACATCTCTTCGGCGAGCCAAGTATTCATCTTTACACTTTCTGGAACACTGAAATCTTCATCTATGCCATCTAAAGTGAGAGGCACGAGAGTCAAAGCCAAGAATAGAAATGTCCCACTGAGATAGGTAATCAGTCCTTAAGTGGTCACTAGTAATTGAGATTGAGGTTTGATCAATATGTTGCAGAGAATTGGGGGCAGGAACTGATGATAAGCAACAAGCGTTGAAATCGCCGCCTAAGATTATCCTGCAATTAGGATGAAGCAAATGTGCCTCTTCCAGTATCTGCGAGAGGAGGGCGAATGTTTTGAAAAGTGGTTGGCGAGCAGGATTCCAATAAAGAGACATTATTAGATAGAGTATCTGGGGGGTACCAGCGGGGATTAGTGCATTGGCTAAGATGTATGGCTAGATCACAAGAATCTTCAATGAGGCCAGCTGCCATTATTCACTAAAATGGCAAGGCCTCCGTATGACCTTCCCAAATTGCCCCTCTCGGCAGTAACAGAATATGATGTACCCATTTATATGAAAATGTTGAAGCTTCATCGTTTCCTGACATAATATAAAAGAGCATTCATTATTACAAGAGATAGAAGTCAGCCAGGAAGATAAGTTACAGAATTTGCAAGAGTTCCAAGGGGCGATCGATAAAGCGAGTGGGCTACGCTGGCTTGCACGGTTCTTTGACAATATTAAGACTATTTGCCAAGGGTGCCAGCCATGACCAGTCTTTGATGACATTGGACAGAGCTGCAAGTTGTGCAATCACACAAGGATCGGGAACAGATGTAGTGGAAGTACTAAAAATTGTTTTAGTGGGTTCTATAGGAATATTGTCATAGGTTTCAATAAAACTTGTAGCATTGATTTTGAATTTGAATAAGTGAGGCGCTAGGACGATATGTATAAGGTCCAATCTATGTGCCCTTATCAGTTTGATAATGATTGGCGAGTGAAACTCATAAATCATGCGGTAATTATTAGCAATGGTAAGTGTGATCCAGTCAATGTCCTCAGAGATAAGGCTTCTCAATGTTGGGGGATGTTATGGAAGGCCTGGAGGATAAAGGAGAGATTGAGTTTTTTTCCACCATTAATAGAGGAATTGCTCAGCCAACCAATGATGTTAGTCGTGTCAGCTGTAAAGTCGGTGGCAGCGAGAACGTTAGGTAGAGGCTTTTCCTGAGTTTCCTTCATTGGGAGCTCTTGTGGGGGGGTCCCAAGGCGATCCAGATTGTGAATGCCTTTTGATATTGGTATCTATAGGAATGCAATCTGAAGAATTACCAGGGGGCAAGAAGGCAGTTGCTGTCACAACAAATAGAGGAGCAGCATAGGAATCTGCTGAGTTGGAGACAGGCTGTGAATTGGCCGAGGGTCCTGTGAAGGATTGAGGAGGGATGTTTGATTTTTTGTTCGCAATCTGAGGGAAGAATGAAGAAAGTTGAGACTGCTGAGGTGGTGCAAGTGCAGCAGTGGGGACCAAGAAGGTATCCATTTTTATTGGCATTTAACAACAAGCAGTATCATAGCAAACAAACAAACAAACAAACAATTAACTAACACAGTCTTCGTAGTGCAATAAATTCTTCTCATCGATATAGGCGAGGGGTGGGGCTAGTGTCCAGTATTCCAAAAGTCACAAGGGGGTAAGTTTCAAAAGTGTTCATTCTTGAGATAGATCTCGGCCAAATCGCTGATAGGGGCGTGTACTCAGGGGGGTTTATGGTCAGCAGCGTAATGTATGTCACACAGCAGGGCCTTCCATGATTCTAGGGTGTCGTTGGCATTATCACCGCTTGAGTTGGTTCCATCCTGCCAGGCTCTAGTCTCAGCTTCTGTCCACCTTTCTAGGTCTTTAAGCCATCGTGTATGCCTCGGGCCCTCTGGTGATTTCCATGCCATGGCTATGGATCTTTTAGCAAGGATGCAGGCTAGGTCCATTAGTTTGCCCAGGTGTTTGTATTTGCTCAGTTTGGGATGAGCTGCCAACAAGCATTCCTTTGGGTTCCATTTGTATCTCGTAAGCCCCGCTTTTGTGCAGGTGCTTTTCACCATGGACCAAAATTTTGCCGTTTTGGTGCAAGTCCAGAACATGTGGATCATGTCAGCATTGTCATTTCCGCAACAGGGGCAGTTTGGCGGTGCTTCTTTGTTAAAGGTGGCGACTCTTAATGGGGTCATGTAAGTTCTATATAGAACGTTTAGTTGGACTTGTTTGAATCTAGTGTTTCTTGACACCTCTTTGGGGTATAGTAGTATTCGCTCCCATTCACTGTCGGATAATGTGATTTCCAATTCGGCCTCCCATTTTTGCCTCAGCGTTGCACTTTTCGGACTGGGTCTATCGTTCAATTTAGTGTATAAGCGGGAGACCGGTTTCCAGCTGTCTGCTAGGTCGTACATCTCTTGGAGGAGTGGGTCTGGAGCGGGTTCTTCTGGCCAGACAGGCAATTGTGCATTGGCCGTTTTCTTAAGGCGATGGTACCATAAAAATTGGCCACTGGAGATATCCTCATTATCTTGTAGCGATTCAAATTCTCTGAATACGCCTTCCTCAAACATGTCCCCCCATGTGTAAATCCCAGCTCTCTCCCATTTTCTGGCTATCGCAAGGTCCGCCTGGGTTTTGCAGGTGTCTGTCAGGATGGGAGTATTGCGGTTATAGGGGTGTTTTAGTTGTCGCAGTAAGCCAGTTCTGGCCCATATCTGCCTGCCTAGGGTAACAATCATGGGGACTATGGATAAATGCTTCATTGGATTCCCAAGCATTTCTTTAGGGAACAGCTTGGAGGTGGTCAGTCTTAGTAGTCCAGCTTCGGCTGACAGGTCGTCTGAGAGCCATTTCGTCACATGGCTGAGTTGTGCAGCTAGATAGTACCTTTGGAGATCTGGCAGCTGTATCCCTCCTTCCTTGTAGGGGAGCGTAAGTGTGGGCAAAGGGAGCTTGTGTCTGGATGACCCCATATGAAGTCCTTGATTAAAGAGTCCAGTTTTTTGAAGAAGGGAGGTCTAATATAGTGGCAGACTTTCGTGAAATAGTATCAAAATCGGGAGAGAACTATCATTTTTACTATTGCCGCTCTGCCCATCACTGCGAGCGGCAACTTTGGCCAAAAGACCATGGATTTTCGAAGGCCTCTTACTGCTTTTTCTGTGTTATATTCGTGCGTGAGTGCAGGGGTATGGCTCACATCGACTCCTAGGTACTTAAACCTCTCTAGTTGCCATTGTATCCCGATGTCCGGCAAGTCGGACTTATCCAGACCCCTGAGTCTAGCCAGCAGGAACGCACATGATTTTAGCTTGCTGAATGTTATCCCGGAGTATGGAGCATAATTATCCAGGATGTCTAACGCAACTTGAGCAGTGAGCTGAGGATTGTTCAGGTACAGAAGAACGTCGTCCGCATACAAGGATATTATATAGTGGTCCCTGCCCAGTCTGATGCCCGCGTCGAAGTGCTGTTTCCTAAAGTAGGCGGCTACTGGCTCGAGGCCCATAATGTATAACATCGGGGACAGCGGGCATCCGTGCCTAGTGCCTCGTTGTATTGCCCACGGTTTGGACACCGTCCCTCCGGTCTTCACCCTCGCTACTGGTGAGTTGTACAACACCTCGACCCATCTCACAAAGCCTTCACCAAAGCCGAATTCCCTCAACACCTCCAGCAGCCATTCCCAGTAGATGGAATCAAAGGCTTTTATAGCGTCCAGTGATAGCACCGCTAGGTCTTCGTCCCTGTCATAGGTCTCTGCCATGATGTGCTGGAGTCTCCTCAAATTTGCAGTAGTATTACGTCCTGGGACAAAACCGTTCTGGTCTTCATGTATCAGGGTTCCCACCACCCTCGCCAATCTCTTAGCTAGGTTTGTGGTCAGGATCTTGCAATCGTAGTTTAACATGGCAATTTGGCGGTATGAGTCACAATTGTCACTGGGTTTGTTGGGCTTAAGTATAGGGATGATAATTGTTTCTTTCATGGAGTTGGGTAGGATTCCATTTTCATATGCCTCCATATACACCTCGTGCAGTACCGGGTGAGGGTTGCTTCATATGCTTTATAAAATTCTAGCGGGAGCCTGTCACTCCCGGGGGCTTTGCATGTAGCTAACGATCTGATCGCTTCCATCACATCTTCTGCAGTGATTTCCGCATCCAAAAGCTCTCTCTGGTCATCCGTCAGTCTTGGGAGCTCAATCTCCTCCAGGGTAGCTCTTATATCCTCCACCGGTATTTTGCTGTCATGTCCGTATAATTTGGAGTAGAAGTCTGCAAATGCGGAGTTGATAGCCTGTTGCGTCCTCTGGGCCGTCCCCTTTTCATATACTATCTCAGTTGGGAGGTGCCTCAGGAACTCACGTTTACATAGCCAGGCCAGCATCCTACCAGGCTTATCCGCTTCTTTATGTGCCTTAGCAACGTAAGTCGTGTAGTCAAATCTGGAGAGTCTATTCCAGGCCGAGAGGCATTCCTCTCTGGTCCCTTTCAGCTCAGTTTCGACGTTTGGCATGGCGTCAATTTCAGATTCCAGGCGTGCAATCTTATTTTCCAGATCTTCCAGTTCTGATTTCAGATGTCTGCGGATGCCACCTGCTCCGGATATGACCTCTCCTCGCGTCACAATTTTCATGGCCTCCCATAGTGTGCTCCAACTTGCCACTGAGCCTTTGTTAATATCTAGATATTCTTCCAGCTTGGTACCGAGTTCCTCTTTAAATGCGTGGTCTGTGAGTGCTGCCGGCGACATTCTCCATAACAGGATCGCCGGTCTGGGTCCTCCTAATGTCCATTGCATCATCAGCGGAGAATGGTCGGATATGGTTCTGCCCAGATATATTGTGGAATCCACTTGTTGGGCCAGTGCATGGTCCGTGAACAGATAATCTATCCTCGTGTGGACCTTGTGTGGGGCCGAGTGATAGGAATAGCTCCTTTCGGTGCAGTGTTGTTCCCTCCATATGTCCACCAGGTCGAGTTGTTCAATTGTGGTGTTTAGCACGTTGGCTGTGGCGTTGTTTGGGAGGCGGGGGGGATCCGATCTGTCCATAGCTCCGTCCCTGATACAATTAAAATTGCCTCCCCATATAAATGCTCCCTCCCATTTTGGTACTCAAAATTTTGAGGTGTGAGGGTATTCCATGTTGTGGTAAGTATGAGTTCACTAGGCAAACTGTCGTGCATTTGATATTTCCCCACATTATGAGATATCTGCCCTCTTTGTCGGCTTCGTGGTCCAGTAATCGGAAGGGCACGGTCGGGTCTACCCACGTGAACACTCCTCTAGCAAACTTGGAGTAAGGTGCTCCTCTCCCGGTCCCTCCCCATCTTTCGGATAACATGGCTGTGGATTCTTCCGTGAGATGGGTCTCTTGAAGCATTGCTATCGAGACCTTTTTCCTGCGCAGGTAAGAGTGGATCCGATTCCTCCTCAAGTATGTGCCCATTCCCCTCACATTCCAAGTTAACACCCTGAGTTGGACCGCCATTGCTTTGGTGATTCGGACTTATCATTGTGGTCGCCCCGGGTGACGCGGGGTGGACACCTCCCCAGGTGATGAAAGTCTGTGCTTGGGTATCGGTGTCTACTCATCTCCGGACTCCGAGGTCTGCTGGTCTTGTGCCGCCCCCTTCTTGATATTTTGAAGACTGTGTAACAAACAAAACGAATAACAAAATTAGACCTGGTGCGCCCAGCAACTACATGTTCCTTCTGATGCTCAGGCGCTCCCGTACCGTTTTAACCCATCCGGGTGTCGGGCACGGGTGAGGTGGGTCAGGCAACTGGCCTGTCCCGAACTGTTCGTGGGGGTTGGATTCTGTGCCTGGCGTGGGCCAAGCGAGGGCCGCATCTGTGGAGCTAACTGTTGGGTGGTTTACCTTCTTGGTGTTTATTTGCCTTATGTCTGGGCCGGCGGAGGTGATTCTTCAGTTTTCCATGAGTTGGGTGTCTTTACCCTCTGCTAAGTTGTTGTCCACCAACCACATATTGGCGGCTGCGGGGGATTCCAAAAAAATCGCCCTGCCTTGTATATCACCTTCAGTCTGGAGGGGTATAACAGCATATATTTCAGGTTCAATTGCCTGAGCCGGGCTCTAATCGGCACAAATGAGTTTCTCTCTCGCTGGACCTTCTGGGTGTAATCGGGGTAGATGGCTATCTTGGAGTTCCCTCGTTCAATGGGTCCCTCTTCCCTAGAGTACCGGAGGATGGTTTCCCTGTCCTGGAAATTGAGTATTTTAGCAATTATAGGGCGAAGATGTGAGCCCGGTGGGGGTCGTTTTTGTAGGGATCTATGCGCCCTTTCGACTGAGAAACCCTGTGTTAACCTTTCAGCGCCAACCTCTTGCTGTATCAGGGACTCTATGTAAGATGTCGGGTTCGAACCTTCACTTCCTTCTGGAACCCCAAGGATTCTGACGTTGCCCCGTATGGCGCGGCCCTCGGCCTCTTCAGACTTTGCCTCAAGTACGGCTACTTTCTTTTGGAGGTCTGCACCTTGGCTTTCAGTTCCTTGGTGTCTTCAGACGTTTCCTTTATGGTCACCTCAACAATCGTCACTCTCTCATTTAAATTACGAGCGTCCTGACGCATAAATTGGATTTCTGACTTGAACTCATCTATTCTGGAGTCTATGAATGTTCGTAGTGATGCAATAGCTTCTAGTACCTGGGCTTGGTTTTTGGAGGGGACTCCATCTTTTGGATGCATCGGTTCGGGGGTGGAGGAGCGTGGTTGTGGGGGGGTCTTTGGTTTGGCGGATACATAAGTGTCCAAGATAGTCCCCTTCCCCTTGTTTCTGGCAGCCATGGTGGGGAGTTCACAAAACCGTTACACAAACCGCTCCAGAAATAATCAGTGTTGGTCCACGGTGCAGCCCAGTGGGGACGGTCCTAGGGTTGTGCGGGTAGGTGTAAGGCCAGTTCACTGTATGTGGGTGCTGTTCCCGTGGCTGTCGTCACCCACCGTACATCGCACGAGTTGTAACCAGGTTCCTGATTGAGTGTCAGCGGATGGAGAGAAGTTCGGTTTTTGAGATATCCTGGAGGGTTGGAAACTCAGGGTCAACCTCTTAGTTGGGGTGCTTAGTTGGGGTGACGGTGTGTGCCCATGTTCCCCTTGGATGGGCGAACACGGTGACCTGTTGCGTGTTCCCCCCCGCAATTCCTCACCTCGAGATCTACAGGTCCTCTGGCGCAGTGGTGGGCAGGCGCCAGGAGCAGGACTCCTCCGTTCACACAGGACTCATGTGACACCCTCCGACACAGGTCCCGGGTGTCCCGGATTCACGGGGCTCGTTGCGGGTGTAGATCGGGGGACCCCCCCAGATGAAGGCGGGACCAACGAGCGACTCGCAGCTCGGGTTGGCCCCCCGGCTCACCCCCCCGACTGGGTGTTCATCCTTTGCCGAGGTCAGTGCCCTGATGCTGCTGCGGCGTGCGGGTTGCTATTGGAAGCGGCCTCGAGGTCTCCGGGCCCTCTCACATGTGCGGGCACCGGAGGCAGGACTCCTCCAGTTGCCCAGGATCTGCGTGGTGCCTTGCGACACAGCTCCCGGGCACTCCGGGTTTGCGGGGCTCGATCCGGACGTGGATCAGGAGACCTCCCCAGTTGCAGTCAGGGTCGGCGAGCGGACCCCGCCTTGGGTCGGGTCCTACGCTTGCGTCTCCGACTGGATGCTCTGTCCTCGCTGGGGTCAGAGGCTGGTTGCCGCCGCGGCGTTGTGTGGGTCGCCGGGATTGGATGCTGCTTCTCACAGGAGGAAGCCCGGACAGAAGATCGGGCACCTCCGCGGCCGTGAACCGCCGTAGAGGTGTTGCACGAAATTAAGGGCTGGAGCGGGTGCAGGAGGGTTCAGTGCATCTCTCGGGGCCGGATTCAGCGCGAAGACGCCATCTTGTTTTTCGCCGGCGGCGGGGGAGGGATCGTTACAGTGGAGATCCCGCGATTCAGGATCTCCGAATCAGGCGGAAAACTGCAGAACTTTTCTGGGAACCGGTTCTGCTTCACTCGGCTCTGTTGTTTCCCCGCCGTAGGTGTAGTTTAAATCAGGCAAAAAGGATCGAGATGCAGCGTCTCGGTCAGAGCACGGCGGCTTAGCCTCCTCTCGCCATGAGCTCCAGGCCACGCCCCCACAGAAGGTATCCATAGCTACAGGGTCCTTACCTTTATCTGTTAGCTGCAAGGAGTTGGGCTCCGAATTTGGTAGCCCTTCCCGTGAGGTCTCGTTAGTTATAGTTTTAAATGTAGCTGCTTTAGAATTTTTCTTAAGGGCTGATGTATCTCTTGATATTGCTTACTCTCATCATTAAGCTGGCTAAAATCAAGAATCGCCTCTTCATTTCATAAGTTGCACATATTTTAATACTGTATTTGTATTTGTATTTATTTTATTTGTACAGTGCAAACCAGGCCCGGAGGCTACCGGGCGCATATCTTAGGACAGTGGTTACAAAAACAGTGTTACATTGCAAAGGACATTTCAAATGAGCAGAGGAGTACAATCACAATACATAATGGACAAAGACAGTGCATGAGTAATCCAATTATTTTAGCGTGTCAATTGGTCGTTTGAAGTGTTTAGCCAGAGTTTAGCTTTGTGTTTGAATAGGTTCAAGGAGGGCAGGTTTCTAATCGTGAGAGGCAGCGAGTTCCACAGTTTGGCTGCCAAAACTGGGAAGCTAGCCCCACCGGCTGTTTGGAGCTTGTATCTAGGGATCAGTAGGCTCTGGTTGAGGGCAGATCTTAGTGACCGAGGTGGGGTATATTGAGTAAACCGAGAGGATAAGTAGGAAGGGGCTTGGTTATTCAAGCATTTGTAAGTCAGGGCGAGAGATTTTAGGGAAATCCTTTGGGAGACTGTCAGCCAGCGAAGGTTCTTCCTAGTTTCTGAGATGTGAGCTGATCTCGGGATATTGAGGGCTGCTCTAATGGCATTATTTTGTATGATCTGCTGTTTGTCGAGATTGCTTTGGTGAGTGCCTTGGTACAATGTGTTGCAATAGTCCAGTTTGGACATGACCAAGGTCCTAGCAAGGGTTATGCAGTTCTGGGAAGAGAGGAAGGGGCAACAGCTGTGATCAATTTGCATGTGTAGGCGGAGGCAGCTGCGACTGCATTTGTTTGTCTGTGGAGGGAGAGAGTGGAGTCGAGGTAGATTCAGAGAGTTTTAGTATCTTTGGAGACTTTTATGGAGTTTCCATCAATATTGAAGGAGCTAAACAAGGAGTCCAACTTGTTAGGTCTTTGCTGTGTACCAAGGATGAGGAGCTCTGTCTTGTCGTCATTAAAACAGAGCTCATGTTGAGCCATCCAGTTTTGAATGACAAGGTAGATGTCATTTAGGGTTTTCGAGTCTACCGTGTAATCACCCGTGATGGGGATGAGTATCTGGGTGTCATCAGCATAATTAGTGTAAGTGACACCCAGATAGTCAAGCACGTCAAACAGCGGTTTAGTGAAAACATGGTAAAGGGTAGGGGAGACACAAGATCCTTGGGGGACCCCGCACGGGACAGGCGCAGGATCGGCCGCAGATGTTGGAGAGAATACCCTCATGGTATACCGTCATTTCATCAACAGGCTTTTCATCACAGGGTTTTTTGCCGCGATTTTTTTTCGAAAAATAAATCATCGCTTTTTTTTTGGGGTTAAAAATTAAATACATTTGGTGTGTGTCTAGGGGAATATTAAAATAATTAAACGGATGAGGGTTTGGGGGGGTAACCCCCCCTCCAAAAAAAAAAACATCGATTTAAAAAAAAAAAGAAATCTGCGGCAAAAAACCCTGCGATGAAAAGTCCGTTGATGAAATCACATAGAACCACCCTCATATGTCTGTTGTCCAGGAATGATTTGATCCAGTTGGTGGCATATCAGAAAAATGGGCTGCAGTTTTTAGATGATGACAGAGAATTTGGTGGTTAACCAAGTCGAAGGCAGCGGATAAGTCTAATAGTAGTAGTAATGCTAGTTTGCCTTTCTCTTTAAGATCCTCGATTTGGGTTTTGAGGTCTAAAAGGGCTGTCTCCGTACCATGCTTAGGTCTGAAGCCGGATTGCCTGGAGCCTAGTAGGTTATTAGTTGGTTGGGACCTCAGTATCCAGAGTTGTTTTTTTTAGAAGAGGGATGACCCAAGCATCCTTCAAGTTATTAGGGACCACTCCCGATTGGAATGAGGAGTTGATGAAAGTTGTTATGAAAGGAGCGAGGTCATGGGCCGATTCCTTGATGATCGGAGCTGGACAAGCGTCACCTTGGCAATTGGATGGTTTTAGGTTAGAGATGATTTTTTCAACCTCAAAGGTGGTAAGTAGCGTAAAGCTGAATGGCACAGGAGAGTCTGAGGAGGTTGTTCTGGGTGGTATAGTTTTGCTTGAGAGCAGGATCTGAAGAGAGTTTTGTTTAGCGTTAATTTTCGATTGCAGGGTGGATATTTTGTTGAGAAGTGCATTTTGTATGTTGTTGCACCAGGTGCTGTCTTTGATGCACAAGTCAGGGGCAGTTGAGGGGGATTCTAATTCTTTGAGAATTTTGAATAATTCTTTTGTATTAGATTCTGCTTGGGTTATGCGTGAGTTATACGTCTTTTTTTTGGCTTGAAGGATGGTTTACTTATAGTTAAGAGTGGTGATAAAGAGGGCATCATTATTAGTCGTACTAGGATGACTTTTCCAGAGAGCTTCGGCCTTATGTTTTTCTTTACGCAGGGCGTTAAGCTGCGGGGTGAACCAGGAATTCAGGTGGGACTGTTGTTTGGCTTTACGAATTTTTAGTGGGGCTATGGTATCAATGGCTTTGAGCAGAGTGCTGTGGAAGGTGTCTACTAGGACTTTAGGGTCCTTATGCTACGCAATGCAGGAGTTCAGGATGGGGAGGGTGATGGGGAGCAATATCTCTCTAGTAAGTCCTTTTTATTTCTCGTGGGTATAGCGGGGGCTATGTTAGGTGTAGGCTGAGGATTGGTGGCTGGCACGAGGAAGGTAATGACGTGATGGTCAGACCAGGCACATGCAGCGTTGGAGCTGACGGTGGTATTGCAGTTAAAGTCTGCTAGCCAGTCTAGCGTTCTGCCCTTGTTGTGGGTAGGATCATGGATCCGCTGCAAGAAACCTAAGTTGGCGAGGGTGGTGTCCACTTCTGTGGCCATATGGTCCTTAGGGTCGGCGAGGCCGAGGTTGAGGTCACCTAATAGCAGTACCTGGAAGTTAGGCTTCATGTTGGCGGACAATGTAGCTGTAACATCATCAATGAATGAGCCAAGTGGGCCTGGAGGTCTGTATATAAGGTGGAGTGTTGCTGTGCTGGTAGGAGAGAGGGATAGTTTCACTGATAGGGATTCTGCAGAGCTGAATTGGGCATTGGCAACAGTTCTCATGGTGATGTTGTCACTGTATGTGAAAGCGACTCCTCCTCCTTTAGACAAGTTGGATTGTCGATCATTTCTAATAATGACGTAACCCTTAGGTATGGACAACGCGAGAAGTGGGCCAGATGCATTGTGTAGCCAGGTTTCAGTGATGGCTAGGAAGTCGAGGTTTTGAACAGTAATTAAGTCCGCGATGTCGAGGGCGTGAGCCGTGAGGGATCTGGCATTGTTCAGGGCACCCTTGAGTGATGCGATGGGGGTGGTGGATGAGGGGGTGTGAGGTGCCGTAAGTGTGATGGGTTGTGAGGGGGTGGGGTGGCAGCGCTGAATGCAGGGAGGTTGGGGCAGTCTAGATCTAAGTCTGGAGTTCCTGGATTGCAATGTGCATGGCAAATTGGGTGTGGGTTTAGTGGCAAAGTGCTTAAGCCACAACGCTGGGTCATTAAGGTAAGGATTCGAGGGGGGGTCAGTAAGAGAGAGCATGGTAGAGGGGTAGGTAAGGTGTATATCGTGGGTGTAAATGTGTTGTGTTTGAGATATGCTGGCGGGGTGGGTGCCTACAATGAAGGATACAAACCCTAGGATAGAAATGTGGGTGAGGTGTAGGCTGGCGCAGGGCAGCCGCATGTCGTAAACTGATGGTTTACGTGATAAGTATGGTGTGGTGCCAGAGCGAAGGGTTGCAATAGAGGTTGCAGTGGCTAATTGGCTAATACCCAGTTGAACTAAATGGAGGGAATGTAGCATCTAGATTCGAGGTAGTGCATTTACGCTAAGCTAAGCGATTCTGGACACAGTTAAACTTAATGCACTGGAGGTAGCAGCTGAATTCGAAATCTCACAATTGGGCAAACATCAACAGTTTCAGTGGCAAATTGGGCTCAATGCAATGGCAGTGCAAGCAATACTTTAGTAGCAACTAAATTCGAAATACCCCAGTTGGGCAGAAATCAGCAATTTCAATGGCCAGTTGGGCTCAATGCAATGGCAGTGCAGGCGATACATGAGTTTAGAGTTAGAGCGTCAATACAGGCAGAGACTGAGAATGGAAAAAAATGCAGTGTATAAGTCCTGTCGCACATGCTGGCTGGTTACCCATGCAGAGTTGCAAAGAGGTTGATACTTATGTGAGGTGGGGACAACGTCTGTGGAGCGACCGAAGGGAGTCTAAGGACAAGGGTGCTGTGCTTATCGTACAATGCTGGTGCACTAGTCGTGTCAAGCCGTGTGACGAGCGCGATGCGTGGTGATGAGCATTCGTATGAATTACGGCTAAGGGTTACAGTACCTTTGGTGAGTTGTGTCATCTGCTCTCAACTGAGATCATATCTTTCGATTTTGTATCTGCATCCTTTTGATATGCTTGTCTGAGAGCCCTTTGTTTAAGTGCTCAGAGGTGCAGCCGCTTTTCTTTGCGTGAGCAGAATTGCTTTGAAGAGCATGATTCGATAATTTCTCCAGAAGAATCATGTGTGTCTCCAGCAGTCAGAGCTTGTCTCTAAATCCGGATCTATTAAGTTAGTCACTGCTGAAGGACTGTCTGGATGATCAGAAGTGTAGAGGGATTCTATGGTTGTGTCTTGGGGCTGCACACAACAATTAAGCAGGTCGCTGTTACGTGGAAAAGAAGACATTTTGCATAATGCTAGAGGCTGTTCAATTTTAGCTGAGTTGCTAGAGACGTTCTGACATAATTTCAGGTAATCAACTGGATGGCGTTCAGGTGTTTCAGGTAAATCAGCAAGGACTTGTGCGTAAGAGCGAGGAGCTGGAATGCGATCTTGATCGAGGCTAGATGTTTGAGTTGATTTTGAGGCGTTTGTGGTCGCAAGAGTTTGAGACCCTAGTGACCTTCAAGTCTCCTGAAGTGAGTTACAGACTTTAGCAGAGTTGCGGGCCATTATAATTCTTCAGCATACATGAAACCTTCAAGTTCATGTAGCTTGGCCAAGATGTCGGACATTGATGTTTTTAAGTCCCTTAGCTCGTAATGGGTGAAATCGTGCCCCTTATCTAATAAGTTCAAGATCCTTGTAAGAACAGGGAATGAAGATTCCAGATTCTGTAAGTCCCGTGTTAGCTGTGAGTTGTTGGTCAGGGTGGTTGTCACAGTGTCATGCATATTCAATGAGATATGCTGGGGTTGCAAAGTCTTATTGAGTCCAGAGGGTGGTTGACTACAAACACTTAGCTTAGGAGAGCTGGCAGTAGGCCTTGAAAGGGGAGTGGTGTAACAAGAATTGTCTGTGTGCATGGTAAACAAATCCACAGGCATGCCAGGCCTATGATGGCAAAGGTGCACGTTGTCAAGTCCACCGCCCGCAGCGGCTACTGGTGTGGAAGGTCCAATAGAAAGGCACACTCTCCTCTCCAATGCGGCCATTACTACTGGAGCAAGAATAGGTACGTCCGATGGGGGAATATTTAATAAGTCCGTTGCTGGAGCAATGGGGGACAATACGATTGCTCACGGATACTGAGGAAACTCTGTTGATGTAAGAGGTCCATATGAAAGGCCTTTTGGATTTGAGAAGAGTGCGGCCTCCTAGGGGAATCCCAGGGTGCGTGCATGTGAGCAAAGGCTATATCATGAAGATTCACATCATTCTTATCATGGTTAATGCCCCTGCTAGGATTCAGGTCGTGTGGAACAGGGTGAGACGAGCTTTGAAGCACAGACGAATTATCCAGTGCCATCGAAATGACCACGGAGAGGGGGGAGAAGAGGTCATGGTAGGGTCTTCACCGTCTTGATTGCTGCAGGTTCTGCCGCTTCTGAGACTAGCAACCATGGTCCGCTAGCTTAGAAGGATATAAAGCACCTAGCAAAGTAAGGATCTTTCTAGTTCGACCTTAAAGTTCAGATGGAACGATGCGCGCTAATTTCAAACTGGGCATCCAATCTACTATACGGAGGGATGTAAAGAGGAAATGATCACCAAGTCAAACTGATAGAAGCTTTGAGTCAAGCTGCCCATCAAATAAAGGCTAGCAAAGGAAGGATAACTATTGCAGGGTCGCATGGTTGCATAGTAAATCGGGAAGCGTGCCCTCAGGTCAGAGCGCGTGAATCATTAGAAATGATATCACTATCGAACAGACACGACGACTTGGCGATGAGTTGACTGCTGCACCAACGCCCACAAACAAAGCCAGTGTCTTCTGATGAGAAGCGATTGAAATCTACACAAATGATAAAAGGAGCTCACTAGATGGTACATAACACATATTGCGAAAGCAAAAAGTAACACTTTCACAGAAAGGAACACAATTGCATGGATTAAGATGCACGTGCAGTTGTTTTAGAGAGTATCGAGTAGAGGGCACACCACAATCAAACAAGCAATGGTGTACCTGAGACTTCCCGTGCGACCCATGCCCCGCTCAAACGAACAGCCAAACAGCACACTTAGGGCACACTTCTGGTGCGTGCACACTGGTGCCCTTCCCCAATGCTCGAGTAGGGCTGCTGGGGGGAGGTGGGCAGGGCCAGGCGGCAACTATGAGATTAAGGGAAAAGAAAGAATTAGGTTGCTTGTTGACGTTCTAAAAAGAGTCCAAAAGTCCAAAGGTAATATAGGCAAAGTACTATAAGGGCTGTTACTTGTCAGTTCTGTCTAAAGGTTTTGCCGTGTAACGGCATGCAATCACTTCCTCGTGCGCATGGAGAGCTTGGCAGGAACCAACAGGGCGACCTGCCAAACAGCACACTTTGGGCACACTTCAGGTGCGCACGTGCTTTTGCCCTTCCCTGATGCTCAAATAGCGCTGCTGGGAGGAGGTGGGTGGGGCCAGGCAGAAATTGTCAGTTCTCTGTAAAAGTTTTGCTTTGTAACAGCATGCAATCACTTGCTCGTGGGCATGGAGAGCTGGGCAGGAACCAACAGGGCGACCTGCCAAACAGCACACTTTGGGCACACTTCTGGTGGTACCCCCATGCTTGGCAATGGGGTTCTTATACTTGTGTGATCATAAACCTTTAGATTTAATAGTTAAAAAGGACACTATTGAGGGCCCAGAAACAGATTTATGTGGTATTGATAAGAAATGGATCCTGGATTCTGGAATGTCAGAAGATGTACACTTGAAAGGTAGAGAAGAAGGTGTTTTCACAAAAGGAGGGTGAATCATGTTATGGACATTTTAAGGTTGAACACCCTCTAACACCTGAATAACAGTGATTAATTGGCTATGAGACATGTATGTGGCCTAAGGGAACTCCAAACACTATGTTCTGAACTACAACAGGGAGCAGGAAAATCACATCTAAACGAAAGTGGGTATTGCTGCCATATTTTCAGTGGCAAGGTGCTCTGGGTTTACCACATGAAAAGCAGATCAAGACATTTGCAAGGAGGTCAATTTGAATGTGGAAGCCGTGGGAGCAGTTGTTCTCCGATTCTGAGAGAAGGTGCTGGGGCTTAGTCTACAATTATTTGCAAAGGTATGCAGCACCTTGCAAGTGGATGCACGTGAAGGCTGAATAGGCCATTTTTAAAAACACTTAAAATGCACAGCCATTTTAATAACAAATGACTGCTTCCTCCATAATCGTCAAGATGATGGGGATGTTAGGGAGAGGAAGGAGATATTTGGAAAGTCTTACTCCATCTCTCTTCCACCTCCATTCAACAAACAAAGTCGATGAGCTAACCATTCCTCCTCTAACACCAATCCAACTCGCCTCTCTTCCTCTGGGACTCAACTTCTCTACTCTTCCTTACCTCATCAACTGAGCATTGCACTCTGGAATGTTCAGTCTGTATGTAACAAAACGTCCTTTATCACTGACTACATTCACTCCAGCTCTCATCCCCTAGACCTTCTTGCTATCACTGAAGCCTGGATTTCTCCATCTGATGCTGCCACTCTGGCAGCCCTACACAACTCCAAACTATCCTTCATTCACTCCCCTCCACTGACTGGCAGAGGTGGAGGCATCGGACACCTACTTTCTTCCCGCCTCGATGCCTCATAAATCTCCAATGCCACATCCTCACCTACCTCTTTTGACTTCACCATCTCTATTATTGCTCCTTCCCACCCTCTGGCCTCTCCTCACCACTTGCATGACCTATTAATGAAAGGAAATGTAAACCTTCTGCCATTCCCCACTTTTTCTCTGATTTACAGTTCCCACTCTCGCCCTTCACACCCGATGCCTCTTTCACCAACATTGCCTCTTCCAGCTTTCAATCCCTACTTCATGACTCAGTCTCCTCTCACTTCCCACTGCTTCCTTTCCCCTTACGTCTCAGCGTCCTCAGCCACGGGTCACCCCATTCAGATGCTCTCTCAGCTGCTGCGCAAATGGAGGCTTGCCCACTCGCATGAGGACATACACCTCTGCTTCTCTGCCCTCAACTCTCTCAAGTCCACTCTTGACAGAGCGAAAAGGGAATTCTTCCTGACCCTCATTGACCCTCACTGCAACCATCCTTGCTGCCTCCAGGCATCGAAACTGCCATGGTCATCGCTCTCCTAAAAAAAGCTAGGGGCAGACATGAATCTACCCACTAACTTTCACCCTGTGTCTCTAATTCCGCACTACTCTAGCAGCATTAGAAACGGTTATGTTCCACTGTCATACCAATTTCTTAGACATCCACAACCTTCAAGACGCCCTACAAGCAGGTTTCCACTCCTGTCACTCCATGGAAACTGCCATCATGAATGTGTCCAACTTCATCGCCTCTGCTAAGCACTCCAACCTATCCTAATTCTTCTTGACCTGTTTGATGCCTTTGACACTGTCAATCACTCTGATCAACTTAATACTCTATTCCTTCTGGGGATTCACGATCAAGCCCTTACCTGTATTGAATCCTACATTGCACCTCACAAATTCTCTGTCTACTAGAGCAACACCACCTCTCAACTCACTCCTCTGTTTATGTTCCACAAGGCTCTGTTTTGTGTCCGCTTCTCTTTACACTCTACACCTCTGATGTTGGGACACTAATCTCTGGGTTTTCATACCAACTCTTTGCGGATGACACCCAAATCTTCTTCTCTTTTCTAGAACTCTCCTCGGATCTCTTTATCACCATTTCCAACTTTCTCTCTGCCATTAAATATTGGATGGCTTTGTACTCTCTGAGGTTAAACTCTAATAAAACAGAGATGTTTTTCTTCCCTGCCAAATGCTCTCTTTCATCTCGTCCTTTGCCTATCCAGCTCCCACTTGACACTCTCCGGTACTCTTCTTCAGCCAGAAACCTCAGCATCATCTGTGGCTCTTCTCAGTCCTTCTCTACTTTCATCTCCAAAACTGGGACAGCAGCTCACCTCAACCTTCTAAATATTAGGAAAATCAGGCACCTCCTTTCTTTGAACACTGCCAAGCATCTCTTAACCACTTCTGTCGTCTCTAAACTGGACTACTACGGTGTCAGCATCCTATTTAGTCTCCCCAACTATGCTTTTTGTCCTCTTGACAAGATCATTAACTTCACTACCAGGACTCTCTTTGGACTCCCTCACTTCACACCTACTTACTTGTACTGTCACTAGGCTCGGTGGCTGACAATGCAAAACAGGGCCAGATTCTCAATCTATTCATGGTAAGGTACCACTGTACCTATCCTGCTTTAGCACAACTCTACAAACCTCATATTCTCTGATCTGCCACCTCGACTTCCTTTGTGGCTCCTCGCGTTCCTTGTGCTTCCTCTCACGTCTGCTCTTTCTCTCTACTTGCTCCACTTGCACATGGAATTCTCTTCCCCCAGACATCTGAGAAACAATCCACATGGAATTGTTCAAAACCAAACTAAAAGCTTGCTAGCTACAAATATTTTGCTCAGCTCTAACTTGCCTCTGTCCCTCACTTCCTCTGCCTCCACTCTAGCGCTTCTCCCACCATGGTCACATCCCGAGCAAAGCTGCCCATACCAGCTACCTGCACTTAAAAATGCCCCATCTTCATTGTCCTTAATCTATGTATGTCCACTTATGTATTGTGCCCAGTGACTGTTCCATTTACTCCCCTCCACAACCTGGTCAGAATGTCCCTCAAACTCAACCCATTGTAAGAAGTGCACCCTTTTCCATCAAATCTGATTTCTTATCTATTGTACGTTCTTTTGTGATCAAAAGAGCACTGTTCCGCCTGTATGTAAATAAAAAACATAAATAAATAAATAGTTACCAAACGAAAGTCAGACAGTAAAGCATGGTCCAGCCCATCCTTTTTCAGGAGAGGACAGAATATTTCCTCTTTTAACCTGAGAGGCAAAAAGACTGGTCCAAAATATACATTGACCAAGAGTGAGATGCAGCTATCAAATTAGTCCTGATGTTGAACCAGAAGTCACTCAAGAGTTTTGTCTACATCTGACATTTGAAAACAAAAGGGGAAGCCCATCCCAAACGGCCAGGTTACATTCCCTATGCAGGGAAAGATAAACAACCAAAGACATGTTTTGGCCTTGTTGGACCTCATCAGTGAGGTGCAGCATTGTTGGTTAAGGCATAGTGTATAAGGGATCCATGTCTGGGAGGATATTCCCTCGCCTAGGGAGACAAACTATAACCAAAGATTTGATGGGTGGAGGGTTTGAATGAATCTAAACCACTGACAGTGGGAAGGTGGTCAGGGATATAATGAATCTTATCTGTAGCATCATTAAATGCTGTGGTCTGTCTTTGCGACTACGGGTGATAGAATAAGTGGTTATCCTGTTTAGGGGAAAAAATCTATGTGGGATCATAGAAGATTGCATACAAGTGTTGGACATACACATACAAAACTTTCAACTCAGCTTTTTCATAAACCCAATACAAATATTGTGTACAATTTGCATAATTTAGAATTATTGTACGCACATTGCACATTTATTTCAGGAATATTAATGAGGGGGTGTACTGAAAATGTGACATCTTTCCAGCCCTCGAGGCCTGGAGTTTGACAACTCTGGCATAGAGTCACTTTTTAGAACATTAGAACAGTTGTGCAAAATATGCGATGTGCAAAATCAGCTGAATACAACATCAGCATTAGACATCATCCCCAAAATGTAAGTACGGGTGAGAAATCACCAGTGTGCAAGATCATCCATATTCGATTTGCTCATTATGATAACTTGTATGGGCCTAGATGTGCATCAGTCGGGCCCAATATGTCCATCTTGTGTCGGGTAATATGCACTATTATCTAGCTAGCTTTTCTGCTCATACTTCACTTGTTCGCGCTGCTCCACTTTTAAAAGCTTTTTTTTTTTTGTTTGATGTAATATATCAATTTTTTTATTAAGAGCTAGAGCTCACTTTCAAGCATCATCGAGACTAAGTCCCAATGTTAATAAGGGTAGGTGGCTTAACAGACATCAACATAAAACTATTCCATAGTAATTTAATGCATCCGATATGTTAAAGGGACTGGACTTCCTTGCGAGGGCTCTTTAGCTTATAGTCCCTAAGTTTATTTTGCCTTCCGGGAGAAGATTTTTCAGTGGATCAGGGGCTTTTTGCAGTGCGATAGACACGGTACCAAGGTGGAAGTGTCTTGTGGATCAAACCTAAGGCCTCCTGCAACTACAATGAGCCGGGGAGATGGATCAAGCCAAGGTCTGCATTTGAAGACAATATAAGACTTCCTATTCCAGTGTCTGCGCCATCTCAGCAGAGCATTTTCCCAACTCCATAAAGGACAAGGGGCACCTTATTTATAGAGTGGGATAAACCATTCAAAACAGAAACATCCTCCCCAATGAACCGGATCACGTGCAACTATTGCTCCTGATCAGCTGCCTCTGTGATCCCTTGATTTCTTTCATTCAAGGCTTCGTCGATTCTACGTACAAGTCGCACTGTGGCCAGTGTGCCACAGTGCGACTAGTATTAGTTTTGATTAGCCTTGTGTTTGGTACTTGCGACCATCTCAAATTACTGCCTCAGCGACAGCCTTTTCTTTCCCCTGCAAACTGCGCCATGGTTGCCCGGGCAATCATATGAGCCAAACTTGGTTATTGCTCTATTTTTCTTATAAATGGTATTTTCTTCTTGAAACAACTGATTAATAATTTCAGATTCTCAATGTAATTTCTCCAAGGTGACATCCAAAATTATCAGTTTACACATTCAATAATTGGTAAATGTATTTTATTCCATAAACTAACTCTCTACACGTGTTTCACCTTTTAAAATTCAGAAGGCTCATCAGGAGAGTGTCTTTGGAGTGTTTAGACTTGCTTTTCAACTTAGTTAATTGGAACTATCTTTTTTCTTTATATTTGTGATTGGTTATCTAGTTTTGGGGGTCTAATGATGATGCAATTGTTCTCATCCAGAGGCAGCCGATCTGTTGCGCTCAAATTACTGCCTCAGCGACAGCCTTTTCTTTCCCCCACAAACTGTGCCACGGTTGCCCGGGCAATCATACTAGCCAAACTTGATTATTGCTCTAACCTTCTACTCAGCCTTTCCAAACATGACCTTACTCGCTTGCAGGTGGTACAAAACAACGCGGTACGCATCCTTGCAGACATGCAAAGGAAAAAACATGCCACAGCAGCAAGGAGAACACAAGACTAGCTCCCTGTGTGTAGTATAATCACCTTCGCGTGATGTGCATTACGCAGAAATGCTGTTTTTGGCAGGTAACTAAATACATGTCAATTCTCATATTGCGACTATCAGCTCACAGAGTATTGAGATCTAATAACACCTGCCTTCTGGAGACCCCAAGAACTAGGTTCTCTTATGTGGAACAGAGATCCTTTCCTTATGCAGCACCTCGGATCTGGAATGCCGCTCCCGTGGACCTTAGATCATGTCACAGATTTCCTCTCTTTAAGCGCAGGTTAGACATGGTTTTATTTAACTCATTCCCCTGTCCTTCTCCTCCTGATCTTCTTGTTTCCTGACCATACATCGCCATTGTTTTTAGTAGTTTTTGTCTGGTCTTGGTGCCTCTATGCCTCTGGGCATGTGTTCAGGCGCGGTATAATTAAAATAAAAAAATAAAATAAAACGACCTTGCCGGCACAAAAGGTTCCACATGCTCCACATGCTGAAGCTATTGACATTCATCCCTGCATAATTGACGTGTATGATTCCAAGTTTATCAAGTTTTTTAAACAAGGGAATTGTAAAGATGTTAAAAATAGTGGGTGGACTGGCCACCAGGGGGCGCAGAGAGGAACATGGTCCCTGCGTGAGCTCCGTCGCCGCCGCCCCTTTAAGTGGATTGAGCCCCAACTTGATACCCCCCCCCCGCCTTGGATGCACTCGAGTGACTGACACAGGAAGGTCCCCCTGTCCTCTGACAGAAATCCTGAAGAAAATCGGATCGGAATTCGTCCTGAAATCACCCTTGAAACACGGGCCCCCCTCGGCCCAGCGAAGCTTCCGGAAACTTTCACGTGCGGTGCAACACAGAGTGACTGCAGAACCGGAAAACAGGCCCTAAAGTGGCCCTTGCGGCACAAATAACATAAGATCCTCCGAAGAGAGAGCAACCGGAGGAAAGTTTTGCTTTCACATGCACAGTGCCCGCGTTTGAGGACTGCGACCCGCCTCGAACGAAACCAGAAAAGGAGGCCCAGCTCTTTTATGGTGCATCTCCCTTGAGGCAGCGACTCGGAAGAAGAGCCTTCGGATAGCGCGGCGTGTCGGACACCTCACAGGCCCCCGTCCGCTGGTGGGTAAGAGAACAGTAAATATTTTGCCTGCATTTGACTGGCACTTGCACCCCCATCGAACGATGTAGGCCGCGAAACGGGCGACTCAACGCGCACTTCTCCGACACTGTGAAAACCGAGGCCAACCCCGACAACGCCCAGAGTCCCGTATCCGAGTAACCTCACGACGAATCGAAGGGAACGAGAAAGTGCGCAGTAAGGTACCCGACAAACAGAATGCTACCTCTGTGGACATAGTGAAACCTCACACCACTCCATACCCAGTCTTGTCATAAACCTCCCATGGACGCGAAACATAAATTGGCTCTGTTTGCCTACACTCCCATCTCCGCAGCTTTTGGACCCAATATGGCAACCAGTGAAACTACGGAGAATGAACTCGCCGCCACAAAAGGGGACATTGCTGCCCTACTGGGAGAAATTAAAAACATGGGCGCCAAGATAGGAAGCAAGATAGATAAACTCACACAAAGACTGGACAAAATGGAGGATAGACTTGAAGGAGTGGAGAACAATCAGGCATCTATAGATACCTTAGAAGCACAACTTGATCACAGGATGATGGAATTGGAACAACGGGAAGAAGATTTTAAGCTCAAGTTGGACTATTTGGAAAACAGAGAGAGGCGGAACAACATACGTATATTCGGAATTCCGGAGAAAGAGGGAGAGACTGAAGCAGACCTGGAGGAAATACTTCATGATATCATCAAACTTTTGGTCCCAGATGATGCCATTGATGAGCCTCTAACCAAACAAATTCGTAGGGCCGGTGGCCCCCCAGGCGGGACGCAGTCGGTCCTTGCCCAATTCCATCGCTTTCAAGACAAAGCCCGAGTACTCGAGGAGGCCAGGAAAGCGATACTATTACGTTAGGAGGTGCCCATATTACCATGTACCAAGACCTCTCTGCGCTCACAATGGCCCTCAGACGGATGTGCGGGCCTCTCACGAAACATCTAAAAGGGAAAAACATTCGATATAGATGGGAATACCCCTTCTCTCTCTCATTTGAATACGATGTAACCAAATTCAGACTAAGAACCGGAAAAGACATCAGGGCGTGCTTCTCCAATCTTCTCGGCCCCCAAGATGAAGGAATTAACCGTGAAAAACCCAAAAGAGAGGATCAGGAATGGTGAACACAAGGCCGCAGGAGGAAGCGGGTGAAGGGATCAAGGAAGTACATGAGAGGTAACCTCTCCCCAGAGGCAGATAACTGATCCACTGCACCCCTGGTAAGATATAACTCAAATGTACATTTTTGGCGGAAGATGCGACTTGAAAGGTGTCAAATCACGGTCGTCTCGGTAGTCGCAACATGAGACTTTGGGGGGGACACAAAGAGGGCTCAATTGAAACTGTGATATCACAATAGATTAAGGGGCGTGACGTAATGGTCCCCACAGGTGGTTTGACGTAGATCCGGTGTAGTTAACCAGGCTCCATCGAACGCCATCAACAGGAGATGGGAGGAAGGAGGGGGGAGATAGAGGGAGGCGGGGGGAAAAGGAGGGTCGAAGCAACATTCATGGAAACTCAAAGCGGTCGCAGCGGTGTGCAATTTATGATGAAACTATACTGTCGGTCATGCAATAGGAGCCATCCTCTCAGGAAAATGTTTAATGCCGTTAAAGACTAACTCAAGAGGGAGGGACTCTCTACGAGTAGGGATGCTTAATGTGAAGGGGCTCAATTCTCCAACAAAACGATCACTTGTGGCCAGAGAATTCCAGAGGTCTAAGATGGACATCCTACTGTTACAGGAGACAAAATATGTGAAGGGTGAGGAACGGAGAGTCCTAGGAAAGCGTGTTGTAACAGAATTCTGGGGTTCAGGCCCACTTAAAAAGGGAGATGTAGGTATTCTGGTCAGAAAAGGATTAGAGTTTGTCGAGATGAAAACATGGTCAGATGTAGAAGGTAGAGCAATTTTGGTAACTGGCAACATAGGCAAGGTGAATGTAACAATCGCAACATTATACTCCCCGAATGCAGAACAAAACAGATTCCTTCGCAAAGTGATCCCAAAATACTTTTAGAAGCCACAGGCCACATTATCTTTGGGGCGATTTCAACCAATGGGCTGACCCACTCAAAGATAGAAAACCGGGTAATTCAGACGTACGATGTCAGAGTAGAGATGAAACAACTAAGATGGCAAAGATGATGGAGATATATAATATGATAGATGCATGGAGGAACATGCACCCCGATGCACAAGACTACAATTTCTTTTTAGCTCCCCACAATACATACACTCGTATTGACTGCATACACCTGTCTGGTGAACTTGCCAACACCACAACACATTCAGAAATAACCCAGATCACATGGTCAGACCATGATCTGATGCTGGCTGAAATCCAATAGGAAAACTTACCAACCAAGGGGGGGAAATGGCGCTGTAATGGGAGTCTTTGGAAGGATGCAGTCTTCAAGGCTGAAATGGAGACTGAAATTACTGAATTCCTTAAAACAAACGACACAGGTGAAGTCTCCAAGCAGATAGTGTGGGAAGCGGGGAAAGCCATCTGGAGAGGGATCTTAATAAGGGAAGGGTTAATAACAAAAAAGGGAACGAAATGTAATTGAGCACAGATTAAGATCCGAAATTTGTCAACTAGAAGGTGACATCAAAAAGGGAGGGGGAATTTACCATCTAAAAATCAAAGAGGCAAAGGGCAAGAGGGAAGAATTGAAATTATTGGAACATGAACAAATAGTCCACAAACTCAGAATGTTGAAACAAACCTTCTATGAAAAGGGGGATAAGGCGGATGCACTAGTGGCTGCTGGGCTCCGAGAGCAGAGCGGAAAGTGGTGGAGATCGTCGAAGATGACCCTAAAACAAAGCACACTCACCCCACCATTCCCGAACGCTTCGCTAACTTTTATGAGAGCCTATACGCCTCAGAAACAAACCACGACCAATCAGAAACAGAATCATACCTGTCCCTGATCAATATGCCCAAAATACAGAGACTAGATTCAGAACAGCTGGAATCCCCTATATCAGAACAAGAGGTCCAAGACGCAATAAAGAGATTAACCTTGGGCAAATCCCTGGGGGAGGATGGCTATACAGCAGGATTCTATAAAACGTTTAGCACACAACACACGCCATTTATGACAGAACTCTTTAATGAAGTAATAAAAACTGGGAACGCCCCTGATTCCTTCACCCGTGCACTGATTACAGTGATTCCTAAGGAAGGGAGGCACTCCAATAAATGTGGATCATATCGCCCAATTTCTGTGCTTAACCTAGACGCATGTGCCTGGGGATACACGAGAGTCCTAACTGCGAGGTAGGAAACACTAATGCCACAGCTCATACATCCTGACCAGGTTGGGTTTATATTAGGGAGGCAGGGAGCTGATACAATGCGCAAAACTCTTCATCTTCTCCACACATCACAGACATTAAATAACGACCCAGTCCTCTTTTCGGTTGACGCAGAAAAAGCCTTTGATAGGGTAGAATGGGGATTTCTGAAAGCAGTGCTACGTAAAGTCGGTATAGGCCCAATATTTATAAGAGCAATACATTCAGTGTACACAGCCCCCAAAGCATCAATTTTTGGGAATGGAGAATACTCCAGATGGTTTAACCTGGGACGTGGAACCCGCTAGGGATGCCCCCTCTCCACTCTTCTTTTTGCACTCTCCCTAGGACCCCTTGCACAGGCCATGCGAACAGACCCCATGCTGGAAGGTATTTGTCTAGGAACGACGGAGTATAAAGCAGCTCTCTACGCTGATGACATACTCCTGCAAATCACTAACCCCATGACATCCATCCCCCGAGCACTATCAATGCGAGAAGAATATGGTCGGCTCTCAGGGTTCAAAATAAACAAAAATAAATTGATACTCTTTTGCTTACAAGGACAAAAAGAAGAAAATGAGGACACATTTTCCACACTACGCCTTGAGATTGAACATACTAAATTACAATACCTGGGGATACAGATTACCAGACATATAGACGATCTTTACGAAGCAAACTTCCCTCCTCTCCTCCAAAAATTTCATGCAGACCTAACTAGATGGAACAAACTGACGATATCTTGGCTGCGACGTCTTAACCCCATCAAAATGGTATGCCTCCCCCGATTTCTATATCACTTTCAAATGTTGCCCATTAAGATGCCAAGAAGCTTTTTTGCAGAAACCAAGAAAACCATTGTGAAATTCCTCTGGCAAGGGAAGAAAGCGAGAATCCCGTATGTTACCCTAACACTCCCAAAAGATAAAGGTGGGGTAGAACTCCCAGATCTACAAAAATACTATGAGGCATCCCAACTCTGGGTACTAATCCCTCACTTACGTAACCACAAAGATATCCAGTGGGTACACATGGACAACCATTACCTCTCGCCGGAAACAATACCTGAATGGCTATGGTCCCCCAGGAAAAGGTTTCATAATAGAACCAAAGGCCACCCAATTTTGAGCGTCATATGGGACATCTCGAAACTGGGCAAACACATGCACAAAATCACCACGTGGCCATCCCGCCTAAGCCACTTATGGTCCCCTGGTATCAATAACCACATTCCTAATGTAGACCGATTTCAATCATGGTACGAAGCAGGCTTGGAGAGAGTGGGGCAATTACAAAGGGAAGACTCCTTCATAACATTACCAGACTTGACGGAAGCTCTGGGAATAGGCCCTCTGTCCACGTTCCAGTATATACAAATAAAAGGTATCCTAACGAAACCAATATGGAAGCCCAAATTAATGAGAGACCTTACTCCCCTTGAAACGATATTGGACACGAGATGAAGGCCTAATATCAGCACTGTACAAAGAGTTGATTATTGCAGGTGGAGGGTCCACAGACACGCTCAAAGGCCGATGGGAAAGAGACCTAGGCGAACAGATAAGTATAGACACGTGGGAAACGATATGTGATGCAGCCACCCACACATCCATTTCAAATCAATACAAGCTACATGCTATCAAGCTCTTACACAGGTGGAGGTATGACCATGTCCGGCTTTCCAAAATGTTTCAAACAGCTAACCCAAAATGTTGGCGAGGGTGTGGGGAAAACGCCGATTATTGGCACATGTGGTGGGGATGCGCCCAGATAAAGGTTTTTTGGGATGAGGTTTTAGGATGGATCAAGGACATAGATGGCATATCCCGGGTGGCTGACCCCTACCTTATACTGTTTGGTCTTGAGAGGGATGAGGAAGACTGGAATAAGATTAGAGGCCTAGCTCCTCAGCTGTTATTAGCTGCCCGAGCAACACTTGCAATGAAATGGAAATCCAAATCCACCCCCACCAAGAATTAATGGATTAATGTTGCCACCAATATATGTATAAAGGAACTGATTACTGCATCATTGCATGGGAAGTCACCACAGTGTGAGGCCATATGGATGGACTACAAGAATGAACACCCCCCTAAGGGGCTGTTCCGTTGACCAGCCAAAATCTACGACTACAATGTACACGAGGCGGCTAGGTGATCAAAGCGAAGAAATGCAACAGCCTCACGGACAATTGTCTTGAAACAAATCCCTACACTCTGAAAACATTCAAAAGACTGTGACCCATTAAAAGAACACGCCAAGAAGACCAAGAGATTTACTATTCGACCTGTAGGGGGTACGGGGGAGGGGAAATGGGAAGGGGGGAAAAGTCATGTAGGACTATAATAGCTGGATGGAAGAAACATGTAAACATAATCTCGTAGCATTATTGGAATTCTTGTTTTCGCTATGTAACTCTGAGATCATAATTGTGTTATGTAACGTGACTTTCAATTTAAAATGTTAATAAAACCAAATTTACAACAAAAAAAAGGTTGGGCGATACGCACAATCCTTGTGGCACCCTGCAAATGACAATGAACTCCTCAGACCAGGCATCCTCAAAGAAAACACTGGCTCTGCGATCTGCCAAAAAACGATTTCACCCATTCAGTGGCTGCAGTGGAAACATTTGCTGCATCCTGTATTCTCTCCGCCAGGATGGTATGATCCACCAGATTGAAATGGGCAGAGAGATCAACGAGCTTAAGTATGGTGGTGTTTCCCTTTGGCATGAACTGCCGTATATTTGTTTTAAGTTTGAGTAAAGTAGCCTCTGTACTATGAGCTCGTCTAAACCTGATTGTTTGGACCCCAGGATGTCATGTTCAGATAGAAAGCTCTCAATCTGCAGATGTGTCCCTTTATCCAGAAATATTAGCAGGGAGGGCACATTTGTAATAGGTCGAACATTTCCAGATATACCAAGGGTAGGGGGGGTTGTTTTATTAGTGGCAAGATCCCGGCTTGTTTTATGTCACTAGGGCCAAGGTTCTCCCTAAATGATGTATTAACAAATTTGGTTATGCTGGGTACCACCTGGGGTGGGCACAAGCCTTCAAGATAATAGCAGGGCAAACGTCACCTTTACAGTTGGGAGGTTTTCATTTGCTAAGAATGTCAGCAAGGTTCTGCTCAGAAATTGTCTGAAAGACACATATAATGATCAGATCTGGAAAGCAAAAGAGTCGCTCCATCCTTTACATCTAAACTTTTTGCTCGGAGACTTTGCAGAAGTAGTTCAGAGGAAGTGTTTGCAGCATTATTTGGTTATATATAATTCTATTGCAAATAACCTTTAACTTTTTACTCATTTGCATATCTGCAAGACATTTTCCAAAGACGTTTTCTGTCATCGATAGTGTAATAAGAGATGTCTTCAGTGAGGTCATCTGTGATGTGGTCTGTGATGTCAACAGTGTGCTCATGGGATCTGTAATGGAGGTGAGTTAGACTTAAGGTGGTGTCTCTTCTAACCATGACCACATTTGAAAGGCTGTGTTGCATTACATCAACGCCCAAGCACTACTGTCACTTGAACTAAAGTTTATACAAATGAATAACCACTGAAAAGTCATAAAATGCATCATTGCGAGGATACTGTGCTATATTAGTTGCTACTTACGAGCTCAGAAAAACGGAAAACACATTTTGCGATATCAATTTCTGGATCCACATGTTGTCGAAGATTGGAGTGGCTTCATCAAAAGCATTGCTGGGATATCCCAGACCCAGGACCCCATCAAATTCCATATCATTGTAGAATTCCCCTTCAGTCTGGCATAGACCGATCATCTGGTTCTTGACTTGGATGGTTCCTACCTGGAAGGAAAGATGACAAGAAGCACCGCCGGTAAGATTGCAGGAGGGAGTTGAGCACCTTATTGGGTGGCAGTGAGAGTCAACAAGCAAAGCATTTGAATTGACCCATTTGATTGCTTTCTCAAGAGGATATAACAATCTATGACCTGCAATTGGATGTTTTCCTATGAATTAATTGATCCTGTGTTGTGATGTCAGTGTTGAATGAAGTATGTCAATGCAAGTGTGTCTGGGAGCTGTGGAATAGATTTCGGTTGACTGAGCAGAGCATGGTTTCAAGGAACTATCGCCCATTTGTTGGGGAAGACTACTTATTAAGTGACTTGGAAACGTGGACCCCTTTCTAATATTAGTGAGTTCATATAGTGGGGCTCAGCAGATTCCACAGCAAAGTAGAACAATGCAACACATTTAATTTCCAGCTTTTGAAGGGCTGCACTGAGAATTGTATAATTGCTCTACTTAACGTGCAGGCAGTCCTCACGCTGAAAATGGAATAAACTGACTGAGCTCTGATAACATCACCAAATGCACTTTGATGGGATTTTTAGGGCACATGTAGGTATTGCGATCGGCCATACCATGGTGGGATATTGTCTACAAAACATTTTTGCAGATCACTCTAAAAGGTTTCATCCCAAAGTGACTGCTCTTCTGAGCCAGAGAAACACATTCCTATGGGTACCTCTGTGGACGGGACATTTGGCTCATGTCGCGATTCTGGTGGTCACAGGGACCCACTGGAGTTCCATCGATGTGGCGCTTTTCATATGCAATGGGTCTTGCAGGCCAACACCCTGCTTCTTAGAACATGCCTTCTTCCTCCCGCGTGTGTACACCGACGTGGTCACTAAATGTCTACAGCACCTTTCCCTTCCCATCCCTTTCTTCATTACTTGATAAACCTTAGTAGTTCTCTATCGGATGTAACTTGTCTATTTTCATTCTATTTGCCAATGATTTATAAATGAGTGATGGATACTTTTTGCTGATCATTTATTATATACACACCCACCAATACCCCATTTAAATCTACTGTTTTGCCACCGTGATTTTTGATGGAATAATGTAAATTAACTCAAGGCTCCCTCTGAATTGAAATGACCCGGGCGGTTGCCTGGAACCAGACCTGACATCCTGACCAAAAGGAAGGGGCTCCTACTTGAGTAGCATCTCATCAGAAGATTTTTTGGGAAATAGTATTTTTTCATAGTATTCCCATATCGATACTCTTGCACCTATCAAGCATCTGTACTGTATGCTAAATGACACAAGAGTATTGCTAAATGACATGCAATAAAAACACTTGCCAACATCTTCAATTATCATCAATCATAGAACTTCAGTCAAATATTGTAATTTGATGAAATACCTTTCAGATCCTGCATGTGTCGGCAACCGTTGCTTTCCCAGATGTTTTGGAGTACAACTCCCATGAGTGCTAGCCAGCATAGCCAATGTTACATAATCATGAGGGTGCAAAACATCTGGAGAGTGACAGGTTGCAGACCCCTGCTTATTGTTTGCTGACAATCCAGAAGGTGTTTGCTACCAATGCTCAACCCAAAAGAGGTTGACCACACGTGTCACGTATGTGCATGAATGTGTAGTGGTAGTGATTAAAAAGTACTGAGTTTATGAATGGCATTTATGGGTCAGAGCAAGTCTTGGCCAAATAGGTTCCAAAGGAAATTACTAAAATGTGAGATGGAGTCAACAGATATCTCAATGCATAACTATCAGCATTTGCCTGTGAATGTCTCCAGGATGAGTAGTGAAAACTGGCATTGCCTCTAGGCTGATTAAGAATGCCTCAAGATGTAGGTCTAGTTGAGGAGAAAATACGCCATCTTGCAAAAGCAGAGCAAAGGTTAAGGCTGAGGCGAAGCCACATTCTGCTATGCCTTCCTTTCTAGAGAAGTCCAAGCCAACACTTGAATAGCAACTCATGAAATGTCGGTCCAACCCTCTCAATCTTCAATTGGCACTCTAATCTATCCTTGTCAGAAGATTTCCTTTCTACTTTTGCAGAGAAATGCTTTGAAGCCTTCTAAAGATTGGACTGAACTATAACAGAACCTCAGAGAGTGTTTTTGGGAAGGGAAGACCCGAGCAAGGGAAGCTGCTTTTGGGGAAGCCTTTGTTCTCAGTGAGGTAGACATGGTATGCAATGATATGATTTCATTTTAATAAAGTGCCTTTACACAAGTGTTTCTAGGTACCACAAGACAAGGGAGGGTAGACAGAGGGATGATAAGGCAACAATCTTACTAGGCCTTGTGACATTCAGATCATGCAAGTGCAATGAGAAAGTGCAATGGAGATGGTGAGTTGAGAAGTGCAGGGAAGGGGCAAGGCAGAAGTACAGTCAGGCTCTAAGTGCAAGGATGGCAGAGGACTACACAGGTTCAGTCTGAGACCGGAAGTGCTGGTTGGGTCAGAAGGCAGTGCAGGGTGACGGGTGAAGGGGGCCTGGGGGTGTGGCACCCTGTGTGAATCTGAGGACAACCACGCCACCAGTCAGGATGAGCAGAGGAGGGGGAGCGAGAGAAGGAAGAAGAGAAGAGGAAGGTCTTGAGCAGAGTCCGGACATCAGGTGGTTCGGATCAAGCCTGAGAGGGGCAGGGAGGCCATTCCAGAGGGAGGCATCTGCTGAGGAGAGAGATCTACCCCCCTCTTTGTTTGGAGAAACGTCTGACCCGCAGAGAGTTTGAGGAATCTGAGCGGAGAGCTCTAGAAGGAAGGAATTTTGGAAGAAAGTGTGGATATAGAGAGTACCACAGCCCCAGAAAGTCTTGTGGATGATGCAGAGGGTCTTGAATTTGATCCTCACAGCCACCGGGAGACAGTGAAGAGATTTTAGAGGTGGGGTGATGCAGTCTCTGGGATCGAGGCCAAGGATAAATCTCATAGTCCTAATCTGGATTAGTTGAAGAGTATGAAGAGTAAAATTAGGAAGATTGATAAAGAGACTGTTGCATTAGTCCGCCCTGCAGAGAACCAGAGCTCTGGAGACAGTGAGCTTCTGTGGGAAAGTGAGAAAAGGTAGGATACATCTGAGTAGATTAAGTTGGAAGTGGGCCTTCTTTTCATGGTCTGTTATGTGAGAAGAGAAGGAGAAAGTGGAATTGAAGATGACACTGAGGTTTTTTGCCTCATAGTAGGGTTAGGGGAGGTGGCACAAGGAGGGCGGCCAGCGGGAGAGAGGCAGGAGCAGGGGCCCAATGAAAAGGATCTCAGTGTGCTGGCATTAAGGCAGAGATTGTTGGAGGCACACCATCCCTGAATAGCGGATAGATAGTCAGGAATGAGGGCGGAGGGAGAGGAGGCTGACGGTAGCCTGAAAGAGAGCTGTGTGTCATCAGCATAACACTGCAAGCTAGAGGAGAAAGTAAAGATCAGATGTCCCAGGGAGGCCAGGTAGACATTGAAGAGCCAGGGTGAGAGGAGCCCTGGGCAACACCACATGTGGAAAGAGAGGTGGTGTAGAGAAAGGGCCCACATTGGACCTGGGGGGGGTTAGTCCAAGAGGAAGGAGGTCAACCACGCCAGAGTCTGACCAGTGATGTCAAGGTTCACACTGAGACAGCTGATCAGGGTGGCATGGTTGACCATGTCAAAGACAGAGGAGAGGTCAGGGAGGATAATGACAGAATGAGAGCTGGAGTCGAGGTTGGAGAGGACATCTTCACAGGTGTTCAGGAGAGCAGTTTCCGTGCCTCTGGCTGACCTGAAGGCAGACTGGTGCTCATGGAGATACCCAGCAGATTCAGTGTGGAGGTTTAGCTGAGAGATGGCCAGTTTCTCCAGGAGTTTGGCCGGGAAAGGAATGATAGAGATCGGGTGATAGTTGGCTGGGCAGGAAGGATCAGCATGCTTTTTCAAGATAGGGCACTCAAGGGAGTACTTGAGAAGAGAGTGGAAAGATACAGTGGCAAGGCAATGATTGCAGAAACCAGCCCCGGCTGGAGCAAGGAAAATAAGTTTTCCTTGATGGATCTGGAAGAGTAGGAGAGCACCTGTTTGAATTAATTTTCAAAGACCGGACTTGTCTACAAACATCATTAAGTATTATAGGAGAGAGAGAGGAGAGAAGGAGTGAAGAGGAAAAGGTGGCCAGAGGGGGCCTGAGAGAGGCAGAGGGAGAGAGATGAGGAGAAGAGGATAGCGTGGACAAGATGTCCTGCATTTTAGTGGTGAAGTGAGAAGCCATGGCCGTACAGAGGGTCCGGGAAGGAATAGGAGAGGTAGAGACTGCAGTCAGATTGGCCAGCTCCTTGCAGATTTTAAAACATTTGGCCATGCTGTTAGGGTCCTGTTAGGGTCCCCAGAAACATGGGCTTGATTGTGCGCCCTCTTCTTGGAGAAGATGGAGACTCTGTTTTGTCTTTGGCTGACTGACATGAAATGACTTATCCAGCGATTTCTGTGAGGATTCACCAAGGAAGCTGCCGAATGAACAGGTCCTTGTAAGGGCTTCCTCGTTAACAACAAGGACCCGCCCCTATTGTCTAATGTTAAACCCATATAAAGGATTCCTCGGCATGTCTTGCAGACTCACTCTAAATTAAGGATATCATCTAGAACATTTAGAGTCAAAACGAAATTTGCAATTAAGTACAACTAATATTGTAGCTTAAACACAAAAGCTGTCCTTTAAAGTCCTCCTGAGGAACCAGTATCAATACTGCTGGAGGAACACGTGTAGAGGACCTAGTAACCAAAGACTATTCACTGATATTTTCTTTATGACTCTTTTTACTGCAAATAGACTTTAATAACTTACAACATAAAAAAGTGACTCTATCAACACATGTTTTCTGTCCTAACACAAACATATGGACTTCATGTCTGGTGAGAACATGTTTGCTCTCTTTTCCTAAAGTATTGCCTTTGGAGCAGGTGGCAGGCCAGTTTGTCAGAGGATGTGCCGAAGCCCTCCACTCTGCTTGCGTTTCAGAGCGGCCAGCTCAGAGTCATACCAGGAATTGCACTTGGAGGCAGGTTTCAGATGGATCCTCATGACAGGGGAAAAGATATCGAGAGCATTGGAGATAGATAGATGAAGGTTGGAGAGGTCTGTGTCAGAGTGGGAGTCAGCTGCAGTGGTAGGAGGAGAAGAGAAAGAAGAGACAAAAGCGGCAAATGACACCGCTTCATAGGTCGATTGACCGCAAAGGAAGGTGGTAGTGCCGGGCTATGTTTTGTTATCGGACAGAAAGCTTCAGGTGAGAATAAAGCAGAAAGTCGTCAGTCCAAGAGAGAGGAGTAGTGAGAGGGTTAAAGAAGGAGAAAGGGTAGCAAAGTTTGCGGAAAGGCCCAGAGTGGTCTGAGGCATCCAAGTGGATGTTGAAATCCCAGAACAAGAGAAGCTTAGCGGTAGAGGCAAGGAGAGAGGAGGAGAGATCAGCCCATTCAGAGAGGAAGAGGGTGACCTGGCCAGCTGCCCTGTAGAAGGTGACTAAAGTCAAAGAGAGGCCAGGAGAGATAGAAAGCCTTCAGGCCAGGCATTATATTGAGGAGTAAGCCTGGGTGAGAATGATAGAGGGAGGGACCCACTCAGGAAAGATCACAACCACTCCACCTCCGAGCCAATTGGTCCTGGGTTTGTAAAATATCTTGTATCCCTCAGGGAGAGAGAGTGTCACAACCTGTGACCGAGTTGGCTGTGAATCAAGTCTCAGTGAGAGCGAGGACATCCAGATCAATGGCTTTGAGGAGGAAGCAGATGTTAGAGGAGTGTTTTACAGCACAGCGAGTGTTGACAGTAGCTATGTGGACGAGGTTGCCACTTTGGAAAGACGTTCAGGGTGGGGTACTGGAGAGAGGCACACCCAGTGGAAGCGGGGATCAAGACAGTGCAGAGGTAGAAGGAGGGGCAGATGGTCCAGGGAGGGGGAAGAGGAGGGGGCCAGAGAGGAGACAGCAAAGGTGGAAGGGAGTGGCAGAGGAGCCAGAGAGGTAGAGGAGGAAGGTGGCTGAGGGGCCAGAGAGGTGCTAGATAGCGTAGCATGAGGTGGGAGGAAGTTGATAAGACATGAGAGATGCCTATCCAGGAGGAGGAGGTTGAGCTGAGTGCCCTGGACTTCCATAAACATTAATGATGGTTTCGGAGGACAGGAAGGCCAGCAAGAGGACCTTCCATCTTGTGCCACCATTAATGGGAGATGAAGAGAAAAGAGAGAGAACAGCGACCATATGTAAGGTCCAAAGATCGGGAAAGGGAACGACAAAGAGGATGTCAGTGATAGTCGGTCTGGAGGAGGCACTGACATGGGTGTGAGTGATAGGAAGGCCTCGATTGGAGGCCAGGATATCCTTCTTGAATGTATTCCTTCTAGACTTTATGAGAGGGATTGGAGAGGTGATAGAAAATCAGTTAGAGAAGATGTGTGGGACTAAGATCACCATAGAGGGGTATTGCTAGAAGAAAGGAGAGGGAGACGAGTGAGGAGAGGAAGCACAGCACAGAACTACACAACACAGAATATACCAGGTTGGGGCATTGCAGGGGCAGGTCACACAGAAGGAGGCACAGTAAGGAATGGACTGAGAAACAGAAGCATATAAACTTAATAGTGGGAGCATGTACGCAGGGGAAAAGGCAGAGGAGGCAGACAGGTAAATTACAACCAACAACTACCAACAGTAAACACAGAGGGGGGACCTAGAGAGGGAAAACAGACCTAGGGGGCACAACAGAAGCAGAATGGAAAGTAGAACCAACAATTAACAACATAAAACAGAGGGGGGAAACTAGAGAGGGAACAAGACCCAGGCGGCACAACAGAAGCAGATTGTAAAGTAAAACCAACAAATACCAACAGTAAACACAGAGGGAGAGCCGAGAGAGGGTACACAGACCTAGGGGCACAACAGAGGCAGAATGTGAAGTGCAACCAACAATTACCAACAGTAAACACAGAGGGGGAGACTATAGAGGGAAAACAGAATTAAGGGGCACAACAGAGACAGAATGTAAAATACAACCAACAATTGCCTAAAGAAATATAGAAGGAGGAACCTAGAGAGGGAAAAAACATAGAAGGCACAACAGAAGCAGAGTGGAGCTAACAGATCAGGAAGAGCACACCCAGAGGGGGAAAAAGAGCAAAAGAAATAGCAGGGATCACAAAGTGAGGCAACCATGAGAGAGGAAGCTTAATGGGTGCGTGGAGACAGTGTACATTGAGCCAGGTATTTAAGTGGAGGTATGTGAAAAGGCAGAGCAGTTTAGCAGAGAGCAGTAATAGCTGCTCCCCCTGCTTGCACCTTTCTTAGTGTACAGTCACTGATGGTTGACAGGGGCGCAGTGTACTTGCACGCTGAGCTGCACCACTTCGTCGCAAAACACCTGCATCACACAACACCGCACCCTTGGCCTGCGTGGGCTTTGCCGCAGAGTGTCCGATCCCAGATTCTTAAAGGATCCGATGTGTAGAACGTAGCACAGCATGCATGACATGAGTGATGGCAAGGCAGCAGGGAAGCTCTGGCACAGGGAAGATTATTTCTACCATGTTCGATTCTTCCTACATGCTTCACTCTGCCCCAAATTGACTTTGTTAGAAGCAATGCACTTTGGTAATTGCTCTTAAAGATAATTGACAATCTTCTGGAGGGATGATTTACTGTTCACTGCTGGGATTTGAATGTTTTCTTATTGAAATTAGGAAGTACATATACATCCTAGGGCAGTGAAAGGGTTAATCTTACCCCACACATTCTCCTAATATGACAGAGGGCCTTCATCCTAAGAGATTGATTGACGATGCCCCCAACTTGTGTGTGAAATATATCATTGAGGGCATGCATAACCTGGTCTTTGCCCAGCCACTGGGCACCACACCGACACATGGCGACACAGCCTGGTCGTCTTCTGACCCGTTATCAGTCACCTACATTTCTTGGATTTCCCCCACTGCTCTAACCATGCAATTGTCAGTTTCTAAAACATGATTTAAAACATAATTATTTACTGGCTCTCTGAAGTGCATTCCTGAGAAAGGGCCATGTAATGGCTCTCAACAAAACAGAGATCATAAATCAAGACACAATTGTTTACAAAGTACAAAGTGGCAGACCTCCCTGTATTTCTTTAACATATAACAATGACCGAGAATCCATTGAGTGACATCATCACACTTGCTGGCCATTCCATCACTCACATACAAAAGAGTTGGTGGTATATACCTCAAGGTCCAGGGTACTTAGTGGCTGCCCTCCCTGTTTGCTTGTTTGTTTGTTTGTTTGTTTATAGTGTGCACCACACACACAAGGTAGCTGGGCGCCTAACAAGGATATGCAGTTTCATAGTTACACACAGCGAAAATATAATAGGCAATACAGAATATATAACATATATACAAAATACACAGTAAGAAAAAACAGAATAAGTAATTTACAGGTAAAGGTCATTAGCATTATTTATAGCAAAAGAGACTTTGTACAGATAGGGGAGGCAACATCATGTGTGAGGTACGAGGACATGCTGAGCAAAGTTCAGATGGAGGGGGGCTAATGAGACTGGTAGGGAGCATTGTTAGTAATGAGCCGGTTCTTCATATGTTTCCTAAAGTTGTGGAAGGATTGATTAGCTCTTAATGTTGAGGGGAGAGCGTTCCAAAGTTGGGCGGCAAGGACCAGGAAGCTGCTGCTGTCTGCTTTTTGAGTTTGTATTTAGGAACTTGTAAACATCCCGAGTGGAAGATCTGGTGAGTCGAGCGCAGTGTTTCATAGAGAATATATCGGGGAGATACTGTGGGAATGAATTATTGAGGCATTTATAGGTTAAAGATGCAGTTTTAAGTTGCATTCGGTCCTTGATGGAAAGCCAGTTATTGTCCCTTCTTATAGTGGAGATGTGTTGTCTCCGAGGAATACTCAAGGCTGTTCTGAGAGCGTTATTCTGCAGGATCTGGAGTTTCTTGGTAATGTGTTTATTAGCCCCTAGCTATTGTGCATTACAATAGTTGATTTTGGATAAGACTAAGGCTCTGGCCAGAGTAACACAGCTTTGTGTGCAGAGGAAGGGTTTCCAGGCCCGAATGAGCTTGCAAGTATATGCAGTTGCAGAGGCTCTTGCATTGACCTGTTTGCACATGTTAAGAGAGGCATCTAGGTAAAAGCCCAATGTTTATACCTCGCTGGTGACTTTAATATTGTTTCCATCAATATTAAAGGATCGGTATTGGTCGCCCAGTTGGGCAATATTGATAGGGGTGGCTAGGAGGATGAGCTTTGTTCTCTCATCATTCAGCCAAAGGCCATGTGTGGCCATCCATGCCTGAATGATAAGGTAGATTTTGTTTATCAGGGCTAAGTCCCTGTCATAGTCACCTGCCAGTGGAATAAGGATCTGGGTGTCATCTGCATAGTTTGTGTAGGTGACACCCAGATGATCTAGGTCATAAAACAGTGGTTTGGTAAATGCATTGTACATGGTGGGTGATACACATGATCCCTGAGGGACTCCACAAGATATGGGGATGGGGTTTGCTGCGGCCGATGCAGAGAAAACTCTCCTAGACCTATTGTTTAAGAAGGACTTGATCCAGGCTGTTGCTTCTGGTGAGAAGGGTGCCGTTGTGGAAAGGTGCTTACACAGAATCTTGTGATCAACCAAATCAAAAGGAGCCGATAGATCCAGTAGGAGCAAGAGGGCTGTGTTTCCTTTATCTTTTAGGTCGTCAATTTTTATCTTAAGGTCAATCAAGGCTGTTTCTGTGCCGTGTTCAGGCATGAAGCCTGATTGACGGAGTAGCTTGTTGGACTCCAAGAAGTTTTGTATCTGATTGAGGCTGCTTTGTCTATAATCTTCAACAAGAATGGGACTGTTGTGATTTGTCTGAAATTTGTAGGTATACTAGGGTCGAGAGATTTTTTTATTTTTTTAAAAGAGGAAGCACCCATGAGTTCTTCAAATTGGTAGGTATGGTGCATGTATGGAAGGAAGTATTAATAAGCAATGTGATAAAGGGAGCGAGTATGCTTGCTGCATCCTTGATGACAGACGCTGGGCATGAGTCCCCTTGGCAATTTGATGGTTTGAGGGAAGCTATCATTTGTAACACCAAGTAGGGCGATACTGGAGTGAATTTAAATCGTTGGATCAAGGTAGGAGTGTTAAGGCTTTGTTTATGAGTATTATCTTGCAGTGGCAAGTTAAGTTTTTGTTCAATGATTTCTTTTGGAGCAGCATAATTTTATTGGATAAGGCATTCTGGATTTTTCTACACCAGATTTGGTCCTTGGAACAATGATCTGTAGGGGGGGTGGGTGATCTGAGCTCATAAATATGGTAAAGAATGCTCTTGTACTAGAACTGCCTTTATCAATCTGTTCATTATATCTATCACGTTTTGTTACGAGAATGTCTTCTTTATAGTTAGCAGTAATTTTTAAGAGGACATCTTTGTTACTGGTGGATGGGTTATTTTTACAAATAGTTTCAAATTCCGTTTTTCTTTCCTTAGGTCTTTAATTTTAGGGGTGAACCATGTGTTCAGGTGAGCAATCAGCTTACTCTTGCACATGTTTAAGGGTGCGATAGAGTCTAGTGCATTGTTGATGGTTTTATTGTACAGCTCCAGTAATTCCTCAGGGTCAGTATGTAGCAGTGGTTCAGATAGGGGTTCAAGAAAAGGCTTAAAGTTGTCTACCGTGATGTTTTTCTTGTTTCTGGTTGGCATGGAAGGAGCAATGATGTTCATTTTCAAGGGGGGTGTAGAGTCTAGCAGATTGAATGTCAATAGGCAGTGGTCCGTCCAGGATAAGGGTTCAATAGATATTATATTGGTTGAGCAATTAAGGTCTGCTACCCAATCAATAATTCTTCCTTTGCCATGTGCGGGTAGGAGAGCTCTCTGTGTGAGGGCTAGCTCAGTCAAGGAATTGGCTAGAATCAATGCAAAGTAGTCAGAAGGGTAATTAAATCCTAGATTAAAGTCACCTACTAGGAGGATTTGTGATGAGGGTTTGGTATTGGTAGAGATCACATTGTTGATTTCTTCTTCAAAGGAGCCTATGGGACCCTGGGGTCTGTACGTCTTCAACATATAATAATGACCAAGAATACATTGCGTGACAACGCCCCACTTGCTGGCCATTCCATCACTCACGCACAGAAGAGTTGGTGGTATAGACCTCAAGGTCCAGGGTACAAGATGACAGCCCTTCCTGTACATCTTCAACATATAACAATGACCCAGAATCCATTGCGTGACATCATCTCACTTGCTGACAATTCCATCACTCACTTACAGACAATTTAGAGTTAAATACCTCAAGGTCCAGAATACAAGGTGACAGCCCTCCCTGTACTTTTTCAAGATATAACAGTGACCGCAAATCCATTGTGTGACATCGTCACACTTGCTGGCCATTCCATCACTCACGTGCAGAAGAGTTGGTGGTATATACCTCGCGGTTCAGGGTCCTCGCCTTGGGAAAGGCCTCACAGTGCATCCCAGATAAGAAGGTGACCTCATCATGTTTTAAGGGGAGGGATTGAAGAGGCAGATATTTGATGAGATGCTGCCTATTTCTCTGGAGCACCGTGCCCACATTACACATTTCACTGTGCTCTTCTGTCTCATCTTACTTCCCTGGCTAATGAAACAACTAATTGTGCCCTCTACACATATCACCCCATTGTCACGTGTTTGAAATGATGGGCCCCCGGTATACAGCCTTTCATCTAATCCGCCTACTTGAAATGACCACACTATGAATGATCAGGTAGTATTTCCATGTGGGTGTAAAGATATGCCCATTCACCAATAAGACCTCCAGGTTGCCTTTATTGCTCTCGGACACAAGCACAAACACATGTCGGCAAGTACCCAGCATGAACGCAACATGTCAATCCAGCACTGTTGCCCACCGCATTGGTCCTCCACACCTAATCTACTCGAGTTCCCCGAGGTACTGCGGCTCACGGAGTGTGGGTCCATAGAGACTGCATATGAAGTAGGCTTCTTGTGATCTTACTCATTGTGGCTAAGCACATTCCTTCAAGGACAGCCCTGGATACCAAATCTTTATCAATCCTACCTGCACCCACTGCCTTTGACCATGAAAAGCAAGAGGCAACAGAGCTATGATATATGTCCTTTTATTTAGTAACCTTGATTACAACAGAACAGTCAGTAATTCAGAGACCTTCAGCAAGAACCCTATAGGCCATAATGTACATGTAGAAGCCGGTCATTGGGGTGAAGGCACACTTTAAATCCACTTACCTGAACAGTGTCAGATCCCATGACGCCGGTTATATTTCTGGTGCTGCGGCCAATGGAAAACTTTTCACTGTTGGATTTGAATGTGGATGAAGTTGCACCACTGTACCTGTGGTGGTGTACTGCAGGAAATGATGCAATTGATTATTGTGGACATCATCGTACACAGTATGAACACATTCAATAATTCTTAAAAAGATTGTAATGTGATAGTGTGTGCAGTGCAAGATGGCTGAGTCTCCTAAACCTCCTGACCTCCCTTACATCATATTTGTCATAATGTTCACTATACCTTTGAACCAATTGGAGAAAAGGACAGATTATGAAGATGAAGGTTCGGGGAATCCCGGGAGTGGAGCAGCTCATGATAAGGCACCCGCCGGAGCCCTGTCGCCTGTGAAGCCAAAGGAAGATGGTGTGACAGAGAGGGATGGTGGCGAGGACTGTGCAATAAAGAAAGGCCAGTGGCAGACAAATCCTGCCTCCTAAATCCACATAATCCAGAGGAGCAGGTGCGTGGACCAGTAGGGGGATACATCTGAGTTGGCTTGGAGAACCTTAGGAAAGTGGGAGCCTGAGGAAAGCTAGTAAGCGTTGAGGCTGTCTCATGGTGATGTTAACTTACAACATAAGGACAATCTCCTACTCTGACTGAGATTAGGGAAACATCAAAGTGTTATAACACAAAAGGGTTATCTCGTCAGGTAAGCCATTTAATGTGAAATTCAATCGTTGCAATGGTGTGAGAATTTCAAGCGTGCTCTATATTCCACACCTTATCTCTCAAAAAGACTGTGAACTCTAATTGTCATTAACATATTGGGCAAAATTCAGACCTTTTTCATTCTTCTCCATATGTCAACAATGTATTGTTCATTTAATCAGGCACACATTTTTTCATAAAAATTACAAAACACACATCAAATATACAAAATCAAAGAAGAACCAATCACTTGGTATAAACAAATACAGGTACAGTGTTAGTTGAAGAGATTGCATTCAGACACTTCTTAACCTGCGAAAATACCTGCCCTAATTAAAATGTATGGGCTATGGGGTCTATGTAGAATTCAGATTCTAAATGTTCAAATAGGAGAAGCCTGTAGTCTGTGTGTCTAGCGTGTGCACACAGGGTACGTTTCGGCGATACTGAGTAAATTGTTCCGCCTTCTTCAGGACCAAAGTCAAGTTATTTGGATGACCCCTGAGGAGCAAAATTAAAAACAAAGAAGAGAGGGAAATAAAAATGTAATTAGATAGGGGTTCAAGGTGATGTTAAAGCACAGCAGAGTGTTGCTATTTTGTTACGTCTATGCGCAATGGGGCTCACCTGGGGCTACAGTCTTAGACCTGATTGCAAAGGGCAGCCATGAGTTTTAAAATGTGTAGGTGGGAGGTGGAAATTACCAGTGACTAAGTCATCCTCAATAACAGAGGATTAACCAATTCTCGAGTGAAGGTCACTCTAATAGACATTGCAGCATATACACGTGTTCCTACTTTTAGAAATGTTATGGCCACTCACAAGCATAATAAGCTGGAGCACAGCCCCGCAAAAAAGAAATGTGATAACATCTCTCCCCATTGAAATCCAATGAAAAACATTAGTGTGTGAAAGAATGTAAATAGTGTTACTTGCTGTATTAACAACTCGGTGTTGGAGAACAGAGTTATATATATATTTGGAAATAATTCACACAAAAACCTATGACTTAATAAGAGCTTTTTAATCAAAAGAAGCCTAATGATTAAACAAGAGTCTAATGGGATGATTACACTTTTGGCCTGGTTTTATTATGTTCCTTTTAACCAACAAAAGTTCATTATCAGCCACAACAGTGTTTAATCTAGAGGCAGTTGCTCTTGGTGTAAATGTTATACCTATTGCCAATCTATCCAGACTCCAGGCTAGCCTGATACGCCATCCCTAGCAGCACCACATCTATAACTAATATTAATCCTTGCGCAGTAGCAACTGAGCGCAGCCTGACATTTGTGGTTAGTTTGCGTTGGTTTATGGTTGAAGAGGCTCCTAACTGCTAAGCAGAGGATACTAAGGTTCTGGAGGACGTCTTGTTGCTGGGATATTCTCCATGCGGTAACATAGAACTCTCATTTCTGCAGATTTCATCTCTTGCATGTAGTGTTGGTCTTCTCAGTAACAAAGGGAATGGCTCAGAGATGTCTTGTTGGTCTTTAGAGTGTAATATGTTTATTTGCGTTTACCCCTCGGCTGCCACACTAAGTCCCTCTAAGACAGGGACTCTGCTCTGTCGGCAGCTACCTGAAAGTCCCTAAATACATATATAGATATATATATATCTGTTATATATTAGCTCACTATATATAAGTGCTGCGGTTTTTCTTTCCCAGTTTCTCAGGCTCCTCCGAACCGGAGCAACCTGAGAAACCTGGAAAGAAAAACCGCAGCGTTTTCCAACACAATATAAAGCTGCGGTTTTATTTCTAAGTTTTCCGGGCTCCTCCAGCCTGGAAAACTTAGAAAAAAAAACACAGCTAGTGCTTATTTTTTTAAAAAAATAAATAGCACTTACTGAGATTCAGCTGCAGCTTTCCTGCTCTGATCTCCGGTCCGCGTTCTCCGAGTCCCGGCACTAATGAAGGGAAAGCCACCCAGCGGTAGCCTTTGTTTACTACAGCTGGCTGGCTTTTCCTTCATTAGTGCCGCAAAAGCAAAAGCCAGCACAGGAGGGCCTCCATTTCACAAAATGGCTGCGCCCATGTGCTTGCTTTTGCAAATTTTGAATAGCTCAAAATTTTACATAGCAAGTTTTAAAAAAGAGAATGCTACTATTTTTTTTATGTTGCCTATCTATTTTTTAAATAAAATGTTTTACTAGACCATGCCTTTAAAGACAACCCGACTGTGGATGATAGGATATGGCATTTACACAAGTGTTTCAAGGTTTGGCTTAAACTTTCTACTGGCCAAATAGTGTCTACCCCCTTACTCGATACAATAACCAACGACTCGCTCCGGTGCTGTATACGAATGTAACGTTTTGCACGTTTGCAGTATTGCTCTTAAGTCTGCAGCAGTTTCTCCCATGTTGCTTCATATGTAAGGTGCCTGTCTTTTCATTGTCTCTGGTCTACCTCCCAGTTTGATCACATGCTCACAAAACGTGCTCACCACTGTCATCTTTAAATGTGCTAATGTAAGTCAATTTACATCCCGGTTCTTCAATTAAATGCAAATACAAATAGCTCAACAATGGCGCACTATCTTCAAATTAAGAGTACAGAAACAATTATTCTCAGTTTCTCATTGTATCAGCTCTGCCCTAATCATTAAAGCCTAAGACGATGTGAGGCAGCTGGATAACAGCCAATGAGGTCTCTTGATGGTGGTACATTTGAAAGTGCCAACCAAACATGATGTCATCTCAATTCTTTTCCGTAAGGGAACAAGTCAACAGTTCTGTTCTTGTTTACACAACCGACAAAACAACATAAAGTGCATTAGGGTCTTAATGTCTTGTGACCCACAGGAACAAACCATTGCAGCAGAGTGGGACACGGACCATCTTCACCAAACAGCATTTATTGGTATTAAATTCAACCTAACTTGTGTGAGAATCGGTCCATAACTCTTATCGAGGACGGACCTGCGATAACTTGCCATGCCTTCTGGTGGCGCTATTGACTCACTGATAGTCCACTCCCATAAGCTTAATTTATTCACCTGGGATCACTCCTTCCTCAATTGAACCAGGTGCCGAGACGGAAGCTTTCAAGTTGGATCGTGACATATTTCAGCCAAGGTACTTTCTGGACATTCCAGGTGGAAAAGGCATCTCCGTTGATTTCATGAGTCAGTTTCACCGCCTCAGTCATCCATGATGAACCCCAGAGCGATCCTGGGAGCCGCAGGAGATCACTCACCTAGCATATTCCCAACTCTGTGTGCACTACACATGTGTGCTAGTGTTGGGAGATCCTGGTAGGTGGCAGAGGAAGGGATTGTGTACTGTCTGGAGTTCTTCTCCATAACCCATTACCTCTGCACCATAACTTCCAGTGGGTCGTGCTTAGGAGAAATCTCACGCTCATGTTGACTTGGACGTCTTGCCAGCACCTTGGCGAACCTGTCAATATCACTGATCACCTGCCACAGTTTTAGAATCTGTGTTCTTACTTGGGCAGCATCCAATGACAGGTTCTTATGTCACCAGATCACAAGATATCAGCATAATTGCACATCTATAACCTTTGGTCCTTGCAGAAAATAGTTTTGCAAGCAGTCTTTATTTTTGGCTACAGTCTTCACAATCGTTTTTTTATTTACCCTGTTCACACATACACAAGAGCATCCAGTGTCAAAGTCAGCAGTGCAACATCACGTGCACAACTTAACAAAGCCACACTGCTGGAACTTCTCTCTGGAGTTTCCAGTGTCATTTTGCCCATGGTTGTGTTCAAGAAATTGGTGTTTCGATTAAGGAAGACAGGTGCTAAGACACAACGCTTGTCATACTCCACTGCATATAAATGCATAAGGCGATTTGTCATTAACTAGTGTGAAAACATACAACACAGTTATAAAAAAAGACATGTTATTATATGATATACTAATTCATCCAGTAGAAAAAACCACAATTGCCTAAAACATCATGAAACACATATGCATATACAATTTTTAGAAGTTTCCACACTTCTAACTAATACCAACACAAGGACAACCTACAATCAAAAATAGGATTATGATTTCATTACCTATATCTCTGTCTAAACATATATCAACATCAGAGATAAACCTGATATTCAGATTTCAGTATTTTCAAACGTGATGCAGTGCACGCCTAAACCCAACATGTTTCTGTCAAAACGCTCTGTTTCACATTCTTCAGGGGTATTGAAACTCGATAGTATCTCCTCAATTGAATAAGATCCATATACTAGAATTGTTCAAGTGGACCACAACAGTTCATCTACCATAACACATCTTCACAGGCTCTCACAATCTGCAATGTTTTTTTTAAAAAAAACACTGTGGTTATTCCATTGTCAGGATGGTCCTGGATTTTATAAATACGCTGACACCATGAATGTGTCGCCTCCAAATGCCACGGTCATCTTGATTCTGCACAGTTAACCATCTCTCGCTAGCCATTCGCTCAGTCAACTAGCTCGCCAACGACTGGTGGAACAAACATCCAATCATCTAGCGTGCCAGGTTCCAATGAATCATAACAAACTTCATTCCATATGGTCTATAAAATAGGGGATAACAATAGTGATAGCTGGTTGCACTGGATAGCTCACCCTTTATTCTGACATTTAGCAATGCATTGCATCAGCTGATCATTCTCCTATGAATGGTCTCCTGGTTGATTGTAGCCTTTCCCCGGTTTGTCCCCGCAATAAAAGTAATCGACATGTCGAACTTCAAACACTGATTTGAAGAAAGTAGCCCAATATCACTCACAAGGTTCAAGATCGCCCCTAATACTGTTTATTCTGCCGCTCCACTCCCTACACCCAGTGCTTCTGACCCCTTCCTTTCATTCCTGCATCTTTCCCCGCTGAGTACTGCTGAGTACTGATAACTGTGACTAAAAGATCCACAGACATGACCCTGTTTGCTACTGTTGCCCATAAGGGTGGGTGATCCACAAGATCAAAAGCGGATGTTAGGTCCATAAAGGCCACGTAGACTGACATTTCCTTTCATGGACATAGTTTGGCCATGGCTTATTGTTGCCCCACCTTCTCTGGGGAGTGCACACACACACTCAACCATCGTACATGACAGCTGCCAGGCGGGGAGAGATGAGGGTGGTTCATGGAGAGCCTTTAGCCAAGCCCTTGACATCCATCTGAGCTGACCACACCCCAACATTCAACATTCAAGAAAGTATACAGAGCTCTTCACCCTTCCAAGCCTTAGAGAGTCAAGCACAGCAATCAATGATCTACGAAGAAAAGTCCTGACCCCACGTGCCTTTGCCCATGCTTCCTGCACTCACACCACCATAACCTTTCAGCCGTGTGCTCATCTTCCTGTCAGCTACATCCCACATTCCATTGAGTTTCCATCTGTAAATAGGCACCATGTCGTGCATCACCTTTCCCTGTGCTGCCACCACCTCCCTTCAATGCTTCCCATTGGATGCAAGGAAAGCACTCTCCGGGCATCTCACCATTTGCACCAGGGACTGTCTCTGCCTCTCAGGAATTGTGGCTCAGACACACAAAAGATACTTACAGCAGACAGTGCTGTTGCAGCCCACATAGGGGACCCAGAGATTGGATGATCCGGTGTCAAACATCACAAGGAATTTTTGGGGTGGAGTTCCAATGTAAATCTTGCCAGCATAATAACTCTATTGGATACACAAAAGTAAAATATGAATTTCAGAACACAACAATAAGCTCATTTCATGGCCACTTCATTTCTGTGCACATTGAATATGGCTGATACATCTGGTTTAATGCTAACAATAATTATCCCGTGCTAGGTTTCCACTTTATAAAGCACACACATAGTTATATACATATTCAGTGAAAACATTTTGTTAAGGGTGTAAAGACTGGAGGGGGTTGTCTGTACTCCAGCCCTCTGTTTGGCAGAGTATTAGCACAGAGCACCGCAGCCAAGATGCTCTATAAGGTAGCTATGGACGAGCAATCAAGCTTAAGCTCTCAGGAGGTGATTGTTGGCCCCCACTTTGACCCCGGCACGCACATGCAATGACAACTCTGGAGCCAACTTTGGTACCAACCTTACTTTATTCCTCTCATTCCATGACTGCCTTCCCTTTCCCTTTGCCCCTCCCTTAACTCCCTCCTCCTGCTCCCTCCCAGCATTACGTGCCCTCTTCCTCTTAAAGGGGGCCCATTCTTTATTCACTCACAACACCTCCCCCTCGCTTAATATGAGACTTCCCGGGCTACATCCGTTTGATCAGCCGTTAGAGTCTCTTTGTTATTCAGTGGGGCCTGTTCTGCGTCTCACGGGTCTCGCCCGCATTTTCTCGTGCTTAGTATGTCTCTCCGCTCTCTGCTCCTTCCCTCTCGATCATTCTTTATTTCATCGGCTCAGGTTCCTCTAGGTATAATTAGTGGAGGAGGGGGGCTTTTGTCGTCCTTTCACTATGGTCCTTTATCGTTGTTAGCACTTGTTCTTTGTCCCCTGTGTCTAGGAGGGGATCTGCACGGAATTTCCTTTCTTTGGCTTTCCATCTCTCTCCCACATCTTGCTCAAGCGTGCGGTCCTTCATCTGGGTGACTTCGAATGATCCATAGTGGATGTTGGTGAGGGCGCGCTGTAGTGCCTCCCGATGGCTGAGGCGGCTGTTCCCTATAGCGGGGCTTTGTATCATGTGGATGGTGGGGGGTACTCTTCCGTCTCTCTGTGTTGGGTCGCAGTGTGACTACCCTTTTGGCTGTACCGGCTGTGCCGTTCCCCACTGGACTATGTCGGGTGGTGTTTGTCCAGGGGGTATGCTTCCTCTCCTGTGTGGTAACGTTGCCTGTTGCTGACGTTTACTGTGGTTTCTACGTTCTCCCCCGAGTACGACATCTTGTGGGGGCCTGGGTGTGTGCATGACTTACAGCATCTCATGGGACGGTCGGGGTTTGTGTGCTGTATACTTGCCCCGGTCCATACGTCCTTGGACGACTTACTTCTGGGTAGAGTTGGTGTTAATGCCCACCCGGTCTGGGTGGGTAGGTGCCCATGACCTCGACAGTCTTCCTGACATCTGGCCGTGCTATCAGTCATATCTGGTCTCTTGTTTGGGGCGGTGGTGCCTGGGTCCTCCAGTACATTGGCCACTCGTTGGGCCCACTTAATTGATCGGGTCGTCTGGGCAGGCTTGGTGGTGGTGCTGGCTGGCGTGCAAAGTTTGTAGGCAGCCCCACTCTGCACATCGCCTTAAAGTGGTCGTCTTGGCCACATCGCCGACATCTCTGTCCTATGGCTGGGAATGACTGCATTGTGCGTTGCTCGGGGTTGAGTGCTGGTGGTGTCTGAGTCTTCTTCTCCTCCTCCAGGGTCCTGTGGGCCTGGAGTATTCCATCCATCCTACCGTGAGGGCCGTAATGGAGTTGCATTTGGTTTTGTTTTCGATGGCGGCTTTCTGTGCTTGCACTTGCTCATACGTTCTTGCCAGATAGAGTTTTTTGTTAGGGCGGAGGCTTTTTGAGAAAGTGTTTCCTGTGCGTTGACGAGATGTACCCTTCTATGGTCCCCAGCTGTATTGCCTCCTCAATATTGAAGTTGGCGAAGTCGCAGCACTTTATTTTCTTCTGGAGAAGGGTGACGAATTCCCTGACGGATTCATGTGGAAGTTGCACGCGTTGATTGAATGCGTAGCGTTCATAGTCCTTGTTGGTATTTATTATCAGTTTGTGGTTGAGCGCAGCGATAAGACATTGGTACGTGTCTCTATCCTGCGTGGGGATCGTTTTCATGATCCCTTTGATCTCTTTTCCTGCTAGGTTGGTGAATATGGCCATTTTGTTTGGTGGGTCAAGGTCTCCTAGTGCCCGTGTGAAGTCCTCGAATTCTTCGACCCATTCCTCCCATCTTTGGCTTTGGTCGTGGTGCGGGTGTAGGGTGAACGGGTTGGGTTTCTGTATGATAAGGTCGTAGGAGGCCGATGTAGCAGTAACAGGGGTCTGGGCGCCGGCATCTGTCGCGCTTTGCACATATTCCGTCATGTTGATGGTTGAGTGGGCTAGGGTGCGTTTCCGTGGTGTGGCCATGTGACTTGCAGGTGTGATGGCCTGGCATTGGTTTCTTTTGCCAGCGTGCTCTCCCCTGTTTTCCTGAGCAGCTTGCAGCGTGGGTGCTGCTTCAGGGTTCCCAGTCCGGGGTGGGTGAGGTTGCAGGTCTCACCTCGAGCCGCGATGTGGGCCTTGTTTGCCCATCCTAGGACCTTGTGCAACAGTTTGGTGCCTGCCTTCTGCGTTGCTTTATTCCTGTGCTTCTAGCACCGGTGTGAGGGTCTGGTTTTCAGTAGCGTGGCGTCTCGCACGCAGGCGCGGGTAGACAGGTAGACAGGTCTTTAAAATGTGGAGTAATGAGAAAACATCTAATACCTTCATAATTGTAATCAATGTGTTTATCTGTTTCCAATCATATCCATAATTTGTGGCCATAAATTGCGTACTTTCCTGGTTATTAATATAGAGCGGCCTGCTATAATATTCCCAGGGATTGTGCGTGTGCTATAATATTCCCAGGGATTGTGTGTGTGGTATAATATTCCCAGGGATTGTGTGTGTGCTATAATATTCCCAGGGATTGTGCGTGTGCTATAATATTCCCAGGGATTGTGCATGTGCTATAATATTCCCAGGGATTGTGTGTGTGCTATAATATTCCCAGGGTGCTTGCGTGTGCTAAAATATTCCGGTTTCTGTTCTATGTGACATAAGATGGGAGGTTTGCAGGCAGGCGTTGGATACTACACTTTTGTTGTTCCTCGTGTGGCTACTTTGATGGGCATGCGCAGTGGGCCATTGGTGCCTTGCTGTTCATGGGTGCTGGTGCGTGTATTCTTGTAGTGTGCTGTTCATCTGTGGTTATCAGCAGTGTCTGTGTTGATGGGCAATCCGTATTTGGGCCTTGCCCTGTTGTCGCTGTGCTGGTGGTCGGTGTATTCCTCCATGGCGAGCCTTCTGTGGTCTAGGCAGAGGCTCCTGCAGTGGGCCTTATTGCTCCAGTGAGCTGGTCTGGGGTTTGTTGTAGGCCGGTGCTGTCTGGTTGCATGGCTTTATTGCCCCATGTTTCTGGGTGTACCTCAGGCTCGTGTCCCTAGTGATTTCTTTTTTTTCTGCAGTTCACTGTGGATCCTCTAGGATCCTCTAGGGGCAGTCTTTGCTCTCCCCCCTGGGTTGTGGGCAGTGCATACACCTTGGCACCCATGGGTGGGTGGAGGGGTCCCGATGTCTCTGCTGGCTCCCTGCTTCCGCCGTGCCTCTGATGCTGTTCGCTGTAGCTGGGCTCTCTTCAACTAGGCTTTCAGTCCCCTCCTCTGCTCACCGGGTCCCTCCTTCTCTGTGACACAGGTTGAGGGCACTTCGGCTGTGAGTTTCTCAGTCTCTTCTTCTGTTGGGCTCACCAATGCTCCCCCTTCCATGCCTCTGCAAACTCCACTGCAGGGCACCTTCTGCCCTTCACTCAGCTTGTTTCTCTGCTGCTCGGTTTACCAGCCAGCCTCCGGCAGGGATACGTTCCCTCTCACTATTGGGCTGGGTCTCTACTGGGTTTGCTCGTCCCGTCACCTTGCTGCTGGGCACATTGCCTCCTGGTCACCTTCCTGAGGTGTTCGCGCTCCAGCGCGGGCTGCTGGGCTGGGTGTCTTCTGTACACCGTCCGGTGCGGAGCGCCACGTCCACGGCATCTGTCTCCAGTGTGCTGCTGGCTTCTGCTTCCGGACCTCCATCTGCCTGCTGGGCACACACAGCCCTCCGTTGTTCACTGCTGGGATCCTCGGTCCCTTCTCTGGGATCATTGGCCGTAGGTCGTGACCGCTCCAATGTAAGGCTCATGCATCCCTCATTTCACATAGCCTCATCGCCAGTTGTTGGCCCCCCTTTGGACCCCGGCACGCACATGCTTTGACGACTCTGGTGCCAACTTTGTTCCCAACCTTCCTTTATTCTTCTCATTCCATGACTGCCGTGCCTTTCCCTGTGCCCCTCCCTTTCCTCCCTCCTCCCGCTCCCTCCCACAATTGCGTGCCATCTTCCTCTTAAAGGCGGCCCGTTCTTTATTTACTCACAACAGTGATGCAGGCAGGTTCTTAAGTACAGTGCAGTCCCCAAACTCCCACAAAGCAATGTCCACACACTATGTTAGTGAGAACACAGTTCTTCATATAAATAAGGTTCAAGTTATATACACATAGAATAACACACTTTGTGCACAGGCAATACTATAATGATAAATATGTTCAATATTTATATGGTACCACAGTTGACTCTTGATTCCATTAAAATGCACCAACTGCTGACAGTCTCAAAGGCATACAAATCAAATAGTAAAGTGAATCAACAATAGACATGAGATAGAAGACAAGTTGGGTTAAACAGCTGGCCGAATACTGGGTCCCTACCCCTAGACACAGTTCTGTGTGAGGATCCCCCCACCTGGGCAACCTGCAAATGGAATGTATCAACAAGCCCAGTCTATATATTGTTTAATATAGTCTTGGTTTCTTCTAAAAGGGTTCTACTACCCAAATGTACCTGTTTTAGCAGAGTTCGACGTTGGATCATCGAAGGATCCTTCTTGAGTGAACTTCCTTTAAGGCAGGAGCCATGGATCATCGAGATCCCTCGAAGAAAAGGGTGAACAATGTGGTCGAGGTGGCTGCTTCGGTCCTTGCAGTGTTCATCGACGATCGATTGTGGACATTCTGCGAAAATGAGGCATGCAGTGCGCCTCGACGACAATAGTTTGTTGCCGCAAAGAGTCAATGAAGAAAGTAGGCCCAGCAAGGGCGTTGGTTCGTCAGCGTTTGGCGTCAGGGATCGGGATTCGACCAGGGCTGGCTTTAGGATCTTCATCAGAGTCTTTGTGCACTTTGGGTGATGGGAAACCCACCGGCTGATTCTCCTCGGTTCATCAGCACCTTGACTTCCTCCCACGGGGCAAAGCTGTCAACAGTGATGAGCAAGGGAGTCCTCGATTTCAAAGTGTCTTAGGCATTGGAGTGTTGCGGCTCCGGTCGACGAGGTTACAGTGGTCTTCCGAACCTCGTCGATGGGAATGGTCATCGACGGCCTCAACGTCCTGGCGGTACACTTCAGATTACTCAGCGGTCCCTGTCTCTGGTCAGCAGCCTTTCAAAGACTAACTTCCAGGGAGACTTGGGGAACGTTAGCTGGTGCACGATGTTCCCTCATAGCTCGGGAAGAGGTCTCCTAGCCAGCTCTTCTTTTGGATCAGTCCTCAAAGCCACAACAGCTTTCAGATTGCATTGAAGGAAAGCAGCAGAAATTATTTTTCTTCCGACTTGGCTTTGTGAGTAAGCATCAAGTTTCGACTTCAGCTTCTGAACAATTTTGGTAAATGAGAGGTCCCCAGATATACTGTTTTGTCGGTCATTCACACTGCTCAGCCAAGCTCAGGCAGACAATCATTCAGAAGGGCATTCAGCAGGTAGGCAGCCAATCAGGATCAGTGTGCATTCAGGCCATTCTTCTCCATCCAGAAGCTCACAACAAGGAATGTGGATTGGGACAAGCACCCAGCCATTCAGCACTCCACACTGCATTCATACCAGTTTCTGGCAGGTTGTCTCAGTCATTGTGTCACACACCAAAAACCAGACACCCATAACATGAAGTTTATATTGGTCCCACACTCCATTCACCCAGGTCCCACTTAAAGGGTGTACCCACAATATACAGTCACTGGGAAGGATCCAGCAGCCTGGCCTAGACTTCCTCACAATACCATATATGGAACTGCCACCCAACAGCCAGTCAGGGGAAGGTACAGAGTCAGGGCATCCCAGGTACAAGGTAATAGGCAATGGAAAGCAAGAGGCCACCAGGGCCATCTTGTCTCCCACCAGGAATCAACTGATTCCAATGGCAGGACCTGGGTATCCCAAAAAGGGGGATGCTCAGAGCACCAGTCAAATTCAGCATGGAGCTGCCACCAGCCCATAACCTGCTCTGTGGGCCACACACAGGTTAATGTTAATGATAAAGGATATTTGTACTGCACACTATAAACACCGGAGTGGTCCCCTGGTGCCAAAAACATACACTAGGGGTACTGAGTTGTACCCCCATCCATGGGTGCCGTAAGTGTATCCCAATGGTCTGTTCACCACAACCAAAAAGAGGAAGAGCTGCACTGCCAGGAGTCCCACCTGGACTCCTGTTTAGAAAATAACACAGAATACACATGATAAAAGGAGTACAGGACAAGGACATGGAGGCCCTGTCCCTCCAATGCATTTCTATAAAAACATATTGTTAAAAGGATGTTATGGTTACAAGTAAAACTGAAAAAACAGAAATCTGCCAGTTATGGTATGCTAACCAACCATAACTCATACCACCACCTTGCACTGCTAAGACTAACACCAGGACTTGAAAGATGAGACTACAAATATCATTGATGACATCACAAATTGCATCACATATATGGGCCACTTGTTTTTGTTTACTAACATGATTAGGATCGTGTTTTTGATTTTACTGACAATAAGTATTTCCAAAATGTAAAAGGTGTTATATATGTACACATGAATCTTTTTATATGTTATTAAAGTATTTTCCTTAGAGTTTAATCTGAGCTCATAGTCCACATAGATGGGGTAATATGCACACCTCAAACTCACAATTAATGATTAACTCTAATGCTATTGTCATTTTTTGGTGCTATTGTTTCTTTCTTCCTTTCCTTAGTTTCCCTCTATATGCCTCTAATTTGTATATATTCTGGGTTTTTATATGTATGTGTCTATGAACAGAAGTGTGTGTTAAGTGTGTGTACGGTAAGTTTTCAATTGTTACCTATTTATTCATGTTTAACATTACTCATTACTCAAAACTCTCCTAACGTAGCATTTATCATTTTACTATCGGAAACTACCATATTAAAAATATTGTACTTATATGGTGCATTGCTGGAACCATTGCCCATATGTATGTATAATTAGGTTCCTCTTTTAACAACAACACTCAAATATAATGTTTTGTTTACATGAGTACATTCTTTAATACATTAAGTACTTTATGATATGTCTCTCAATCACCCCTAACATCTTGTTGCCAACATTATAAACACCACCCCTTGTAGGGACTGTTCATTAACATTAATTTAATATGCGATGTCATCAGTGATGTCATCAATGCCGTTTGTGATGTCCTCTTTCATTTCCTGGGTGTTAGTCTTAGGAGTGCACGGTGGTGGCATGGTGGTGGCACAAGTTCTGGTTGCTTAGCTTACCATAACTGGTGAATTTCTGGAGGTTTTTGGTTTTACTTGTAACCATAGCGTCCGAGAACATGAGTAAGAATGCTTTGGCGTGCTCTCTTTCCACCTACAAACATGACATTATTAAGCGCTTACATGGCATCAGGGTGGGGACATGTAAATGAGAGACCTTAGTAAACATAAAGAAATTAAATAGAGTGGAGGGGAAAAAGAAATCACAAACTTACTATGCCTTGTGAGTATTCAGAACATGCAAGTGCAGAAGGTGTGGGGCAGTGGGAGTAGGTGCTGGGGTGCCGACGTTCCCGGGAGAGCAACAGATGAAGTGCATGGTGAGATAAATGCCAGCCTCCAGGAGATGGAGGGTGTGCCGAGGCAAGTGCTGAGGATAGACAAAAGCTGGGGGCTATTGAGTGTGGGAGGTCAGGGCCCGGAGGATGCACAAGGGCCCTGGTACCCAATCAAAGCAACTGTGAGATTAGCAGAGGAGAGAAGGGGGGAAGCAGGAGGTAAAGCGGAAAGTCTTGAGAAGCTTACAGAATTTAGGGAAGTCCTGCTCAAGACGCAGAGGGAGGGGTAGACTAATCCATAGAATGTAGCCAACTGAGGAAAGACATCGAACTCCTGCCCTCTGTTCTCTGTTTAGCAAAACGCTTTACACGCAGAGAGTTGGTGGCAGAGGAGCACAGGGGTCTAGAAGGGGAACATTGCTCTGTGCCTAAACATGCTATGGCATGCTGTCTCCTCCGATTATAAAATGAACATGTGACAAAAGAATGCTTTGTTATGCTCTGTACTCAGTGCATGAAATGAATGTGTGACAAAGAATGCTTTGTCATGTTCTCTCTACCACACCTACAAAAATGATGTGCACTGAAGAATGCTTTGGCATGCTGTCTCCTTCTGAATTTAAAATTAAAGTGTGCCTATGAATGTGTTGGCATGCTCTCTGTCCAACTACCAAAATGTCTTGCGTCTGAGAGTAGTTTGGCCTCCTCTCTAACGTCTATAAAAAGAAGTGTGAGTAAGAATGCTTTGGGGGTGCTCTCTTCCAACCTTTAAAAATGACATGTGCCTAATAACATGTTGACATGGTCCCTTCTACACCTGTACAATTAGCATATGACAAAGGATGCTATGTTGTGCTCTCTTCCTAACCACAAACATGATGTGCACCCAACAATGCCTTGCTGTGCTATCTCCTGCGTGTATAGGATGAGGTGTTACAAAAATGCTTTGGTGTGCTCTCTGCTCCCTACACAAAATAGCATGGAACTAATTCTGTTTTGGCCTGCTCTCTCCTCCAGCGATTAAATGGACATGTGACTAAGAATATTTTTCCATTCTCTCCTCCCACCTACAAAAATGAGATGTGGCAAAGAATGTGTTTGCACGCTCTCACCTACCATATGAACGCGTGCCAATGAAGGTTTCTGTGTGGTAGCCCCCCACTCATATAAACACATGCTGCCATCCTCAACTCCCACTAAGTCCTAATGCAATTCCCTAACTCTAATGAAACTCTATTACTGATTTCAAACTACTCTCACATGAGTTACAGTTTGTGTTTTAGTTCAAAAGAACTTTTCACAAGAAATAAAGAAATAATCATACACAAAACACTTAAATAGGAACAAGAGAAATAGAAAAGTACATACTCATTAGTCAATAAGATACACGAGAAATAGTACCTGCATTTAGATTTACCACCAATATTATACATTTTTAAAAAGTAAATTAATTACCCTCCTTACATTAACTAATTGTAGAATAAAACCAACCAAACACCCATCGCTCCTGAGTATATCTAAATCGCGTTCTATTCATATTCTAGACAAAGGGTGACCATAATAGAAACATTGTAACTTAATACTACCCCAACTCAGAAAGAAGAAAAATGTGTAATTCTGTTAGTAACTTCACATTTTCTTCAAACTGCCTAAGGCGTAGATCCGCCACCTTCCATATCTGGGTTGTTGCAATTATTAGGCGCCTGTTCCACCCTGCTAGGCATCTCAGCCAAAACCTTTCACTGGCAATGTAAGTCAGATCAAATTCATATTTTTCTAAATATTTTTCAAAATATCACTCATAAATGGAGCTCATATTCTTACAGCAGGTGAGCACATGTCTTATAGTTTCTTTCTCATTTTCGTTACAGCACAGTCTGCACATTCTCCTTTCCTCCGGGCCCCCCCGTACGCCCAGAACATTGAGACAATTTAACCTCATATCCAGGAAGATTTTCCAATTGACCTTTGAGGGCATAAACTTTAAGCAGAACTGAGGTTTTTTATACAGGAAAGGTAGTTTCGCAAATGACCCTAATGAGCCAAATTCAGCAACCCTGTCATTACTGTAGGCCCAGTCCCACTTTTCCAAGGCATTTTTCAGGGACTTCAGCACTGCCCCTTCACCATATTCCCATTTTGGGACAAAAGTAATTCTCTCAAAAATATCCTGAATTATTTTCTGGAAGTTATTCAGGGCCCCCATATTTCCTCCCTTTAGCCCTTCATGTACTATGTGCAGTAATGAGCCTTGCTGTGCATACCTTATTGTGATATAGAGCTTTTCTCTGGTATGATCAATTTGGGTAGATAGAGAAATCAGCCCCATTTCTAACCGGATGGCCTGGATGGGTGTATAATTAGAGAGACCTAATATTCTCCTCCATATCACACCTTCTGTCACATCTGCCCATTCACACTAGTCAGAAAAGGAGACTTCCAAGGCAAACAGAAACATTGCAACCAACCTTTGCTTATAGATGTTAATAATTCCCAGTAGGCTGAAGCCCGCTGTTTTCTTAGAGAAACTCACAACTTCTGCAAGGGTTGCCATTATCTTGGTTTGTTTGTTCTTTTGGACTCGTGGGTTCATTTTCTTCTTTTCACCACATATTTCCTGGCCCAAAAATGTGTAGCTGTTAACCTTACTTATTAATCCCAATGAACATAATATGGTGTTTTATTTTTACAGCAATAGGCCCCAAAACTCATAAATTGTGTTTTTTTCAAATTGATTGTGAGGCCATTCTTTTCTGCGTATTCACACAGGGCTGATGCACTATTACAAATGCCCACATACGTATTGTCCATGATTATAATATCGTCTGCATAGCAGATCCACCCCACCTTATGGGAGCCGATTTTGGGAAAGGCGTTCATTTTATCTTTAAAGATGTTACCAAAATCGGACATGAACAGATTGTAAAAGGTGGGCGCTAGCGCACATCCCTGTCTTACACCTTTTGAGATATTAAAGGGTTCAGATGGAGTGCCTTTGTTGTCTATGGGCTTCACTATCATCATATTTCATCATAGAGAAATACAACAAATTAGCAGGAATACCTCAGGCTTTAGGTTTCCTCCAGAGTCGCCCCCACTCCACCGAATCAAAGGCGGAGGTAAAATCTACAAAGAGTGCATATAAAGCTAGATTTTTATCTTGTTTGGCCTGCTCAATTAGTGTGTTTAGTATGAAGATATTATCTACCATTGCGCCTCCTTTCCTAAAGCCTGTTTGGGCTTTGTCTAGTATGTCTTCACTAGCAATCCATTTATTGATTTCCTTTAGTATTATAGTACAGAAAATCTTGCTAGGAACATCGGTAGGGGTATTAGTCTATAATTCTCAGTCAGGTTACGTAAACCACTCTTAAAAATAGGTATGATATCAGAAGTCTTCCAGGAATTAGGCATCCTTCCCGTTTCGATAATTTTTTGGTTCATTATTAATAGGATATCCACCCAGATTTCCGGATTTTCTTTTACAATGATATTACATAGACCATTGGGTCCCGGGGCTCGAGAACTCTTAAGCTTCTTAATACATAATATCTTCCCTGCATATGTTCATATTGGTTATAGGACAAATATCAAGCTTTACAGATTCTCCTTTAAACTTTTTTGTTAGGAAGTTTATCCAGGTATAGCTGTCAATAGGAGTTAACAGCTCTGGGTTACCTGCATTGTTCATGTTTCTAAAGCAGGCCCAGAACATCCTAGCATCACCTTCATTTAATATTCAAACCATAGATTGCCAGGTGGCATTCTTGTCTGATGTCCAATAGAGTTTGATCGCGTTAGAACATTTATTGCAAATCTCCCTTCTGCCTTTTTGACTTGCTTCAGGATGTACACTACAATCCTGCACTACCCCCTGCTAGACACATTCTCCTTCCTATCTGGAGCTTTAAGGTTCTGCTCCTGCCCCTTCAAACGCTAACTGCTCACTGTTCCAAATGCTATATGTGAAGGGGTGGGACTGGGCGAACCTTGTAGCTCAAAACTGAAGGGGTGGGACTGGGCGAACCTTGTAGCTCAAAACTGAAGGGGTGGGACTGGGCAAACCATCTAGCTCAAAACTGAAGGGGTTGGACTGGGCAAGCCATGTAGCTCAAAACTGAAGGGGTGGGACTGAGCGCACCATGTAGCTCAAAACTAAAGGGGTGGCACTAAGGGAACCATGTAACTCAAAACTGAAGGGGTGGGACTGGGCAAACCATGTAGCTCAAAACTGAAGGGGTGGGGCTGGGCAACCCATGTAGCTCAAAACTGAAGGGGTGGGACTGAGCGAACCATGTAGCCCAAAACTGAAGGGGTGGGACTGAGCGATCCATGTAGCTCAAAACTGAATGGGTGAGACTAAGCGAATCATGTAGCTCAAAACTTTTGAAATGCCAGAAAAGCCACATTTCTTTGCTGCAAAATTCGGGTTTAGGCTTGTGGATGTGGAACGTTGTTTGAGTCCACCTGACCCCTCGTACCCCTGGCGAGGTGGCAAGAGAAATTGCTGCCCACGCGAAAGACCACAATTCATACCTCTTCGTCCTGATGGGGCATTTCCATGAGGCAGTCCTGTAGAGCATGATGTGGAAATGTCTGGGGGCGGGGCAGGGCGTGTGGAAACCCCTGCTGCCTGGCACCTTGTTCTCTATGCACCTGGGAATGAAGACTATCTCTCATCCACTGACTGGAAAGGAGACATTCCATCATGGGGTCCATGATTGCTTAACAGACGAATGCAAGCAGAAACAGCTCCTCACTGAAGAAAGTCACATTTGCTGTAAAAGGTAACCTCATGGTAAAAAATGAGCTCATGAAATAGCCCGCTTTACATATGGTTATAAGATACAGTATTAAACATAACGGTCAGGTGAAGGATCTTGGTCCTTGAAGCATGCAATCAACAGTTGCCAGCAATAATCAGGCAAGTATTGCTTAATATTAGAAAGCTATGGAGAAAAAATGTTGTGTCCATTACTGTTAGGCAGAAGTGCAGGAAGTACCCTCTGGGACCACCACATACAATTAGGACTACAGGTGTAAGCAAAACCAACCTTTGGTATAAGTCTGTGCCACACAGTTTAGTGGTAGCAGGGCTGAGCAGTCAGGTTTATCTCAAGAGGGAATGTGAGCAGTACAAGAGATTACACAGAGGTCTTACAATCACAGTGGTTCAAGTAGACTTACACTCAAGATTTGTGGGTAAAACACGTATTACTTTATTACACAGTCATTTAGAAAACATACACTAGAAGGAGGCAACTTAATATTACACAGAAACACACTTCAGTACCAAACCAATAGGTTTCTGAGTAAATTAGACTCCCCTGAAATAGGAACAAAATGGCATTTCAATCACTTTAAATAGGAGTAAAAAGGCAGAAGTTAATAAAATGGCTCACAAATACTTTCTTAGGCAGTGCAAATAGTTTCAGTTAACTAGAGGACTCAATTCAGGTCAATAGGCCTAGGCCAAAGTTAATGGGCTAGTGTCTAGGATAGGAAAGAGCAGTTCTGATAGTAAACGGTAAAGTCTTTGCCAAAGTTCGCATAAGTAGTTTGTACGAAAAAGAATCATACGTTGGGTCACAAGCTGATTAGGCCTGCAAGTTGGGAAAGTTTCACAAACTTTCACCGCGAGAGGTAAGTTCTCTTAATCGGGTTGGCATAGTACCTCAATATGAAGAAAAGATGCTGCAGAAGTCATGGTTTCCTGGCAGTTCCTGCAGATCTCACTGTTCCTGAGCCTCAGTCGCGGGGACAAGAGCGAGGATGCCGGGGGACTCCTGCACTGAATAGGGAGGGGTCAAACAAGCTGGCAAATGGAAGATCTTCAGTTTGAGTAGCTGTAGTCAAGCACACAAGCTGGTGTCCTTCCCCCTGGTTAAACCTAACCAGCTCTGAGAATGGTATCCAGGTCGCTTACGAGATGATTGGTCCCACCAACTCAAAGGAAGAAGTTGTCCTTGAAGATTCTTCTCTGTCGAGATGAACTTGTCAATTTGGACCTGCAGCAGGGCTTCACCAGGCAAACCAATGGTCCAGGAGTTGCAGCAGCCGTCCTCTTCCAGCTCGTCTTCGGTTCTTTCTTTCCAGTGGTCGACATTGCCTCCAAAGCCAAGAGACTCACCTTTTAAAAAGTTTTCTCCCTTTAATTCCAGCCTAGCTGTCACTCACCCAGAAGGGTGGCTGTCCTTGCCGGACAGTCAGCTAGTCAATCATGCCAGAGTGCATTTGGATCTCATAAGAGACTAAGCACAGGGAGTTTCGGGCGCCTCCCCCACTTTCTGCCCACCCCAGACACTCAGGCACCAGAGGCGGGCTTCAGTCCTGAAGCCCGCCAAAGGCGTGCAAACAAAGGGACCAAACCTGGTTTGGCATGCAGAGACACACTCTAGATGGAGCTTTCCAAAAAGAAACGCCGAAAAAAGAAGACCGGGACCTGTTTAAACAAAGGGGCTTAATGGGCCATCTTGAAAAACTTGGCTCCCGCGATTTTTAGCTAGCGGTGTTCGTGGTCGGGAAAACTCATTGTAGTTCCTTGTAAAACCACTGCCACCAGCCATTTCGATAGGAAAGGGGAGCATTTGACTGCTACATGTGTTTCTAGACACACAGGATACTAGGTAACCCCTCCAGCACTCTATAGGAAGAGAGTGTATGCTGGGCCTAGGAATTTAAAAAGACTAGTAAAGTCAATGTAACCTTACATTCTCTGAGAAACACTAGTTTATCCCAGAGAAAGTATTTAAACCTTGGGACAGCCTAAAAGGCTTCCCTGTGTCTCTGCACTGAGGGTGCTATGTGACACACAAGAAAAGACAATGCCTATGGAGTTATCTAAAACTCCATAACCAAAGAAATAAACACAGAAAATGAACAGAATTGAAAAGTTCAAAGCCCCAAAGTTTAGCAAAAGAGCTTGAGGGCTCTAAGGTAGAGGGAATTAGCACATGTATGAGTATCCTCCCTCACAATTACTCCCCAATTAGAGCAATTATATACCATTGAAAACATATTTTGGTTAGATTGTGGGTGAATTCTCACTGAAAGAATGAATATTCAAGGCCAGAGTATGTTAACATGGTTCCATAACCTGACTAAATTACTAACCACAAATAATGACGTTTGATGTCATCTCATGCACTAGTTTGAGTCCTGCACCTGTGCTTTCTACATGGCATCCGCACCAAGGTTGCTTTGGTTTCAAGTTCAGCCCATCAATACTCACATCAAAGTAGTTGGTGAGGGGTTCTGTGAACCCTTCGGTGCCAGCTTTCAGAAGGTATTTGGCTGCTGGATCAATCTTGTGAGTCTGTAAGAATTCCTCCAGCTTCCCTTCTTCTCTCAGTGTTTCCCTGACAGACTTGACTCTTTGAAGTGGGACCCTGAAGAGAAAGAGGAGAAATGAGAAGCAGATGAGTGAAATGCAAGGAACATTAAGTGAAATTATTATTATTATCATTTATTTTTTCTAATTCATGTAATTTGGTTATAGACAAACCATTACACAGTATAAAAATATAAACTTTGTCAGTAGCAAATACTTAACGTACACAATATGTCATATTACACACCTTTAAAATGTGGAGTAATGAGAAAACATCTAATACCTTCATAATTGTAATCACTGTGTTTATCTGTTTCCAATCATATCCATAATTTGTGGCCATAAATTGCGTACTTTCCTGGTTATTAATATAGAGCGGCCTGTTATAATATTCCCAGGGATTGTGTGTGTGCTATAATATTCCCAGGGATTGTGAGTGTGCTATAATATTCCCAGGGATTTTGCGTGTGCTATAATAGTCCCAGGGATTGTGCGTGTGCAATGATATTCCCAGGGATTGTGCGTGTGCTATAATATTCCCAGGGATTTTGCACGTGCTTTAATATTCCCAGGGATTGTGAGTGTGCTATAATATTCCCAGGGATTTTGCGTGTGCTATAATAGTCCCAGGGATTGTGCGTGTGCAATTATATTCCCAGGGATTGTGCGTGTGCTATAATATTCCCAGGGATTTTGCGTGTGCTATAATATTCCCAGGGATTGTGTGTGTGCTATAATAGTCCCAGGGATTGTGCGTGTGCTATAATATTCCCAGGGATTTTGCGAGTGCTATAATATTCCCAGGGATTGTCCGTGTGCTTTAATAGTCCCAGGGATTGTGCGTGTGGTATAATATTCCCAACGGTTGTGTGTGTGCTATAATAGTCCCAGGGATTGTGCGTGTGCAATAATATTCCCTGGGATTGTGCGTGTGCTATAATATTCCCAGGGATTTTGCATGTGCTATATTAGTGCCAGGGATTGTGCGTGTGCAATAATATTCCCAGGGATTATGCGCATGCTATAATATTCCCACGGATTGTGCGTGTGCTATAATAGTCCCAGGGATTGTGCGTGTGCTATAATATTCCCAGGGATTGTGCGTGTGCTATAATATTCCCAGGGATTTTGTGGGTGCTATAATATTCCGGGGGATTGTGCGTGTGCTTTAATAGTCCCAGGGATTGTGCGTGTGGTATAATATTCCCAGGGATTGTGCTCCCAGGGATTTTGCGTGTGCAATAATATTCCCAGGGATTGTGCGTGTGCTATAATATTCCCAGGGATTTTGCGTGTGCTATATTAGTGCCAGGGATTGTGCGTGTGCAATACTATTCCCAGGGATTGTGCGTGTGCTATAATATTCCCAGGGATTTTGCGTGTGCTATAATAGTCCCAGGGATTCTGCGTGTGCAATAATGTTCCCAGAGATTGTGCGTGTGCTATAATGTTCCTAGGGATTTTGCGTGTCCTATAATATTCCCAGGGAGTTTGCGTGTGCTATAATATTCCCAGGGATTGTGCGTGTGCTATAATATTCCCAGGGATTTTGCGCATGCTATAATATTCCCAGTGATTGTGCGTGTGCTATAATAGTCCCAGGGATTGTGTGTGTGCTATAATATTCCCAGGGAGTTTGCATGTGCTATAATATTCCCAGGGATTGTGCGTGTGCTATAATATTCCCTGGGATTTTGCATGTGCTATAATATTCCCAGGGTTTGTGCGTATGCTTTAATAGTCCCAGGGATTGTGCGTGTGGTATAATATTCCCAGGGATTGTGCGTGTACTATAATAGTCCCAGGGATTTTGCGTGTGCAATAATATTCCCAGGGATTGTGCGTGTGCTATAATGTTCCCAGGGATTTTGCGTGTGCTTTATTAGTGCCAAGGATTTTGCGTGTGCTATAATAGTCCCAGGGAATGTCCGTGTGCAATAATATTCCCAGGGATTGTGCATGTGCTATAATATTCCCAGGGATTTTGCGTGTGATATAATATTCCCAGGGATTGTGTGTGTGCTATAATAGTCCCAGGGATTGTGTGTGTGCAATTATATTCCCAGGGATTGGGCGTGTGCTATATTATTCCCAGGGATTTTGCGCATGCTACAATATTCCCAGGGATTGTGCGTGTGCTATAAAATTCCCAGGGATTGTGTGTGTGTCCTATAATAGTCCAGGGATTGTGTGTGTGTCCTATAATATTCCCAGGGAGTTTGCATGTGCTATCATATTCCCAGGGATTGTGCGTGTGCTATAATAGTCCCAGGGATTGTGCATGTGGAATAATATTCCCAGGGATTGTGCGTGTGCAATAATATTCCCAGGGATTGTGCGTGTGCTATAATATTCCCAGGGATTTTGCATGTGCAATAATATTCCCAGGGATTGTGTGTGTGCTATAATATTCCCAGGGATTTTGCGTGTGCTATAATATTCCCAGGGATTGTGTATGTGCTATAATATTCCCAGGGATTTTGCGTGTGCTATAATATTCCAAGGGATTGTGCGTGTGCTATATTAGTCCCAGGGATTGTGCGTGTGCTATAATATTCACAGGGATTTTGCGTGTGCTATATTAGTGCCAGGGATTGTGCGTGTACAGTAATATTCCCAGAGTTTGTGCATGTGCTCTAATATTCCCAGGGATTTTGCATGTGTTGTAATAATCCCAGGGATTGTGTGTGTGCTATAATATTCCTAGGGATTTTGCGTGTGCTATATTATGCCAGGGATTGTGCATGTGCAATAATATTCCCAGGGATTCTGCGTGTGCTATAATGGTCCCGGGGTTTGTGTGTGTGCAATTATATTCCCAGGGATTGTGCGTGTGCTATAATATTCCCAGGGATTTTGCGCGTGCTATAATATTCCCAGGGATTGTGCGTGTGCTATAATAGTCCCAGGGATTGTGCGTGTGCTATAATATTCCCATGGAGTTTGCGTGTGCTATAATATTCCCAGGGATTGTGCGTGTGCTATAATATTCCCAGGGACTTTGCGTGTGCTATAATATTCCCAGGGATTGTCCGTGTGCTTTAATAGTCCCAGGGATTGTGCGTGTGGTATAATATTCCCAACGGTTGTGTGTGTGCTATAATAGTCCCAGGGATTTTGCGTGTGCTATATTATGCCAGGGATTGTGCATGTGCAATAATATTCCCAGGGATTCTGCGTGTGCTATAATGGTCCCGGGGTTTGTGTGTGTGCAATTATATTCCCAGGGATTGTGCGTGTGCTATAATATTCCCAGGGATTTTGCGCGTGCTATAATATTCCCAGGGATTGTGCGTGTGCTATAATAGTCCCAGGGATTGTGCGTGTGCTATAACATTCCCAGGGAGTTTGCGTGTGCTATAATATTCCCAGGGATTGTGCGTGTGCTATAATATTCCCAGGGACTTTGCGTGTGCTATAATATTCCCAGGGATTGTCCGTGTGCTTTAATAGTCCCAGGGATTGTGCGTGTGGTATAATATTCCCAACGGTTGTGTGTGTGCTATAATAGTCCCAGGGATTTTGCGTGTGCAATAATATTCCCTGGGATTGTGCGTGTGCTATAAGGTACCCAGGGATTTTGCGTGTGCTATATTAGTGCCAGTGATTGTGCGTGTGCAATAATATTCCCAGTGATTGTGCACGTGCTATAATATTCCCAGGGATTGTGCGTGTGCTATAATAGTCCCAGGGATTGTGCGTGTGCTATAATATTCCCAGGGAGTTTGCGTGTGCTATAATATTCCCAGGGATTGTGCGTATGCTATAATATTTCCAGGGATTTTGTGGGTGCTATAATATTCCCAGGGATTGTGTGTGTGCTTTAATAGTCACAGGGATTGTGCGTGTGGTATAATATTCCCAGGGATTGTGCTCCCAGGGATTTTGCGTGTGCAATAATATTCCCAGGGATTGTGCGTGTGCTATAATATTCCCAGGGATTTTGCGTGTGCTATATTAGTGCCAGGGATTGTGCGTGTGCAATAATATTCCCAGGGATTGTGCGTGTGCTATAATATTCCCAGGGATTTTGCGTGTGCTATAATAGTCCCAGGGATTCTGCATGTGCAATAATGTTCCCAGGGATTGTGTGTGTGCTATAATGTTCCCAGGGATTTTGCGTGTGCTATAATATTCCCAGGGAGTTTTCGTGTGCTATAATATTCCCAGGGATTGTGTGTGTGCTATAATATTCCCAGGGATTTTGCGTGTGCTATAATATTCCCAGGGATTGTGTGTGTGCTATAATATTCCCAGGGATTTTGTGTGTGCTATAATATTCCCATGGATTGTGCGTGTGCTATAATAGTCCCAGGGATTGTGCGTGTGTAATAATATTCCCAGGGATTGTGTGTGTGATATAATAGTCCCAGGGATTGTGTGTGTGCTATAATATTCCCAGGGATTTTGTGGGTGCTATAATATTCCCAGGGATTGAGCGTGTGCTTTAATAGTCCCAGGGATTGTGCGTGTGGTATAATATTCCCAGGGATTGTGCTCCCAGGGATTTTGTGTGTGCAATAATATTCCCAGGGATTGTGCGTGTGCTATAATATTCCCAGGGATTTTGCGTGTGCTATATTAGTGCCAGGGATTGTGCGTGTGCAATAATATTCCCTGGGATTGTGCGTGTGTTATAATATTCCCAGGGATTTTGTGTGTGCTATAATAGTCCCAGGGATTCTGCGTGTGCAATAATGTTCCCAGGGATTCTGCGTGTGCTATAATGTTCCCAGGGATTTTGCGTGTGCTATAATATTCCCAGGGAGTTTGCGTGTGCTACAATATTCCCAGGGATTGTGTGTGTGCTATAATATTCCCAGGGATTTTGCGTGTGCTATAATATTCCCAGGGATTGTGTGTGTGCTATAATAGTCCCGGGGATTGTGCGTGTGCTATAATAGTCCCAGGGATTGTGCGTGTGCTATAATATTCCCAGGGATTGTGCGTGTGCTAAAATAGCCCCAGGCATTGTGCGTGTGCTATAATATTCCCATGGATTGTGCGTGTGCTATAATAGTCCCAGGGATTCTGCGTGTGCAATAATATTCCCAGGGATTGTGTGTGTGCTATAATAGTCCCAGGGATTGTGTGTGTGCTATAATAGTCCCAGGGATTGTGCGTGTTGTTTAATATTCCCAGGGATTGTGTGTGTGCTATAATAGTCCCAGGGATTGTGCGTGTGCTATAATATTCCCAGAGATTTTGCATGTGCTATAATAGTCCCAGGGATTTTGCGTGTGCTATAATATTCCCAGGGATTGTGTGTGTGCTATAATAGTCCCAGGGATTGTGCGTGTGCTATAATATTCCCAGGGATTTTGCGTCTACATTATATTCTGGGTCATGGGATATGTTCCATCCCTGTAGTTTTATGTATTGCCAATAGTAAATGGCAGGTTGCTTCCAATGCAGTGGTGCAAAGTCTGCATTTGGGAGAAGTTTCTTCCTGCCACCAATTACCATATATGATGGTAATAGTTTAAGGCACAGCTGCAGTAAGAATTTTCACAAAACGGTATCATTTGAATCGATAAGGAATAGGAAAGGTGTTCTGTATTTAGATTTCGGAATTCAGCGCATGGCCAAGCTTTTTTATGGTGTACGTATGTCTCAAGAGGACAGCTCAGGGGCAAGGTGCTCGCCTTGGAAGCACGACGACACAGAGGACCACGGTCCGCGCTTAGAAACCTCTGTATGTTATAAATAACCTATCATATCATGTAGCGAGGTTGGCAGCCCAATCCCATAAAAACGCTGCCTTTTTTATTTGGGAACTAAGTTGGCAAAGCGGTAATGTTACATCTGGGTCCCAGTTGATTTGATCATGGAAATGTCTACATGTGCACATGGCTTCCTCCATGATTTTGCATTTCATTTTCCCGTCTGTTATCTTTTTGTTAAGATAACTCAATAAGGAATTATCTTTTTTGAGACCAATAAAGACAGTATACCATAATAAACCACGGAATACTCAGCGTTTGTAGAGCAATATAAACCGAATTAGGGCACATCATCGCATTCCTGGGACTGCAGGGTGGCAGTCAGTATCCAGTGTGGTCCGCTCAGGCGAGGATAAGACATTCTCCCAAATCCTACAATCCTATACAGGAGCAGAAGTGGATCGAGTATGTAACATTCATGGATCACAGCACGGACGAGAAATTACCGAATTATGCAACCCCCGACCCCAAATAAATATCCTTATGATGAAGATGACGTATTCAACCTGATTAGCGCCCTCATGCCATATAGATCGGCAGGCCCACATAGACTGGCAAGCGATAGCTTAAGAATGCCAACAGTTTGAGCTTTTGTGTAGGCTTGGGAAAGGCGCTTGCTAGGCACTGCTGTAGTGGAATTATCTGTCTATTGATGGTAGCAGGTGTGAAATGGTGCAAGCACCTGGTCATCTGATAACAGTGCTTGGCAAATGCCCAATACTTATACACAAGCCCAAATTGTTGGCTTTGCCAATTCTTGCTTTTCACCGAATGACAGTGAAGGGCATACATAGTGTTTATAAATCGAGTGGTTGAAGGCAGACCTGGTGAAGACATTTTTATTACACATGTAGCACGCTTACAACTCCAATTAAATCATGAACTCTCAGAATAATGTTTTGACAAAACATTGGCAGGCACTTCAAGTGCAAAGTTTGATGGTAAAGCTTGAATAAAGTAAGCTCTAAAAGTTCCTATGAGAACGAGTTTTCGGTGGGCATAACAAGAACTGGTTGGGATTACCCATAGAGATTAATATGCCCATGGGCAGTCAAAGGGTAGGTGAACAACCAACAAGCACCTACAAGCTTAGTGAACCTCCGGATATGTCATATATCCCTATCTGTACCCTAAGGCAATAGTTGTAGCGTATAGGTGTCACTAAAGTACCAGCTAATAGCCAAAACTAAAAAGAACACCGCAATATGGGCCAGATTACTAAAAACATGATTTTGAACTTTTTCCAGGGGTATGAGGATTACAAACTCTTGGAAAACCTCTATACCTGTCCCACTTTTTGTGAAAGTAACCTGGACTGACCTATCAAATTGCAGGCTCATAGCTATGACATATGGGCCCACTACATTGTTTGGCAATATAATATTAAAAAGATCTTAAATTATTGGGAGAGAAAAGCAAATGAACACATGGCCATCACCCAGGATTTCGTCCAGAATGGAGACGATTCGCAATATCTGGACGCTGCAGTATTTAATTAGTAAAACATGCCTTCAATCATCATCGTCGTCATCCGTATATATGGCGTTTTGTGACTTCCCTGCATTTGGCAGTACAGATCGATCAAGATTAGGGACTACATTATATCGTTGGAAAATTCCAACCCCACTAATTCATTTACTTTTTAATCATTCCAAAATACTAGCATGCAGTAAAAAAGCTTGCAATGTAAAATACAAACGGTGCATGGATGGTAAAAATATTGAAAGAATAAACCAGTTTATTTATTTGGGTATGTCTCTTTACCTGGGAGAATATCTTACCACTAAACCTATGAAAATGAAAGTCCAAATTAAAGGTTTCAGCGAACGTCATGCAGTTCCTCTATTGAGGGGTTCCTGAAAATGTATACATCAAGCATCGTGCGAAGATGTTCAACAAAAACGACGTGGAGAGGTTAAATATACTCTATGTAAACGTCTGAGATGAGCTTTAGGATTAAATAAAGGTGAAAATAGGGCTAACACCCATGATAACATTGTTAAAAATAAGACTCAGCATACTATATTTTAAGATTATTTTTCCTATTACTATTATTCTTACCATTATTATTAATAATAATAAAATAATAATGTGTGTTAATATTTAGCACTCCGTGACATTCCCTTAGCTTCTAAGAGCTCTAATTGGAGGTGTTGTTATTACGCATTTTAATGGTACTTGTTGCAACATCCTCCAGACTATAACAGGGTAACCTGATCATCTACCGACATTCGAACTTGTGAAGTTCTCGATTGGTTCAATAATTGAGAGCACAGAGAACCCCAACATACGTTCCTTCATGGGCCATTGCAATAGCTGCAAGCTACATTTGTGTGCACTCTGCATGCCACACCCACCTCATGGTACTGAACGTTCAGAAAAATACCAAATTCCCACACGCAACAATCTCATCTTCTCGTTGACCTTACCCAATGGCCAACACTGGACAAGAACTGCACATCCTAGACCACATGGGCGCCAGTCATGCTTATGGGCATCAAGCACTCCTCCCCACTGAGATACCATCCTTTGGGATGCACACCCTCAAGCAAACTGCCCGACGACTGGGATATCACCCTTTAGCATGTACATCCTCAAGCAACCTGCCCCAATGGGTTATCACCCTTTAGCATGTACATCCTCAAGCAACCTGCCCCACTGGGATATCACTCTTTATCATGCACATCCTCAAGCAACCTGCCCGACGACTGGGATATCACCCTTTAGCATGCGCCTCCTCAAGCAACCTTCCCCAATGGGATATCACCCTTTAGCCTGCACATCCTCAAGCAATCGGCCACACTGGGATATCACTCTTTAGCATGCACATCCTCAAGCAACCTGCCCGACGACTGGGATATCACCCTTTAGCATGCACATCCTCAAGCAATAGGCCACACTGGGATATCACCCTTTAGCATGCACATCCTCAAGCAACCTGCCCGACGACTGGGATATCACCCTTTAGCATGCACATCCTCAAGCAATAGGCCACACTGGGATATCACTCTTTAGTCTGCACATCCTCAAGCAACCTGCCCCACTGGGAGATCACTCTTTAGCCTGCACACCCTCAATGAAACTGCCCCACTGGGATATCACTCTTTAGCATGTACAGCCTCAAGGAACCTGCCCCACTGGGATATCACTCTTTAGCATGCACATCCTCAAGCAACCTGCCCCACTGGGATATCACTCTTTAGCCTGCACATCTTCAAGCAACCTGCCCCACTGGGATATCACTCTTTAGTCTGCACATCCTCAAGCAACCTGCCCCACTGGGAGATCACTCTTTAGCCTGCACACCCTCAATGAAACTGCCCCACTGGGATATCACTCTTTAGCATGGACAGCCTCAAGGAACCTGCCCCACTGGGATATCACTCTTTAGCATGCACACCCTCAAGGAACCTGCCCCACTGGGATATCACTCTTTAGCATGCACACCCTCAAGGAACCTGCCCCACTGGGATATCACTCTTTAGCATGCACATCCTCAGGGAACCTGTCCCACTGGGATATCACTCTTTATCCTGCACATCCTCAGGGATCCTGCGCCACTGCGATATCACTCTTTAGCATGCACATCCTCAGGGATCCTGCCCCACTGGGATATCACCCTTTAGCCTGCGCCTCCTCAGGGAACCTGCCCCACTGGGAGATCACTCTTTAGCATGCATACCCTCAATGAAACTGCCCCACTGGGATATCACTCTTTAGCATGCGCCTCCTCAGAGATCCTGCCCCACTGGGATATCACTCTTTAGCCTGCGCCTCCTCAGAGATCCTGCCCCACTGGGATATCACTCTTTAGCCTGCACATCCTCAAGGAACCTGCCCCACTGGGATATCACTCTTTAGCCTGCGCCTCCTCAGGGATCCTGCCCCACTGGGATATCACTCTTTAGCATGCACATCCTCAAGGACCCTGCCCCGCTGGGATATCACTCTTTAGCATGCACATCCTCAGGGAACCTGCCCCACTGGGATATCACTCTTTAGCATGCACATCCTCAGGGAACCTGCCCCACTGGGATATCACTCTTTATCCTGCACATCCTCAGGGATCCTGCGCCACTGCGATATCACTCTTTAGCCTGCACATCCTCAGGGATCCTGCCTCATTGGGATATCACTCTTTAGCCTGCACAGCCTCAGGGATCCTGCCCCACTGGGATATCACTCTTTATCATGCACATCCTCATGGATCCTGCTCCACTGGGATATCACTCTTTAGCATGCACATCCTCATGGATCCTGCTCCACTGGGATATCACTCTTTAGCATGCACATCCTCAGGGAACCTGCCCCACTGGGAGATCACTCTTTAGCATGCATACCCTCAATGAAACTGCCCCACTGGGATATCACTCTTTAGCATGCACACCCTCAAGGAACCTGCCCCACTGGGATATCACTCTTTAGCATGCACATCCTCAGGGAACCTGCCCCACTGGGATATCACTCTTTAGCCTGCGCCTCCTCAGAGATCCTGCCCCACTGGGATATCACTCTTTAGCCTGCACATCCTCAAGGAACCTGCCCCACTGGGATATTACTCTTTAGCCTGCGCCTCCTCAGGGATCCTGCCCCACTGGGATATCACTCTTTAGCATGCACATCCTCAAGGACCCTGCCCCGCTGGGATATCACTCTTTAGCATGCACATCCTCAGGGAACCTGCCCCACTGGGATATCACTCTTTAGCATGTACAGCCTCAAGGAACCTGCCCCACTGGGATATCACTCTTTAGCATGCACATCCTCAGGGAACCTGCCCCACTGGGATATCACTCTTTATCCTGCACATCCTCAGGGATCCTGCGCCACTGCGATATCACTCTTTAGCCTGCACATCCTCAGGGATCCTGCCTCATTGGGATATCACTCTTTAGCCTGCACAGCCTCAGGGATCCTGCCCCACTGGGATATCACTCTTTATCATGCACATCCTCATGGATCCTGCTCCACTGGGATATCACTCTTTAGCATGTGCCTCCTCAGGGAACCTGCCCCACTGGGATATCACCCTTTAGCCTGCGCCTCCTCAGGGATCCTGCCCCACTGGGATATCACTCTTTAGCCTGCGCCTCCTCAGGGATCCTGCCCCACTGGGATATCACTCTTTAGCATGCACATCCTCAAGGACCCTGCCCCGCTGGGATATCACTCTTTAGCATGCACATCCTCAGGGAACCTGCCCCACTGGGATATCACTCTTTAGCATGCACATCCTCAGGGATCCTGCTCCACTGGGATATCACTCTTTAGCCTGTGCATCCTCAGGGAACCTGCCCCACTGGGATATCACTCTTTAGCATGCACATCCTCAGGGATCCTGCCCCACTGGGATATCACTCTTTAGCATGCACATCCTCAAGCAACCTGCCCCACTGGGATATCACTCTTTAGCCTGTACATCCTCAAGCAACCTGCCCCATTGGGAGATCACTCTTTAGCCTGCACACCCTCAATGAAACTGCCCCACTGGGATATCACTCTTTAGCATGTACAGCCTCAAGGAACCTGCCCCACTGGGATATCACTCTTTAGCATGCACACCCTCAAGGAACCTGCCCCACTGGGATATCACTCTTTAGCATGCACACCCTCAAGGAACCTGCCCCACTGGGATATCACTCTTTAGCATGCACATCCTCAGGGAACCTGCCCCACTGGGATATCACTCTTTATCCTGCACATCCTCAGGGATCCTGCGCCACTGCGATATCACTCTTTAGCCTGCACATCCTCAGGGATCCTGCCTCATTGGGATATCACTCTTTAGCCTGCACAGCCTCAGGGATCCTGCCCCACTGGGATATCACTCTTTATCATGCACATCCTCATGGATCCTGCCCCACTTGGATATCACTCTTTATCATGTACATCCTCAGGGATCCTGCCCCACTGGGATATCACTCTTTAGCCTGCACATCCTCAAGGAACCTGCCCCACTGGGATATCACTCTTTATCATGCACATCCTCATGGATCCTGCCCCACTGGGATATCACTCTTTATCATGTACATCCTCAGGGATCCTGCCCCACTGGGATATCACTCTTTAGCCTGCACATCCTCAGGGATCCTGCCCCACTGGGATATCACTCTTTAGCCTGCACATCCTCAGGGATCCTGCCTCATTGGGATATCACTCTTTAGCCTGCACAGCCTCAGGGATCCTGCCCCACTGGGATATCACTCTTTATCATGCACATCCTCATGGATCCTGCCCCACTGGGATATCACTCTTTATCATGTACATCCTCAGGGATCCTGCCCCACTGGGATATCACTCTTTAGCCTGCACATCCTCAGGGATCCTGCCCCACTGGGATATCACTCTTTAGCCTGCACATCCTCAAGGAACCTGCCCCACTGGGATATCACTCTTTAGCCTGCGCCTCCTCAGAGATCCTGCCCCACTGGGATATCACTCTTTAGCCTGCACATCCTCAAGGAACCTGCCCCACTGGGATATCACTCTTTAGCCTGCGCCTCCTCAGGGATCCTGCCCCATTGGGATATCACTCTTTAGCCTGCACATACTCAGGGATCCTGCCTCATTGGGATATCACTCTTTAGCATGCGCCTCCTCAGGGAACCTGCCCCACTGGGATATCACTCTTTAGCATGTACATCCTCAGGGATCCTGCCCCACTGGGATATCACTCTTTAGCATGCACATCCTCAGGAATCCTGCCCCACTGGGATATCACTCTTTATCATGCACATCCTCAGGGATCCTGCCCCACTGGGATTTCACTCTTTACCATGCACATCCTCAAGGAACCTTCCCCACTGGGATATCACACTTTAGCCTGTACATCCTCAGGGATCCTGCCCCACTGGTATATCACTCTTTAGCATGCGCCTCCTAAGGGAACCTGCCTCACTGGGATATCACTCTTTAGCATGCGCCTCCTCAGGGAACCTGCCCCACTGGGATATCACTCTTTAGCCTGCACATCCTCATGGGATCCTGCCCCACTGGGATATCACTCTTTAGCCTGTACATCCTCAAGCAACCTGCCCCACTGGGATATCACTCTTTAGCCTGCACATCCTCAAGCAACCTGCCCCACTGGGTTATCACCCTTTAGCCTGCGCCTCCTCAGGAATCCTGCCCCACTGGGATATCACTCTTTAGCATGCGCCTCCTCAGGGAACCTGCCCCACTGGGATATCACTCTTTAGCCTGTACATCCTCAGGGATCCTGCCCCACTGGGATATCACTCTTTAGCATGCACATCCTCAGGAATCCTGCCCCACTGGGATATTACTCTTTAGCATGCGCCTCCTCAGGGAACCTGCCCCACTGGGATATCACCCTTTAGCCTGCGCCTCCTCAGGGATCCTGCCCCACTGGGATATCACTCTTTAGCCTGTGCCTCCTCAGGGATCCTGCCCCACTGGGATATCACTCTTTAGCATGCACATCCTCAAGGACCCTGCCCCGCTGGGATATCACTCTTTAGCATGCACATCCTCAGGGAACCTGCCCCACTGGGATATCACTCTTTAGCATGCACATCCTCAGGGATCCTGCCCCACTGGGATATCACTCTTTAGCATGCACATCCTCAGGGATCCTGCCCCACTGGGATATCACTCTTTAGCCTGTACATCCTCAAGGAACCTGCCCCACTGGGATATCACTCTTTAGCCTGCGCCTCCTCAGAGATCCTGCCCCACTGGGATATCACTCTTTAGCCTGCACATCCTCAAGGAACCTGCCCCACTGGGATATCACTCTTTAGCCTGGGCCTCCTCAGGGATCCTGCCCCATTGGGATATCACTCTTTAGCCTGCACATCCTCAGGGATCCTGCCTCATTGGGATATCACTCTTTAGCATGCGCCTCCTCAGGGAACCTGCCCCACTGGGATATCACTCTTTAGCCTGCACATCCTCAGGAATCCTGCCCCACTGGGATATCACTCTTTATCATGCACATCCTCAGGGATCCTGCCCCACTGGTATATCACTCTTTAGCATGCGCCTCCTAAGGGAACCTGCCTCACTGGGATATCACTCTTTAGCATGCGCCTCCTCAGGGAACCTGCCCCACTGGGATATCACTCTTTAGCCTGCACATCCTCATGGGATCCTGCCCCACTGGGATATCACCCTTTAGCATGTACATCCTCAAGCAACCTGCCCCACTGGGTTATCACCCTTTAGCCTGCGCCTCCTCAGGAATCCTGCCCCACTGGGATATCACTCTTTAGCATGCGCCTCCTCAGGGAACCTGCCCCACTGGGATATCACTCTTTAGCCTGTACATCCTCAGGGAGCCTGCCCCACTGGGATATCACTCTTTAGCATGTACATCCTCAGGGATCCTGCCCCACTGGGATATCACTCTTTAGCATGTGCATCCTCAGGGATCCTGCCTCACTGGGATATCACTCTTTAGCCTGAACATCCTCAGGGATCCTGCCCCGCTGGGATATCACACTTTAGCATGTACATCCTCAGGGATCCTGCCCCACTGGGATATCACTCTTTAGCCTGCACATCCTCAGGGATCCTGCCCCACTGGGATATCACTCTTTAGCCTGCGCCTCCTCAGAGATCCTGCCCCACTGGGATATCACTCTTTAGCATGCGCCTCCTCAGGGATCCTGCCCCGCTGGGATATCACTCTTTAGCATGTACATCCTCAAGCAACCTGCCCCACTGGGATATCACCCTTTAGCATGTACATCCTCAAGCAACCTGCCCCACTGGGATATCACTCTTTAGCATGCACATCCTCAGGAATCCTGCCCCACTGGGATATCACTCTTTAGCATGCGCCTCCTCAGGGAAACTGCCCCACTGGGATATCACTCTTTAGCCTTTACATCCTCAGGGAGCCTGCCCCACTGGGATATCACTCTTTAGCCTGCACATCCTCAAGCAACCTGCCCCACTGGGATATCACTCTTTAGCCTGTACATCCTAAGGGATCCTGCCCCACTGGGATATCACTCTTTAGCATGCAAACCCTCAAGGAACCTGCCCCACTGGGATATCACTCTTTAGCATGCGCCTCCTCAGGAATCCTGCCCCAACGGGATATCACTCTTTAGCATGTACATCCTCAGGGATCCTGCCCCACTGGGATATCACTCTTTAGCATGTACATCCTCAGGGATCCTGCCCCACTGGGATATCACTCTTTAGCATGTGCATCCTCAGGGATCCTGCCCCACTGCGATATCACTCTTTAGCCTGCACATCCTCAGGGATCCTGCCCCGCTGGGATATCACTCTTTAGCATGTACATCCTCAGGGATCCTGCCCCGCTGGGATATCACTCTTTAGCATGTACATCCTCAGGGATCCTGCCCCACTGGGATATCACTCTTTAGCCTGCACATCCTCAGGGATCCTGCCCCACTGGGATATCACTCTTTAGCCTGCACATCCTCAGGGATCCTGCCCCGCTGGGATATCACTCTTTAGCATGCACCTCCTCAGGGATCCTGCCCCGCTGGGATATCACTCTTTAGCATGCGCCTCCTCAGGGATCCTGCCCCACTGGGATATCACTCTTTAGCATGCGCCTCCTCAGGGATCCTGCCCCGCTGGGATATCACTCTTTAGCATGCGCCTCCTCAGGGATCCTGCCCCGCTGGGATATCACTCTTTAGCATGCGCCTCCTCAGGGATCCTGCCCCACTGGGATATCACTCTTTAGCATGCACATCCTCAGGGATCCTGCCCCACTGGGATATCACTCTTTAGCCTGCACATCCTCAAGGAACCTGCCCCACTGGGATATCACTCTTTAGCATGCGCCTCCTCAGGAATCCTGCCCCAATGGGATATCACTCTTTAGCATGTACATCCTCAGGGATCCTGCCCCGCTGGGATATCACTCTTTAGCATGTACATCCTCAGGGAACCTGCCCCACTGGGATATCACTCTTTAGCCTGCACATCCTCAGGGATCCTGCCCCACTGGGATATCACTCTTTAGCATGCGCCTCCTCAGGGATCCTGCCCCGCTGGGATATCACTCTTTAGCATGTACATCCTCAGGGATCCTGCCCCACTGGGATATCCCTCTTTAGCATGTGCATCCTCAGGGATCCTGCCCCACTGGGATATCACTCTTTAGCATGCAAACCCTCAAGGAACCTGCCCCGCTGGGATATCACTCTTTAGCCTGCACATCCTCAGGGATCCTGCCCCGCTGGGATATCACTCTTTAGCATGTACATCCTCAGGGATCCTGCCCCACTGGGATATCCCTCTTTAGCATGTGCATCCTCAGGGATCCTGCCCCGCTGGGATATCACTCTTTAGCATGTGCATCCTCAGGGATCCTGCCCCACTGGGATATCACTCTTTAGCATGCAAACCCTCAAGGAACCTGCCCCGCTGGGATATCACTCTTTAGCCTGTGCATCCTCAGGGATCCTGCCCCACTGGGATATCACTCTTTAGCATGCGCCTCCTCAGGGATCCTGCCCCGCTGGGATATCACTCTTTAGCCTGTGCATCCTCAGGGATCCTGCCCCGCTGGGATATCACTCTTTAGCATGTGCATCCTCAGGGATCCTGCCCCACTGGGATATCACTCTTTAGCATGCAAACCCTCAAGGAACCTGCCCCGCTGGGATATCACTCTTTAGCATGTACATCCTCAGGGATCCTGCCCCACTGGGATATCACTCTTTAGCCTGTGCATCCTCAGGGATCCTGCCCCACTGGGATATCACTCTTTAGCATGCGCCTCCTCAGGGATCCTGCCCCGCTGGGATATCACTCTTTAGCATGCGCCTCCTCAGGGATCCTGCCCTGCTGGGATATCACTCTTTAGCATGCGCCTCCTCAGGGATCCTGCCCCGCTGGGATATCACTCTTTAGCATGTACATCCTCAGGGATCCTGCCCCATTGGGATATCACTCTTTAGCATGTACATCCTCAGGGATCCTGCCCCGCTGGGATATCACTCTTTAGCATGCGCCTCCTCAGGGATCCTGCCCCGCTGGGATATCACTCTTTAGCATGCGCCTCCTCAGGGATCCTGCCCCGCTGAGATATTACTCTTTAGCATGTACATCCTCAGGGATCCTGCCCCGCTGGGATATCACTCTTTAGCATGCGCCTCCTCAGGGATCCTGCCCCGCTGGGATATCACTCTTTAGCATGTACATCCTCAGGGATCCTGCCCCACTGGGATATCACTCTTTAGCATGTACATCCTCAGGGATCCTGCCCCACTGGGATATCACTCTTTAGCATGTACATCCTCAAGCAACCTGCCCCGCTGGGATATCACTCTTTAGCATGTACATCCTCAGGGATCCTGCCCCACTGGTATATCACTCTTTAGCATGTACATCCTCAGGGATCCTGCCCCAATGGGGTATCACTCTTTAGCATGCGCCTCCTCAGGGATCCTGCCCCACTGGGATATCACTCTTTAGCATGTACATCCTCAGGGATCCTGCCCCGCTGGGATATCACTCTTTAGCATGTACATCCTCAGGGAATTCTTTAAACATAGATGCTCATCCTCAGAAAATCAGAGCTTCTTTGATCGGCCTCTCGTCACCTCAAAGCAACCTAGCACTAAACACCTGACACTCCCACACATCTTACATGACCGAAGCGTATAAGAGGGCATGACATGTGAGGCCCGATGAACTAACATAACATAACAACAGTTGTTTTGATAAATATATATATTTATCTTTTACTTTCCAAAAGACTAAAACATCTTTCAAAAATTGTAAAACAGTGGCATTGTGCATATGGTCCATTGAGCAATGAAGATTGTGCACACAATGTTAGACTTGCATGTGAGGACAAGTGGCAAAAGGAGTCCTTGTTTACTGACTTTTGAATGTTCTTTCTGTGGCAAAACAATGGTGACACCGAAGCATCCCCAGCGGCGTCGCTGTGCGGCTTGACGGAAGGAGGGAAGGCCCATTTTGAGTAGGTTTGCTCGGCTAGTACCTGCGCACTTTCCCTTTCTATCAGGCTGCTTTTCCATAAAAGTGTTTTTATGTTGAGACATCAGTTGAATATTTATAATACATGTGAAATATATTAGATAAGAAAAGTCCAGAATACAGCCCCCCTGCAGGCAATTCGTTCTGTCTGCAGCCTTTAGTGACGCGCCTCTAACATCTTTACGCTCATGAGATGTTTTGCTGTTTATTAGCGATATAGCACCTTCTACCAACATCACAACAGAAAATCTGTTTCCATCTATTTTGTTTTGACATGGTTTCATGTTTTTTTTATTGATATTAATCGCCTTTTTTGTGAATTGCCTTAACTGCATAAAATAAGAGGTCCCTACTAGAGGTAGAAATGCATCTGGTGAACGGGGTCACTGTGCAGATGTGTCTGCTGTCACCTGACTTATGCATCCATTACAGGGACTCCAAGCTCAAATGGCAATAGCTCTGCTTTTCTGGGCCAACACAATGGGCGCCATGCAGTTGGGAACAATAAACTTCTTATGTCTCTGGTGTGCTAAGATAACCCTCTGGTGTTGAATGCCCCAGAGGTGTTGCTAGGGGAGCGGGGGGGGGGGTTGGTGGGGGGTGTTGGGGGCACTAGAACCAGCAGGCTAGCTAGTCACGAACCCCAACAGTCTCGACATTAGCATAGCCCGAGATCTTTTCCAGACCTAGCAACACCCCTGGAACGTGCACACGTTATGTCACATGGTCGAAAAAAAGGCAGAAGGCAACACATCAAGACTGCCCTTCCTCTTATGTCACTTCCTGCTTTATGGATTAAAGCGACTTAAACGAAACCCTAAGATTTCTTAGACCCACATCTTTCACCTATGACCTAATATTCTCTTCCCTTCTCAGAACCATCTCACGGGACATGTGCCTTCATCTCCTCCTGACTATACACAGCGTGCATGTTTGAACATGGGCTGAAGTGAGGACGGACCCATCTTCATAAAAAAAAAACACATCACGGATCCCAACGACATGACAAGCTATGAATCCATCACTAACCTTAGATTCAGCCGTTGGGGAGCAGGTGGAAGTGGGTCCAGGTGATCTGGCCTAAGCACCACCCACCTTCTTAGCCCTGCCTCTTCCTTTCTGCTCTTTACTCTTAGATCATGAGTGTCTCCCATATGGGTGTCAAAAGTTAATGGCTGATGAAGAAAAGGGCAATTCCTGTTTGGACCTGTTCGGACCGGGAGGACCCAAGGGCCAAACCCCTGCTGAAACAACAGGTAAGCATTCAGGTATATGTGTTTACTCCCTCCGACCCCACCATCACGAGGTAACACCAATGACATTGCCTCCCCACAAAAGCCTGGATTCCGCACTGCAGCAACCTTACCCACACCAGCCTCAAGCCCATCGGTAGACCCTCACCATCCTCAACATTGATGTGGATACTTGCCAATGTCTGCTCAGCTATTACCCATGCAGCAGACATCACTGACATCATCACTACACATGACCTTGGTGCAGTGTCCATCACAGAGACCAGGCCGACATCCACATCCACCCACTTCCTAGACATTCTTATCCCCCACGGCTACAGCATCCAACACAGAGACCGGCCAAACACGACAGGTGCAGGCCTTACAGTAATCCACAAGAACTCATGGCCCTGAACAAGACTTGCAGTCAACAACATTGGTTCTTGCAAAGCCCCCCGTCACATTCTGCTATCCCTGATGGACACAGTCACCTTCCATTTCATCTACAGACCACACAAACCGAACACTGTCTTCATCAGAGACTTCACTGACCTGGTCAACAGCATGTCTCTGAGGCATGACAACAACATCTTCCTAGGCAACTTCAAACTCACAGGTAACAAGGCCACCACATCTATGAAGGAAGTTCTCTTCTGCCTTCTTGACACCCTCAGCAATGCATGAGAAAAGCAACATGATCACTCTAATCATCACTGCACTGGCTTCCCTGCAATACAGCTCTCCTCTCCCTCTTGACTAGTCTGACCACTTCGCCGTGCCTTTCAACATCCTGCACAACACCCAAGTCATGCATTCCCAGCAGAAACCCCTCAGACAAACCTTCAAGTCCTTCAAAAACTTTCCGGTGGAAGCCCTTATGGAAGACCTTGCCAATCTCCACCTTACATGGACCAAACACCCCCAACGAACAGCAACTCTCTACTGGAAGCACTCAATGCCATCCTCTCAGATTCCATTGACTAACACACCACCAAAACAATGCACCTGCAAACTGAAACTGTCAGCACCCTCAACCACGAGAACTCAACTTCAGCAAAATAGTCATCAGAAAACAAGAGAAACGCTAGTGCTGCTCCGGGTACGCATCCGACCTGGCGCTCCCCAAGGAACTCTGGGCAACCCGCCGATAACTAATCAACATGGCCAAGGCCTCCTACTGTCAGAACACCACAGCAGAAGCCGACAACAAAAGCATAGCCCTCTTCAAAGCGGTCAAGCACTGTACCAGCCCACTACCTGATCCAACACTTCATCGAAGAATCTGCTGACATCAACATCTTCTTCATCAACAAAATCAGCAAGATTCACCAGCACTTAGACACCAGCTCTGCATCCACAGACCCACCTCACTTCCCTCCTCTCAAAATCTTCCTGCCCTGGACAACATTCAAGACACTCTCTACAGAGGACCTGGTAGGATCCCTGGCCACTCTAAAATCCACATCATATACAGATGACATCCTCCCAGCATCCATCCTCAAGACCCTCCCTGCAGAAGCTCTCCTACCCTACCTGGAGATCATCAATAGCTCTCTAACTCAAGGCACCTTCCCATACCCTAAGGACAGTACGAATACTCCCTCTACTAAACAAACCAACTTTGAATCCTGACAACCTATGTAACTATCGCCCCATCACCCATATTCTCTTCCTAGGTGAGATCATCGAGAAAGTGGTAGCCGCGCAACTGCAGCAACACATTGACACCAACAATCTCCTCCAAACCGACCAATTTGGGTTCAGAAACCAGATGCAGCACAGAAACGGCAACCACATTCTTCTGGTCACGTGTGGAGTCCTGCAGGGTTCCATCCTCTCCCCAGTGACCTTCAATCGATACATGGAGCCACTGGGAGCCCTCCTAGGCACACACAACATCCCCATCCACCAATATGCCGATGACACACAGCTATACCTCAAGATCGACTCCATGAAGGACATCCACAGGCTCAAAACCTGCCTCACGCTGATCCAGTCTTGGATACCAGTGCATACTTGAAGCTCCACCCCTCCAAGGCTGAATTCATACTCCTCACCAACAACAATGAACACCCAGACATACAAACCTGGCTATCAACCATGAACCCTGAGGGTTTCTCACCCAAGCTCACTTTGTGTGCCAAGGCTCTTGGGTTCCACATAGACAAACACCTCTCCTTCAAGACACACCTAGCTAAGAAAACTCAGACAGCTTGGTATCAGCTCTTCCTCCTGCAGAAAGTCAAGACCTTCCTCCCTCCGGACAGCTTTAGATCCACCATTCAAGCACTGGTTTTATCTCACCTGGATGGAGGCAATGTCCTCCTCGTTGTCCTCCCTTGTGCCCCTGAATAGTGCCCTACATGCGGATGCACACCTCATCAAGGCTCTACTGAGATATGACCACATCACCATGTCCCTAGTCCCCCTTCACTGGATCCCACTGCATGCACAAATCACTTTCAAGCCTTGCTACAACATCTATAAGGCTACCGCCCTCAAGTCACCCAGCTACCTCACAGAGAAACTCTGCATCTCTGGCAGACAGCGCACCACAAGAAGCCAGGAAACGTGCAGACTTGAAATCTGTCACTGCAAAAAGGAAACTACCAGAAATAAATCCTTCTCTGCCTACGCCCCAAGAATATGGAACCTCCTCCCTACCGGCATAAGACTCACCCCCACACTCCTACAATTCAGAAAAGAACCCAAGACCCACCACTTCATGGAGTCTCTCCTCCTCAACACCTAGGCCATCACGTTGTCCTCCGCATCACCTGACTTGCTAGACACTGTCTGCCCATCTTCCCCCACCACCCTGTACAGCTGTATCCTTCCTCTGCGCCCCTCTGAATCCTACCCCCCACTATTTATCTGTTCTGTTGTTACCTCTAAAATGTGGTTTGTTATGCATCTGTACTATTGTATACCGTTGCAAAGCACTCTGTTGTGTATCTGTACTGTTCTATTCCTCTGTAAAGCGCACCGTTGCTTCTTGAAGCTAGGTCCACGCTCAATAAATCAAATAATACTAACAATAATGATAATAAACAGCAAAATCATAGAAAAACATCACCGTACAGTGGCAAGTGAGAATCGCCAAAACATGTCCTTCTTCAGATTTACCAGCCATTATTCTGGCCAAGTGTCAGGTCCCAGGTCATTGTTGATGTGATCCAGCTCCTGCATTCAGGTGATCCTTCCCTACAGGTCCTACTTCCATTCTCTCCCAAAGTTGCCACAGACACCTACAGAGAGCTCTAGCACCCGCCTCCCCATCCTATCACCACACATGGGTTGGGTTTTGAGATCCAGTATGCACTAGTCAAGCTCATACATCACCAGTCCAACTCATACATCACCAGTCAGCAGCAACTCCTCCAAATGGGCCCAATCAATATCCTTGGTGATCCGTTGTCCAAGGATTCAGATATGCAGCCGCCATCCTTAGTTTCTACCTGAAATCCTTGCAGGAATTCCCAACCTGATCATCAAAATCCACAAATATGCATATGGCACCCAACTATAGCTGAGCTTTGGCCCGACTCACTTTGCAGGGCACACAGTGGTTGTTCTGATATCCTCAGACACCTCACTCTCGAATCCTCTCACCTCTCCTTTCTCTTGGACTGATCACCACCTCCTTTCCTCCCACCTCTCTTTCACCACCCCTCAGGCCAAGCCGAACCCAGCACTACCACCTACCTTCTCGGTCATCCGACCCATGAAGCGTGTGTCAGTTGAGGATTTTTCTGCCGCTTTCTCTCTTCCTTCTGCACCTTTGGCTGACTCACACCCTGACACAGCCCTCTCTAACCTTCATCTTTCTATCGCTAACACTCTCAATGTCCTTGCTCCTGTCATGAGAATCCACTTGAACCCCAAATCTAAGTGCAACTGTTGGTATGACTCCGACCTCATCACCTTTAAATGCAAGTGTAGGGTGGTTAAGAGGAAGTGGAGGGCATCAGGTACATCCTCTGACAAACGGACCTACCACCTGCTCCAAAGGCAACACAGATTCTCTGTCTTCATCAAGAAGAGAGCCCATATCCAAGACTGCATCTCTGAGGCATCTAACAACTCAGACAAACTCTTCAAAATCTGCAAGGAGCTGGCCAACCCTGATGCAGTCTCGCCTCTCCTGAACCTCCACAGGCTCTCTGCACAGCCTTGGCATCTCATTTCATCACTAAAACTCAGGAAATCCTGTCCACCCTCTCTTCATCTACCAACTCCTCCACCTCTTCCATTCCTGGCACGCCTGTGGCCATCTCTCCTCTCTTCATTTCCCTTGTTCACTCCTGACTATATTTCTAGACAAGTCTGAGCTATGAAAGTCTTGTCAAAAGAGGTTCTCCCCTCCTCCTCCAGAACCATCAAGAACCACATCGACACCCTTGCTCCAGCCTTGGCCGATTTCTGCAATCACTCCTTTGCCAGTGGAACATTCCCCTCCCCTTTTAAGCACTCCCTTGTGCACCCCCTTCTTAAGAAGCCCTCTGCCGATCCTTCCTCTCCTGCTAACTATCGCCCAATCTCCATCACTCCTTTCCTGGGCACACTCTTGGAAAAGTGGGCCATTTCCCAGCTTAATCTTCACATTGAATATGTTGGTTGTCTCCACGACCAGCAGTCTGGCTTCAGAGCTGCCAGAAGAAAAGAAACTGCTCTCATGCGCACCTGTGAAGACCTGCTCGCGTACCTTGACTCTAACCTTCCTTCTGTCCTCATTCTTCTTGATGTCTCATCTGCTTTTGACACAGACACCCATGCTTTCCAACTCACTCACCTCCGTGATAACCTGGGTATGACTGATCCTGCCCTCTCCTGGCTGACATCCTTTCTCACTGATCGACCCTCTCAGGTCCAACTGTTGTCTTTCCTATCTTCTATCTCTGTCTCTACTTGCGGTGTCCCTCAGGGGTCTAACCTTTCTCCCTGGCTCTTCAACCAATACCTGGCACCTCTTGCCCACTGCATCGTCACTTTATGCTCCAACTTTCAGTGTTATGAGGATGACATCCAGCTCTCTTTGAGACTCCAGTCAGCCGTTTCTTCTCCTTCTCTCATACAGATTCAGGAGTGGTGTGCCACCAATGATCTCTGCCTTAATGCCAGAAAGACTGAGATCCTCCTCATTGGATCACCAGTTCCCTTCTTTCCTCTACCTCTCTGGCCGCCCACTCTGGACCCTCTTCCTGCTCCTACCTGTAAGTATGAGAACCTTGGGGTCAAATTTGACTCCACACTCTCCTTCTCTCCTAACATCTATGACGTCTCTAAGAAATCAAACTATCAGCTGCACCTCCTCAGATGTATTCTTCCTTTCCTCACTTTTCCCCAGGAACTCACTGTCTCCAGAACTCTTGTTCTCTCTAGGCTGGATTACTGCAACCGCCTCTTTCTAAATGTTCCTGCTTCTACTCTCCGACCTCTGCAATTCATCCAGAACAGGACTGCGAGAATTGTCCTTGGCCTCAAACCCAGAGATTGTATCTCTCCAGCTCTGAATTCTCTTCACGGGCTCCATGTGGTGGCAAAGATCAGGTTCAAGACCCTTTGCATCGTCCACAAGGCTTTTTGAGACCGCTCTACCTCCAACTCTCACTTCCCAAACATCTCCCTTATCGAGCCCTCCGCTCATTCACCTCCAACTCTCTGAGGGTCAGTTGCTTTTCCAAGCATAGGGTTGGGGGCAGATCTCTCTCTTTGGCTGGGGCCTCCCTCTGGAACAGCCTCCATGCCTCGCTCAAACTTGAATAGATACACCTCTGGTTCCGGAAGCAACTCAAGTCCTTTCTTTTCGCTTCCACTTTCTCCCTTCGTCTCCTCTGCTGACGCCCCAACTGCTCCACACAATGGTCACCTGGCTGCCCTCTGAACTTGGTCCCAGGCCCCTGCATGTCCAGTTGCCCTGTGCACTGCCTCTTGGCTCCCCCAGCACTTGTGGCCTGTGTCTGCAATGCTACAGTCCCCCCGCTCCGTATTCATAAGCCACCAGCTGGCTGCATTTATTGAGTTACCTGCACTTCTCCCCTTCCCTCGCGCCCCCAGCACTTCTCCCCTTCCTCTTCCTGAATGACACAAGGCCTAGTAAGAGGGTTATTTTGTCCTCTCTCTGTTGTTCCCCTCCTTGTCTTGTCGCGGCTAGAAACACTTTTGTATAGGTGCTTTATAAATGCCATATCATATCATATGATGCTTGCCAAATCCATGAACCGAACACATGTGCAAGCCTAGCAAACAGTAGCGCGTCTTACGTATTTCACATCCATCTGTACACCTTACAAAATGTATTCCTGACTCACAATCATCAGCAAGCAATCACTCAAAATGGCGGCAAATCTCGGACTGCATGGTAACAGCCCTCACCCCTGCACAAACTGAGGCATGTCCTCTCTGCTGACAACTGCAGGACCGCACTTTTAGCTCTGCCCTTACCCCACACAGATAGTGGAAATGCACTATTTACTAGCATCCTGACAACTGCCACTGCACGCCTCACAGCTGTCACCTTGCACTGCAAAAGTCATCGATTTCCGAATATTCAAGGCTGCACTCAAACAAAACGGTTATTTGAAGGTCGATTTTGTTGTGGTCCTCAATATTCTGAAATGTCACTATTTCATGCGAGTTTCAGCCCCGACTTCCCTTTCAACATATCCAGGGCCTTCCCTCTCCAAATCCACCGAAGCGCCCTTTACTCCTCCGGCCCAACATAAACTTCGCCGCACGACCCTCCCACTCCCCTCACACAGAAACACACCCACACACACACACGTACCTTCTGCGCCAGGGGCTTCCCTCACTCTAGTTGTGTGGTATGTGCTCTTTCTGTGTACAGAGCACTTTTATTTGCCACCTATGATTGCGCTCCTGAAAGCCCTCTGCACACATACATGCATGATACATACATACATGTATGCATAACACTAGCCTGAGCTATGGCAACAGAAGCAGACATTAGAAATCAGGTGGTTGTGGAATTTGCACAATAATTTGGGGATCCTGTCTGACAGGAGACATGCTTCATTGTCACCTATAGCACATCAGTGATTGGGCATGTTATGTTATGTTATGTTATCTTGTATTTATATCGCACCCCTGCCATATGCAAGGCCAAGGGGGCGCTGTAGGAAGCGTGGCTCTTCCGCAGACCATGATCTGAAGAGACGAGGGAGGGGAGCACCACGATGCATGCAGCAGTGATTGGACTGTACGGAAAGGAGACGTGTCTAATGTGGAGACACTGACAGCCTCAGAGTGGATGGAGAACAGACCAAGGGTGTGCTGAGGGTGATAGAGCGCTATGTGACAACTGGCCCGAATGTATTTTGCGGGCCTCACCTGTATGCTATGGGGTGCAGCACTATCAGAGGAACGACGCAGGAATGAAAGCTTGGGCAGCTGTCGACAGTTGAGGGATCTGCGATTCTTTAAATGATGCATGCATGCATATGGGATAGACTTTGCGACTGCTGGATCACATTTCTGCGGTGCTCAGCTCCATGTTCTAGGCGCAGTGCTACATGCAGCCTACGTGCACAGTGAATGTATTTATGTATTCATTGTTTGTTTGTTTTAGGAAAGAACTGAGTCTTGATATGATGTAGGCTGCCTTCAGATAAGAATGTACCTGTCAGAAGATGCAGTGCAGGAGCGAGGTGTTAAATAGACATGAAAATGCTCTTATCTATTTGGCATTTAGGATTCCGGGGAGGTTGTTATATGTAAATATGGAGGGTGTGCATGCAATGTGACTCTGAAATGTGAGATGGTTAGACACATTGGGTGCTATTCTAAGCAAGGACTCTGTATGCTGTGAGGCAAATGATGTGCTGGTGGGGTCTAAGCTTTGTTTGATTGGAGATGTGGCTAGCCTGAAGGAGGAGTGTTGGAAAAGAGGTGTTACTTGGCATCCTGAGGGGGTACTGCTGGCTATCAGGGAAGGGTGTGTCCTGTTCGGTATGTACTTGTGGCAGGCTCTGAATCAGTAAGGAGAAATGAATACACAGAGCCGTGTAGTAGTTGCTATTCCTTTATTCCATCGTGCAGCAACTGCCCGATGCCAAGCATGAAGCGCTGCGCATTCACTACATTTCCGACCTCTGATAGGCTGCCGGCATTGGTCATGTCAGGAGCCTGGCTCCTTTAACCGTGTCCTTGCTGGACACCACACCGTCCCTTTCCGACAACAATTAACAATAATGTTCACTCGACTGAACTGGTCGATGTAGAGGTCAGCAGCTGGACAAGAGGGAATTGTGAAAACCCGTTCATGACGAGCATTCCATATTTGTTCTGGCCATTGGTCCAAAAAAATCAATGGCCTAGATGGGCCCAGGGTCATTCGGGCAGCTCAGACATTCAAAGTGGTTCCCGAGCGTTTGCTCTCGAGGTGCTTTGGCAAATATTGCATGTGCTGAAAACATGTTCCACCATTTTATTGAGACCTGGAGACCACATGGTGTCCCTAATTTGCCGTTTCGCAGCCACAATCTGTATCCTTCATGAGCTAAGTCAACAACAGTTTAATGCAAACTCTCAACAATGAGTATACAACGTCCTCACATTACCAGCCCGTCTGCTGATATCGAGAGCTCCTCATGTACTCTCTTGAATGCAGTTAGTTCTGTTGCACTTCCACCAGTCTATTCTCTCCACCTTCCAGACCTTAAGATGCCCTTTCATTTCTCTAGCAGACCTTTGTGTTGAGTATGTTCTCTTAGTGTTTTGGCAGTGATTGCTTTTGGAGTTCCTTCTTGTGTGAGAAAATTGATGTACTGTTCTGGGTGTTGTGTTGGGCAGGGTGTGACGTGACACGAAGTCTGCAGGGTTATATTCCAAATGTCCTGCAAGCTTAGGCACCATCTTTCTATGCAGCTATGCATTTTGCAGTGGCGTGGATTTCCATAGTTGGTCACCAACGCCTGATGGTCAGTGACAATGGTGAATGCCTTTCCTAAGAGAAACATTGGAACATGCTAGCCCCTCCTTTTCTGGCTGAGAGTATTTCATTTCCACGTCTGACAGTTTTCTGCTGGCCTATGCGACCACTTGCCTTGATGTTTCTCATCCCGTCGATGTTGGCCTAGAATGGCTCCTAGTCCTACCAGACTAGTGTCAACTGTTAGTTATGTGCATAGGTCTGGATTGAAATATGATATGTGCTCTGCAGATGCCCATCGTGTTTGATCTGCGTAAATGATCCCTGACACACTGACATGCCCCTGTTTGGTAAGCTCTCTGAGTGGGGCGTTGACGGTGGCAGAGTTGCGTAAATATCTACTGCAGTAGTTCACCATTCCTAGGAACGATCTGACATCACTAAAATCTTCCAGTGGTGAAGTCCTTGTTATGGCAGCAACTTTTCTTGGGTCTGGACTCATCCCTCTTTGTGAGAATATATACCCAAAGAATTGAGATGTTCATTGGGAAATGTGCACTTTTCACGATTTAGCGTTAATCCTGCTTCCATCAGTGCAGTGCACAGTGTAGGGCCTCATCATCCTCTTCGGAGGTGACTCTGAATACCAGGATATCATCACTGTAATTGAAATGTGATGAATAACCTTTCTTATACTTTCCTGAAATATCTCCGCTGACGAAATTCCAAAGCAGAGCCTTTTGTACCTAAAAAGCCCAATGTGCGTGGGAAAAGTGGCGATATATCTCGATTGCTCATTTATCTTTATCTGCTGGTATCCCTTGTTGATATTGAGTTTCAAGAATATCCGGGATCCATCCAGTAAACTAATCATGTCGTCCAGGTGCATTCCGGGGCGTCTATCGCGTCCAATTGCTCTGTTTGCCTGTCTCATGTTGACACATATGTGTATTACATAAGGTGTGTCTTTTTTTGGAACTGTCACTAAGTGAGACATCCATGGGGGAGGGCTGCTGGCAGGTTCAATTATGTCTTGTTCAAGCAGGCTTTGTATTTCTTTCTCCACCTGTGCTTACAGGTTAAAAGGATCACCTTGGGGTGCTGTGAGACTGGAGTGACATATTTGTTGATGTGTAGCATTATGGGAACCCCTTCGAGGCACCCCAGGCCAGGAAACAGTGCTGGGAAAGTCTTTATGATGCCGCATGTTGTAGGTTACTGCTATAATCTCCATTTTAAGGGTGATAGGACGGCCCAGTAGGTTTCTCCTGGGGACTTCACCCTGTAGTACATGTAGCTCTGTGGCGGCATGCCTCCCTTTGTACCAAAGAGACGTGGAGAGTTTTCCATGATTGAGCACATGGCCTTTGCTCCTAATTGGAATACTTTCAGTTTGTATGGAGCCAGGCGTGAAGGCTTGGATATTTTCTGGTACTCTGAGATGCATATGATGTTAAGAGTGGCCCCTGTGTCAATCACGAAGCTTGCCGGGTGCTCTCCTATCCTTATGTTAATGTCACTGTCAGCCAACGTTGTCACAGCATTCATCATGTATGCATAGGTACGGAATGTCCGGTGCTGATCTTCGTTCTCCTTGGCGGTCCCAATCTCCGGTCGGCAGCCTTTCGAGGGTCTGACTTCCAGGGCGCTTCGGCGAAGGTTAGTGGTGCTCGATGGTCCCTCGGAGCACGGGAAGAGGGCGCCTAACCAGGTCCTCTCTTGGATCAGTCTCGACATCTTTCGACTTTTGGATTTCAGCAAAGGGAGACAGCAGTCAACCTTCTTCTTCAGGCTCGGCTTCGAGAGTAAGCATCAGTTTCAACTTCAGCTTCTGAACAATTTCCAATGGTGAGAGGTCCACACATATACTATTCTGTCTCTCATCCACACTGCTGGGTCACTCTCAGCAGCCAATCATACAGAAGGGCATTCATGCAGTCAGTCAGCCAATCAGGCACGCAGTGCATACAGGCCATACTCCTCCCTCTCAGACACTCACAACAAGGAATGTGTATTTGGGACAAGTACCCAGCCATTCAACACTACACACTGCATTCATACCAGTTTCGGGCAGAGCTTCTCAGTCATTGTGTCAAACACCAGAAACCAGACATCCACAACTAGAAGTGCATATTGGTCACACACTCCATTCACTCAGGTCCCACCCACAGGGTGTACCCACAACATACAGTCACTGGGAAGGCTCCAGCCAGTCTGGCCTAGACTTCCACCCAACACCATATATGGAACTTCCACCCAAGAGCCAGTCAGGGGGAAGGGACAGAGCCAGGGCTTCCCAGGACTTTGGGAAAACAAGGTAACAGGCAATAGAAAGCAAGAGACCACAGGGTCCATCTTGTTTCCTATCAGGAATCAACTGATTCCAATGGCAGGGCCTGGGTATCTCAAAACGGAGGATACTCAGAGCACCTGTTAAATTCAGCATGGAGCTGCCACCAGCCCATACCCTGCTCAGTGGGCCACACACAGGTGCCCAAAAACATACCCTAGGGGCACAGGGTTGTACCCCCACCCATGGGTGCCCTAGGGGTATCCCATGGGTCTGTACACCAAACCAAAAACAGGAAGAGCTGCACTGCCAGGAGTCCCACATGGACTCCTGGGCAGAAAACAACACAGAACACAAATGAAAAAGGACTACAGGACAAGGACAGGGAGGCCCTGTCCCTCCAATGCATTTCCAGCCAGCATCACAAGGTCAACTTGGCGGGGCATTGCCCACAATGGCCAGATGATTCTCTAGATCACAAATAGTGCATTTCTGTCCAAATGTCAGTCATTTCATACCTGGATCATGTGGAAATGTCAGTCTGCAGCGACAGCACCTGCTCGTGGAAACCTGACTTCTTGTCTGATTGCCACCAATGACTACTTCCCCCAAGAGTCACATGATATATTTGTTGTTTTGTAGGTGCTTTGCTACTCTCCATTTGGGTCGCCTGCATGTCGGCGCGTGCTTCAGTCCTGGCCATCTGTAGAATGGTATTCAGTGGAAGTGACTCTCGTAACAACTTCTTTCTGAATGATGACGACAAACAGCCACCAATGATCCTGAGGCGTATTGCTTCTTCATGTGAAAACTTGTGAAATTCACAGTACACCACCAGCTTGCGAAGCCTGGTCGCAAATGCATCCATGCTCACACCTGTGAGTTGGCATGCAGTGTTGAACGTGTGCCTTTCATGGTCGATGTTTTGTTGCAGATCAAAGTATGCGCAGAGTGCTTCCTTCAGACCAACAAATGTTTTCACTTCTTCCGGCGGGAAAGTGGGGATGAGGTCTTCTACAACGTCCCGCACAAGGTTTATGAGCAGTCTTCTTGTGAAACGAGGACGCCTGTTAATCATGGGCCACCAGGTCCTTCTTAATTTGGCCCCCCCATCTCTTCCACCTTGGTACAAGAGATTGTTGATCTTGCATGTCGAAAGGCACAGGCCTACGGAATACGCCGTCCTCAGGGCATTCACGTTGTTCCTGTCCTCTCTCTGACATCGTGCAAGTGTAATGGAGCACGTATTTCTCGCGCCCTTGCAGGAACTAAAAGCCTATCGGGGTGTGGGAGTGGGATGCAGTCGCACAAGCCTATCCCAGCTTCGTTGCCCTGTATGTACTTGTGACAGGCTCTGAATCAGTAAGGAGACATGGATATACAGAACCGTGTAGTAGTTGAACTATTCCTTTATTCCTTCGGTGGCAACTGCCCGATGCCGAGCATGAAGCTCTGCGCATGCGCTACATTACCCGCCTCTCATAGGACCCTGGGATTGGTGATGTCAAGCCTCCTTAAACCGTGTCCTTGCCAGACAAGACAGGGTGGTTGGGATGCAAAAGAGCATGCAGAGTGCACCAGACCACCCAGAAACTAGGAATTAACCCACGATAAACCCACAATAAATGACACAGAAATGTCAGGACATGTGCTCATGTACCGGTGTGTGCACTGAAGCATCCCTTAGTCTTGCATGGGTATAAACAGTTAGATACCAATGGATGTCCTTACCTTGATCTTAGGGTGCCAGTGGGAATTGTGGGGTGGAAGATCTCCCTTAAATAATCAGGCTTTACAATGCATTATACGCCCTGCCTCGGTACTTATCATTGGTCCATTATCAGTTGCTCCTTTTAGAAATGCCTGAGCTTACATTAACTCTTCATTGGCTTGTATGTCTTGGGCAAGCGCCTTCCAGAGCTTCTATGCGCTTCCCTGGTGGTGTAACACATACCACGGTGGCCCCCTATTATAATATCTAAGATATAAGCACTTGATAAAGCATAAAACTAAGAGGCCTTGCAACACAATTCAATCCTCCAAAGAAGAGCTCATATGCAAACCAAACAAAGCTCATCCATGCAGAAAGCAGAGCCCGAAAAGCAGTCATTGACAAAGCCAGTAGGCCTGGCTTTTAAACAAGGGCATGGGGCAATTCATGGATGTATGTGCACTGTATGGGTGTATGTGTACTGTGTAAGCGCATGAACTGTGTGAGGGTGGGTGTGCACTGTATGGGTGCCTGTGTACTGTGTAAGCGCATGCACTGTGTGAGGGTGGGTGTACACTTTATGGGTGCATGTGCTGTGTAAGCATGCTTAATAATAATAATAATTTAGCATTTATATCGCGCTACGAACCCTCAGGTATCTGAGCGCTGCTTATTATTGCCCATGGTGTGTGGTGCTCATTTATCGACCTCGGAAGGGTGAACGGCTGAGTTTGGCCTTGCTGGGACTCGAACCTGCATTAGCAAGCTCTGCACGGATGTCAAAGCGAGCGCTCTACTCGCTGTGCCACTTGACCGGCTTGCGTGTGGAATGTGGATCCATGTGGGTGCATCGTGTGGGTGCATGTCATCTGTGATTGTGTATGGAGATTGCATGCCAATCTAGGGTAGAGCAGCAGCAGGGCCGCGTGCCCTGGATGCTAAAGAAGGGGAGGGGGCGAGGGGGTCTGTATTTATTTGGCTGATTTGTAGGATAATTCCAGCAGAAGTGTCTTGCACTGAACCAACCTGTGGGGGCAGCCTCCTCTTGCAGCACAAGGTCTTGCAGCATGCTGTCAGGCCACTGCTGCATGGGTTTGCTGTCATGCACATGGAAGAGGCATGATCCTGGGTACATGCACAGTTAAATCAAGCAATTGCAGAAGAGAACGGTAGGCACTGTACTGCACTCATGCACCCATCTGTGTGTTAAGGTCAGTGGAATCGCCAAGGTGTGGCAAGATCTGAGATACATTCCTAGACCTGATGACCACAAAGCTATGTGTCTGCATGTAGGTAGTAGGGGTGTACCGAAACTTCGGCTTTGAGTAAGTATTCGGCTGAATTCCGGCTGAAAAAAAGCTATTCGGCTCCGGCCGAATAGTTTCTTGCTATTCGGCTCTTGCCTAATACTTTGACATTCTCATTTGAATACAATGCATCATGAACTCAGAAAGGCAAATATAGACTTCAGTTTGCAAAACTGAATAGAATTAGACCAGACAAATTGCTATCACACAGCTGAAAAATATTTTATATTGTAATCTGCTCTTTAGGGCATGTTTTGTTACAGATTCTTAGACAAAAAAGGTGCTCATTTTTTATACTTAGCCTGCAACAATACAGGAACATTTTTCTTTTGACAAATGTTTATATGCAATGTGCACTTTTTTCAGTTAGAAAAAACAAACTGAAAGAAATGTACATAGATGCTTTCAGTTCCTGTCATGTCACTTCCCACTGCGTACGTCATAGTCCCCCCTTTTCTTTTTGTAAGGACTTAGGTCCTGTGTTTAACCTTATCTGATATTTTATCTGGAATTATACGTTGCATATGTTTGTGTATTGGCGCGAAAGAGCGGCGAGGATAAGTGAAAAGTGAGCAGCACTTGTTTGGGTTGTGAGATGGAGTTCACGTATTTCAGATTTCCTCTTAACTTGTGTCCTGCATGAGCCGACATGAACCATTTTATACATTTCTATGTGAGATGCAAAGAAGTTTGGAAACTCGACCGCATCGACTTTGCAACTGGATAGAGAATGCAATGCATCTGATTCACAAAGGCAGTCCTTTTGCATTTATGAAGCCTCCTACTTTAACCGGCACTGAATATGCAACAATCTTCTGTACATTCGGAGGGTACATTCTGGTCCCTTCATTTTTGTTAAATCTGCTTTATTTCTGGCTTTTATACTTTAAATAAAGATGCTACATTAATTGCAATGAAGAGAAATAAAAGTTTATAATGCATTTAAAATGGTGCTTTATTTGTTTTTTTAATAAGTGTGTTTTTTGAAATTTGGAACATGATTTATTAAATAAAGCAACTATTCGGCTTCATATTTGGCTTCGGCCGAATGGCTGACAAACTATTCGGTATTCGGCCGAATACTAAATATGCTATTCGGTACAGCCCTCGTAGGTAGGGAGTACACAGCGCCCATTGCTTTAATCTGAAAAATGTAACATATTGGACACACCAGGATGAAACATGTTATCAAGCACTACTCCCTTAAAATGTGGTGAAAGGGGCATTGCATAACCTATCCTACATGCCTGTGGGTTTCACTCACTGCAAGCAGTGGGCTTATCATGGATGCAGTTTCAGCATACTTGGTAGAGGCCCTGACCCCGGACCCGCAACCTGCCAGCTCCCACCCTCTCCTTGCTTGGGAGGAAAGTGGAACACTATAGGTTACAGTGAGAACCGATCTGAACTTCTCTGGCATGAGCTGGCCTTTTATCCAATGCCAATTACTCATTCCAAACTACTGACATTCAAGTTCCTAGCCAGGGATGTGGGGGGGAATTATCAGGGCGGTTAATGCTGTGGGCCAGGTAGAAGCATACCTGCCGACATTCCAAAAGGAAAAACCTGGAGATCTACGTCACCGGAATGCTCCACCCAAAAAGTGTGCAAGGCCACGCCCACGCGTTTGAAAGTCCACGCCCACAAGAGCGCAAGGCCAGGCCCACCCATTTCCAAGACCACGTCCACACCTGGAGACCTTTGCACACTCGTCCTTACACTCTGGTGCCTAAAAATGCAAAGAACAGCTGCAAACTCCAGAACTATTGGCTTTGACAATGCGTTTCATTTAAGTGAACGTGGATGGCAAAAACTGTAGTAATTGCAAATGTACATGAAACCCTTCTGTACCTTGCTAGTTTCACAGGCTTTGTATTGCGAAGGATGCCAGTTCCTCTCCTCTCTCCTTTCCCCTCCCCTCCCCAGAAGGAAGGGACATAACCCCTCCCAATGAGAGCACAGATGAGGCAAAGGTGAGGTAAACATCACTGGTTCATTGTGTTCTGTGATAATGGCAAGGACTGAGTCGGCTCTTGCCTGCTCTCAAAGGCCGATGCTAAGAACGCTCACCAAAAAGGTTTTTGGTTGGAAGTCCTTCTTTCATTTCCATGAGTTTTACTCTGCTGGAAAATATGTACATTCATTTTTTTTTCTTTTTTTAATAGCAGCAATTGCCCACCTTACATTGTTTTCGCCAACACCTCCATGTAATTGGCCACTAATAGTCTTGTTCTAGCCAATCACATTGAGGCATGGGTGGAGATGTTGGGACAGCAGGAAAACCCGTAGACTCTACGCTTTTCTCTGTAGAACCGCAGAAGAGTGTAAAAACTCAGAGTCTCCATGCAAAACCAGGAGGTTAGGTAGGTATGGATAGAAGCCAGTGTGAAGTGAGGTCTTTACCGTTAGCCCGGGGCTTTGCCTCTGGCACAAAAGGAAATGGTCGCCACACTGAAAGCTTGACTTGCTGGCACAACGCTTGACATCAGCGTACTCGTTCATGTTCCTTTTCTTAGCCGTGTCAACTATCCGTAGTTCACCTTATCCACTCGCTGGCACAGTTGCCGGCCTGATAATGCCCCTCTCCGAGGGTATTATTGCTATTAGTCCGGCACGTTGTACCAATACTGAAAGATTTTTTAACTTTTTTTTAAATGGGTGCCATGGATCCTATGTAGTCCCTTCTCCCTTTCCATGATGATAATTGACAAGGCTGCGGTGAGGGACTAGGCCATGGAAGGTGTTTGTGCCCTCCCTGACTTATACGTGTAAAAATGAATAAAACAGACACTCCCTGGACAGGGAATAAGGCACAAAAGGGTAGGCTAAGAGAGTTCAAGGAACAGTTTATCTAGATCTCTGAGAGCGCTCTGACCACATCTAGATTACAACACATTTATATAAGCACATTGGCATATCTAACAAATGATGGTACGTTGGACCCGGATTGGTCAGCCAGGGGGGTGTCTTACGTGTGGGCATCATCTCTTCCTCTGGGTTGGTTACTTGGTTGGCGGGAGGATTGACGTCAGACATCTGTGCTCCGAATGGGTGAAGGTCAGGTCGCTGTGAAACACGGTGGTCACTGTCTAAGCTAATGAATACATTCTAAATAATGCATGCACTAAATAATGGTTGATCAAAAGACCCTCAGTAGTTTATCATGTCACTACACAAATCACACAAGTGTCTATATCATCTATAACATTTGGGTTATACAAGTCACAGGTTTAAGGGTCTTGACCACCATAATACTCTCATTGAACTGTGGGGTTAGTCTCACAAGAATCTCAGGTATGTGGCATTTTTTAGTATTGGGCACGATATACTGCAGCAGGGGTCTAATGTTAGTTGGGGGTCTGTTGGGTGGGCTTCATAGCATGGTCAGCGGTCTGGCACATGAAAGGGATAACTTGCCGGGACACAGGGTTAGAATGGCAATAAGTTTCAACTGGCGAGGGTGAGAGGGCAAGGACACTTTTGTGGAGATGGACGAGCTATGTGCTTGGCTCATGTTGGTTCACATGCAGGACAGTGATCTCAGAGGAAAAGAGATGTGTTACATTTATTATTTGTTGCCAGCATCTCTGGCTTCAGCGTGAGAATGGAGCTGCAGAGTTTTCCAGTCAGAGTGGGAACAAGGGTGGGGGCCATGTGCCAAGCTGCTGCGGCGGGGAAAGGGAGAGAGGCATTTTGTACTATCGCAGTGAGGCCTGGTCACCAAGATGGAGTAGAAAGGGGGTACAAAAAATGGATGCCCCGTGTCCTGCATAAGGGCGAGGGGCGTACCCACCAATGGAGGCACTTGGTCCGAGTTTTGTACTGAGAAGTGATGGCAGAGAGGGGCGCATTGGCCCCTCTCTCCCACACAAAGGCAAGTGGGGCAGAACGGGAGGGAAAAAAATTGTGGAAAGGATGGCGGGTGAAAGGGACGCAGGGATGCGGGCCGTGGGTTAGTACTTACCTGAGATCCCGGAGGCCGGAAGATGATGGCCTCCTCCTATGAGGAGACTAGGATGGTGTAATTACCATGTGGTAATGCCCCCGCTTTGAGCTTCCTCATTGGCTGCGAGGCCGACTCCTCCTGCCCCCCCATCACCAGGTACTAATAGAATGTGTTAACCCAAGTAGCTTTAAAGAAAGCCGTGTACAAATGTCTAACTATGCACATTTATATGCCTACTCATATAAAATAATAGGCAGAGGTAATAGAAACCCTAAGGAAATAGATCATTCAAATTCTAACAAGGTTCCACATTTTGGGTCCAATACAGCAAGCTTGCAATGGCTGCTTGTCTACTTCACCACTATGTGTGATCCTGGGCACATTACTTCACTGCCTTGCACTTCTCTTCCCATTAGAAGTGCTTTTGAAGACCACTGATTGCATTTACAAATGACTACTAAATTACTCGTCACTTTTAAGGTTTAACATGTTTAGTCTGTTTCCCAAGATCTGGACATTTGGGGCAAGATTCTCAAACAGAGACCCACATTCAAGGAGTACAGAGACTGTTCTTATTTTATTTGAGCTACTTTCTAAATTTCTCAGTCGAACTTATTCTTAAAGGTGACCTGAGTTTTTCAGGAGGGGTTGGAGAGCGGCTCAAAGAAGCGCTGTCCAGCCTCCTTGCATACATTAGTGTCAAGAACGCGCTCAACGAAATGTTAAAAAAATAATAATAATAATTACCATCCCTGGTTGGGGATGGAAATGCATGTGTGGCAGCCACATTTGCATCTCCCCCTGCACCTACTTCAAAAGACGCGGGGTGTTGACCCTCCTTTCTGCGCATTTAAAAACACATCCCATTTGTTCATTCGGAATATGCCTTTAAATGGCCAAAAAATACTCAATTTCTGCGCATGTGCGCCAGGGTGGGGGAAGCGGACATCTGAACGAGCGCCCCCAGATGTGGACATTCGCATACCTTTCATGAATTGGACTGCTCCTTCTGTTGGTGCACGTGAGGAAATATGCTTGTTTACAGAATCTGGCCCTTACAGTCCTCGAGCGAGATTACAGACATTTTGCACCGGTGCATGTGCAAAGTTTGCACAGTGTTAGCACCAGGCCCATGTGAGCCCTAGTGTATTAGCACTAGGGCAAACTTTGCCCTGATACAAAAATGTATCTTTTTAGCACTAGCGAAATGTTTATCCTTGTGCTTTTAATATGCCAAACTGCACTTGTCGAGGTACAATGGTTTTATAATGTGTCCCAGTGTTTTTGAAAATGGGGCAAACTTTGGCCTAGTGCTAACACCGTGCACACTTTGCCCTGGCGCTGCACACACATTGTTTTCTGGAGACTCCTGTGTGAGGCTCTGAAGTCATGTCAGGCACACGGCTGGACACCTGACACATGATCAGTGCACCTTTGGGCCAGTGCCCAGGCCAGAGATAGGGTTATCAAGACTTCGTGCCTTTCTAATCTCGCACCCTTATCACCGAGGCATACCAACCTGCGCTTTCAGAGGCACACCTTGCACGTACCGTGGCAAAGGCCAGACTTCTGGGAAAGCTCTCGGCTGCAACTCAGCAGGCATGATTTGCTATGTTTCTGCATTGTCTGTGCACATAGGAGTCACCAACATTCTGCAGGGCACCCAGTGGTGAGGGCTCCATTTTTCTTTTGGAGAGCTGTGACTGTGTCCCTTTAATGTATCCGAGCACAGAGAGAGAGAGAGAGGCAGAAGAATGCGAGGTTTCCCCCCAAGGAATGATTTAAGATATTGGGTTAAAATGTGCATTTTGCAGAACAAATGCTAAAAGATTGGACAACAAAACCATGCAAGTTCTGACCTGTTTAATAGGGGTATATCACGGCAAAGCAGTACACAGGAGCATGTTAAAACACATGCTACACAATCTGTGTCCAAAGAAAACCAAGATGCTGTGAAGGCCACGCCCCCATTAGACGCTCACACCAGAAGAAATACAGCCCGCTGGGAGGGCCAGAGAATGTTCTGCCGAAATCTGCCTTACGAGAGTACAAATCATCATAGATTGCGTCATTGCATGTAGTGAAAACCCACGTGGCTGTTTGGTGAGACCCATTACGTGGACAGTCTGCTGCATAGGGGATGCCAGGCCATTGGTCCCATCCCCGTCCGTCCATCTTCCTTCACGTGGGCGAGGTCCATCCGTCATTGGCGTGAACCTGAGTAATTGGTGGTAATCTTGCAAAACTGAAGAATACATCTCTATTATCTCTGTAACGAGGCACCGGGTATGAGCAGACATGGGCACAGGGGAGAACTGAGGTCATACTAAGTCACACACTTCACTCGCTCCCAGAGAGGCAGGCACATCTCCAAGATCTTCCAACCTCGGTTTGGGCTATGATTTCATAAACCCCAAATCACGTGACCCAGAAGTGAAGGCAAAGGAACCTTGCTTCTGATCTTTTCTGTCCGATCAGGGGTCTAACAGTTTTACGATCAGTCGCCTGGGGCTGGCTGGCACCTTGGTATTCGGGGTTCTTAGGGCTAGGACATTCAGGTGCAATCATTTAGGATTGGGACTGGAGGAGGTTGGAGGCCCATGCCCTGTTTCTCATGGGATCCTATCATGCAGAGGCACACAGCCCTCTTCTTGTGGCCTTGCAGGGCACATTCATCCCAGGGCACAATGCAGGGTTCATGCATCTGTGTGGTCTGGACTTTCTCATCACTACCGGAGATATAACCTGGTTTCATCTTAAGGTTTGCGGTCTAAGCTTGGGGGTGGGTGGGCTGCCGTGTTTTAGCCCTAGTGTCCCAAAATGGCTGCTATTATCTTAGATGGCATTTTATTCTCGCACTAAGGCTATGTAGCATGCAATGTTATGATTGTGAAACTACACCCCCACCGCCATGTCTCCTACAGTCCCTTCTTAGACCCTTGCTGTGGTCTAAACTGCCTGGGGGTGTGGGAAGAGCATGCCTCCTTTCCAACACCTGCCTCAACAATATATGCTACCTTTGACATTTAATACAGACTTTCATCCTGCCAGTACCTTATAATTAAGGACCAGGCCTTGCACATTCTTAACAATTCCACTAGACCTGCAGGGTTAGTTCCTTAGTTTACATACTCGACCTAAGAGAAATGCACTTCACCCAAGGTGACTGGTGACAAACTATTTACCAATGCGCTTTTTGTAAAATGGTGCATGTCGCCATAAGCACACTTCATATTTGGTAAAACATGCACAGTGAAATTTGTATTTGTCATTAACTGCAAACAAACTGTGTTTGCAGTAAATTAAAAATATGTTTCTAACATCCCCATACTCGCCAGCAAGATCGAATATCATTGAACTGGTAGTCGCCCTTCAGAAAAACCACTAGACAATGCTAGTGGGCTAGTAGATTTTGTGAGCCTTGAGGTCAGTTGTGCCGATTACATGCCAGCATGCCACAGTAATCACTCCTTTCTGCTGAGTGTGCCCAAAGTACATCAGAATGTCACTGTAAGAAAATGTTCAGTCTGGCTATGCTCAATGTCTGCATGGACACATTCATGCTGGCAGTGTCCAATATATGCCAACGTGCTTCTATAATTACACTGCATGTTGGCTATTCTCAAAGAATGCCAACATATAATTTGATCATGATTGTATACAATATACACAAATATTTCAATGGCAATCTTGTACATGCTGGCTGTGCCCACAATATATGCCAGCATTTGTATTTGTTTATTATTTATATCGCGCACCAAACCCTGAGGTAACTGGGCGCTTGAAAAACGTGGAGTTTACATACATGGTGGAGAAAAGCACATTACAATCAAGTGTGGAGATAGCAAGTGGGACCCTAGTTACAGGTGGGTTAGACAGCAGGAGATAATGTACAATAATATAAATAATCAGGAGACAGTGAACAATCGCCGAAATAGGCAGTGGTCAGATAAACATAATGGTGGCATCTTAGTGAGGAGGATTATTGCTCAGCCAATTTTTTATTCTGGCTTTGAAGGTGAGGAACGAGGGTTCCTGTCTAAGAGGGATGTGAATAGAATATCAATCGTTTGGCACCTTGGACTGGGAAGCTGGCTCCTCTGGCTGTTTTTAGATTCAATCTTGGTACCACCAGGTGGTGGGAATGAGATGATCTGGTAGTACGTGCGGGTTGGTGTTTACAAATTTTGTCGAATAGATATCTCGGGGCTGAGTTTGTGAGGCATTTGTGCGTGATGGCCAAGGTACGTAGTGTGATTCTGTCACGAATGGGCAACCAGTTGGTGTTGTGTCTGTGAATGGATATACAGCAGGATCTGGGAAGACTAAGTGCTGCTCTCAGAGAGTTATTCTGGAGTACCTGGAGTCTATTTAGATCATGTTCAGAGGAGCCTAGGAATAGTAGGTTGCAGTAGTCGAATTTAGATGCACGTGCTCTAGCTAACGTTAGGCAGCTGCTTGTAGATAAGTAAGATTTACAGCTGTAGATCAGTTCATTTGTGTAGGCCGTGGAAGACGCCACACTGCTGACCTGTTTTTTGAGAGAATGTGTTAATTCAAGGTAGACCCCAATTTTTTTATCTCTTTAGATACGTTGATTATGTTACCGTCAATGACCAAAGAAGAGTACCTGGTGTCAAGTTTATTCAATCGTGCCTGAGTATCCACGGTCATTAACTCAGTCTTATCATCATTGAGGCATAGACTGTTGGTGGCCATCCAAGCTTGGATTTCGAGTTAAATATCGTTCAGTAGTTTGGAGTCATGGTCGTAACAGCCAGTGAGGGGGATGAGGACTTGAGTGTCATCTGCATAGTTGGTGTAGATGATACCCAAGTTGTCCAGACGGTCGAATAGTAGCTTCGTAAATATATTGTATAATGTGGGTGACACACAAGATCCCTGAGGGACACCACAGAGTATGGGTGTGGGGTCTGCTAAGGCTAAGGGGGAGAAGACTCTGGTGGTCCGTTTTGATAGGAAGGATTTAACCCAGTCAGAGGCATTAGTGGAAAATGCTGCAGCTGTGTTAAGGTGCTTGGTGAGAATTTGGTGGTCGATGAGGTCAAGATAAGTCAAGGAGTAGGAGGATCGCTAGCTTACTTTTGTCCTTCACCTCATCCATTTAGATCTTAAGGTCTAGGAGGGCTGCCTCAGTTCCATGTCTGGGTCTGAAGCCTGATTGTCTAAGTCCTAGGAGTTCATACTCCTCTTCGAACTTACTTATAACTCCCAACCCCCCCCCCCCGCTCCCCCCCCAGGATGTTCCACTTATCCGCACTGCTTTCCGGGATGCATCTACTTCTTCTTATTTAAACATGTCCAGTATCTTAATCTTCTGGGGGCACCATTGTTCCAGATAATTGCTTTGTAGATATTCCAGGGTTTCCGCCCAATCGTCTCTACATTTCTGCCTGCTCCCCTGTGGGTTATACATAATATGTTCCATTGTTATATGGGAACAGACTCTTCTTATCCAGTCAAGTGCTTCCACCTTTGGGCTATCTCCAGAGCCATACTCCTATCAGGAGACCCATGAAGTCCCACACAACCATACTTCTCCCCCATTTACCCCATATCTGGGCACATTAGCTTCATGTGTGCCTTAACATCCACCCAGTATTGCTGTAGGTTTGGGAATTCCCACCAGATATGTCGCCAGTCCCCTTCCCCCCCAACATTCCCTCCAACATAGATTAGGGGATTCTCCGAACATCGTGTGCAGCCTTTCTGGTGTGTAGTGCCATTGCAGGAGGATTTTCATCCACATATCTTTTGTCTGTATGGCCCTCATGAGTTTAGGTATCAACCCCCATATGTGCTCCCAACTCCTGGGATTGTTCTTCTTAGGGTCTTTTCTAATCTATTCATATATTGCCACTGTATTTCCTCTGCATTTGTGTTTATGTATCTGTAGGTGCATGAGACAAATGTTTCTTTTCCGCTGTGTGTCATAATGTGTGTTTCAAAGGGAGATAGGTCTCTCGTTACTGATTCCTTTATTCTGGGGGAGTCTAGCCAGTGAGTTAATTTCTCGTATTTGTATCTTTCTTTGGCGTTCAGGTTAAGCCGATCGGTGCATTCTTCAAATTATCTTATCTGTTGTCCCTGAAACATGTCCCCAACCATTTTGCATCCTGCCTCCTCCCACTTCTGGAAAACTCTTTTCTCTAGTTCTGGTGGGAATTCTGGATTTTTGAAAAGAAGCATAAATGGAGCTGGGTCTTTTGTCAATGTCCCTTTCTGTGTTGCCTTGTCCGATATGTCTAGTGTCGCTTGCATGATTTCGCTAATTTGTAAGTTGGGATGTCTATATTTCCTCCCAACCCATAGCAAATGTCTTGTGGGTATAGTTGCCACTGCTCTATCCTGAGCTGCCCACAGCTTCTGTGAGTTGTCTGGTATCCATTCTTTCAAGACCCATAATTGGGCCGCCTCATAATATTTCCTGAAGTGCGGGAGGGCGCACCCCCCTTCCTTCCTAGGGGCTGTAAGGACGGTGTTCGATGCCTTCAGGGTTTTCCCCTGCCATATGTATTTCATGACGCTTTTTGTTAGGGATTTGAAGAAAGGCAGTGGAAGTCTTATCGGTAGTGCTTGAAAAAGGTACATACGTTTAGGTAGGATGGTCATCTTAATCACCATTATCCTCCCCCAGCATGAGATTGAAAGGGAGTTCCAACTCCCTAGGTCTCGTTTAATTTGTCTTAGTAGGAAGGGATAGTTTTGAGAATATAGATGTTGTATCTTGACTGTCAGGGTGATTCCCAGATATTTGACCCACGACTTTGCCACTTTTAGGTACAGGTCGGCCGCTAGTGTTTGGACCTGTGAGGTGTCTCCCACCAGTACCAGGATTTCTGAATTTTGCCTGTTGATTTTCAGCTCTGACACTGAGCCGAATGTTTATATCTCTTGCATGAGGACTGCGATGGAGTTCACTTGGTCCCCCAGGATCACTAGCATATCATCTGCGTAAGCTGCTATTTTATGGGTGTTACCTGCCATTTCTATGCCCGTTATTTCCTTCTTGTTTCTAATCTGCACCAATAATGGCTCCAGAAAGATTGCGTACTGTAAGGGGGAAAGGGGGCAGCCTTATTTTGTCCCTATTTCTATTCGAATTTTGTTAGATAATCCTCCATTCACTGCTACTCTGATGTTGGGCGAATTGTAATTAGCTATAATCATTCTAATGAACGAGTCCCCCACCCCCATTCTCTTCAGTGTGTGAAACAAGAGAGTCCATTCTACTCGATCTAACGCTTTTTCTGCGTCTAAGGCCAGTATTATCGCTGGGGAGTGTGTTATACCTATTTTTTCCACTATGATGGATCAGATTCGGGGGAACCCGTGTGAGTCTGGTGGCTAGGATTTTGGTATACAGCTTGGCATCCTGGTTTATCAATGCTATCGGGTGGTATGAAGATGGTTGTTCTGGGTCCTTACCCTGTTGATGTATGACCAACATCTTTGCCTCATTCATCGATTGGGTAATATTGGCTTTATCTTTAAAAGAGTTGAATAGTTCTGTTACGACTGGGGCCAACATATCACTGTATGTTTTATAAAATGGTGCGGTATATCCGTCTGGGCCCAGGGCCTTGTTTCTGGGAAGGCCTCTAATTGCTTTGGTAACCGCTTCCTGAATAATATCTTGGTCTAGAATTTGCCTCTCTATATCTGATAGTGCCGGAAGATTTATCCCCTCTAGGCAAGCCTTTTGTAGGGTCTCATCTGGCTGGTCTGACGAGTAAAGTTCCCGACTTCTCGAATAGGGTCCCGATTTCCAACGTTTGTGACTTTCTTTCCCCTTTAAAGTCCCTCATCGCCATTACTGTTCTGTCCTGAATTTTCCCCTTTAGTTGTCTAGCCAGTAGTTTGTCAGCTCTGTTTGCCTTTATATAGTACCAGTGTTTCAGCCGGATCAATTGTCTCTCTGCTTTTTTTGTGTGGATATACTACAATTGGCCTTGTACATGTCTCAGCTTTTTGTAGCTTCAATTGTGGGTTTCTGCACTATTTCAGCTTGGATTTTGCTAATGTTTGCTTATAGCTCTTTTTCCCATTGGAGGTTGAGTTTCTCACTTTGGGCCTTCAGAGCGATTAAATGTCCCCTCGTAACCGCCTTAAGTGCTTCCCACTGGGTTTCTATCGATATTTCTGGTAGATTGTTGTTTGTTAGATATTCTGTGATATGTTCTTGTAGGGTGTTTCCTAGCACTGGATCCCGGATCACTTCCTCTGGGAGTCTCCAGTTCCACAAACCTTTGTTTGGACCTTTGGAGTTAGCATTATCTAGGCCCACAGAGGGGTGTGATTGGAGAGAGAGATGGAGCCGGTCTCTACCTTTCGTGTCTTCCCCAGAATACCTGTCGACGCCCAGAGGTAATCTATCCATGACATTGTGTTATGGACGTGTGAGAAATATGTGAACCCTTATTGATTGGTATTCATGTGTCTCCAGATGTCTCCCAGTGCTAGGTTGGATATCTTTTGTTTCAGGGCGTTCGACGGGGTGCCGTGCCCTTGCTGTCTGGGTGCTGATCTATCTAGGTTGGTGTCCCATGTAATATTCCCTTTTAGCCTGACCTTTGTCCTGTCTTGCCCTCTTATGTGTGTTTCCTGGAGCATTACTATATCATATCTCCCCTGTACCGCTCCACCTTTTTCCTTTTAACTGGTGAGTTTAGCACCCGGATATTGTATGTCAGTATCTTAATCCCCATCCCATGTTGGAGATAAGGGTCTCTGTTTGTATGCCCTGGTGTGTTCCCAATGCTGTGTGGTAATTCCCGGTCTTCCCCACTTCCCAACTCGGCAACCCCCAATTTACCGATACCCCCCCCCAAACTGCCCTGAGGTGAGCTCTGGTTCCTATGATCGCTCAGGCGTTGTGCCGTGTGCGCCATGGACATTCTTTTCAGGGATAACTTGTAGGGTGTTCTAAACCCTTTGGATTCCGAGATGTGTCCCAAGTGCCTCCCCCCCCTCCGCACCTGATAGTATGGAAATTTTTCTTTCCCTGTGGTTGTAAGGAGAAGTTGAAGGAGTTTCCATCCGACTGAGGATCTTCCTGCTGGAGTCGTATAGTATCTTACTTGGAACCACATATTCCTTTAGCGATGGACCCTTTCCTTTTCTTTCATTGCTCTTCCATTGCCATTCTGATCTTTTCCTTGATGGTCTGTCCCTTCTCGTTCCTTTGCTTCCCCTCCCACGTGAACAGAAGCCCGAAGGGGAATGTCCATTTGTATCTGATTTGCTTTGACGCGAGGGCTCTTACTACCGGACCCATTTCCTGGTGTTTCTGTAGTGTGGACTGTGCCAGGTCTTGATACAACTGCTCTTCCTCTCCATTCATTGTAATGTGTTCCATTGTCCGGGCTTTCCGTAAGATCTGTTCTTTTTGGAGATATGAAGAGAGAGCCACTAACACATCTCTTGGTCTTGCACCTGGCTCTCCTGTTCTCTTTGGTCCCACTCGGTGTACCCTATCTATAGCAACTTCCTGTTGGACTGCCTCTTTCAGGTCCCTGTCCTCTTCGGTTTCTGCCATGTTCTTTATTCGAATGTTCGTCCTCCTTGACCGGTTTTCCAATTCCTCACATTGTTGTTCGAGGTTGTGTGTCTGTTGCAGCAATTGTTCCTGGATCTCTGCATACTATTGTGTCTCCTCATCTAGATTCTGTGTTATTTTCTCCAGGGTGTCCGTTCTCTCCCCTAGATTTGTGATCTCCGTTCTTAACTCTTGCACTGCTGTTCTCATATCGCTTTTCATTGTCTCAAATTGGGATTGCATCGAGTTCATGAACTGTCTGGAATTCCCCAAACCACGCTTTCATATTTTCTCTGGTCGCCATTTCAGGGTCTGTAAAATCTGTGTCCGCTTTCGCGGTTTGTTCTTCTTGGATTTTCTTTCTTGTAGAGACAGATGGAGTGGGAGTTTCCAAACCCCAGAGTTGTGGCAGGCTCTGGTCCTGCTTCTTCAGGGGTGTCTTCAGGTTGGATTGCGCTGTTCTCCCCCTGGATTTTGACATAAGTGCTGTTGGCCTATATTGTGCTCCTGCCCCTTCTTCCCTGTCTGCCCCTCCGGAATCTGCTTACAACGTTGTTCGAGTGGCCCCCCAGGTTCTGGAGGCGGGGGTCTTTGTCCTGTTTCCTCCGTGGTCTGGTTTCTGCTTGTCCTTGAGCGTGGACCCCCTGATGTTTGCGTCCCTTTTTTGCACTGCCAGTTTGGGAGCACTATACAGCGTATCGTCCGCAGTGTATTGGCTGCTTCGACTTGCTCCTTGGTGGGCTGCCATTGTACGAGGTCCTCCCAGTTGTGCTCGTTTCAGAGGGGCTTTTGTTTGGCCATTTATTGCCACCTGCCTTTCCTGTTTTCAGTTCATTGGGGGTCCGCTTGTTTCTTTGGAGGGGGGTATTCCAGCGTTCTATGTTGCTGTGGCCCCCTCTTATTGTGGGGGGGGGGTTAGAGGAACCCGCGCCCTCTTTGTGTTACCTCTGGGCCGGTTTAATGGGGTAGATGAGCGTGGGGGATTTTCCCTTCCACGGGTCTTCTTTTTTTTTTTTCGATAAGAATGGCTGGGCCCCCCCCCTCTGAGCACCGTGTTCCAGGTCGTTTTCTCCATGCAGCTGGGGACTCCACAGGCCATTATGTGGGGACGGGGCCTGGCTTCCGGAGCTGCCCCCTTAGTTCGTGCCCCCTGGCCCGCGTACCTGATAGAGCTGCTGGGTGGTGCTCATATGAGGCTCCATTCCCGCTTCTTACAGCGGTCCTGGGTGCTGCATATTTCCTCTCTCCCCTGCGCGCTCGGAGGTGCCGATTCCTCCTCCTCCCTGCCGGAGCTCGGAGCGGGCTCCTCACGCCTCCGATTCTGCAGGGGCTCGCATTCTCCGCCGTCGCAGTGGGACGCCACGAGTGAGCCGGTCCACCTTGCCCAACGACTCACTGCGTAGGTCTCTCCCGGGTGCCCGCTGTGTTGGCCCGGCAGCTAGGGCTCCTCTTAGGATCTTTCTATGGGGAGCAGTGTGGTACGTTGTCCCTGATCTGCGTCCTCCACTTCAGCAGCATTTATTTTGTAAACTCCTTGTGCTTCCTTAGGGTTCCACCGCATTATTGGCAAGCTTTATTGTTGCGGCCTAGAGGCGGGACGGAGAGATGCTCACGCACGTCCTCTCTCCATCGCCCCCATCTTGGAATCCCTGATCCAGGATTTTAAAAAGGAACGGGATGGTGGTGATGGGCCTATAGTGTGTGGGGACATTTGGATCAATGTTGTTTTTTTTTTAAGAGCAGCATAACCTACGCTTCCTTGAGATTGTTGGGTACCTGATTGGAATAGAATGAAGAATTTATCAGAGTGGTTACGAAGGGGGCTAGGTTTTTCGCTCTCTCTTTAAGGATGGTGCCTGGGCAGATATCCCCTTGTTAGTGGGAGGGTTTTAGGCTTTTTATGATGTCTTCAACTTCCTTAGATGTTACTTTTGAGAAAGTGAAGGGTGTGCAAGAATGTGGGGTTTTCGCTGGCACCGAGGGGGACTGGGAGCCGTTAGTGAGGCTTGCCTTTTTTTGCTTCAGTCTTGTTTTGGAGTTGAGGGGTTTTATCTGTGAGGGCTTACTGGATTTTAGTGCACCACTCTGCGTCTTTGATGCAGTCTTGTGAGGGTGTTGATGGGGAATCAAGCTCTTTTAGGACGCTGAAACCTTCCTTAGTATTGGATTTGGCATTGTGGACTCTGGAATTGTAGGCTTCTTTGTTTGCAGAAAGGATAGCTGCTTTATAAGGAACGGAGGCTGACGTCAATGTGGTTTTGTTGGTGATGGTAGGTGACTTACGACAAGTGGATTCTGATGATCTTTTGGTGTTTCTGAAGTTTTTTAGGTCAGGGGTGAACCATTTGTTGAGGTGTGCAATGGGTTTGGCTTTCCTGAGGTTAAGCGGAGCTGCGGTATCTAATGCTGATTTAAGCGTATCGTTATACAGGTCTACCAATTTGAGAGGGTCCAGGTTGCTGAACTTGGTCTCATTGAGTATGTCACTAATGAGGGGCTGGAGGCTGTCTATGGTGATGTTGTGACAGTTTCTAGATAGCGATGGGGGTGCTAATGTGGCTTTGGCAGGGCAGGATCCAGGGATGGAGAACAGGATGAGGTGATGATCTGACCAGGCTACGGGTTCGTTTTGGAGAATGGAGATGGGGCAGTTGAGGTCTGACACCCAGTCCAACGCTCTGCCTTTGGAGTGGGTAGGAGTTGTGATTCTGTGTATAAAGCCCAGGTTAGTGACAGTGTTATCCACAGCTAAAGCATGAGAGTTGTAAGGGTCCTGGAGGCCAAGGATAGTTTGGGATCCAAGTTTGGTGTGAGTGGATAGGAGGTTCATGAGGTCATCCCCGAAAGAGGGAGAGGGGCCGGGGGGCCGAAAGACAAAATGCAAGAGTATTGTATGGGTAGGTGAAAGAGCTAGTTTCACCAATAGGAGCTCTGCAGAGGGGAAGATGGAAGGGGGTATGGCTCTGAGGGTTAGGTGGGTTTTGGTAATGAAGGCCACTCCTCCACCTTTCCCTGAAATTCTATCAACCCTGATAATGGTGTAACCTTCAGGTAGGGCTAGGGAGAATGCTGGGCTGCTGCCTGGTGTAGCCAGGTTTCTGTAATAGCCAGGAATTCTAGGCTATTTGAGATAATGCGATCAGCAATCTCTGAGACATGGGCAACAAGAGAGCGAGCATTGATAAGGGCTCCTTTAATATTGGATGATGGTGGAGTGGAATTCCGTTCTTTAGGGGTCATCCTGGGGGGTGGGTTGTGAGGTGTGGGAGTGCAGTTCAGGGAGAGAGGGAGAGCCGTGTCACTGCTAGTGTCTGTCGAGGGCTTTTAGACTTAGAGGTGACTTTGTGGTTTGGGAAGCGAGAGCCTAATCTCTGGTTCCTGGTGTGGACTGAGAGTGGGATAAGTGGTGTTGACGATGCAGCGAAGTGCTGTAACCATTTGAGAGAGCTGAGCGGGTCACTAGATGCTGTGTTTGGGGGTGCTATGCTAGATGGTCTGTGATTGAATGTGGGTTGAAGAGGTGGTAGAAAGTGTGTTGGGGTGACTGAGTGGACTAGAGGAAGGAGTGAGGCCATGGTCAATGTAACACTGTGGAATGAGGACATGGTGGTTTGTCAACAGGCTGGCTTGGTGCTAGCTAGAGCTAATAGGAACAACAACAGGCTGAGTCTAGGTTAGTACAGTAAGTATCTAAGGCAGTAAATTGATATCAGTAGGCTAATGCAAAGTTAGTACAGTGGGCGACTAACGCACTGAAATATATTGGCGGGATAACTTAATGCAAGGGTAGCTAGAGCTAACACACATCAGCAACAGGCTGATTCAAAGTTAATACAATGGGCAATTAGAGCACAACAATTGATAACAGGCTGACTTAAAAGCAGATGTGACTGGTGCAAGCAGGCATCTGCAACAGGCTGATTCAAGATGTATACAGTGTAGACATTAATGCAATGTTCAACTAGGCAGCAGAATATCAGAAATAGGCTGATTCAAAGTTAATACAATGGACAATTAGAGCACCACAATTGATAACAGGCTGACTTAAAATCAGGTGTGACTGGTGCAAGCAGGCATCTGCAACAGGCTGATTCAAGATTTATACAGTGTAGACATTAATGCAATGTTCAACTAGGCAGCAGAATATCAGCAATAGACTAATTCAAAATTAATACAATGGGAAATTAGAGCAAAACAATTGATAACAGGCTGACTTAAAAGCAGGGGTGACTGGTGCTAACAAACATCATCAGGCTGAATCGAAAGTCGAACAATAGATCACCCACTAGGGTGCATATGCATAGTAAAATGTGTTCATTTTCTCTCACTTGCCTGCACCCACAATATATGCTGACCCCTCTGCCCTTTTAGGCCAGTTACCACTGCCAGAGAAAGACAATGCCTGGGGACATTGCTAATAAAAAAAAGAGAACCCACTCCAAACCAAAAATAAATGCACAGATCTGAGTGTTTCATGCATCAGCCTCCATAAATAGTCAGTGATGATCATTTTTAGTTGGGGCTTTGGTGGCAGCACCACCTATAAACCAAAACGATTGCTTTATAGTACAGCTAGGTAGAAATGGAATATGAAGAGGAGCGCAAAACTTGAAGATGCTGTTTGGTTATTTGCCCACACAGTGACTGGCCATGGCCATGATATGATATGATATGATATGATAAGGCATTTATAATGTGCCTGTACACAAGTGTTGCAGGGCGCAACAAGACAAGGAGGGGGAAACAAAGGGAGGACAAAACAACAAACTTATTAGGGCTTGTGACATTCAGATCGCACAAGAGCAGGTAAGGGGGAGGGGAGATGTGCCGAGGGTGGGGGGTGGATGGAGAAGTGCAGGACAAAGGAAAAACAAGAGTGCAGCCAACAGGTGGCAAATGCGGGTACTTATAAGTGCAGCCAACGGGTGGCAAATAAGTGCAAGAGAGGGGACTGTAGGGTTGCAGATACAGACCACAAGCGCAGGGGAGCCAAGAGGCAGTGTGGGATTGAAGCTGGACAGCCAGGGACCTGGGCCCAAGTTCAGAAGGTGACCAGTGAGTGGGAGAGAAGGCTGAAGCAAAGAGAAACCAGAGATGGTTCTGCCCAAGTTTCAGAGATGCAGGGAGGCTGTTCCAGAGGGAGGCCCCAGTCGAAGAAATAGATTTGGCCCCACCTCTTTACTTGGAAAAGCGACTGACCCTCAGAGAGTTGGAGGTAGAGGAGTGGAGAGCTTGAGCAGGAAGAGAGAGTTGGAGCTATTGCGGCCCAAGGCCAAAGAAGGCCTTGTGGACAATGCAGAGGGTCTTGAACTTGATCCCTGCCAACACTGGGAGCCAGTGAAGAAATTTCAGAGCTGGCTGGATACAACCACTGGGCTGGAGGCCAAGGACAATTCTTGCAGCCCTGTTCTGGATGTGTTATAGCGGACAGAGATTAGAGGCAGGAAGATTTTGAAAGATGCTGTTGCAGTAGTGCAGCCTAGAGAGAACCATAGCTCTGGAGACAGTAAGCTTCTGGGGGAAGGGGAGCAAAGGAGGAATACTTCTGAGGAAGCGCAGCTGGAAGTTTCACTTCTTAGAGATGTCCAAGATGTGAGAAGAGAAGGAGAGTGTGGAGTCGAAGATGACCCTTAGGTTCTTAGCCTCACAGGTAGGAGCAGTTAGAGGGCCCAGAGTGGGCGGCCATAGAGGGAGAGGCAGCTGAGGGTAGCCTGAATGAGAGCTGAGGGTCACCACATAACACTGACAGTTGGAGCAGAGGTCAGCTATGCGGGGGCGAAGAGGTGCCAGGTATTGGTTTAACAGCCAGGGAGAAATATTCGACACCTGGGGAACACCACATGTAAAGTGAGAGATAGAAGAGAGGAAGGACCCCAATTAGACATGGGAGGGATGATCAGTGAGAAAGGAGAAAGGAGGTCAGCCAGGCCAGGGCCTGATCAGTGATAACCAGGTTACAATGGAGCCGTTTGAGCAAGATGGCATGGTTGACAATATCAAAAGCAGAGGAAAGGTCAAGGAGAATGAGTACAGAAGGAAGGTTAGGATATAGGTTTGAGAGGAGGTCTTCATGGATGATCAGGAGAGAGGTTTCCTTGCTTCTGGCCTCTCTAGAGCCAGACTGATGGTCATGGAGGCAACCAACAAATTCAGTGTGGAGATTAAGCTGGGAAATGACCAGCCTTTCCAAGAGTTTGCCCAGGAAGGGAGTGATGGAGATTGGGTGATAATTTGCCAGACAGGAGGGATCGACAGAGGGTTTCTTAAGAAGGGGGTGCACAGGGCAATGCTTCAGAGGGGAGGGGAATGTTCCAGTGGCAAAAGAGTGATTTAAGAAATTGGCCAAGGCTGGAGCAATGGATGTATGTGGTCCTTGATGGTTTTGGAAGAACAGGGAAGAACCTGTTTTGACAAGACTTTCAAAGATTAAACTTGTCTAGAAACGTTGTCAGGGGTGAACACAGGAAAGGAGGATAAGGGTGGAGGGGAAACGGTGCAGGAGGGCCAGGGAAGGAGAAGAATGATGGAGAGGCGGAGAGGGTGGACAGGATGTCCTGAGCTTTAGTGATTAAATGCAAAGCCAAGGTTGTGCAAAGGGCCTGGGAGGGAACAGGAGAAGTAGAGACTGCTGCAGGATTGGCCTGTTCCTTGCAGATTTTAAAGAGTTTGGCCGAGTTGTCAGATGCTGCAGAGATGTGGGCTTGGATGTGGGCTCTCTTCCTAGCAAGGACAGAGAGTCTGTATTGCCTTTGGAGAAGGCGGCAGGCCAGTTTGTCAGAGGGTGCAGCTGATGCCCTCCACTTCTTCTCAGCCACCCTACACTTTCATTTATGGGCGACAAGGTTTTCTTCATAGCAAGAGTTGCACTTGAATTTGGGCTTCAAGCGGATCCTCATGCCATGGGCGAGGACATCAAGAGTGTCAGAGATAGAACAATGAAGGTTAGAAGGGGCTGTGTCAGGGTATGAGTCTGCCAGAGGTGCAGAAGGAGGAGAGAAATTGGCAGCAAAAGTCTCAACTGACACACACTTCATAGGTCTGATGACCGAGAAGGTGGGTGGCAAAGCTGGAGTTGTCTTGCTCTGAGGGGTAGAGAGAGAGAAAGATGAGAGGAAAGGAGAAAGCATTCACTCCAGGAGAGAGGAGTGGTGAGAGGGTTGGAGAAGGGGAGGTCTGAGTCAATCAGAAAATCCACTGTGTGCCCTGCAAAGTGAATCAGACCAGACTGGTGAATAGAGAAAGAGAGAGAGAGAGAGAGAGGGAGAGAGAGAGAGAGAGAGAGAGAGAGAGAGAGAGAGAGAAAGAGAGTGAGAGAGAGTTGCAAAGGTTGCAAAAGAAACCAGAAGAAGGACAGGAAGCATCCAGGTGGATGTTGAGGTCATCGAGGTGGAGAAGTTGATAATTACAGACAAGGAGGGAGCAGGTGAAGTCTGCCCACTTGGAGAGGAAGGAGGTTATCTGGCCAGGCAGCCAGTAGATAGTGGCCACAGTGAGAGAGAGGCCAGGAGAGAGAGAGCCTGCAGTCCAGGCATTCAAAGGAAGAGTAGTCCTGCATAGGAATGATAGAAGCAGGGACCCACTCCGGGAAGATGAAGGCTAAACCCCCACCAAGACGGTTGGTTCTGGTGCAGAGAGGATCTTGTAGCCATCAGGGAGGAGAGAGTCAAAACTCGTGACAGATCTGGCTGTGAACCACATCTCGGTCCGACCGAGAACATCCAATTCTTCAAGGAGATGGCAGATGTCAGAGGAGTGTTTGACTGCTGAGCGAGATTTGAGAATGGCAGTGTGGAGCAGGTTGCTACCGTGGGGGGTACAGGTCTGAGGTACGCCCCGAGCAAGGGTAGAAGGAGCAGGAGGATGGGAAATACAGCATGTTCTAGACTCCAACAGATGGATGCAACCTCTTTGCGTCTTTGTCAGGTACATTGATGATGTATTTGGGATATGGTTGGGACCAGTGAAGGAACTGGAAGAGTTCTTTAAGATGATGAATGAAAAGCATCCCAGAATACATTTCACGACTGAACACAGTGATACCACAATTCACTTTCTGGATGTAGAAATCTACTGTATGGAAAATTGACTTAACGCCAGATTTTCCACAAAACCTACTGATAGGAATAGCTTATCACTTGCCATGAGTTTTCATCCTTAATGGACCATCGAGAGTGTACCACTCAGCCAGTTTCTAAGATATAGAAGGAATATCTTGAATGAAGAAGAATACAAGCAACAAGCGAGATCACTGTAGAACAAATTCCTAGAGAGCTGTTACAAAATGAATGCCATACAGGAGATAGCAGAAAAAGTGGAGAGGATACCACACATGTCCCTATTGGCACCCAAGCCTCCTAAAACGGATAAATCTCTGTTATATGTAACCACGCATTCAGTACAGAGTAACAAGATAAAGGGGATCTTTAGGAAAAGCTGGTCCATGTTTCAAATGGACCCAACATTAAAGAAGTTATTTCTGGACCAACCTACCTTTGCCTACAGGAACAGCCAGGCCCTCCAAAATACATATGTGAGAGCGGAATTGCTACCGAAGAAGACACAGCAAACAGTTAATAAAGGAACTGCACCATGTTCTAACTGCCAACATTGTCACAATGTTATCAGAGGCAATGTAATCAGACATCCACATTCTAGTACTACAATAGAACTCAAAGACTCTTCCTGCAGGATCCTCACTTATGCTTGCCATCCCAGAAGGTTATACCATACACAGGCAAGACAGAGACGGAACCCGAGGTGGGGGAATCACTATTATCTCCAGAGCAAGTCTATCACTTAGACTAGCCCCCCTCCAACCCTGCAATCATGTGAAATGCTCACTGCCAAACTCCCTCTAAACAACTCCCAGTCACTCACCATTCATCTACTATACAGACTTACTGGCCCCATGGGGACATTTGAAGAGGATATGCACAGTATACTAGCAAACAATCTTAAAACCTCCACTCAATTAGTATTACTTGGCAACTTCAATCTGGGTTTCAACGATCCAGCGGACAAGAATGCCCTAGAAATAGCTAATATCCTTACCACTTTCAGACTGTCTCAAAAAGTTACCAATCCTACCCATATCAAGGGTAGAACCTAAGACTGGCTAGCCGATCACAACTGCACAGCCACCATTACCCCCATCATGCCCCAACTGTGGGCAGACCATTCACTTGTGTCTTTCACACTCTCTACCACCAGAACACTGCCTACAATCTCGCAATCAGTACCGCCCTGTCTAACTAGAAATAAAACAAATATTACAGTAGACAAAGTGATGCCAGCTATTCTCCTGACTCTTAATGCATCATGCAATAACCTAGATCCCAGTGCCTTGGTCGATGAATTTAATAAAATCATGCTAACCACACTGGATCAAATCGACCCACTCAAACTAAGAGCAAGCTAACCAAAAGCCCACCTAAACAATTGGTTCAGCCCACAACTAAAGGACCTACGCATCATGAAAAGAAAATGTGAAACTGCCTGGAGATTATGCTCCTCCATGGAGAATAAAAGTAAGCTACCTACCACCTCCCTGCATTACAAAAATGAAATCTGCTTGGCAAAAAGGAATTCCTATAATGAACGTATTGCCAAATCTAACTCAAGTATGAAGGAACTGTTTACAATACTAAAAGAACTTGAGTCCCCAATTCCCATACCTGACTTATGTATCAACAATAAAACCTGGTGCACAGACATTTAATACGCACTAGCTAACAAAATAAACACACTCCAAAATAAAATAAAACAAAAAAAGCTACTGTCATTTTAGAGCTATCTGCAAATACCCACTGATCAGACTCCCAAATTTAGCTTTACCAAAACCATGATCCTAGAGGTAGAGGAAACCATTTTATCCCTCAAACCGTCTAATTGCAAAGGTGACATCGGCCCTGCTCAAATTATAGAAGATGCAGCCAGAGATTTGTCACCATTCATTTCCAATTTGAACAATGCCTCCTTTGACTCTGGCATTATCCCGGCCAACCTTAAACAATCCTGGGTACTTCCACTCCTAAAAAAGCAAACTCTAGACCTGCTCATTCCTACTAATCACCGCCCCATCACAACGGTACCATTTTTACTCACAATTCTCAATAAAGTTGCTTATGCCCAAATACAAAAAATACTGGGAATTGCACAAGCTCCTGAGATCCATACAATCTGGTTTTCGCCCATTACATGGGACGGAAACGGCCCTGATTGATTTAAAAAAAAAAAACAGATTGATGAGCTGAGAGATACCGGGAAGACTGCCCTTCTCCTATTACTAGATCTCTCAGCTGCATTTGACCTAGTGGATCATAAGGTCCTTTGCAGACACCTGGACTCTGCAGCTCACTTCTCTACAGAAGCTATAAACTGGATAGAATCATTCTTGAGTGATAGGACCATGAGGGTGTTCTCCCAATCAGCAGCAGTGGACCGCATCCCCATTCAATGCGGTGTACCACAGGGCTCTTGTGTCTCCCCTACTCTATATAACATATTCACCAAACCCTTGTTCGATGATTTGGACCTTCTTGGTATCACCTATCACAACTATGCAGATGATACACAGATTTTCCTCCCTCTTTCTGGGGATCATGGTAAGGACTCAGCGTTGGTGAATAGGGTATATCTCATCATTCAGGCATGGATGGCCAATCACGGTCTATGCCTGAACGATGACAAGACAGAGTTGATCATTTTGGGCACACATCCCAACCTCCTTAAATTAGGCCTTGAATAGTCCTCATTTACTATTGATGGAAACATCCTCAGAGTATTTAGGGAGGTAAAAACCCTTGGATTTTACCTCGACCCCACTCTGTCCTTTGACAAACAAGTAAAATCCCTGGCCTCTACTACAGTGTACACCTGTAAGCGTATCAGAGCCAGTAAGCCATTCCTCTCAGATGATAGCTGCATGATCCTGGCCAGAGCACTTATACTCTTTAGGTAGGATTATTGCAATGCCCTTTACAGCAGTGCTAACAAAGCCATTACTCAGAGGTTATAAACTCTTCAAAATAATGCCTTAAGAGCAGCACTAGGCCTAAATAAAAGAGTACACATCGCCCACATCAGACGCCAACATAAACGGCTTTCTACCCACAATAAAATACAGCTAAAAATGGTCTCCTTGACCCACAAAGCCTTGAATAATGCGGGCCAGAGTTACCTAGTGGCGAAACTAACCAGAAGAACCTCCACAAGACCAATGAGAGCTAGCAATGCCAACTGCCTTGTGGTACCGAGATTCAGACTCACCAAGATTGGCGGACACAGCTTTCCTGTGAAGGCAGCTAAACTGTGGAATTCCCTGCCCCCTGAGATCAGAGAAAAACAACCCTACCCACATTTCAGAAAAAAACGTTATCAACTTCCTTAATACTACTGAACACTAGCCGCCCGAATGCTAGCTGCCTAGTTCATCTCGCTACATAGTGAAATGTATACACTAACTTGCTCAGAAATTTATATTGTACATTTGTATATATACCTGAAGTATTCTACACTGCCTTTGAAATGTTACCTGTAAATATATTGTATTGTAATGTGAAATTCTCTGTAACCTGTAAGCTTTGCATATACCTACTGCTAAGCCCTGTTACCCTTGGGTCTGGTGCGCATTAGAAATAAATAAACAAACAAACAAACAAACTCTTGTACTTGTGAGACTCCACTAAGGTGGTATATGCCATAAAATGTCTGTGTGGCCTGTACTATATGGGAATGACTACGCGCAAGGCCAAAGTGAGATGGACCAAACACAAGTCCAATATTATAATATTATATAATAAGAATTAAAATCCCCTGTAGCCACCCATTGCCTAGTGGCCAGGCACAGCATTGGTCAGTTGAATTATGTAATTTTGGAACAAGTGAAAGTAGGCAATAGGGGCGGGGAGACCTGTACAAGAAGCTCCTTCAGAAAGAGATCTCGTGGATAGAGAGATTGGACTGCCATTAGCCCCCGGGGAATGAACTGTGAATTTGACTTGATGTGCTTCGTATAGGGATCAGATCCATATTCCATTGGGCACTGGAGGGTGTGCGACATAATGGAAAGGTACAGGATGGCCGACCAGTGTTCGGTTTTCAAATGTATTTGATGCCCTGAAAACTAGAGTTTGATTGGGTGCATCACACCCGAGAGATTAAGTTACTTGCCTCCATTTGTAAAAGGCATGCTTGGTGTCATTATTGAAAAGATAGAATGGGAGCTGACGATCCACTACGGAGTCAGACAGGGATAAGTTCTCCAAATGTGGAACTGCTATTGAATACCTTATGTAGGCATCAGGCGAAGCTGCTAAAATGTGAATGTGATTGGGTGTTCCATGCCCTAAAGATTGTGTCACTTGCACCTTAGAGGACAGGCGGATTTTGGTGACAGAACCATATAGTGAAAATGGGAGCTGTCCGTTTATTCAGTCAGAGAGGGATGGGAAGTCCAATTATTGGATATTAAAGATCTTATGTATGTGTTAGGCAAAACTCGGCGGATCAGACAGTATTGGACTGTAACTGTACAGAATTTGATAAGTGCCTTGATGTGCGCCGCCTTGCTCTGGCCCAGTTATGTGCGCTCGGATACGTGGCGCACTTCTTATTCAAATCACAAGGGGCGGGGCACCAGGACGTAAGTTTGCGACCGGTATGCCTCATCCCGTGTATAGGAAACATTGCAAGTGCAAGTGAAAATTAGCCTAGGTTAGGCTAGTTACCATGACTACAGTATCGAGTCCTCCACCAAGATGGCCAGAGATCGGGACAGCGAGCGCCTACGATGTGGAATGGTACCTACGCAATGCTTAATATATACATCCCGAGCGAGGCGAATGGCCGTTATTACGGTTGGCCGCCTCGCGTCAGTGTCACTGGATGTGATCTAAGGAGGGAATGCCATACATTTCCTGGAGACAGCGATTATTTTTCTAAGCGTTAACAGTGGAAGGGACTAGAATAATGGGAGCGGTTTAGGAATGAGCCGGTGCCCCTGTATGAGACTCGTGCTATTCCGTGTGGTTATTCCAACTGACCGCTCAGATTGGGTGTCGGATCTATACAAGGGACGCTTGAGTGATTTGAGTACTGAGAGCACATTTTGGAGTTCATAAAAATAGCACTCCAGAGACCCCTACTCACAGGGCTCATTCAAATGGATTTGGCCATGTATATCTCTCCTCGTGTAACCATCGAGAGTATTAGGAGCATTTATTCAGATATGTACACCCTTATAAAACAAACATTTGTGTTTCTACACAGTATGAATTTAGAGACTTACACAATATGGCTAACTCACATGGTTTTACCCATGCATACTCCTCTTCAGGTCAACATGAGGAGAATTAGGAATATTCTTTCAGCGGTATGCAACACTGTTAGGGAGGATTCTCAAAATGTGCTAATTCCTCTCTACCTTAGAGACCCCCAGCTCTTTTGCTAAACTTTGGGGATTTGAAATGTTTAATTCTGTTTGTTTTCTGTGTTTATTTCTGTGGTTATGGAGTTTTAAACAACTCCATAGGCATCACTCAGTGTAGTGACACAGGAAAGCCTTCTAGGCTGTCCCAAGGTTTAAATACCTTCTCTGGGATGAACTACTGTTCCCCAGAGAATGTAAAGTGAAATTGACTTTACTAGTCTTTCCAAATTCCTAGACCCAGCACACACCATCTTACAATGTAGTGCTGGATGAGTTATATAGTATCCCCTGTGTCAAAATACTCATGTAGCAGTCAAATGCTACCGTTTCCTATTGAAAAGGCTGGTGGCAGTGGTTTTACAACGAACTACCATGATTTTTCCGGACCGCGAACACTGGTAGCTAAAAATCACGGGAGCCATGTTTTTAAAGATGGCGCCTAAAGCACCTTTGTTTAAACAGGTACCGGTCTTCTTTTTCACCGTTTCTTTTTGGAAAGTTCCTTTTAGTGTTTGTCTCTGCGCGCCAAACCAGGTTTGGTCCTTTTGTTTTTGTACCTTTGGCGGGCTTCAGGAGTGAAGACCGCCTCTGGCGTCTGAGTGCCTAGGGTGGGCAGGAAGTGAGGGAGGTGCCTCCTTGGGCTTAGTCTGTGCTTAGACTCCTAGGAGACCCAAATGCACTCTGGCGTGATTCCCTGGCTGACTGTCCAGCAAGGACAGCCACCCTGCTGGGTGAGTGGTAGCCAGGCTGGAATGAAAGGGCGAGAAGCGTTTAAAAGGGAAGTCTCTTGGACTGGAAAGCAGAGTCGACCACTGAAACGATAGAACCAAAGATGAGCTGGAAGAGGACGGCTGCTGCAACTCCTGGACCGTTGGTTTGCCCGGTGAAGCCCTTCTGCAGGTCCGAATTGCCAAACTCCTTTCGACAGAGAAGCTCCTTCAAGGACGGCTACTTCCTTTTGAGTTGGTGGGACCAATCAACTCATAAGCCACCCAGCTTGTGTGCTTCGATCCCGTGCAGTGCAGGAGTCCCCCGACATCCTCCCTCTTGTCCCCACGACTGAGGCTCAGGAACAGTGAGATCTGCAGGAACTTCCAGGAACCAATGACTTCAGCTTCATTTTGTTCTTCATACTAAGGGCACTTATACAAAAATGAGACTATTGACTACCCCACTCTAGTCCAGGCAGGCTGGGCTGGGTGATATATTATCGAACTTATTTGTGATGCAAGTCTCATGTTATTAGAACAACGTACACAACCATCTCGCTTATACACCTTCACTAAAAATCAATAGTCATAAATGAGTCTATATGAATTTATTATTAAGACACATTTAGAAAAGCTAAAAAAGAGAGAAAGCAGAAATATACAGATATATGTCATCAATCAAAACTGCATAATCGACTTAATCTAATCCTAAAAACATGATAGGGGTTAGTAAATTTGAAGAAAACTAACTGATGTTGATAAAGCAGTGTTCTAGATGTAAGACTTTAGAAATTGATAAGTCTTGTCTAGTGTCGACATGTTTCGGCCTTGCTGGAGATTGAGACACTATCTCTAGTGTCTCTACACCTGTGATGTTTCGGCCTTCTTCAGGACAGACAATTTCCTTTATTCAAAATGGAAACCTCTTTCATATACCCCGGTCAATTTTGCATAATATCCTGGATGGACGTGAGAAGAACAGCAACAAATGGCCGTAGTGGGTGATGGTATCAAATTTCTTTGTCACCGGAGGTTCGTGGATCACCTATTCATTTGTTCACCCGACCCAACAGTTAATTGGGGCCTCACTCTGGGTGAGTTTATTAATTCTTCATGCAGTGGAATCTACTACGTAGTGTGCCGCTCAGGCGTTTCTTGCCTGTCTAGCTATCCAGTGTCAAAGCTTGTAAAAGGTCTTCAAAACAACTCAAAAGTTGTTTGTCTTGAGCAACTTGATGCGTGCAGCGGAACAAACATCCTCCCACCGGTGGTGTTGACACTAGATAGCTAGATAAAAAAAGTATTTTGGCAAGCAGGCTTAAAGTTCGAGGCTACTAAAATAGCCTACAATGTTACCACGTATATAATATAACCGCGGATGGAAATTTGGGGTAGGTACCACTGCCACCAGCCAAGTCTTAATGTTAAGGGAGCAAAATATTGCTCCAAGAGGCATGGATAAAAAAGGCTAAGAGTTAACCCTTTTCAATACTCCATATAAGATGGGGTGTACTGGATCCGTGGTTATAAGTGACTGTTTAAAGTTAATGGCAACTTTACCCTTTTCTGGGGGACAATAATCAGCCCCAGAAAAATGTAGTCGGAGGGAAGCCTAAGAGACAACCCTGTGTTACTGCACTGAAGGTGCTGTGTAACACACAAAAGAGTGGGGCTACTGAAGTGGTGTACTCCAGATTCCACAATCAAACAAAACAGTTAAAATACACATGGCAAAACACAGGTAAGAGTGGGGGAAAAGCTCACACTCTTACAAGGTGGAAAGGATAAACTCCAGAAATCCAGCAAAGCTGCTGGGGGACTCACTAGGTGAGGGAAATTAGCCATAGAATGAGAATTTCTCCCTATCAAGACCACCCGAAACCGGCCTTGGATCATATTTCTTTTTGGAACCATTATTTTTTCTTTTAAGAAGACTTCCTATCACATTTTGTCAAAGAGTGATGGCAAGCATAGGTTTAGACACAGACGGATTTTGGTTTTGGACTTACAGACATCGACGGCCCTTAGAAACATCAGTTGAGGAAACAATCCCTTTTGAGTTAAGGCCAGTTAGGAATTTCACCAACCCCGGAATTTTATGAAATAAAGGTTTTAAAACCATTATCCTTGCGTCTGTGTCTCTCTTGATACCATGCCTGTCTATCGCTACGCAGATAATGCCGAAACATCTTTAAGATCCAAAAGGACCATTCCAACTCTCCCGCAGACCTTTCTTCTTGCCTCACAGAAATAGACTACAGGATGACTTCCAACCACATCCAACTCAACCGCAAAAAATCTGAAATCATGATCTGTGGGAAGACCACCCTCTTACTCTTACCTACCCCTTGGCCGCATTCTCTAGGCTCCCCCCTCTACCTCCAACAGATTAAAGAACCTTGGATGCACCATGGACTCACACCTGAGAATATTACTTCACATCAACTTGGGGGCCTGATCACAAGTGTCACTGCCGCATTTAAGGGTCTGCCCAATCTCGAGTGTGGTGTGTATACCCCCAGCTCAGAGCTGGGGGTAAACACGCTGGAAAAATGCCAATTTGCGGCCAATTACCACCAGTAGCTCACTTTTTAGACGCAAATACATCCATTGGTTAAAGAACACGAACCACTAACACCTCTAACACCACACGGCTGCTCTCCGCGTTGCATGCTTTAAGAGAATCTGTAAATTTGTAATACTAAACTTGTATATATTTGTAATTCTTTAAATACATCTACTGCATTCTCTCCTGCCAAACTGTACACATGTTCCTTCATCGTCACACTGTAATTATGTAATGTAAAGTATAATTATGTAATGTAAAGTATAAGCATCCTGTAACCAAGCTTTGAATCGCCTTGCTGCTCATGCGCCCTCATACCCTCGGGTCTGGTGCGCAATACAAATGAATAAACTAAAACTAAACTAAACTGTACGATAATTGTTCCAAAAATTCCCCATTGGGTCCAATGGACTCAATGGGGAATGGGGACTAACAGTTAGCGCGCAACCCATAGTCTGGCTTTAATACCGCCAGACGGGTCTACTCTAACGCTAATAAAGTTGGGTGGTAGCCAAACTGGGATACCTCCCAACTCATGATCAGGCCCAGTGTTAAAATCCAGCTTTCCATATCTAGACATTATCCAGCGCATCTCCCCCCATCTGACCTTCCCTCACAGAGTCGCAGTGACAACGGGCATCGTCCTCTCTTGCCTATGCTATGCCACATCCCTATACCTGGGTGCCCCTGCATCATAACTTAGAAAACTCCAGTGGGTTCAAAATACTAGGCCCCAGAGAACACATCACACCCACCCTCCATGCCCTTCACTGGCTGCCAAATCGGGCGACGAACCCCATTCAAGGCAATGTGCATCTCACACTATGCTCTGCATAACACAGGCCTAGAATATCTACTACTCATGCTCACACCCTACAGGCCCACCAGAAACCTGAGAGCAGGGACAGCTCTCCTCATTGTCATCCGAGTCGCTAAATCAACAGAATAGGGGGATCGTCTTTCTCCGTCCAAGCTCCCACCATCTGGAAATCAATCCTGTTTGGCATCCGGTGCACAGAGGATCACCTCGCCTTCAGGGAGTCAATCAAGGCCTGGATCTTTCCTCCTGCACCTTGACCGACATAGTCCACCTATTGGATGAACTATCACTGCCAGACATGGAGGGCGCACCCATGAGTCACATGAGGAGGCAATGCGATGGTACCTAGCATGCACACAAAGGATTCCACTCGACCTTGAAAATCCTCATTGCAACTGGATATCAGCCACGACTCTCTAGCACTCCATGTCAATGAAACCCAGCCGTATCCTACCCATAGCATGGCCCCCCACCTACATACATCTGCAATAAGTCAATAATTGACCTCATTACGCACATCACCTCTGCTATTAGAATGCAGCTGAGTCCCTCAAAAGAAATTCGGTCCAGCTGGGCACATAATCAGTCTCCCTGACTCACATGCTCTTGTGACAGTCCATCACAGCACCCATCCACTAGCCTGATCTCCATGGCTCTCTAGCCGGGACTTAACCGCCCCTACATACCTCTGACTGGCTAGAATGCACACATGCATTATAACCTTCTCCTCTGAATTTCCTATACCCCGGACTGCGGTCCTCCAAGGCGGTTCCTGACAGCGCTTTTAGGTGCTATACAAATGCCATTTAACATAACATAAAGAAGAAAAGCCCATCAGCTCTCCCTTTCATCTTTCCATTGCAGCTTCCCTGTTCAGTGAGGTGGGGGAATAAATGAAAGGGGGAGTGGAGATCCATCCACCGCTCATCCACCAAGTTCTTCAGGAGCTGATTTCAATCTTATGAGATAATTGAGTCCCAGAAATAGGCATTCATCCACCACAAAGCTCAGATCACACACTTGAGTGCCATTATCATCACCTCAGAATGATGAAATGCTGAGTAGGTCTCGCCTTTATCAACGCCTGTACGCTTCAGGCTTCTTGGTCGAGACTACGCTCACTTGCTGGCGGCTATTGCGACAAAGAGGGACATTGCCACTTACTCTGGGTCATTTTTGACACAATTACAAATACTAAAGTCAGGGCTCGTATAAACTATACCATTTAATGATAATTCCAATTTAGAGCATGTTCTAGCATATTTGGGTGTTATCGCTGGTAAAATATAGTGGGTACATAATCTTGGATTTTGGAGAAGGCAGAAGCCTGCATTTTGGGATCTGAGTTGCTCAGCTCAGTGGGTCTTGGGGACTTGGGAATTACTCACATAATATTGAGAGAGTGTAATAAAGATACCAGCAAGTTTGTGTTCTGGGAATGATATATGATGCCAAGAGACTGTAGGTTCATTTTTATAGGTCCAAGGAGCCTTTCACTATTAAATTAATTTTAACTCAGTGTATTTGGTTCATTATAAGACATGCTCTTTTGCACAACTTTAACACTTGCAGTGCAATCCCATTGAAAAACGCTTTGTAAATCAGGCCCTTGGTCACCAGCTGTGCCCAAGGCAACGCAAGGTCCACTTGTTTATATGTACAATACAGCTTAAATATACATTGCAGTACATAGGCAATTACAAATGTCTCCTGATCGGCCAATTAGTAGGATTTGTTAGATACGTCTAATTGAAATCTAGGAATTTGAAACGCTGCTCTTCCTCTAAGCGCGCGACTTGCAGCTGGTGCATTCTCCAGGAGCTGCTTTTCACACTCCTTTCTTTCTCTGGCTGCAGGCATTGGTTTAGCAGTCATGTCATGTGGTAATAAAGGGCAGCATTACATTACAAAACATGCACGGGGAAAAGAACATTGAAAAACGTGTTTTGGTTAGCAGGCTGGCCCTCATGTGCTGTTAGGATTTACATACACCAAGTGGACGTTTCTAGAAAAGGACAGGTCAACTCAGAGACTCTTAACCAGGTGAATGCGCCAGGGCCATGCACTTTGGTCACAGAGGCCATCGTGTACTTGAATCATGTACATGGAGATTATACATACAGCGCACAAGACACCCCTGACCATCATGCAGGACTGCCCCTTCCACAGTAGCTCAGAGACATTAGGGACTGTGCAAAGAGAAGTGAGCCAATCTTACCATACACACACACACACTGACAATGGGGAAGAAGTCCATGGGCACGGTGGCCCCCGCAGTTTTACCTCAAGGAAAATCCTGGAATAGGCTCCAAATCCCTAGGTGCCCGGGTCAGGGGGTCGGCGGTGTGCCACGGGGGCGATACTCACTTAATGAGACACTCAGAAAGCACGCTCAGTCCCAGAAGCAGCAGGCACCTCATGGCCCCCATCTTCTATGCCACGTGCCGGGATGCAGCAGTCAGGGGGAAAGTGGCGGTGAAGTGATGTTTTATACGGGACCTCTAATGTCCTGATAAGAATTAGGAAGGAGGGCAGCGATTTGCGGAGTTCCCCAATCCCTGTGTGGGAGGTGTGCCCTAGGAGGGCTTCCCTACCAAAAAAATCTGGATTGAAAGTGGATTGCTACTGGATTTTCCCAAACATTTAAATCCTCTTTAAATCCTCTTTAACTCCAGAAACTCCCATTGTACTGAGAGGATTGCTTTTGGCTTCTTTTTGGCTTCATGCACCCTGAAATATGTTAATTAGCAATCCTCAGTGGAATGCAATCCCAAAACAATCCAAGCAATCCAATCCCCAACCAATCCACTAAAAATCCAAAAACAATCCAATCCCCAACCAATCCACTAAAAATCCCAAAACAATCCAAAAAGTGGATTTCTTTTTTACTAGGGTTCTGTTTGCAGTCCCTGCCCTGCGACCAAACACACTATTGATAACCAGGAAGGGCGTAGCACAGTGCGCCCAGATCTCCCAAGATCTGGCCTCGAAGAGGAGGAATCGAAAGCGAAAAGACTAGTGCAGCTGACTCCAGCAACCTCCAGCCCACAGGGCACTAATCACGGTGCCCATTCAGACCTGCGAGTGCCAGCAACTGGACCGACCCAGATCCTAAACGCCGGGGACCATGGCAGAATAACCCCAGCATATCAAATGCATGTGTCATGAACATCAAACTGCTGATATGAACAATTGCTCTCAGCATCCCATCACTAGTGTGATGATGAGGGTGATTAGTATCACCTACACTTCACATTCTGCAGGCTTAGTTACGATTCAAGCAGTAATGTAAAGGCATGCCATACTCTGAATGCCAGGCGCCCCCACCAACTGCATGACTATGAGCAAGGCGTTGCAGAAGATGACACCAGCTACAGAAGGTATGTGAAAGAAAACCTGCTTGCAGTGTTTGCCCGACCACACAGAAGGTAAATACGGCATGCAGTGTTTGCCCCACAACACAGGAGGTAAATACTGCATGCAGTGTGTGCCCCTCAACATAGGAGGTAAATACGGCATGCAGTGTTTGCCCTTCAACACAGGAGGTAAATACTGCATGCAATGTTTGACCTTCAACACAGGAGGTAAATACTGCATGCAGTGTTTGCCCCACAACACAGGAGGTAAATACTGCATGCAGTGTGTGCCCTTCAACACAGGAGGTAAATACTGCATGCAATGTTTGACCTTCAACACAGGAGGTAAATACTGCATGCAGTGTGTGCCCTTCAACACAGGAGGTAAATACGGCATGCAGTGTTTGCCCTTCAACACAGGAGGTAAATACTGCATGCAATGTTTGACCTTCAACACAGGAGGTAAATACTGCATGCATTGTTTGCCCTTCAACACATGAGGTAAATATGGCATGCAGTGTTTGCCCTTCAACACAAGAGGTAAATATGGCATACAGTGTTTGCCCTTCAACACAGGAGGTAAATTACTGCATGCAATGTTTGCCCTTTAACACATGAGGTAAATACGGCATGCAGTGTTTGCCCTTCAACACAAGAGGTAAATACGGCATACAGTGTTTGCCCTACAACACAGGAGGTAAATACGGCACGCAGTGTTTGCCCTTCAACACAAGAGGTAAATACGGCATACAGTGTTTGCCCTTCAACACAGGAGGTAAATACTGCATGCAATGTTTGCCCTTCAACACAGTAGGTAAATACGGCATGCAGTGTTTGCCCTTCAACACATGAGGTAAATACGGCATGCAGTGTTGCCCCTCAACACAAGAGGTACATACTGCATGCAGTGTTTGCCCGACAACACATGAGGTAAATACGGCATGCAGTGTTTGCCCTTCAACACAATAGGTAAATACTGCATGCAGGATATTAAAGCTCTGCGTCTGGCATTAAGAGCTTGGTTATTATTTGGAAAACTGCATGACACCCTCCAAAAAAACATCCAAGATGCACCCCGAGATAAAGGTTGAAGGGCATTAGGGCATTGCGGTACACAAGGCTCGTAGAAAGTTCCAGCACATTACATAGTCATCACGTATGCATCGGAGCAGCACCCGGCACATCACACAATGTTCTACAATATATCACACTTCCTACGTGTCAGAGGTTCCCAGAGTTACTTGCAAGCCCATTGGTCCACTACCGGCAAAGGTAGCAGGTGAAGCATGCACATGCCATGTGACTCTGGCATTACTATCACCCACCTCTGCACTCGGTTTCCTGGATGCACACAGACTGCACTGATCCGGCCAGCCTTACTGGACACTCATGTGAACTGAGGGTCGTGGCTGCGAGGCACCTGGCAGTGCCCCTTTATGCTTCCTATCAGTGGACACAAGTCCTTACTGCCCACCTGTTGCGGGGCAGGAGGTGCAGAGCCCATGCTACCCTCATTATTCTCTTTGAAGACATGCTCCTTGCCACCTGGGGTCTCCCGCGAGTGGTGGATTGGAGAGGTTACATGACGTGCCTGCCACCTCTCTAGGCATGCACTTCTCTGTTGAGTGCTACACATGTCCAGGCGCACATGCGCCTCCTCATTGCCCATTCCCATGAGCCTCTCTGTTCATGCCAGATGTTGTGCACGAGGGAAAGGCTTCATGCATCAATTGTAAAGCTCTGCATGTTCATGCATTTGTGCATTTTTCAACATGGTGCCCAATGTGATTACACAAAACATCTATGAATTGTAAAACATGTGAAATTGGTCTTGGAAAAGTGACACGAAATAACGTGTTAGCAACTACTTTACGTTTTCATATCCTGTGCTTGCTGACCCTCCATTAGCCACCCTCCCACCATCCTTCTCGTCCTTTCCTCTTTTCACCCCTGACGAGGTCGCTAGACAAGTCCGACTATGAAAGCCTCTTCAAAACAGGTTCATCCCTGTTCCTCTAAAACGATCAAGGACCACATTGACACCCTCGCTCCGGCCCTTGCTGATTTTTGCAACCACTCCTTTGCCTCAGGATCCTTCCCTTCCCCTCTGAGGCACTCCTTTGTGCATCCTCTTCTCAAGAAACCCACAGCTGATCCTTCTTGTCCAGCTAACTATCTCCCAATTTCCATTACTCCCTTTCTTGGCAAACTCCTGGAAAAGTTGGCCATCTCTCATCTTAACCTTCATTCCAATTCTGTTGGCTATCTCCATGGCCACCAGTCTGGCTTCAGGGCTGCCAGAAGCACGGAAACTGCTCTCCTAAACATCCGTGAAGATCTGCTCACCAACTTTGACTCTAACATTCCCTCTGTCCTCATCCACTTCGATCTCTCTTCTGCCTTCGACACGGTCAACCATACCATCCTGCTCAACTGTCTCCGTGAAAACCTGGGTATCACTGATCAGACTATGGCCTGGCTGACCTCTTTCCTCTCAGATCGACCCTCCCAGGTCCAACTTGGGTCCTTCCTTTCATCTATCTTCCTCTCTACCTGTGGTGTTCCCCAGGGGTCTAACCCCTCGCCCTGGCTTTTCAACCAATACCTGGCAACTCTTGCCCACTGCATTGCCATTTTCTGCTCAAATTTCCAAATTTCACGCTGACGACACTCAACTCATTTTCAGGCTGCCCTCAGCCACCTCCTTTCCCTCTCTCATCTCTGATTGCCTAACTGCCATTCAAGATTGGTGTGCCGCCAATGATCTTTGTCTGAATGCCAGCAAGACGGAGATCCTCCTCATCGGCACACCTTCACCATCCTTTCCCCTCACTCTCTGGCCAGCCTCCCTTGGCCCTCCTACTACCCCCACCTGTGAGGCTAAGAACCTCGGGGTCTTCTTTGACTCCACCCTTTCCTTCGCCGCCCACATCTCTGAGGTCTCTAAAAAGTCAAATTTCTGACTGCACCTCCTCAGAGGTACTCTGCCTTTCCTCTCCTTCCCCCAGAAGCTCATGGTATCCCAAGCTCTGGTTCTCTCTTTGTTGGACTATTGTAACAGCCTCTATCTAAATCTACCTGCCTCTACTCTCCACCCTCTGCAACTAATCCAGAACAGGACTGCGAGACTTGTCCTTGGCCTCAAGCCCTGGGATCGTATCTCTCCAGCTCTGAAATATCTCCACTGGCTCCCAGTGGATGCAATGATTAAATTCAAAACCCTCTGCATTGTCCACAAGGCTTTCTGGGGCCTGGGTCCAAATTAGCTTCAGCTATCCTTCCGCAAATACCTCCCCTCTCAAGCTCTTCGCTCCTCTACCTCCAACTCACTCAGGGTCAGTCGTTTTTCTAAGAAATGAGCTGGGGGTAGATCTCTGTCTTCGGCTGGGGCCTCCCTGTGGAGCAGCCTCCCTGCCACTCTAAAACTTGAGGAGAACCATCTCCGGTTCCGGAAGCACCTCAAGACCTTCCTCTTTTCTTCTGCCTTCGCTCCCCCTCTCCCCTGCTGATCTGTTCTCTCTTGGCACCGTGCACCTAGCCACCCGCTGTCTTTTGGGCCCAGGTACCTGCTCATCCTGCCACCCTCCCGCACTGCCTCCGGGCCACCCCTTGCACTGGGGTCTGTATCTGTACCCATACAGCCCCTCCCTTTTTCTTCCTGCGCTTATCAGACCTACCCTGTCTGCTGCCTTAAAGCTAGCACTTGCAAATTGCTGGCTGCATTACCACTGTTTGTTGCCTTTATTATTTATTTATTGTTATTTATCTGTTTCTCCTCTGCTTTGCACTTTCCACATCTCCCCCTTTCCATGCACTTTTCCCCTCCCCCCTCTCCCATGCACTTGCACGTTCTCAATGTCACTGGGCCTAGTAAGATCGCAGTTTTTTTCTCCCTGGTTCCCCTCCCTTGCCTTGTCGCGCTCTGAAACACTTGTGTACGAGCACAATAGAAATAAAATATCAATCAATCAATATCTTGAGATCAAGCTACTCAGATAAGCAAAGCCATTCCATGTTTGAGCTGACTTTTTCCAAGGGGGGTGTATGGCTGACAGATATTTGAATTAGCCAGCACAGGGACTGTGATGACGTTACCCGTCTATATCTTGGAGTAGATAGTAGGGTGTACACGTAGGCAAGATCCTACCACCTGCTACATGATGATGTAGGCAGTAGAGTGCCCACATAGGGAAGATCCTACCACCTGCTATATGACGCTGTAGGCAGTAGAGTGTCCACATGGGGAAGATCCTACCACCTACTACATGATGCTGTAGGCAGTAGGGTGTCCACATAGGCAGGATGCTGCCGGTTACGACATGATGCTGTAGGCAGTAGGGTGTCTGCATAAGCAAGATGCTGCCGCCTACTACATGATGCTGTAGGCAGTAGGGTGTCCACATAGGCAAGATGCTGCCGCCTACTACATTATGCTGTAGGCAGTAGGGTGTCCACATAGGCAAGATGCTGCCACCTGCTACATGATGCTGTAGGCAGCAGGGTGTCCACATAGGCAAGATGCTGCCGCCTGCTACATGATGATGTAGGCAGTAGGGGGTCCACATAGGCAAGATGCCGCCGCCTACTACATGATGCTGTAGGCAGTAGGGTGTCCACATAGGCAAGATGCTGCCACCTGCTACATGATGCTGTAGGCAGTAGGGTGTCCACATAGGCAAGATGCTGCCGCCTGCTACATGATGCTGTAGGCAGTAGGGTGTCCACATAGGCAAGATGCTGCCGCCTGCTACATGATGCTGTAGGCAGTAGGGTGTCCACATAGGCAAAATCCTGCCACCTTCTATATGATGCTGTAGGCAGTAGGGTGTCCACATAGGGAAGATCCTACCACCTGCTACATGACGCTGTAGGCAGTAGAGTGTCCACATGGGGAAGATCCTACCACCTACTACATGATGCTGTAGGCAGTAGGGTGTCTGCATAGGCAAGATGCTGCCGCCTGCGACATGATGCTGTAGGCAGTAGGGTGTCCACATAGGCAAGATGCTGCCGCCTGCGACATGATGCTGTAGGCAGTAGGGTGTCCACATAGGCAGGATGCTGCCGGTTACGACATGATGCTGTAGGCAGTAGGGTGTCTGCATAAGCAAGATGCCGCAGCCTACTACATGATGCTGTAGGCAGTAGGGTGTCCACCTAGGCAAGATGCTGCCGCCTGCTACATGATGATGTAGGCAGTAGGGGGTCCACATAGGCAAGATGCCGCCGCCTACTACATGATGCTGTAGGCGGTAGGGTGTCCACATAGGCAGGATGCTGCCGCCTGTGACATGATGCTGTAGACAGTAGGGTGTCCACATAGGGAAGATCCTACCACCTGCTACATGACGCTGTAGGCAGTAGAGTGTCCACATGGGGAAGATCCTACCACCTACTACATGATGCTGTAGGCAGTAGGGTGTCCACATAGGCAGGATGCTGCCGCCTGTGACATGATGCTGTAGGCAGTAGGGTGTCTGCATAAGCAAGATGCCGCCGCCTACTACATGATGCTGTAGGCAGTAGGGTGTCCACATAGGCAGGATGCTGCCGGTTACGACATGATGCTGTAGGCAGTAGGGTGTCTGCATAAGCAAGATGCCGCCGCCTACTACATGATGCTGTAGGCAGTAGGGTGTCCACATAGGCAGGATGCTGCCGGTTACGACATGATGCTGTAGGCAGTAGGGTGTCCACATAGGCAAGATGCCGCCGCCTACTACATGATGCTGTAGGCAGTAGGGTGTCCACATAGGCAAGATGCTGCCACCTGCTACATGATGCTGTAGGCAGTAGGGTGTCCACATAGGCAAGATGCTGCCGCCTACTACATGATGATGTAGGCAGTAGGGTGTACACATACGCAAGATGCTGCCGCCTGCTACATGATACAGTTGGCAGTAGGGTGTCCACATAGGCAAGATGCTGCCACCTGCTACATGATGCTGTAGGCAGTAGGGTGTCCACATAGGCAAGATGCTGCCACCTGCTACATGATGCTGTAGGCAGTAGGGTGTCCACATAGGCAAAATCCTGCCACCTTCTATATGATGCTGTAGGCAGTAGGGTGTCCGCATAGGCAAGATGCTGCCGCCTGTGACATGATGCTGTAGGCAGTAGGGTGTCCACATAGGCAGGATGCTGCCGCCTGTGACATGATGCTGTAGGCAGTAGGGTGTCCACATAGGCAGGATGCTGCCGGTTACGACATGATGCTGTAGGCAGTAGGGTGTCTGCATAAGCAAGATGCCGCCGCCTACTACATGATGCTGTAGGCAGTAGGGTGTCCACATAGGCAGGATGCTGCCGGTTACGACATGATGCTGTAGGCAGTAGGGTGTCTGCATAAGCAAGATGCCGCCGCCTACTACATGATGCTGTAGGCAGTAGGGTGTCCACATAGGCAAGATGCTGCCGCCTACTACATGATGCTGTAGGCAGTAGGGTGTCCACATAGGCAAGATGCTGCCACCTGCTACATGATGCTGTAGGCAGTAGGGGGTCCACATAGGCAAGATGCCGCCGCCTGCTACATGATGCTGTAGGCAGTAGGGTGTCCACATAGGCAAGATGCCGCCACCTGCTACATGATGCTGTAGGCAGTAGGGTGTCCACATAGGCAAGATGCCGCCGCCTGCTACATGATGCTGTAGGCAGTAGGGTGTCCACAAATGCAAGATGCTGCCGCCTGCGACATGATGCTGTAGGCAGTAGAGTGTCCACATAGGCAGGATGCTGCCGCCTACTACATGATGCTGTAGGCAGTAGGGTGTCCACATAGGCAAGATGCTGCCGCCTACTACATGATGCTGTAGGCAGTAGGGTGTCCACATAGGCAAGATGCTGCCACCTGCTACATGATGCTGTAGGCAGCAGGGTGTCCACATAGGCAAGATGCTGCCGCCTGCTACATGATGATGTAGGCAGTAGGGGGTCCACATAGGCAAGATGCCGCCGCCTACTACATGATGCTGTAGGCAGTAGGGTGTCCACCTAGGCAAGATGCTGCCGCCTGCTACATGATGATGTAGGCAGTAGGGGGTCCACCTAGGCAAGATGCCGCCGCCTACTACATGATGCTGTAGGCAGTAGGGTGTCCACATAGGCAGGATGCTGCCGCCTGTGACATGATGCTGTAGACAGTAGGGTGTCCACATAGGGAAGATCCTACCACCTGCTACATGACGCTGTAGGCAGTAGAGTGTCCACATGGGGAAGATCCTACCACCTACTACATGATGCTGTAGGCAGTAGGGTGTCCACATAGGCAGGATGCTGCCGCCTGTGACATGATGCTGTAGGCAGTAGGGTGTCTGCATAAGCAAGATGCCGCCGCCTACTACATGATGCTGTAGGCAGTAGGGTGTCCACATAGGCAGGATGCTGCCGGTTACGACATGATGCTGTAGGCAGTAGGGTGTCTGCATAGGCAAAATCCTGCCACCTTCTATATGATGCTGTAGGCAGTAGGGTGTCCGCATAGGCAAGATGCTGCCGCCTGTGACATGATGCTGTAGGCAGTAGGGTGTCCACATAGGCAGGATGCTGCCGCCTGTGACATGATGCTGTAGGCAGTAGGGTGTCCACATAGGCAAAATCCTGCCACCTTCTATATGATGCTGTAGGCAGTAGGGTGTCCGCATAGGCAAGATGCTGCCGCCTGTGACATGATGCTGTAGGCAGTAGGGTGTCCACATAGGCAGGATGCTGCCGCCTGTGACATGATGCTGTAGGCAGTAGGGTGTCCACATAGGCAGGATGCTGCCGGTTACGACATGATGCTGTAGGCAGTAGGGTGTCTGCATAAGCAAGATGCCGCCGCCTACTACATGATGCTGTAGGCAGTAGGGTGTCCACATAGGCAGGATGCTGCCGGTTACGACATGATGCTGTAGGCAGTAGGGTGTCTGCATAAGCAAGATGCCGCCGCCTACTACATGATGCTGTAGGCAGTAGGGTGTCCACATAGGCAAGATGCTGCCGCCTACTACATGATGCTGTAGGCAGTAGGGTGTCCACATAGGCAAGATGCTGCCGCCTGCTACATGATGCTGTAGGCAGTAGGGTGTCCACATAGGCAAGATGCCGCCGCCTGCTACATGATGCTGTAGGCAGTAGGGTGTCCACATAGGCAAGATGCCGCCGCCTGCTACATGATGCTGTAGGCAGTAGGGTGTCCACATAGGCAAGATGCCGCCGCCTGCTACATGATGCTGTAGGCAGTAGGGTGTCCACATAGGCAAGATGCTGCCGCCTGCGACATGATGCTGTAGGCAGTAGGGTGTCCACATAGGCAGGATGCTGCCGCCTACTACATGATGCTGTAGGCAGTAGGGTGTCCACATAGGCAAGATGCTGCCGCCTACTACATGATGCTGTAGGCAGTAGGGTGTCCACATAGGCAAGATGCTGCCACCTGCTTCATGATGCTGTAGGCAGCAGGGTGTCCACATAGGCAAGATGCTGCCGCCTGCTACATGATGATGTAGGCAGTAGGGGGTCCACATAGGCAAGATGCCGCCGCCTACTACATGATGCTGTAGGCAGTAGGGTGTCCACCTAGGCAAGATGCTGCCGCCTGCTACATGATGATGTAGGCAGTAGGGGGTCCACATAGGCAAGATGCCGCCGCCTACTACATGATGCTGTAGGCAGTAGGGTGTCCACATAGGCAGGATGCTGCCGCCTGTGACATGATGCTGTAGACAGTAGGGTGTCCACATATGGAAGATCCTACCACCTGCTACATGACGCTGTAGGCAGTAGAGTGTCCACATGGGGAAGATCCTACCACCTACTACATGATGCTGTAGGCAGTAGGGTGTCCACATAGGCAGGATGCTGCCGCCTGTGACATGATGCTGTAGGCAGTAGGGTGTCTGCATAAGCAAGATGCCGCCGCCTACTACATGATGCTGTAGGCAGTAGGGTGTCCACATAGGCAGGATGCTGCCGGTTACGACATGATGCTGTAGGCAGTAGGGTGTCTGCATAAGCAAGATGCCGCCGCCTACTACATGATGCTGTAGGCAGTAGGGTGTCCACATAGGCAGGATGCTGCCGGTTACGACATGATGCTGTAGGCAGTAGGGTGTCCACATAGGCAAGATGCCGCCGCCTACTACATGATGCTGTAGGCAGTAGGGTGTCCACATAGGCAAGATGCTGCCACCTGCTACATGATGCTGTAGGCAGTAGGGTGTCCACATAGGCAAGATGCTGCCGCCTACTACATGATGATGTAGGCAGTAGGGTGTACACATACGCAAGATGCTGCCGCCTGCTACATGATACAGTTGGCAGTAGGGTGTCCACATAGGCAAGATGCTGCCACCTGCTACATGATGCTGTAGGCAGTAGGGTGTCCACATAGGCAAGATGCTGCCACCTGCTACATGATGCTGTAGGCAGTAGGGTGTCCACATAGGCAAAATCCTGCCACCTTCTATATGATGCTGTAGGCAGTAGGGTGTCCGCATAGGCAAGATGCTGCCGCCTGTGACATGATGCTGTAGGCAGTAGGGTGTCCACATAGGCAGGATGCTGCCGCCTGTGACATGATGCTGTAGGCAGTAGGGTGTCCACATAGGCAGGATGCTGCCGGTTACGACATGATGCTGTAGGCAGTAGGTTGTCTGCATAAGCAAGATGCCGCCGCCTACTACATGATGCTGTAGGCAGTAGGGTGTCCACATAGGCAGGATGCTGCCGGTTACGACATGATGCTGTAGGCAGTAGGGTGTCTGCATAAGCAAGATGCCGCCGCCTACTACATGATGCTGTAGGCAGTAGGGTGTCCACATAGGCAAGATGCTGCCGCCTACTACATGATGCTGTAGGCAGTAGGGTGTCCACATAGGCAAGATGCTGCCACCTGCTACATGATGCTGTAGGCAGTAGGGGGTCCACATAGGCAAGATGCCGCCGCCTGCTACATGATGCTGTAGGCAGTGGGTGTCCACATAGGCAAGATGCCGCCACCTGCTACATGATGCTGTAGACAGTAGGGTGTCCACATAGGCAAGATGCCGCCGCCTGCTACATGATGCTGTAGGCAGTAGGGGGTCCACATAGGCAAGATGCCGCCACCTGCTACATGATGCTGTAGGCAGTAGGGTGTCCACATAGGCAAGATGCCGCCGCCTGCTACATGATGCTGTAGGCAGTAGGGTGTCCACATAGGCAAGATGCTGCTGCCTGATACATGATGCTGTAGGCAGTAGGGTGTCCACATAGGCAAGATGCTGCCGCCTGCTACATGATGCTGTAGGCAGTAGGGTGTCCACATAGGCAAAATCCTGCCACCTTCTATATGATGCAGTAGGCAGTAGGGTGTCCACATAGGGAAGATCCTACCACCTGCTACATGACGCTGTAGGCAGTAGAGTGTCCACATGGGGAAGATCCTACCACCTACTACATGATGCTGTAGGCAGTAGGGTGTCTGCATAGGCAAGATGCTGCCGCCTGCGACATGATGCTGTAGGCAGTAGGGTGTCCACATAGGCAAGATGCTGCCGCCTGCGACATGATGCTGTAGGCAGTAGGGTGTCCACATAGGCAGGATGCTGCCGGTTACGACATGATGCTGTAGGCAGTAGGGTGTCTGCATAAGCAAGATGCCGCCGCCTACTACATGATGCTGTAGGCAGTAGGGTGTCCACATAGGCAGGATGCTGCCGCCTGTGACATGATGCTGTAGACAGTAGGGTGTCCACATAGGGAAGATCCTACCACCTGCTACATGACGCTGTAGGCAGTAGAGTGTCCACATGGGGAAGATCCTACCACCTACTACATGATGCTGTAGGCAGTAGGGTGTCCACATAGGCAGGATGCTGCCGCCTGTGACATGATGCTGTAGGCAGTAGGGTGTCTGCATAAGCAAGATGCCGCCGCCTACTACATGATGCTGTAGGCAGTAGGGTGTCCACATAGGCAGGATGCTGCCGGTTACGACATGATGCTGTAGGCAGTAGGGTGTCTGCATAAGCAAGATGCCGCCGCCTACTACATGATGCTGTAGGCAGTAGGGTGTCCACATAGGCAGGATGCTGCCGGTTACGACATGATGCTGTAGGCAGTAGGGTGTCCACATAGGCAAGATGCCGCCGCCTACTACATGATGCTGTAGGCAGTAGGGTGTCCACATAGGCAAGATGCTGCCACCTGCTACATGATGCTGTAGGCAGTAGGGTGTCCACATAGGCAAGATGCTGCCGCCTACTACATGATGATGTAGGCAGTAGGGTGTACACATACGCAAGATGCTGCCGCCTGCTACATGATACAGTTGGCAGTAGGGTGTCCACATAGGCAAGATGCTGCCACCTGCTACATGATGCTGTAGGCAGTAGGGTGTCCACATAGGCAAGATGCTGCCACCTGCTACATGATGCTGTAGGCAGTAGGGTGTCCACATAGGCAAAATCCTGCCACCTTCTATATGATGCTGTAGGCAGTAGGGTGTCCGCATAGGCAAGATGCTGCCGCCTGTGACATGATGCTGTAGGCAGTAGGGTGTCCACATAGGCAGGATGCTGCCGCCTACTACATGATGCTGTAGGCAGTAGGGTGTCCACATAGGCAAGATGCTGCCACCTGCTACATGATGCTGTAGGCAGTAGGGTGTCCACATAGGCAAGATGCTGCCACCTGCTACATGATACAGTTGGCAGTAGGGTGTCCACATAGGCAAGATGCTGCCGTCTGCTACATGCTGTAGGCAGTAGGGTGTCCACATAGGCAAGATGCTGCCACCTGCTACATGATGCTGTAGGCAGTAGGGTGTCCACATAGGCAAAATCCTGCCACCTTCTATATGATGCTGTAGGCAGTAGGGTGTCCGCATAGGCAAGATGCCGCCACCTGCTACATGATGCTGTAGGCAGTAGGATGTCCACATAGGCAAGATGCTGCCGCCTGCGACATGATGCTGTAGGCAGTAGGGTGTCCGCATAGGCAAGATGCTGCCGCCTGCTACATGATGCTGTAGGCAGTAGGGTGTCCACATAGGCAAGATGCTGCCGCCTGCTACATGATGCTGTAGGCAGTAGGGTGTCCACATAGGCAAGATGCTGCCGCCTACTACATGATGATGTAGGCAGTAGGGTGTCCACATAGGCAAGATGCTGCCGCCTGCTACATGATAACGTTGGCAGTAGGGTGTCCACATAGGCAAGATCCTGCCACCTTCTATATGATGCTGTAGGCAGTAGGGTGTCCACATAGGGAAGATGCCGCCGCCTGCTACATGACGCTGTAGGCAGTAGGGTGTCCACATAGGCAAGATGCTGCTGCCTTCTATATGATGCTGTAGGCAGTAGGGTGTCTGCATAGGCAAGATGCCGCCGCCTGCTACATGACGCTGTAGGCAGTAGGGTGTCCACATAGGCAAGATGCTGCTGCCTTCTATATGATGCTGTAGGCAGTAGGATGTCTACATAGGCAAGATGCTGCCTCCTGCTACATGATGCTGTAGGCAGTAGGGTGTCCACATAGGCAGGATGCTTCCGCCTACTATATGATGCTGTAGTCAGTAGGGTGTCCACATAGGCAAGATGCTGCCACCTTCTATATGATGCTGTAGTCAGTAGGGTGTCCACATAGGCAAGATGCTGCTGCCTTCTATATGATGCTGTAGGCAGTAGGGTGTCTACATAGGCAAGATGCTGCCTCCTGCTACATGATGCTGTAGGCAGTAGGGTGTACACATACGCAAGATGCTGCTGCCTTCTACATGATGCTGTAGGCAATAGGGTGTCAACATAGGCAGGATGCTGCCACCTTCTATAAGATGCTGTAGGCAGTAGGGTGTCCACATAGGCAAGATGCTGCCTCCTGCGACATGATGCTGTAGGCAGTAGGGTGTTTGCATAGGCAAGATGCTGCCGCCTACTACATGATGCTGTAGGCAATAGGGTGTCAACATAGGCAGGATGCTGCCACCTGCTACATGATGCTGTAGTCAGTAGGGTGTCCACATAGGCAAGATGCTGCTGCCTTCTATATGATGCTGTAGTCAGTAGGGTGTCCACATAGGCAAGATGCTGCTGCCTTCTATATGATGCTGTAGGCAGTAGGATGTCTACATAGGCAAGATGCTGCCTCCTGCTACATGATGCTGTAGGCAGTAGGGTGTACACATACGCAAGATGCTGCTGCCTTCTACATGATGCTGTAGGCAGTAGGGTGTCCACATAGGCAAGATTCTGCCGCCTGCTACATGACTTGCCCTGTCATCACCAAAAGACAGGGCACCTCCCCAGATGGTTCTCCTCAGCTCTCAACTCTCTCAAAACCCAGAACAACATTCCTGGACGCAGATGGAGTACAGACCCATTGCCACACAATAGACCAGCATCGGTCAAGTAGCTCAAAACCTACAGGGCAGACATTTGCAAGGCCAAAAAATCCTTTCACCGGAATAGAATCACCAATACCACAAACACCTGTTGGGAACTCCATAAGATTATCTCCTAATTCATGGCCACTCTTTGCATCTCCTCCTCCCCTTCGCACACCCAAGAACTCTTTGACTCTTTCACTGAACACTTCCGGAACATAGCCCTGGAAGGAAACCTCACCAGTGGCAGTAAAATAGCATTGCTCCCACCCCAACAGACTGCATCTACGTCCAGGCTGTCAATCTAACCTCTGTCCACTTGCTTGTTTCTTCCTTCTCTCCTTTCTCCCACCAAGAATTCCTAAAGCGATTAGCTAAAAGCCGTCCCTCAGAATCCCCTGGATATCCTTGCCCTCCTTTTCTTCTAAAAGAAACCCTATCCTTTATTTGTGCAGGCAACATCGCAAGATCAATCATTAACTCATCACTCAACGTAGGTGCCTTGCCAGCAGCTTTCAAAACCTCCTACCTCAAACCCCCACTAAACAAAACACCCTGGACCGCCTCATACTGGCCACCTACAGACTCATCTCAAACAATCATTTCATAGCCAAACAAATTGACCGAACAGCCTACACACAGCCATCCCTCTTCACAGAAACCAACCTCCTCCAACCCACCCAATGCAGCTTCAGGCCCCTACAAGGAACGTATTTGGGCCTACCATCCATCTGGGTTGATTTCAAAGGAACCTTGAAGGTTGTGCTACACTAATCCATCCCAACCTCTCAGCAGCCTTCAACAGCATTGACCACCTCACCCTCATGGACAACTCCACTGTCTTGGCATCAGGGATGCAGCCTTGAAGTGGATATCATCCTTCCTCTCCAACAGATCCCAAATAATACACATGCCTCCGTTCTCAACTTCCGACCATATGACTCATGCAGTACGACAAGGTGCCTCTCTCGCCTCTGCTCTTTAAAGTCTACCTGAACCGCCTCCCTGCCATCATGCATTCACATGGCCTATCTTGCTACAACTACTGTGAGAAACCTGAGATCGTTCTCACAAGTAATCCCCGGGGATCCATTGTTCAGGTGGCCAGGGAAGGGCCATCGCTCTTGGATCATAACCCTGGGGGCGGACCAGCGATTGAGGATCACTGGGCAGGGGATCCTCTGGGAATGCAGGAGGGCGTCTGAAGATAAGACATGGCATCCCCTCATTCCTTGCCCCAATACATCCTACTCACTCTCATTGTTCATGGGATATTGCTACCCCAAGTATCGTCCTACCCCTTGACCTTCCCTCCCGAAAAAGGAAGATACAAAATTCTGGACGGCTAGAGAGAAAAATACCCTTTTACAACTCTTGACCCTAACATTGTCTCTCCTTCCTCTCCTCCCAGTTATCCCCCTCTAATCAACAAAGGGGTCTAACCTCACTCACTCACCTTAATAGGCCCCAACAAGTCCCCATACCTAGTACTGAAAAGAGGATGAGACAAGCGCAAACTCCCTCAGTCTGTTTAGGTATTTCTGATCTCACCCTATCTCCCCCTACCTATTGACAACATTTACTGGGACGAGGAAGAGGTGACCGAGTGCAATAAGGATTATCTATGAAAAACACTTTGAGAAAACAGAGAGAAGACTGTTACCAACTACCATTAGGTTGTCCCCCTAATAAAGTCAGGCATGGTCAGACATTTAACACTGACCGCTTACACCTGACTCCACTTGACTCTTCTTTCAACTATAAAAGGTGTGGTTTTGTAAAAACATGAGAGAGAGCTACAGATGCAGTGTGGAGTGCGGGAGCCAAGCAGCAGACAGAGGCACCGAGGAAAACCAGGAGAACTTGGAGATTTACAAAGTACCAAGATGCTGACCCGGTATGCCAATGGGGTTGCAGCGTGACTGGAAAGCCGTCTCTCCAAGGAGCCGTAGTGAGGTAGCCAACTGCTGGCGGCCTGCCTTGTATAAGAAATCACTCATTCCCTTGGGATGTGTAGACCTGACCTCGACCCCAGCAACTCGAGGGAGACCCCTTGCCAGCGCCACGCTTACTGGTGAGTTTCAAGCGAAAAGGAAGCGAGAAACTCGGTAGCGCGCGGGTTGCTGGAGCTGAGAGGAAACATTGTTGCAAGTGGCATGAAAGGAAAGAAAGCACAAAGAAAGGTTTATTGTAAGCATTTCAAAAGGAAAGAAGGAAGAAAGGGAAGCAAGGTTTAAGGCACTAGAGACGATGAATAAATAGGAGAAATGAACTGTAAGTGTAAGGTGCTCGAGGCGCTGAAACAAGAAGAAAGAGGAATTCTAAAATGAAAGAATTACAGAGAGGTTGCGAGCAACACAAAAAGAAGAGCAGGGTGCGAGTGAACATGATAAATAGGATAGAGTGTGCAAGAGAAAAAGTGCATATAAAAGAAAAAAGATCCAGGTGCAGGTGTGCAGGTGTGCACCGGAAAGTGATAAGAAAGTATGCAAGATATGGAAAGTGGGAAAAGGGGTGCAGGAAACCCCAGCAAAGGAAATTCTAGAGTACTGTGAAAGTAGGAGAAATGTAGAGGGCTAAGTCATTAGAATGGTCGCACTATGGAGGAGCAAAGAGTCTGGCATTATCAAAAGCCTCTGATGTTACCCCTAAACGAACTGTGATTAAGAACAGATGCATCCTGACAAACTGAACCTTTGTGTTACATAACGGGTCTAATCTTGGGGAAGGGAACCCTGAGAGACCTACGAGGAACTGTGTTTTATTTTGTTTTGTTGGAAACTTTGAGGAATTGAAGCTTGAGGAAGGTAATCCCAAGGAACCAGAGACATTGAAAGTTGTTTGAGAATATTGCTAGGACCTTGTGGAGAAGGGTTAAGACACAATCCTTTTTGATCATAATTATTTTTATGACATTGGCAGAACGACACCTGGTGAGAAGACCACCTGAAACCGGCCTTGGTTTATATTTCTTTTTGGAACCATTATTGTTTCTTTTAAGGAGACTTCCTATCACATTTTGTCAAAGAGTGATGGCAAGCATAGGTTTAGACACAGATGGATTTTGGTTTTGGACTTAAAGGCATCGATAGCCCTTAGAAACATCAGTTGAGGAAACAATCCCTTTTGAGTTATGGCCAGTTAGGAATTTCACCAACCCCGGGATTTTATGAAATAAAGGTTTTGAAACATTTATTCTTGAGTCTGTGTCTCTCTTGATACCATGCCTGTCTAACGTTACACAAATAACACCAAAATCATATTCAAGATCCCAAAGGACCCTTCCAACTCTCTGCTGACCTTGCATCTTGCCTCACAGAAATCGACTACAGGGTGACTTCCAACCACCTCCTCCTCAACCACAGAAAATCTGAAATCATGATCTGCGGGAAGACCACCCTCTTTTCCCAACCCACTCCTTGACTGCCCTCTCCAGGCTCACTCCCCTCTACCTCCAACAGAGTAAAGAACCTTGGATGCACCATGGACTCACACCTGAGAATATTACTTCACATCCACTCAGGGGGCCTGATCACGAGTGTCACTGCCACATTTAAGGGTCCGCACAATCTCAAGTGTGGTGTGTATACCCCCAGCTCAGAGCTGGGGGTAAACACGCTGGAAAATGACAATTTTCAGCCAATTACCGCCAGAGGTATTACTGTACGGTAATTGTTCCAAAATTCAGCATTGGGTCCAATGGACTCAATTGAGAATGGGGACTAACAGTTAGTGTGCAACCTGTGATCCGGCGGTAATACCACCAGAGAGGTGGACGCTAACGCTAATAAAGTTGGGTGGTAGCCCAGCCAGGATACCGCCCAACTTGTGATCAGGCACAATGTTAAATTCCAGCTTTCCATATCTAGACATTATCCAGCGCATATCCCCCCATCTGACCTTCGCATGATATATGATGCCACGAGACTGTAGGGTCATTTGTATAGGTCCAAGGAACCTTTCACTATTAAATTAATTTTAACTCAGTGTATTTGGTTCATCATAAGACATGCTCTTTTTCACAACTTTAACACTTGCAGTGCAATCCCATTGAAAAACGCTTTGTAAATCAGGCCCTTGGTCACCAGCTGTGCCCAAGGCAACGCAAGGTCCACTTGTTTATATGTACAATACAGCTTAAATATACATTGCAGTAAATAGGCAATTACAAATGTCTCCTGATCGGCCAATTAGTAGGATTTGTTAGATACGTCGAATTGAAATCTAGGAATTTGAAACGCTGCTCTTCCTCTAAGCGCGCGACTTGCAGCTGGTGCATTCTCCAGGAGCTGCTTTTCACACTCCTTTCTTTCTCTGGCTGCAGGCATTGGTTTAGCAGTCATGCCATGTGGTAATAAAGGGCAGCATTACATTACAAAACATGCACGGGGAAAAGAACATTGAAAAACGTATTTTGGTTAGCAGGATGGCCCTCATGTGCTGTTAGGATTTACATACACCAGGTGGACGTTTCTAGAAAAGGACAGGTCAACTCAGAGACTCTTAACCAGGTGAATGCACCAGGGCCATGCACTTTGGTCACAGAGGCCATCGTGTACTTGAATCATGTACATGGAGATTATACATACAGCGCACAAGACACCCCTGACCATCATGCAGGACTGCCCCTTCCACAGTAGCTCAGAGACATTAGGGACTGTGCAAAGAGAAGTGAGCCAATCTTACCATACACATAGACACACACTGACAATGGGGAAGAAGTCCATGGGCACGGTGGCCCCCGCAGGGTTACCCCAAGGAAAATCCTGGAATAGGCTCCAAATCCCTAGGCGCCCGGGTCAGGGGGTCGGCGGTGTGCCACGGGGGCGATACTCACTTAATGAGACACTCAGAAAGCACGCTCAGTCCCAGAAGCAGCAGGCACCTCATGGCCCCCATCTTCTATGCCACGTGCCGGGATGCAGCAGTCAGGGGGAAAGTGGCGGTGAAGTGATGTTTTATAGGGACCTCTAATGTCCTGATAAGAATTAGGAAGGAGGGCAGCGATTTGCGGAGTTCCCCAATCCCTCTGTGGGAGGTGTGCCTTAGGAGGGCTTCTGTTTGCAGTCCCTGCCCTGCGACCAAACACACTATTGATAACCAGGAAGGGCGTAGCACAGTGCGCCCAGATCTCCCAAGATCTGGCCTCGAAGAGGAGGAATCGAAAGCGAAAAGACTAGTGCAGCTGACTCCAGCAACCTCCAGCCCACAGGGCACTAATCACGGTGCCCATTCAGACCTGCGAGTGCCAGCAACTGGACCGACCCAGATCCTAAACGCCGGGGACCATGGCAGAATAACCCCAGCATATCAAATGCATGTGTCATGAACATCAAACTGCTGATATGAACAATTGCTCTCAGCATCCCATCACTAGTGTGATGATGAGGGTGATTAGTATCACCTGCACTTCACATTCTGCAGGCTTAGTTACGATTCAAGCAGTAATGTAAAGGCATGCCACACTCTGAATGCCAGGCGCCCCCACCAACTGCATGACTATGAGCAAGGCGTTGCAGTAGATGACACCAGCTACAGAAGGTATGTGAAAGAAAACCTGCTTGCAGTGTTTGCCGGACCACACAGAAGGTAAATACGGCATGCAGTGTTTGCCCCACAACACAAGAGGTAAATACTGCATGCAGTGTGTGCCCTTCAACACAGGAGGTAAATACGGCATGCAGTGTTTGCCCTTCAACACAGGAGGTAAATACTGCATGCAATGTTTGACCTTCAACACAGGAGGTAAATACTGCATGCAGTGTTTGCCCCACAACACAGGAGGTAAATACTGCATGCAGTGTGTGCCCTTCAACACAGGAGGTAAATACTGCATGCAATGTTTGACCTTCAACACAGGAGGTAAATACTGCATGCAGTGTGTGCCCTTCAACACAGGAGGTAAATACGGCATGCAGTGTTTGCCCTTCAACACAGGAGGTAAATACTGCATGCAATGTTTGGCCTTCAACACAGGAGGTAAATACTGCATGCATTGTTTGCCCTTCAACACATGAGGTAAATATGGCATGCAGTGTTTGCCCTTCAACACAAGAGGTAAATATGGCATACAGTGTTTGCCCTTCAACACAGGAGGTAAATTACTGCATGCAATGTTTGCCCTTCAACACAGTAGGTAAATACTGCATGCAGTTTTTGCCCTTCAACACATGAGGTAAATATGGCATGCAGTGTTTGCCTGACAACACAGGAGGTAAATACGGCATGCAGTGTTTGCCCTTCAACACAGGAGGTAAATACTGCATGCAATGTTTGACCTTCAACACAGGAGGTAAATACTGCATGCAGTGTTTGCCGTTCAACACAAGAGATAAATACGGCATACAGTGTTTGCCCTTCAACACAGGAGGTAAATACGGCACGCAGTGTTTGCCCTTCAACACAAGAGGTAAATACGGCATACAGTGTTTGCCCTTCAACACAGGAGGTAAATACTGCATGCAATGTTTGCCCTTCAACACAGTAGGTAAATACGGCATGCAGTGTTTGCCCTTCAAAACATGAGGTAAATACGGCATGCAGTGTTGCCCTTCAACACAAGAGGTACATACTGCATGCAGTGTTTGCCCGACAACACATGAGGTAAATACGGCATGCAGTATTTGCCCTTCAACACAATAGGTAAATACTGCATGCAGGATATTAAAGCTCTGCGTCTGGCATTAAGAGCTTGGTTATTATTTGGAAAACTGCATGACACCCTCCAAAAAAGCATCCAAGATGCACCCCGAGATAAAGGTTGAAGGGCAATAGGGCATTGCGGTACACAAGGCTCGTAGAAAGTTCCAGCACATTACATAGTCATCACGTATGCATCGGAGCAGCACCCGGCACATCACACAATGTTCTACAATATATCACACTTCCTACGTGTCAGAGGTTCCCAGAGTTACTTGCAAGCCCATTGGTCCACTACCGGCAAAGGTAGCAGGTGAAGCATGCACATGGCATGTGAATCTGGCATTACTATCACCCAACTCTGCACTCGGTTTCCTGGATGCACACAGACTGCACTGATCCGGCCAGCCTTACTGGACACTCATGTGAACTGAGGGTCGTGGCTGCGAGGCACCTGGCAGTGCCCCTTTATGCTTCCTACCAGTGGACACAAGTCCTTACTGCCCACCTGTTGCGGGGCAGGAGGTGCAGAGCCCATGCTACCCTCATTATTCTCTTTGAAGACATGCTCTTTGCCACCTGGGGTCTCCCGCGAGTGGTGGATTGGAGAGGTTACATGACGTGCCTGCCACCTCTCTAGGCATGCACTTCTCTGTTGAGTGCTACACATGTCCAGGCGCACATGCGCCTCCTCATTGCCCATTCCCATGAGCCTCTTTGTTCATGCCAGATGTTGTGCACGAGGGAAAGGCTTCATGCATCAATTGTAAAGCTCTGCATGTTCATGCATTTGTGCATTTTTCAACATGGTGCCCAATGTGATTACACAAAACATCTATGAATTGTAAAACATGTGAAATTGGTCTTGGAAAAGTGACACGAAATAACGTGTTAGCAACTACTTTACGTTTTCATATTCCGTGCTTGCTGACCCTCCATTAGCCACCCTTCCACCATCCTTCTCGTCCTTTCCTCTTTTCACCCCTGACGAGGTCGCTAGACAAGTCCGACTATGAAAGCCTCTTCAAAACAGGTTCATCCCTGTTCCTCTAAAACGATCAAGGACCACATTGACACCCTCGCTCCGGCCCTTGCTGATTTTTGCAACCACTCCTTTGCCTCAGGATCCTTGCCTTCCCCTCTGAAGCACTCCTTTGTGCATCCTCTTCTCAAGAAACCCACAGCTGATCCTTCTTGTCCAGCTAACTATCGCCCAATTTCCATTACTCCCTTTCTTGGCAAACTCCTGGAAAAGTTGGCCATCTCTCATCTTAACCTTCATTCCAATTCTGTTGGCTATCTCCATGGCCACCAATCTGGCTTCAGGGCTGCCAGAAGCACGGAAACTGCTCTCCTAAACATCCGTGAAGATCTGCTCACCAACTTTGACTCTAACATTCCCTCTGTCCTCATCCACTTCGATCTTTCTTCTGCCTTCGACACGGTCAACCATACCATCCTGCTCAACTGTCTCCGTGAAAACCTGGGTATCACTGATCAGACTATGGCCTGGCTGACCTCTTTCCACTCAGATCGACCCTCCCAGGTCCAACTTGGGTCCTTCCTTTCATCTATCTTCCTCTCTACCTGTGGTGTTCCCCAGGGGTTTAACCCCTCGCCCTGGCTTTTCAACCAATACCTGGCAACCCTTGCCCACTGCATTGCCATTTTCTGCTCAAATTTCCAGTGCTACGCTGACGACACTCAACTCATTTTCAGGCTGCCCTCAGCCACCTCCTCTCCCTCTCTCATCTCTGATTGCCTAACTGCCATTCAAGATTGGTGTGCCGCCAATGATCTTTGTCTGAATGCCAGCAAGACGGAGATCCTCCTCATCGGCACACCTTCACCATCCTTTCCCCTCACTCTCTGGCCAGCCTCCCTTGGCCCTCCTACAACCCCCACCTGTGAGGCTAAGAACCTCGGGGTCTTCTTTGACTCCACCCTTTCCTTCGCCGCCCACATCTCTGAGGTCTCTAAAAAGTCAAATTTCCGACTGCACCTCCTCAGAGGTACTCTGCCTTTCCTCTCCTTCCCCCAGAAGCTCATGGTATCCCGAGCTCTGGTTCTCTCTTTGTTGGACTATTGTAACAGCCTCTATCTAAATCTACCTGCCTCTACTCTCCACCCTCTGCAACTAATCCAGAACAGGACTGCGGGACTTGTCCTTGGCCTCAAGCCCTGGGATCGTATCTCCCCAGCTCTGAAATATCTCCACTGGCTCCCAGTGGATGCAATGATTAAATTCAAAACCCTCTGCATTGTCCACAAGGCTTTCTGGGGCCTGGGTCCAAATTAGCTTCAGCTATCCTTCCGCAAATACCTCCCCTCTCAAGCTCTTCGCTCCTCTACCTCCAACTCACTCAGGGTCAGTCATTTTTCTAAGAAATGAGCTGAGGGTAGATCTCTGTCTTCGGCTGGGGCCTCCCTGTGGAGCAGCCTCCCTGCCACTCTAAAACTTGAGAAGAACCATCTCCGGTTCCGGAAGCACCTCAAGACATTCCTCTTTTCTTCTGCCTTCGCTCCCCCTCTCCCCTGCTGATCTGTTCTCTCTTGGCACCGTGCACCTAGCCACCCGCTGTCTTTTGGGCCCAGGTACCTGCTCATCCTGCCACCCTCCCGCACTGCCTCCGGGCCACCCCTTGCACTGGGGTCTGTATCTGTACCCATACAGCCCCTCCCTTTTTCTTCCTGCACTTATCAGACCTACTCTGTCTGCTGCCTTAAAGCTAGCACTTGCAAATTGCTGGCTGCATTACCACTGTTTGTTGCCTTTATTATTTATTTATTGTTATTTATCTGTTTCTCCTCTGCTTTGCACTTTCCACATCTCCCCCTTTCCATGCACTTTTCCCCTCCCCCCTCTCCCATGCACTTGCACGTTCTCAATGTCACTGGGCCTAGTAAGATCGCTGTTTTTTTCTCCCTGGTTCCCCTCCCTTGCCTTGTTGCGCTCTGAAACACTTGTGTACGAGCGCAATAGAAATAAAATATCAATCAATCAATATCTTGAGATCAAGCTACTCAGATAAGCAAAGCCATTCCATGTTTGAGCTGACTTTTTCCAAGGGGGGTGTATGGCTGACAGATATTTGAATTAGCCAGCACAGGGACTGTGATGACGTTACCCGTCTATATCTTGGAGTAGATAGTAGGGTGTACACGTAGGCAAGATCCTGCCACCTGCTACATGATGATGTAGGCAGTAGAGTGCCCACATAGGGAAGATCCTACCACCTGCTACATGATGCTGTAGGCAGTAGAGTGTCCACATGGGGAAGATCCTACCACCTACTACATGATGCTGTAGGCAGTAGGGTGGCCACATAGGCAAGATGCTGCCACCTGCGACATGATGCTGTAGACAGTAGGGTGTCCACATAGGCAGGATGCTGCTGCCTGCTATATGATGCTGTAGGCAGTAGGGTGTCCACATAGGCAAGATGCTGCCGCCTGCTACATGATGCTGTAGGCAGTAGGGTGTCCACATAGGCAGGATGCTGCCGCCTACTACATGATGCTGTAGACAGTAGGGTGTCCACATAGGCAGGATGCTGCCACCTACTACATGATGCTGTAGACAGTAGGGTGTCCACATAGGCAGGATGCTGCTGCCTGCGACATGATGCTGTAGGTAGTAGGGTGTCCACATAGGCAAGATGCTGCCGCCTGCTACATGATGCTGTAGGCAGTAGAGTGTCCACATGGGGAAGATCCTACCACCTACTACATGATGCTGTAGGCAGTATGGTGTCCACAGAGGCAAGATGCTGCTGGTTACGACATGATGCTGTAGGCAGTAGGGTGTCTCCATAGGCAAGATGCCGCCGCCTACTACATGATGCTGTAGGCAGTAGGGTGTCCACAAAGGCAAGATGCTGCCTCCTGCGACATGGTGCTGTAGGCAGTTGGGTGTCCACATAGGCAAGATGCTGCCGCCTGCTACATGATGCTGTAGACAGTAGGGTGTCCACATAGGCAAGATGCTGCCGCCTGCTACATGATGCTGTAGACAGTAGGGTGTCCACATAGGCAGGATGCTGCCGCCTGCTACATGATGCTGTAGACAGTAGGGTGTCCACATAGGCAAGATGCTGCCGCCTTCTATATGATGCTGTGGGCAGTAGAGTGTCCACATGGGGAAGATCCTACCACCTACTACATGATGCTGTAGGCAGTAGGGTGGCCACATAGGAAAGATGCTGCCGCCTGCAACATAATGCTGTAGACAGTAGGGTGTCTGCATAGGCATGATGCCGCCACCTACTACATGATGCTGTAGGCAGTAGGGTGTCTGCATAGGCAGGATGCTGCCACCTGTGACATGATGCTGTAGGCAGTAGGGTGTCCACATAGGCAGGATGCTGCCGCCTGTGACATGATGCTGTAGGCAGTAGGGTGTCCGCATAGGCAAGATCCTGCCACCTTCTATATGATGCTGTAGGCAGCAGGGTGTCCGCATAGGCAAGATGCTGCCGCCTACTACATGATGCTGTAGGCAGTAGGAGGTCCACATAGGCAAGATGCTGCCGCCTGCTACATGATGCTGTAGGCAGTAGGGTGTCCGCATAGGCAAGATGCTGCCGCCTGCTACATGATGCTGTAGACAGTAGGGTGTCCACATAGGCAGGATGCTGCTGCCTGCTACATGATGCTGTAGGCAGTAGGGTGTCCACATAGGTAAGATGCTGCCGTCTGCTACATGCTGTAGGCCGTAGGGTGTCCACATAGGCAAGATGCTGCCGTCTGCTACATGCTGTAGGCAGTAGGGTGTCCACATAGGCAGGATGCTGCCGCCTGCTCCATGATGCTGTAGACAGTAGGGTGTCCAAATAGGCAAGATCCTGCCACCTTCTATATGATGCTGTAGGCAGCAGGGTGTCCACATAGGCAGGATGCTGCTGCCTGCTAAATGATGCTGTAGGCAGTAGGGTGTCCACATAGGCAGGATGCTGCCGCCTGCTACATGATGCTGTAGGCAATAGGGTGTCCACATAGGCAGGATGCTGCCGCCTGCTACATGATGCTGTAGGCAGTAGGGTGTCCACATAGGCAGGATGCTGCCGCCTGCTACATGATGCTGTAGGCAGTAGGGTGTCCACATAGGCAGGATGCTGCCGCCTGCTACATGATGCTGTTGGCAGTAGGGTGTCCGCATAGGCAAGATGCTGCCGTCTGCTACATGATGCTGTGGGCAGTAGAGTGTCCACATAGGCAGGATGCTGCTGCCTACTACATGATGATGTAGGCCGTAGGGTGTCCACATAGGAAAGATGCTGCCGCCTTCTATATGATGCTGTGGGCAGTAGAGTGTCCACATGGGGAAGATCCTACCACCTACTACATGATGCTGTAGGCAGTAGGGTGTCCACATAGGCAGGATGCTGCCGCCTGCTACATGATGCTGTTGGCAGTAGGGTGTCCGCATAGGCAAGATGCCGCCACCTACTACATGATGCTGTAGGCAGTAGGGTGTCTGCATAGGCAGGATGCTGCCACCTGTGACATGATGCTGTAGGCAGTAGGGTGTCCACATAGGCAGGATGCTGCCGCCTGTGACATGATGCTGTAGGCAGTAGGGTGTCCACAGAGGCAAGATGGTGCCGGTTACGACATGATGCTGTAGGCAGTAGGGTGTCTGCATAGGCAAGATGCCGCCGCCTACTACATGATGCTGTAGGCAGTAGGGTGTCCACATAGGCAGGATGCTGCTGCCTGCTACATGATACTGTTGGCAGTAGCGTGTCCACAAAGGCAAGATGCTGCCGCCTACTACATGATGCTGTAGGCAGTAGGGTGTCCACATAGGCAGGATGCTGCCGCCGCCTGCTACATGATGCTGTAGGCAGTAGGGTGTCCACATAGGCAAGATGCTGCCACCTGCTACATGATGCTGTAGGCAGTAGGGTGTCCGCATAGGCAAGATTCTACTGCCTGCTACATGATGCTGTAGGCAGTAGGGTGTCCGCATAGGCAAGATTCTGCTGCCTGCTACATGATGCTGTAGGCAGTAGGGTGTCCACATAGGCAGGATGCTGCCGTCTGCTACATGATGCTGTTGGCAGTAGGGTGTCCACATAGGGAGGATGCTGCCGCCGCCTGCTACATGATGCTGCAGGCAGTAGCGTGTCCACATAGGCAAGATGCTGCCGCCTGCAACATGATGCTGTAGGCAGTAGGGTGTCCACATAGGGAGGATGCTGACGCCGACTGCTACATGATGCTGTAGGCAGTAGGGTGTCCGCATAGGCAAGATTCTGCTGCCTGCTACATGATGCTGTAGGCAGTAGGGTGTCCACATAGGCAGGATGCTGCCGCCTGCTACATGATGCTGTTGGCAGTAGGGTGTCCACATAGGCAAGATGCTGCCACCTGCTACATGATGCTGTAGGCAATAGGGTGTCCACATAGGCAAGATGCTGCCACCTTCTACATGATGCTATAGGCAGTAGGGTGTCTGCATAGGCAGGATGCTGCCACCTGTGACATGATGCTGTAGGCAGTAGGGTGTCCACATAGGCAGGATGCTGCCGCCTGTGACATGATGCTGTTGGCAGTAGGCTGTCCGCATAGGCAAGATGCTGCCGCGTGCTACATGATGCTGTAGGCAGTAGGGTGTCCACATAGGCAGGATGCTGCTGCACGCTACATGATGCTGTAGGCAATAGGGTGTCCACATAGGCAAGATGCTGCCACCTTCTACATGATGCTGTAGGCAGTAGGGTGTCTGCATAGGCAGGATGCTGCCACCTGTGACATGATGCTGTAGGCAGTAGGGTGTCCACATAGGCAGGATGCTGCCGCCTGTGACATGATGCTGTAGACAGTAGGGTGTCCACATAGGCAGGATGCTGCCGCGTGCTACATGATGCTGTAGGCAGTAGGGTGTTCACATAGGCAGGATGCTGCCGCCTCCTGCTACATGATGCTGTAGGCAGTAGGGTGTCCGCATAGGCAAGATGCTGCCGCCTGCTACATGATGCTGCAGGCAGTAGGGTGTCCACATAGGCAGGATGCTGCTGCGCGCTACATGATGCTGTAGGCAATAGGGTGTCCACATAGGCAAGATGCTGCCACCTTCTACATGATGCTGTAGGCAGTAGGGTGTCCACATAGGCAAGATGCTGCCACCTGCTACATGGTGCTGTAGGCAGTAGGGTGTCCACATAGGCAGGATGCTGCTGCGCGCTACATGATGCTGTAGGCAATAGGGTGTCCACATAGGCAAGATGCTGCCACCTTCTACATGATGCTGTAGGCAGTAGGGTGTCCACATAGGCAGGATGCTGCCGCCTGCTACATGATGCTGTTGGCAGTAGGGTGTCCGCATAGGCAAGATGCTGCCGCCTGCTACATGATGCTGTAGGCAGTAGGGTGTCCACATAGGCAAGATGCTGCCACCTTCTACATGATGCTGTAGGCAGTAGGGTGTCCACATAGGCAGGATGCTGCCGCCTGCTACATGATGCTGTTGGCAGTAGGGTGTCCGCATAGGCAAGATGCTGCTGTCTTCTACATAATGCTGTAGGCAGTAGGGTGTCCACATAGGCAAGATGCTGCCACCTGCTACATGATGCTGTAGGCAGTAGGGTGTCCACATAGGCAAGATGCTGCCACCTGCTACATGATGCTGTAGGCAGTAGGGTGTCCACATAGGCAAGATGCTGCCGCCTACTACATGATGATGTAGGCAGTAGGGTGTCCACATAGGCAAGATGCTGCCGTCTGCTACATGCTGTAGGCAGTAGGGTGTCCACATAGGCAAGATGCTGCCGTCTGCTACATGCTGTAGGCAGTAGGGTGGCCACATAGGAAAGATGCTGCCGCCTGCAACATAATGCTGTAGACAGTAGGGTGTCTGCATAGGCAAGATGCCGCCACCTACTACATGATGCTGTAGGCAGTAGGGTGTCTGCATAGGCAGGATGCTGCCACCTGTGACATGATGCTGTAGGCAGTAGGGTGTCCACATAGGCAGGATGCTGCCGCCTGTGACATGATGCTGTAGGCAGTAGGGTGTCCGCATAGGCAAGATCCTGCCACCTTCTATATGATGCTGTAGGCAGCAGGGTGTCCGCATAGGCAAGATGCTGCCGCCTACTACATGATGCTGTAGGCAGTAGGGTGTCCACATAGGCAAGATGCTGCCGCCTGCTACATGATGCTGTAGGCAGTAGGGTGTCCGCATAGGCAAGATGCTGCCGCCTGCTACATGATGCTGTAGAAAGTAGGGTGTCCACATAGGCAGGATGCTGCTGCCTGCTACATGATGCTGTAGGCAGTAGGGTGTCCACATAGGCAAGATGCTGCCGTCTGCTACATGCTGTAGGCAGTAGGGTGTCCACATAGGCAAGATGCTGCCGTCTGCTACATGCTGTAGGCAGTAGGGTGTCCACATAGGCAGGATGCTGCCGCCTGCTCCATGATGCTGTAGACAGTAGGGTGTCCAAATAGGCAAGATCCTGCCACCTTCTATATGATGCTGTAGGCAGCAGGGTGTCCACATAGGCAGGATGCTGCTGCCTGCTACATGATGCTGTAGGCAGTAGGGTGTCCACATAGGCAGGATGCTGCCGCCTGCTACATGATGCTGTAGGCAATAGGGTGTCCACATAGGCAGGATGCTGCCGCCTGCTACATGATGCTGTAGGCAGTAGGGTGTCCACATAGGCAGGATGCTGCTGCCTGCTACATGATGCTGTAGGCAGTAGGGTGTCCACATAGGCAGGATGCTGCCGCCTGCTACATGATGCTGTTGGCAGTAGGGTGTCCGCATAGGCAAGATGCTGCCGTCTGCTACATGATGCTGTGGGCAGTAGAGTGTCCACATAGGCAGGATGCTGCTGCCTACTACATGATGATGTAGGCCGTAGGGTGTCCACATAGGCAAGATGCTGCCGCTTTCTATATGATGCTGTGGGCAGTAGAGTGTCCACATGGGGAAGATCCTACCACCTACTACATGATGCTGTAGGCAGTAGGGTGTCCACATAGGCAGGATGCTGCCGCCTGCTACATGATGCTGTTGGCAGTAGGGTGTCTGCATAGGCAAGATGCCGCCACCTACTACATGATGCTGTAGGCAGTAGGGTGTCTGCATAGGCAAGATGCTGCCACCTGTGACATGATGCTGTAGGCAGTAGGGTGTCCACATAGGCAGGATGCTGCCGCCTGTGACATGATGCTGTAGGCAGTAGGGTGTCCACAGAGGCAAGATGGTGCCGGTTACGACATGATGCTGTAGGCAGTAGGGTGTCTGCATAGGCAAGATGCCGCCGCCTACTACGTGATGCTGTAGGCAGTAGGGTGTCCACATAGGCAGGATGCTGCTGCCTGCTACATGATACTGTTGGCAGTAGCGTGTCCACATAGGCAAGATGCTGCCGCCTACTACATGATGCTGTAGGCAGTAGGGTGTCCACATAGGCAGGATGCTGCCGCCGCCTGCTACATGATGCTGTAGGCAGTAGGGTGTCCACATAGGCAAGATGCTGCCACCTGCTACATGATGCTGTAGGCAGTAGGGTGTCCGCATAGGCAAGATTCTGCTGCCTGCTACATGATGCTGTAGGCAGTAGGGTGTCCGCATAGGCAAGATTCTGCTGCCTGCTACATGATGCTGTAGGCAGTAGGGTGTCCACATAGGCAGGATGCTGCCGCCTGCTACATGATGCTGCAGGCAGTAGCGTGTCCACATAGGCAAGATGCTGCCGCCTGCAACATGATGCTGTAGGCAGTAGGGTGTCCACATAGGGAGGATGCTGCCGCCGACTGCTACATGATGCTGTAGGCAGTAGGGTGTCCGCATAGGCAAGATTCTGCTGCCTGCTACATGATGCTGTAGGCAGTAGGGTGTCCACATAGGCAGGATGCTGCCGCCTGCTACATGATGCTGTTGGCAGTAGGGTGTCCACATAGGCAAGATGCTGCCACCTGCTACATGATGCTGTAGGCAATAGGGTGTCCACATAGGCAAGATGCTGCCACCTTCTACATGATGCTGTAGGCAGTAGGGTGTCTGCATAGGCAGGATGCTGCCACCTGTGACATGATGCTGTAGGCAGTAGGGTGTCCACATAGGCAGGATGCTGCCGCCTGTGACATGATGCTGTTGGCAGTAGGCTGTCCGCATAGGCAAGATGCTGCCGCGTGCTACATGATGCTGTAGGCAGTAGGGTGTCCACATAGGCAGGATGCTGCTGCGCGCTACATGATGCTGTAGGCAATAGGGTGTCCACATAGGCAAGATGCTGCCACCTTCTACATGATGCTGTAGGCAGTAGGGTGTCTGCATAGGCAGGATGCTGCCACCTGTGACATGATGCTGTAGGCAGTAGGGTGTCCACATAGGCAGGATGCTGCCGCCTGTGACATGATGCTGTAGGCAGTAGGGTGTCCACATAGGCAGGATGCTGCCGCCTCCTGCTACATGATGCTGTAGGCAGTAGGGTGTCCGCATAGGCAAGATGCTGCCGCCTGCTACATGATGCTGCAGGCAGTAGGGTGTCCACATAGGCAGGATGCTGCTGCGCGCTACATGATGCTGTAGGCAATAGGGTGTCCACATAGGCAAGATGCTGCCACCTTCTACATGATGCTGTAGGCAGTAGGGTGTCCACATAGGCAAGATGCTGCCACCTGCTACATGGTGCTGTAGGCAGTAGGGTGTCCACATAGGCAGGATGCTGCTGCGCGCTACATGATGCTGTAGGCAATAGGGTGTCCACATAGGCAAGATGCTGCCACCTTCTACATGATGCTGTAGGCAGTAGGGTGTCCACATAGGCAGGATGCTGCCGCCTGCTACATGATGCTGTTGGCAGTAGGGTGTCCGCATAGGCAAGATGCTGCCGCCTGCTACATGATGCTGTAGGCAGTAGGGTGTCCACATAGGCAAGATGCTGCCACCTTCTACATGATGCTGTAGGCAGTAGGGTGTCCACATAGGCAGGATGCTGCCGCCTGCTACATGATGCTGTTGGCAGTAGGGTGTCCGCATAGGCAAGATGCTGCTGTCTGCTACATGATGCTGTTGGCAGTAGGGTGTCCGCATAGGCAAGATGCTGCTGTCTTCTACATAATGCTGTAGGCAGTAGGGTGTCCACATAGGCAAGATGCTGCCACCTGCTACATGATGCTGTAGGCAGTAGGGTGTCCACATAGGCAAGATGCTGCCACCTGCTACATGATGCTGTAGGCAGTAGGGTGTCCACATAGGCAAGATGCTGCCGCCTACTACATGATGATGTAGGCAGTAGGTTGTCCACATAGGCAAGATGCTGCCGTCTGCTACATGCTGTAGGCAGTAGGGTGTCCACATAGGCAAGATGTTGCCGTCTGCTACATGCTGTAGGCAGTAGGGTGTCCACATAGGGAGGATGCTGCCGCCTGCTCCATGATGCTGTAGACAGTAGGGAGTCCACATAGGCAAGATCCTGCCACCTTCTATATGATGCTGTAGGCAGCAGGGTGTCCACATAGGCAAGATCCTGCCACCTTCTATATGATGCTGTAGGCAGTAGCGTGTCCACATAGGCAGAATGCTGCCACCTGCTACATGATGCTGTAGACAGTAGGGTGTCCACATAGGCAGGATGCTGCCACCTGCTACATGATGCTGTAGGCAGTAGCGTGTCCACATAGGCAGAATGCTGCCGTCTGCTACATGATGCTGTAGACAGTAGGGTGTCCACATAGGCAGGATGCTGCCACCTTCTATATGATGCTGTAGACAGTAGGGTGTCCACATAGGCAGGATGCTGCCACCTTCTATACGATGCTGTAGGCAGTAGGGTGTCCACATAGGCAGGATGCTGCCTCCTGCGACATGATGCTGTAGGCAGTAGGATGTCCACATAGGCAGGATGCTGCCACCTTCTATACGATGCTGTAGGCAGTAGGGTGTCCACATAGGCAAGATGCTGCCTCCTGCGACATGATGCTGTAGGCAGTAGGGTGTTTGCATAGGCAAGATGCTGCCGCCTACTACATGATGCTGTAGGCAATAGGGTGTCAACATAGGCAGGATGCTGCCACCTGCTACATGATGCTCTAGTCAGTAGGGTGTCCACATAGGCAAGATGCTGCTGCCTTGTATATGATGCTGTAGTCAGTAGGGTGTCCACATAGGCAAGATGCTGCTGCCTTCTATATGATGCTGTAGGCAGTAGGATGTCTACATAGGCAAGATGCTGCCTCCTGCTACATGATGCTGTAGGCAGTAGGGTGTACACATATGCAAGATGCTGCTGCCTTCTACATGATGCTGTAGGCAGTAGGGTGTCCACATAGGCAAGATTCTGCCGCCTGCTACATGACTTGCCCTGTCATCACCAAAAGACAGGGCACCTCCCCAGATGGTTCACCTCAGCTCTCAACTCTCTCAAAACCCAGAACAACATTCCTGGACGCAGATGGAGTACAGACCCATTGCCACAAAATAGACCAGCATCCGTCAAGTAGCTCAAAACCTACAGGGCAGACATTTGCAAGGCCAAAAAATCCTTTCACCAGAATAGAATCACCAATACCCCAAACACCTGTTGGGAACTCCATAAGATTATCTCCTAATTCATGGCCACTCTTTGCATCTCCTCCTCCCCTTCGCACACCCAAGAACTCTTTGACTCTTTCACTGAACACTTCTGGAACATAGCCCTGGAAGGAAACCTCACCAGTGGCAGTAAAATAGCATTGCTCCCACCCCAACAGACTGCATCTACGTCCAGGCTGTCAACCTAACCTCTGTCCGCTTGCTTGTTTCTTCCTTCTCTCCTTTCTCCCACCAAGAATTCCTGAAGCGATTAGCTAAAAGCCGTCCCTCAGAATCCCCTGGATATCCTTGCCCTCCTTTTCTTCTAAAAGAAACCCTATCCTTTATTTGTGCAGGCAACATCGGAAGATCAATCATTAACTCATCACTCAACGTAGGTGCCTTGCCAGCAGCTTTCAAAACCTCCTACCTCAAACCCCTGCTAAACAAAACACCCTGGACCGCCTCATACTGGCCACCTACAGACTCATCTCAAACAATCATTTCATAGCCAAACAAGGTGACCGAACAGCCTACACACAGCCATCCCTCTTCACAGAAACCAACCTCCTCCAACCCACCCAACCCAGCTTCAGGCCCCTACAAGGAACGTATTTGGGCCACCATCCATCTGTGTTGATTTCAAAGGAACCTTGAAGGTTGTGCTACACTAATCCATCCCAACCTCTCAGCAGCCTTCAACAGCATTGACCACCTCAGCCTCATGGACAGACTCCACTGTCTTGGCATCAGGGATGCAGCCTTGAAGTGGATATCATCCTTCCTCTCCAACAGATCCCAAATAATACACATGCCTCCATTCTCAACTTCCGACCATATGACTCATGCAGTACGACAAGGTGCCTCTCTCGCCTCTGCTCTTTAAAGTCTACCTGAACCGCCTCCCTGCCATCGTGCATTCACATGGCCTATCTTGCTACAACTACTGTGAGAAACCTGAGATCGTTCTCACAAGTAATCCCCAGGGATCCATGGTTCAGGTGGCCAGGGAAGGGCCATCGCTCTTGGATCACAACCCTGGGGGCGGACCAGCGATTGAAGATCACTGGGCAGGGGATCCTCTGGGAATGCAGGAGGGCGTCTGAAGGCAAGACATGGCATGCCCTCATTCCTTGTCCCAATCCATCCTACCCACTCTCATTGTTCATGGGATATTGCTACCCCAAGTATCGTCCTACCCCTTGACCTTCCCTCCCGAAAAAGTAAGATACAAAATTCTGGACGGCTAGAGAGAAAAATACCCTTTTACAACTCTTGACCCTAACATTGTCTCTACTTCCTCTCCTCCCAGTTGTCCCCCTCTAATCAACAAAGGGGTCTAACCTCACTCACTCACCTTAATAGGCCCCAACAAGTCCCCATACCTAGTACTGAAAAGAGGATGAGACAAGCACAAACTCCCTCAGTCTGTTTAGGGTATTTCTGATCTCACCCTATCTCCCCCTACCCATTGACAACATTTACTGGGACGAGGAAGAGGTGACCAAGTGCAGTAAGGATTATCTATGAGAAACACTTTGAGAAAACAGAGAGAAGACTGTTACCAACTACCATTAGGTTGTCCCCCTAATAAAGTCAGGCATGGTCAGACATTTAACACTGACCGCTTACACCTGACTCCACTTGACTCTTCTTTCAACTATAAAAGGTGTGGTTTTGTAAAAACATGAGAGAGAGCTACAGATGCAGTGTGGAGTGCGGGAGCCAAGCAGCAGACAGAGGCACCGAGGAAAACCAGGAGAACTTGGAGATTTACAAAGTACCAAGATGCTGACCCGGTATGCCAATGGGGTTGCAGCGTGACTGGAAAGCCGTCTCTCCAAGGAGCCGTAGTGAGGTAGCCAACTGCTGGCGGCCTGCCTTGTATAAGAAATCACTCATTCCCTTGGGATGTGTAGACCTGACCTCGACCCCAGCAACTCGAGGGAGACCCCTTGCCAGCGCCACGCTTACTGGTGAGTTTCAAGCGAAAAGGAAGCGAGAAACTCGGTAGCGCGCGGGTTGCTGGAGCTGAGAGGAAACATTGTTGCAAGTGGCATGAAAGGAAAGAAAGCACAAAGAAAGGTTTATTGTAAGCATTTCAAAAGGAAAGAAGGAAGAAAGGGAAGCAAGGTTTAAGGCACTAGAGACGATGAATAAATAGGAGAAATGAACTGTAAGTGTAAGGTGCTCGAGGCGCTGAAACAAGAAGAAAGAGGAATTCTAAAATGAAAGAATTACAGAGAGGTTGCGAGCAACACAAAAAGAAGAGCAGGGTGCGAGTGAACATGATAAATAGGATAGAGTGTGCAAGAGAAAAAGTGCATATAAAAGAAAAAAGATCCAGGTGCAGGTGTGCAGGTGTGCACCGGAAAGTGATAAGAAAGTATGCAAGATATGGAAAGTGGGAAAAGGGGTGCAGGAAACCCCAGCAAAGGAAATTCTAGAGTACTGTGAAAGTAGGAGAAATGTAGAGGGCTAAGTCATTAGAATGGTCGCACTATGGAGGAGCAAAGAGTCTGGCATTATCAAAAGCCTCTGATGTTACCCCTAAACGAACTGTGATTAAGAACAGATGCATCCTGACAAACTGAACCTTTGTGTTACATAACGGGTCTAATCTTGGGGAAAGGAACCCTGAGAGGCCTACAGAGTTATTGTAAACTGAACCTTTGTGTTACATAACGGGCCTAAGCTTGGGGAAGGGAACCCTGAGAGACCTACGAGGAACTGTGTTTTATTTTGTTTTGTTGGAAACTTTGAGGAATTGAAGCTTGAGGAAGGTAATCCCAAGGAACCAGAGACATTGAAAGTTGTTTGAGAATATTGCTAGGACCTTGTGGAGAAGGGTTAAGACACAATCCTTTTTGATCATAATTATTTTTATGACATTGGCAGAACGACACCTGGTGAGAAGACCACCTGAAACCGGCCTTGGTTTATATTTCTTTTTGGAACCATTATTGTTTCTTTTAAGGAGACTTCCTATCACATTTTGTCAAAGAGTGATGGCAAGCATAGGTTTAGACACAGATGGATTTTGGTTTTGGACTTAAAGGCATCGATAGCCCTTAGAAACATCAGTTGAGGAAACAATCCCTTTTGAGTTATGGCCAGTTAGGAATTTCACCAACCCCGGGATTTTATGAAATAAAGGTTTTGAAACATTTATTCTTGAGTCTGTGTCTCTCTTGATACCATGCCTGTCTAACGTTACACAAATAACACCAAAATCATATTCAAGATCCCAAAGGACCCTTCCAACTCTCCGCTGACCTTGCATCTTGCCTCACAGAAATCGACTACAGGGTGACTTCCAACCTCCTCCTCAACCACAGAAAATCTGAAATCATGATCTGCGGGAAGACCACCCTCTTTTCCCAACCCACTCCTTGACTGCCCTCTCCAGGCTCACTCCCCTCTACCTCCAACAGAGTAAAGAACCTTGGATGCACCATGGACTCACACCTGAGAATATTACTTCACATCCACTCAGTGGGCCTGATCACGAGTGTCACTGCCACATTTAAGGGTCCGCACAATGTCAAGTGTGGTGTGTATACCCCCAGCTCAGAGCTGGGGGTAAACACGCTGGAAAATGACAATTTTCAGCCAATTACCGCCAGTGGTATTACTGTACGGTAATTGTTCCAAAATTCAGCATTGGGTCCAATGGACTCAATGGAGAATGGGGACTAACAGTTAGTGTGCAACCTGTGATCCGGCGGTAATACCACCAGAGAGGTGGACGCTAACGCTAATAAAGTTGGGTGGTAGCACAGCCAGGATACCGCCCAACTTGTGATCAGGCCCAATGTTAAATTCCAGCTTTCCATATCTAGACATTATCCAGCGCATATCCCCCCATCTGACCTTCGCATGATATATGATGCCACGAGACTGTAGGGTCATTTGTATAGGTCCAAGGAACCTTTCACTATTAAATTAATTTTAACTCACTGTATTTGGTTCATTATAAGACATGCTCTTTTTCACAACTTTAACACTTGCAGTGCAATCCCATTGAAAAACGCTTTGTAAATCAGGCCCTTGGTCACCAGCTGTGCCCAAGGCAACGCAAGGTCCACTTGTTTATATGTACAATACAGCTTAAATATACATTGCAGTAAATAGGCAATTACAAATGTCTCCTGATCGGCCAATTAGTAGGATTTGTTAGATACGTCTAATTGAAATCTAGGAATTTGAAACGCTGCTCTTCCTCTAAGCGCCCGACTTGCAGCTGGTGCATTCTCCAGGAGCTGCTTTTCACACTCCTTTCTTTCTCTGGCTGCAGGCATTGGTTTAGCAGTCATGCCATGTGGTAATAAAGGGCAGCATTACATTACAAAACATGCACGGGGAAAAGAACATTGAAAAACGTGTTTTGGTTAGCAGGCTGGCCCTCATGTGCTGTTAGGATTTACATACACCAGGTGGACGTTTCTAGAAAAGGACAGGTCAACTCAGAGACTCTTAACCAGGTGAATGCACCAGGGCCATGCACTTTGGTCACAGAGGTCATCGTGTACTTGAATCATGTACATGGAGATTATACATACAGCGCACAAGACACCCCTGACCATCATGCAGGACTGCCCCTTCCACAGTAGCTCAGAGACATTAGGGACTGTGCAAAGAGAAGTGAGCCAATCTTACCATACACACACACACACTGACAATGGGGAAGAAGTCCATGGGCACGGTGGCCCCCGCAGTTTACCTCAAGGAAAATCCTGGAATAGGCTCCAAATCCCTAGGCGCCCGGGTCAGGGGGTCGGCGGTGTGCCACGGGGGCGATACTCACTTAATGAGACACTCAGAAAGCACGCTCAGTCCCAGAAGCAGCAGGCACCTCATGGCCCCCATCTTCTATGCCACGTGCCGGGATGCAGCAGTCAGGGGGAAAGTGGCGGTGAAGTGATGTTTTATAGGGACCTCTAATGTCCTGATAAGAATTAGGAAGGAGGGCAGCAATTTGCAGAGTTCCCCAATCCCTGTGTGGGAGGTGTGCCCTAGGAGGGCTTCTGTTTGCAGTCCCTGCCCTGCGACCAAACACACTATTGATAACCAGGAAGGGCGTAGCACAGTGCGCCCAGATCTCCCAAGATCTGGCCTCGAAGAGGAGGAATCGAAAGCGAAAAGACTAGTGCAGCTGACTCCAGCAACCTCCAGCCCACAGGGCACTAATCACGGTGCCCATTCAGACCTGCGAGTGCCAGCAACTGGACCGACCCAGATCCTAAACGCCGGGGACCATGGCAGAATAACCCCAGCATATCAAATGCATGTGTCATGAACATCAAACTGCTGATATGAACAATTGCTCTCAGCATCCCATCACTAGTGTGATGGTGAGGGTGATTAGTATCACCTGCACTTCACATTCTGCAGGCTTAGTTAAGATTCAAGCAGTAATGTAAAGGCATGCCACACTCTGAATGCCAGGCGCCCCCACCAACTGCATGACTATGAGCAAGGCGTTGCAGTAGATGACACCAGCTACAGAAGGTATGTGAAAGAAAACCTGCTTGCAGTGTTTGCCCGACCACACAGAAGGTAAATACGGCATGCAGTGTTTGCCCCACAACACAGGAGGTAAATACTGCATGCAGTGTGTGCCCTTCAACACAGGAGGTAAATATATCCCCACTGTGATAATGGCCACCATGGAAAGTGAGAAGAGATAATGGGCCTCGTTATGAGTCTAGTGGTAGCCGGCGGTAAACTCGGCAGGCTCCTGCCGAACTCGTGCAGTTTTCCAGTGCCTGGCTCCACAGAAACACTGGGGTATTACGACCACGGTGTTCCTGGAAGTGAGGTGCTCGAAAAATGTTAATCCCCATTCCAATTTCAGTCCCATAGGACTAAATGGGAATGGGGATGATGGAAGCACCCAGCACATACACACTACTTTTTGTGTGCCATTTAAAAAATAATGATCTAGCTGGGCTGTTGAGCTATTCTAGGCATCCAAAGATATAGTAGGCCCAAGAGGGCTCGCTGCTAGTAAGATACTTCAGTAATCTTAGTTCATTTAGTTAGTCTAAATCAGTGTTCAATAGAGGATCCAAGGAACCAAGTGGTCCAATTTCATCTCCCCATGACAGCATGCTTCTGACACATTCCCTGTTAGAGACAAGGGCCCTCATTACAACACCGGCGGTAACCGATGGTGCTATTAGCACCATGGTTGCTGCCGGTATTGTAACATGTCCGCCAATGGTAAATGGGGAAATACCGCACCATTCCAAGGTTGGTGGGGCGGTAATTCCCGATTTACCATTGGCCCTTCCCCATTCCCATTTTTGCCCCATAGGGATCAATGGGACTGGGGAAGGCGATAATTACGGTACCACAAATTGCAGTACCGTAATTACCTCGAAATTCCCTTTGCAGGTCCCTATCTTAACGGCTGGTCCCGACCAGTCGTTAAGGTCGGGAGCCGCAAAGGGACCTCGTAATCCAGCATTAAGGGTTTAACTGCGCCGACACCTTTTACAGCGCCGTTAAACCCTTAACGCCAGGGTCGTAATGACCCCCAGTCTCTATATGTTGCCTAGTGTTGCCTAGTGTTGCCTAGTGAAGACAAAAAAAACTCAGACTTGGCGTCAGTTTTTTAGTGAGTTTACTCTGAATACACTTAAATAGCAGCATATCAGAAAGTCACACAGGAACTTTTACCTATCGAGAGAGCTCGAGACACATGTATTGACCTTGCGTGTCCCCTCCCTATGTGTACCATCTTCTATTGGTTTCATAATACACTGGAGTCTATGTGAGTGGCAAAAGAATTGATGAATGTATTATTTCATTGAAGGAGGTTCCTCGGGTTCTCCAATTACCTTCACCGTGGCTCATTTCCGAGTACCCGAGAGCATGTAAGCGCTAAAGGAAGGCATAGCAAATCATTCACGCTCTGGGGATATTGTTTTTGAAGGCTGGGGCAGAACAGTAGTTATGTTTCCGCCTTCCATTTGCCATCGCCCAAAAAATAAATGTGGTTTGACGCCAGCATGAGATTTACATGCTGGAGTAAAACCAATGATTTCCTGGTGCAAAAAATAGGCGGATTCCATAGGAAATCATTGTAAATGCTGCCTGCCCTGCAGACATAGTAGGCAGCCTTTACTCTATTTACACTGCAGAGTGCAAAAGAAAGGTGTCAAGAGTCTTCTGCTGTCTCTTAACACGTCTCATTTGAACACTGCAATGCAAATGACCAGCAAAAGAAAGGTTACCAGAGTCTTCTGCTGTCTCTTAACACGTCTCATTTGAACACTGCAATGCAAATGACCAGCAAAAGAAAAGTGTCAAGAGTCTTCTGCTGTCTCTTAGCACGTCTCATTTGAACACTGCAATGCAAATGACCAGCAAAAGAAAGGTTCCAAGAGTCTTCTGCTGTCTCTTAACACGTCTCATTTGAACACTGCAATGCAAATGACCAGCAAAAGAAAAGTGTCAAGAGTCTTCTGCTGTCTCTTAGCACGTCTCATTTGAACACTGCAATGCAAATGACCAGCAAAAGAAAGGTTCCAAGAGTCTTCTGCTGTCTCTTAACACGTCTCATTTGAACACTGCAATGCAAATGACCAGCAAAAGAAAGGTTCCAAGAGTCTTCTGCTGTCTCTTAACACGTCTCATTTGAACACTGCAATGCAAATGACCAGCAAAAGAAAGGTTCCAAGAGTCTTCTGCTGTCTCTTAGCACGTCTCATTTGAACACTGCAATGCAAATGACCAGCAAAAGAAAGGTTCCAAGAGTCTTCTGCTGTCTCTTAGCACGTCTCATTTGAACACTGCAATGCAAATGACCAGCAAAAGAAAGGTGTCAAGAGTCTTCTGCTGTCTCTTAGCACGTCTCATTTGAACGCTGCAATGCAAATGACCAGCAAAAGAAAGGTTCCAAGAGTCTTCTGCTGTCTCTTAACACGTCTCATTTGAACGCTGCAATGATATGATATGATATGATATGATTGTTTATTTATATAGCGCCTATACACAGAAGTGTTTCAAAGCGCTTCAAGGAGGGAGGGAGCAAAGGAAAATACAGTACATTCAGTAAAAAGTCCTTGAAACAATACAGAATGTGAAAAAAACTATCGTAATAGGCCTGACGACATTTCTGATAGTGCAAAATAACAAGTAAGGTAGGAGGTAAGGGGGAAGGAAAACAAAGCAAGCAGTAACATTACTATGTCTGACGACAATTTACGCAGTGCAGGTGGAATACAAGAGGAGGGTTGGGAAGGGGGGGGGGCTGAGGGATAGAGGGGTGAGGAGGAACAGAACAACTGCTGAGCAAATTCATCGGGAAAAATTAAAGCAGGGGAGGGGGAGAGGAGAACAAAGGGGGAGGAGGGGAGACAGACAAGCTACTATCATCGGTCATGGAACAGGTGATAGGAGTAAGTGCTAGGAGGGGAAGACCTCGAGGGAGAGTCTAGGTCATCAGAGGAGGGGGAGATGCAGGAAGTGAGAGTAGGAAGAGGGGTGGGAAGTAGAAGAGGGTGGGTTTGTGGTACCCAGCGCATAGGACAGGGTGGGCACCTCAAGAGCGTGAGTAGGGTCAGCGCAGAGCAGGGGGTGGAAGGTCATGAAGGTCTGGAGGCAGGGGCACGACGTGGACATACAATTAACATTAAAGGATGGAGATGAGAATGGGAGGGAGATGACCAGAGGGGAGAGGGAATGAGGCAAAAGGCGAAAGAGGGGGGGAGCAGTAGGTGGGTCAGAACAGGTGTACAATGCACAATTATACAGAAGTAGGAATCAAGGTAAGTTAAAGCAGTGAATGCAAACACAGGAAACTTGCATAGATAATGGACCGAACATTTACAGTGCGTTTGATTAGAGGAAGAGTGAAACATGAATGAAGTACGGGTAAATCCCCCAAAGCCATGGAGGGCAGGTGTGCGGTATGGAAAATAGTGCATAGACAACTACAAGCGGTATTAACAGTGTTGATTTACAAGATTCTACTGAGGTGGAATTTGAGACTGTAGATGATCAGTTCCAGAAAGAAGGTGGCGTGCCAAAAATACAAGTGCCAAGATCGAGAATGTTTGTTGTGGCACAGAGGGTTTGGGTTTGCCCTTAAATGCAGAGGCTGAAGCAGGATTCAACTGGAGGTGGGGGGCATTGAAAGTGTCACGTTGGTGCAGCAAGAGAAAGCTGCAAAGTCAAGTTCACCAGGGTGCTGGGTAAGTGGTAGAGTCAGGAAGGGAATGTAGACATGGAACGAGGGGGAGCAAGCAGAGGTGCGTGCACACCTTACCTTTGCGCCGTGACCCTGCATTAAGGTGTTGTACTGAACGCTGGGTGAACCAGGAGGGTAGGCTGCAGGCAGGTCCATAGGTAAAGTCCATGGAAAGGACAGGGAAAAGACAGGAAGGAGCCCTTAAGCGCTGCCCTTAAATGCGCGGACCCGGCTTCGCCTCACGGCTAGGCCGGGTCTCTGCATTTGATGAGGGCAGGGGCCAATCAGCAGGCAGGAAACAATGCAAATGACCAGCAAAAGAAAGGTGTCAAGTGTCTTCTGCTGTCTCTTAACATGTCTCATTTGAACACTGCAATGCAAATGACCAGCAAAAGAAAGGTGTCAAGAGTCTTCTGCTGTCTCTTAGCACGTCTCATTTGAACACTGCAATGCAAATGAACAGCAAAAGAAAGGTTCCAAGAGTCTTCTGCTGTCTCTTAACACGTCTCATTTGAACACTGCAATGCAAATGACCAGCAAAAGAAAGGTTCCAAGAGTCTTCTGCTGTCTCCTAGCACGTCTCATTTGAACACTGCAATGCAAATGAACAGCAAAAGAAAGGTTCCAAGAGTCTTCTGCTGTCTCTTAACACGTCTCATTTGAACACTGCAATGCAAATGAACAGCAAAAGAAAGGTTCCAAGAGTCTTCTGCTGTCTCTTAGCACGTCTCATTTGAACACTGCAATGCAAATGAACAGCAAAAGAAAGGTTCCAAGAGTCTTCTGCTGTCTCTTAGCACGTCTCATTTGAACACTGCAATGCAAATGAACAGCAAAAGAAAGGTTCCAAGAGTCTTCTGCTGTCTCTTAACACGTCTCATTTGAACACTGCAATGCAAATGAACAGCAAAAGAAAGGTTCCAAGAGTCTTCTGCTGTCTCTTAGCACGTCTCATTTGAACACTGCAATGCAAATGACCAGCAAAAGAAAGGTTCCAAGAGTCTTCTGCTGTCTCTTAGCACGTCTCATTTGAACACTGCAATGCAAATGACCAGCAAAAGAAAGGTTCCAAGAGTCTTCTGCTGTCTCTTAGCACGTCTCATTTGAACACTGCAATGCAAATGACCAGCAAAAGAAAGGTGTCAAGAGTCTTCTGCTGTCTCTTAGCACGTCTCATTTGAACACTGCAATGCAAATGAACAGCAAAAGAAAGGTTCCAAGAGTCTTCTGCTGTCTCTTAACACGTTTCATTTGAACACTGCAATGCAAATGACCAGCAAAAGAAAGGTTCCAAGAGTCTTCTGCTGTCTCTTAGCACGTCTCATTTGAACACTGCAATGCAAATGACCAGCAAAAGAAAGGTGTCAAGAGTCTTCTGCTGTCTCTTAGCACGTCTCATTTGAACACTGCAATGCAAATGAACAGCAAAAGAAATGTTCCAAGAGTCTTCTGCTGTCTCTTAACACGTCTCATTTGAACACTGCAATGCAAATGACCAGCAAAAGAAAGGTGTCAAGAGTCTTCTGCTGTCTCTTAGCACGTCTCATTTGAACACTGCAATGCAAATGAACAGCAAAAGAAAGGTTCCAAGAGTCTTCTGCTGTCTCTTAGCACGTCTCATTTGAACACTGCAATGCAAATGAACAGCAAAAGAAAGGTTCCAAGAGTCTTCTGCTGTCTCTTTGCACGTCTCATTTGAACACTGCAATGCAAATGAACAGCAAAAGAAAGGTTCCAAGAGTCTTCTGCTGTCTCTTAACACGTCTCATTTGAACACTGCAATGCAAATGACCAGCAAAAGAAAGGTTCCAAGAGTCTTCTGCTGTCTCTTAGCACGTCTCATTTGAACACTGCAATGCAAATGAACAGCAAAAGAAAGGTTCCAAGAGTCTTCTGCTGTCTCTTAACACGTCTCATTTGAACACTGCAATGCAAATGAACAGCAAAAGAAAGGTTCCAAGAATCTTCTGCTGTCTCTTAGCACGTCTCATTTGAACACTGCAATGCAAATGACCAGCAAAAGAAAGGTGTCAAGAGTCTTCTGCTGTCTCTTAGCACGTCTCATTTGAACACTGCAATGCAAATGAACAGCAAAAGAAAGGTTCCAAGAGTCTTCTGCTGTCTCTTAACACGTCTCATTTGAACACTGCAATGCAAATGACCAGCAAAAGAAAGGTTCCAAGAGTCTTCTGCTGTCTCTTAACACGTCTCATTTGAACACTGCAATGCAAATGACCAGCAAAAGAAAGGTGTCAAGAGTCTTCTGCTGTCTCTTAGCACGTCTCATTTGAACACTGCAATGCAAATGAACAGCAAAAGAAAGGTTCCAAGAGTCTTCTGCTGTCTCTTAACACGTCTCATTTGAACACTGCAATGCAAATGACCAGCAAAAGAAAGGTTCCAAGAGTCTTCTGCTGTCTCCTAGCACGTCTCATTTGAACACTGCAATGCAAAAGACCAGCAAAGGAAAGGTTCCAAGAGTCTTCTGCTGTCTCTTAGCACGTCTCATTTGAACACTGCAATGCAAATGACCAGCAAAAGAAAGGTGTCAAGAGTCTTCTGCTGTCTCTTAGCACGTCTCATTTGAACACTGCAATGCAAATGAACAGCAAAAGAAAGGTTCCAAGAGTCTTCTGCTGTCTCTTAACACGTCTCATTTGAACACTGCAATGCAAATGACCAGCAAAAGAAAGGTTCCAAGAGTCTTCTGCTGTCTCCTAGCACGTCTCATTTGAACACTGCAATGCAAATGACCAGCAAAAGAAAGGTTCCAAGAGTCTTCTGCTGTCTCTTAACACGTCTCATTTGAACACTGCAATGCAAATGACGAGCAAAAGAAAGGTTCCAAGAGTCTTCTGCTGTCTCTTAACACGTCTCATTTGAACACTGCAATGCAAATGACCAGCAAAAGAAAGGTTCCAAGAGTCTTCTGCTGTCTCTTAGCACGTCTCATTTGAACACTGCAATGCAAATGACCAGCAAAAGAAAGGTTCCAAGAGTCTTCTGCTGTCTCTTAACACGTCTCATTTGAACACTGCAATGCAGATGACCAGCAAAGGAAAGGTTCCAAGAGTCTTCTGCTGTCTCTTAACACGTCTAATTTGAACACTGCAATGCAAATGGCCAGCAAAAGAAAGGTTCCAAGAGTCTTCTGCTGTCTCTTAGCACGTCTCATTTGAACACTGCAATGCAAATGACCAGCAAAAGAAAGGTTCCAAGAGTCTTCTGCTGTCTGGGCCTACTCACTCTGCAGGGCACACTCTTGATGCTCTGATCTCTTCTGACCTTCCCCTCTCCCTCCCTCTCTCCACTCCTCTCTCTTGGAGCGATCACTTTCTCCTATCCTCCCACCTCTCCCTCCCTACCCCACAGGCAAAGCCACCCTCCTCACTGCCACCCACCTTCTCGGTCATCCGACCCATGAAGCGCGTGTCAGCTGAGGCCTTCGCTGCTACCTTCTCAGCCCCTTCTCCCCCCTCGGCTGACTCCCACCCTGACGCAGCCCTCTCCATGCTCTACTCCTCTATATCTGATACTCTCGATATCCTTGCCCCCGTCATGAGAATCCGCCTGAAGCCCAAAGCCAAATGCAACTCCTGGTATGACTCGGATCTCGTCACCCTAAAACGCAAGTGCAGGGTGGCAGAGAGGAAATGGCGTGCTTCATGTTCATCCTCTGACAAACTGGCCTGCCGCCTGCTCCAAAGGCAATACCGGCTCTCCGTTCTCACCAAGAAGAGAGCCCTTATCCAAGCCCGCATCTCTGAGGCATCTAACAACTCGGCCGAACTCTTTAAAATCTGCAAGGAGCTGGCCAACCCTGCTGCAGTCTCTACCTCTCCTGTCCCCTCCCAGGCCCTCTGCACTGCACTGGCCTCGCACTTCATCTCAAAAACTCAGGACATCCTGTCCTCGCTCTCCTCCTCTCTCCTCCCTCCCTCTCTTCCCTGCTCTTCCTCTTGCTCTCTTGCAGCCGCCCCTCCGCCCTCCTTCTCTGCTTTTCCACCTTTTTCTGCTGATGAGGTTTCCAGACAAGTCCGATCTATGAAAACCTCGTCTAAACAGGTTCACCCCTGTTCCTCCAAAACCATCAAGGACCACATCGACTCCCTGGCTCCTGCCCTAGCTGACTTTTGCAACCACTCATTCGCCTCTGGAGTCTTCCCATCCCCCCTCAAGCACTCCCTTGTGCACCCCCTCCTCAAGAAACCCTCTTCTGACCCCTCCTGCCCGGCCAACTATCGCCCAATCTCCATTACTCCCTTCCTGGGCAAGCTCCTGGAGAAATTGGCCATCTCCCAGCTTAACCTCCATTCTGAATATGTTGGTAATCTTCATGACCATCAATCCGGCTTCAGAGCGGCCAGAAGCACGGAAACTGCTCTCCTGAACATCCGTGAGGACCTGCTCCTGAACCTCGATTCCAACACTCCCTGTGTTCTCATTCTGCTCGATCTCTCCTCTGCCTTTGACACTGTCAACCATGCCATCCTGCTCAACCGTCTCCGTGATAACCTGGGTATCACTGGTCAGGCTCTGGCATGGCTGACCTCTTTCCTTTCTGGTCGACCCTCCCAGGTCCAAATGGGCTCCTTCCTCTCTGACATCTTTTTCTCCACCTGTGGTGTCCCCCAGGGATCCAACCTCTCTCCCTGGCTCTTCAATCAGTATCTGGCACTCCTTGCCCACCGCATCGCCGCTCTCTGCCCCCACTTTCAGTGCTATGCGGACGATACCCAGCTCATTTTCAGGCTACCCTCGGCCTCCTCCTCTCCTTCCCTCATCTCCGACTGTCTGTCTGCTATCCAGGAATGGTGTGCCGCCAATGACCTCTGCCTTAACGCCAGTAAGACTGAGATTCTACTCATCGGCACACCCACTCCCTCCTTTCCTGCAGCTCTCTGGCCGGCCTCCCTTGGCCCCCTTCCTGCCACTACCTGCAAAGCTAAAAACCTCGGGGTCATCTTCGACTCCACACTCTCCTTCTCTCCTCATATTTCCGACGTCTCTAAGAAGTCACATTACCAGCTGCACCTCCTCAGAGGTATTCTTCCCTTCCTCTCCTTCCCCCAGAAGCTCACTGTCTCCCGAGCCCTGGTTCTCTCAAGGCTGGACTACTGTAATAGCCTCTATCTTAATCTGCCTGCCTCCACTCTCCGCCCTCTGCAACTTATCCAGAACAGAACTGCGAGACTTGTCCTTGGCCTCAAGCCCAGGGACCGTATCTCTCCAGGACTGAAATCTCTTCACTGGCTCCCAGTGGCTGCGAGGATTAAGTTCAAAACCCTCTGCATTGTCCACAAGGCCTTCTGGGGCCTGGGGCCACAATACCTTCAACTCTCTCTTCCTAAATATCTGCCTTCACGTGCCCTTCGCTCATCCATCTCCAACTCTCTCATGGTCAGCCGCTTCTCGAAGCAACGAGCTGGGGGCAGATCTCTCTCCGCAGCAGGGGCCTCCCTCTGGAACAGCCTTCCTGCCTCCCTGAAACTTGAGGAGAACCATCTCCGGTTCCGGAAGCACCTCAAAACCTTCCTCTTCGCTTCTGCCTTCTCTCTCCCTCTCCCCTGCTAAACCTGCTTAACTCCCCTTCGAAGTCTGCACTTAACCTGCATCTGGGCCACTCTGTGACCTCGGCCCAGGGCCCAGCCACTCTCCACTTGCACTGCCTCCCTGGCTCCCCCTGCACTGCGGGACTGTCACTGCATCCCTACAGCCCCCTTCCCAGCACTTGCTCTGCACTTACCTCGCACTTGCCACCAGCTGGCCCTTTTATTTATTATTTATTATTTTATTACGCTACTTACCCTGTATTGCACTTTCCCCCCCACCTCCTCCCCCTGCACTTCTCCTTTTCCCCTTACCTCTGCACTTGCGCGATCTGAATGACACCTGGCCTAGTAGGATCGTTTGTCTGTCTTCCCCTTGTTTCCCCCCCTCCCTGCCTCGTCGCGCCTTGAAACACTCGTGTATAGGCGCGTTACAAATACCATATCATATCATATCATATCATATCTCTTAACAAGTCTCATTTGAAAACTGCAATGCAAATGACCAGCAAAAGAAAGGTTCCAAGAGTCTTCTGCTGTCTCTTAACACGTCTAATTTGAACACTGCAATGCAAATGGCCAGCAAAAGAAAGGTTCCAAGAGTCTTCTGCTGTCTCTTAGCACGTCTCATTTGAACACTGCAATGCAAATGACCAGCAAAAGAAAGGTTCCAAGAGACTTCTGCTGTCTCTTAGCACGTCTCATTTGAAAACTGCAATGCAAATGACCAGCAAAAGAAAGGTTCCAAGAGTCTTCTGCTGTCTCTTAGCACGTCTCATTTGAACACTCAATGCAGATGACCAGCATTTCCTGGGGGGAACCTGTTGCAATTAACGTTACAGACCACATTGAACTTCATAGTTTTTCACACATACACAATGAGCTCACATTGCATCTGGACACACCCTAATGCCTTCGGTATGGACTCTAAATTAAGCAGATGTGAGCAAGGTGACATGAACAGAGCTTACTGCAAGGGCTAATATGCAAATGAATGCACCCTTGTTTCTGCACGCCAGAGGGGAAATCCATGTGCAAGCAAGAATGCATATTGAATTCATACACATGTTTCAAGATGGATGCCTCCAACTAACAAAGGATAGAGCTTTGGAGGAATACAGTAATATTACACTGTTTCTATTTTCTTTAGTTAACACAACATTGCATCCTAACATTCTTGAATTTCCTCATTTTGACTTACATTTATCCAAAACATACACAACCCTAGTAAGAGTTCTACCACAGGCAAAGTAACATTTTTTAAGGAGTGTTTCAAGGTGCGACTAAGTAATGTCCTCATTACAATTGACAGGCTGAGTGAGAAACACTAGGATCAATGGTTTTCAATATGCGCTGGAATTCCATCGACTAGCTTAAGTGTTGTCATGCGTGTGTATAATGGCTCTGCCTCACTAAAACTGTCCTGGCTTCCACTCACTCGCAGAAAAGATGCTCTCCGAAGAATTGCTCTGGCTCTCCTTCACTGAAATCTGCTGTCTAAGAAGTGTTCCTGGCTTGCCCTCACAGAAAATCTTCTCTGTGAATAATTGCTAAGTGTCATCTTTTAAAGCAAGTTGTTACGGTTTATTCCTTGTAGCAAAGTAGCTCCTCGAAAATGTGAAGAGGCATCCTTGTTCAAAGCCCACTACATATAAAATAGGACCATCCCTTGTATCCAAGTTGCTCCTTGAATATTTTTAAGAGTCATGCCTCATAGTGCAAATACTTCTCCAAACTTGATAGGGGTAATTCCTTGTATTGAAGTCACTCCACACAATATTCTTAAGAAGCATCTCTTGAAGCTACTCCTTGAAAAATGAAAGACAATCTCGTGTAGCAAAACGACTCCTTAAAAAAACTGTTAAGAGCCATCCCTTGCATTTCTAAGATATTTGTTGATATGTCATTGTTGTCATTGTTGTCACCAAGTTTAACACTCCCCAAAATACAGTCTCACCCCACAATTCTGGGACACAGCGTTTGTGATCAAACCTCTAATTTATTGAAATAAAATAATGTAAAAGCTTGAAACACTTGTGTATAGGCGCGTTGCAAATGCCATATGATATCCCCTTACGTTATGCAGCTGAAGTCAGTACAATCAAATATATGCATTTGAGAAACTCTATGCATATTTAGTGAAGGCGTGCCTACGACAATCTCACAATGAGATAGCACACTCATGCATTCACACTATAATGTCAAATTACATGGGCTGCGGTAGCGGGCGTGTAGTTATGGTTAAGTTGCTAAACCCATAGGAAGACCACTTTTTGGGTGGTTTATAACTTCGCTCCCCCTGGAGGAATCCTCACCAGACTTCAGTATATGGCCCGCTCTGAATTGTTTCGGCAACTTTGGTGAGGTTTCGTGATGGGGGGGCAAGGTTATTGGGGGGGTGGGTGCCAAAACATTTTTTTCTCCATAGACTGAATGGCCACAAACTTTGTGAATGGCTACAGCCCAAACGGCTGGATGGATTTTAACCAAATTTGTGGCAGGAATTGGGGCTTGGTTCCAAAAGTGTGCTTTTGTGTGTTTGCTGGAAATCTGACCAGTACTTTTGTTGCAAAAAACTGAAATGTACATCTCAAAGAATTAGTGATATCTGGCTCAGCTCTGCGGACCCATGTCCCTGTTTGCTCCGCGGACAAAAGTCTCATTGGCTTGCAGTACGGCGTGATGTCAGCAAACATTGGAAGCGGTTGGTGGTTGGCTGGTGGGAAGCATGCTGTGCGTCAAAGTTTTTGGGAAACGCCGCCATGGTGTATCGGAGGACAGTGCCGTGCCGTAAGGGACTGACAAAACATACTTTACGCCATGTGGTGGTGGGAAGAAGGGATGGAAAGGGCGGGGGAATGAGAAGTGGTTCATCTGAGATATGTTATTATTAGGTGGACGAAGATGGTGGTGAGCCTGCAGTATCCGTGTGTACTGTGCCAATTTGCCTGATCCGGCGCAGGCGAATACCATGTGTGGTGAATGCAGGCAGCCTTCGTTACAGCACGATAGCTCGTGCCGCAACCTCTTACTGTGGTGAATGGTGGCAGCTAGATTGCAGAAGGGGAGTGCGTTGCAAAACGTACATTACGCCATGTGGTGGTGGGAAGAAGGGATGGAAAGGGCGGGGGAATGAGAAGTGGTTCATCTGAGATATGTTATTATTAGATGGACGAAGATGGTGGTGTGCCTGCAGTATCCGTGTGTACTGTGCCAATTAGCATGAGCCGGCGCAGGCGACTACCATGTGTGGTGAATGCAGGCAGCCTTCGTTACAGCACGATAGCTTGTGCCGCAACCTCTTACCGTGGTGAATGGTGGCAGCTAGATTGCAGAAGGGGAGTGCGTTGCAAAACATACATTACGCCATGTGGTGGTGGGAAGAAGGGATGGAAAGGGTGGGGGAGTGAGAAGTGGTTGATGCATAAACGATGGCAGACGGGCTTCATAACAAGCCTGTTTATTTAGAAAAGAAAAAACAAGAAACAAGGGAACAAGGAAAAATGGTAGAAAAGAGCCCAAAACCATTCTGCAAATCAATACAGACGAGATTATTAAAATTACGAACATAAGCATTGGTTCTCAAACAGATTTGATTCAAAAACAATGCAGCATGTCAGAGATGACTTGGGTGAGAATAATACAAGAGGATTAAGAACTGAAAAAAGGCACCAGAGTGCCAATCCTTCACCGTAATCTGCTAAAAAGATAACTCAGCGAAAAAGGTCAGGTTTTACAGACAAATTCCCTTTCGATGCAGAAGATCACAACTTTAAATGAGCCATCATCTGCTCATACCCAAAACAATCTAAAAATGGCCCCGATTTTCTTATCAAGCAAAAAAAAGAATGTGGTGGAATACTCGGCAGCACAAGCATCTTTACCAACTGCTAGAGCTCAGGAACTCTGCCAGATAAAATCATTAAGAACTGACTGTATGTACAATGGTAATGGAAAATCTGTGGCACTCATTCTTTAGCATAACCAAGAAAACCACTGGTCTGCGTCTCAGGTAGCAGCTCAAGCAACTAAGCTATCAGCATCAAAAAACATTAAGAACTATGCCATCCCAAGAGTATGGCTTAGACTTTGCAATAAAGTCAAGCAACACAAGCCATTAAGCCGCTGCAAGATCTTGGGAATAATTAAGTTTTCGTCAGAGGATAATGAAAGTGTAACTTCCCTTTGGCACAAGATCCTTTCTTAGTAGAAGTGGTCTTTACGTCACCTAGGCAAGAAATACTATCCTGAGCGAAGAGGGAGAATTGGAGACCTACGTTTTGGTAATCTCGATTAGTGAGTCCAGGGGCGACTCTGAAGACTATGGTGGGATGGTAGAGCTTACCATAAAATGTCCAATGAAAGATAGAGCAGCCCAGGATCTTGGAAAAGAAGAGCATATAAATTCAACAAAAGTTGAGCATAATTTACAAGAAAATGCTCTATCCCTTCTGCCAGAGATTCTCTCCCGGGTCCTGCAGAAATTGGGCATAGGCACCCAGCAGCTTTAGAAGGGAAGGACTAAATATTGTCAGTTGGAACACGCGGGGCTCCAGCACATTCAAGGCAAGAGGCATGCGGGGCTTTCTATTTGATCTATGAGACATAGTTTTATTGCAAGAAACATGGCTGGTGACCCCCTGAACATAGAGGTTTTTTCTGTATTTTGTTTACTAGCACTTCAGAAAGCAAAAGGGAGACCTTCAGGGGTCTCCCGATAGCCCTAAAAAATCAAACCTTCAAAAATATAGCTCCTATCTTTGAAAACACTTTTGGGTATTCCGGCATGCAGAGCCCATTTAATCAAGGATAGCATAGCCTCAGTATGGGTGATAATTAACATCTACTGGAACCCTGCCTGCTCAAAACTGCATGTTTTCCTAGAACTTCTGGGCTCACTGTTAGAAATAATAAAGTCTGGCCCAGCGAATAGCAACATAATCTTGGCTGGTGATCTAAATGTGGATTGCCTGCAGTTAAAAAAGGGCACAACAAACTATTCCACTTTAAGCAAGTCAAAAAATGGGAGGCTGTGGGTGGACTTTATGGAACTTTGGGATCTTAAGATGATTAATGGTAGCTCGGAAAGAGATTTGGGGGCCTCCAAACCATGGCATAGCAGGGATTCTTCCTCGACTTTGGACTATATTTTGTTTCCCAATATTTGCATACGTTGCCCTCCACCATGTTAGTGAAGCACAATGGACGGAGTGATCATAGTAGGCTGGAACTATCCTTTCCTGATTTATCCAGTTCCTCCCAAAGCGCAAATAAACAGCTGTTGAGTGGGGAAAAAAGGGGAAATCAGGCTGGTAAAATATAGGCATGAAGGTGAAAACCTAAATACAGAGCTGAAAAGGATCCCAAGAAGTATTTTGGAAACAAAATGCCACCCACAAATATTTATCAAATTCCTTTGGGCTACGTTAGCTCCCAATGAGCCAGCAATCCTGGCTAAGCAAAAACATGCCCATGTATTTGATGAAGAAACATAGAAAAGGAAAAGAGAACACAGAAGAGCCCTACTGAGAATGAAGCTGGCAGGGTATTAATCAGAAGCCTAAAAAGCAGAAATTAGTAGAGAAAAGGCCAACTACAGATCATGGTCATTTCTTCAGAAATCCTCCTGATTGCAGAATGACGGAGAACATGTACTTAAACTGCTCAGAGAAGGGAACACAAAACACTTCTGGCCACTTATTAACCAATTTGAGGGTGCAACTGGTAGCTCCTTGTGTAATTTGGTCTCTGAGAAAGAGGGGTAGAGCATCTAAGAGAAGTTTTTAGAAACACTAGTGGTTCCCAGTTTGTAGCAAAGCCATATACACCCTGGCAATTGAAGTTGATAATGTGTTTCGCTTTTGAAACACATTGTGTGTAGGCGCTATATAAATAATCAATCAATCAATCAATCAAAAAGTTCAGTGAGAGGGATATAGAGGAGATAATCCATAAGTCCTCTGCCTCAAGAGCAGCAGGCCCTAATAGTCTGACATATCAAATACTCAAAAAAGAGCCGGTAATGTGGTCACAACTTCTATTCAGCATATTAATGAGATCCTTGAGAGGCGCCTATTCCCAGAATCCGGGAAAACTGCACTGGTCATACCATTCTTCAAATCCGGAGATCGTCGAGCGGCAGCCAACTAATGACCAATAGCCCTGCTCGACATAGAAAGTAAAATCTTCATGAAGCTCCTGTTGAATGAGATGACACAGTGGGTAGAAGATCGCAGCATCCTACCCCGTTTCCAAACAGGTTTTCGGAAAGGCATGTCAACAGCATTAAACTGCCTTTTACTAAACTTAGTAAGTGAACAGCAGAAGAAGATAGATCACTACCCCTATTTGGAGCGTGGATTGATCTATCGAAAGCCTTCGACCAAGTGGACAGGGCTTTCCTTTGGAACAAACTAAGACAGTGGGGCTTGCCAGATAAACAGAGAGACTAACCTAAGAGTTTGCCTAGATGAGCTGGGGCACCTGTCAGAAACTATCGAGGTAGAAAGGGAAGTAAGGCAACAGTGCTTAGGAGCCACACTTTTCTTTAACCTCTTCCTGGCAGACATGGGTATCTCTTTGGGACCATCTGCATTGGCCAGCACTGTGTTGAATGGGAGAAAGATCTTTTGGCTGGCCTATGCATATGATATAGTGTTGCTAGATAGGAAGCCAATTGGGCTACAGCATCTGTTGACCAAACTGAGTATTTATGCATAAGCTAATAAGCTCTCTATAAACCCCACTAAATAAAATATCATGATCTTCAAACACCCCCAAAAAAAATCAAATACACAAACTGGGAACTAAATGGCCAAAAGATACAAAATGTGGAGTCGGTTAAATACCTGGGATACATCATCCATGCCTCTCCAGCCCTTTACAAAGTTGAAGCCGAAGTTACAACAGAAATAGTGCAGGGTGTGGCACAAATGTTGAAATGAAACCAGAAGCTTTGCACATTTTCTATCTCTCCGTTGGTTAGATACTATCTGGCGAAAATAGTACCAGTCATTCTTTATGGACTGGAGGCTATACCACGACTCTGGACTATCAATTGGGATTTAATTGAAGGTCGGCTATGGAAGAGAGTTTTAGGTCTCCCCTCCTGCACGCCTAGTTGGAGTCTTAGATATGAGCTCGGACTAAAATCTCTGGGCTGCATGGCAAGCTGGAAGCTAATTTGCCTGTATCGGGAAATTATTGATGGAAAAGAGAGTACTCTTTATAGCGATATCAGATGTCATATGTTGAAGTCCAATTCTGTAATTTTGTCGCTGTTAGAGAGTTAAGCGAGAGAGCTCCTCTCCAGCGTTGACCTCGTCCTAGACACTCGTATCTCCAATCCATTAAAAATCAAGCAAAAACTAGAGCTTATGGATTGGAAAAAAACTATTGAAAAAGTGAGAATGAGCTCACTTGTAAACCCATTCTTACAGGGTGAGAAAAAACTAGGTTGCCTTTCAAACTATCTTATGAAATCCCCAGACAGTTCATTACGTAACAACTTCTTAAGAATCAGATTAAACCTTGTACATTGTAGAGAAGTACTAGAATGGCACAAGCAGGGAGATAGAGCAAAACAACTATGCACAATTTGCATTATTCCAGCAAAGCAAAAGCTCAGACACCTGCTCATGGACTGTGAAAGGACATGGAGCCTTCACCTAGCACACTTTAGGTGCTTTGTGCAACATGAAGAAAACATTATCTGTACATTTTTCTGGGATAGGTTAGTCTCAGGCCGTAATGCTGCACTAACATCAGCAGTGATAATTGTGTTAAAAAATCTGTGAAATTATCATTTAGAAATTAACAAGGCCTCCAAAACAGCAAGGGAGGAGAAACAAAAAATAAATTACCCCAAGTGTGTTGATTTTTATCTTAAATGAAATGAATTCGTTTTTCGGTATCTTTTGTATGATTGAAATGTATTGGGGAAACACATTTTGAAGTATGAAATGTACCTATCTTAATAATTTTGTAAAGACTTGCGAGTCATAAACAAATAAACAAATAAAATGTAAAAAAAAGAAGTGGTTCATCTGAGATATGTCAATGGGTGGACGAAGACGTTGGTGTGCCTGCAGTATCCGTGCGTACAGCGCCAATTTGCGGGTCCTGCACAGTGAACTACCATGTATGCTGAATGCAGGCAGCCTTCGTTATGGCAAGAAATCTGGTGCAGCGACCTCTTACTGTGGTGACTGGTGGGAGCTGTATTGCAGAAGGAGATTGCATTGCACATGAAATGACCATTGTAAGATAGCGTGTCCTACGGTGTATTGCATGAGGTAAGCCCAGAGCCCATTCGATGCACAGATGGAGGCCTTGCAACGACAACTATGTGCCATGGTTGCAATAAGGTTTCACATTGTTGCCTTCTGTGTGTGGTGTGTCAGCATTGCATACATTGTTGCAGCCATCCTACAGTGTTCACTCCATGGCTGCATCATGAGTGAACAGTTCTGCAGTGTGTGCACTGGGTGCAAAATTGAAATAGTGTGTGCATAGAAGTGGATAGGGGTAAACTGCATATTTGATAGGTTTGGGAAGTGTCCATTGCGCGGAGTGCTGACTACTGTACTGCACTATGAACTATTAGTTTTGTGCACTGAATAAAGTGCTGGGAGCAGGGCCACTGTTGTGAACATTATTTTGGTTTGGTTGGCAGAAACACCATGGTATGTGAATGAAAGTGGGTAGGGGTTCCAGAGGCTGTTATGTTTGTAGATTCTGCTAACTGTTGCATGCTTCCATGCATAGCTGTATTACGGTGCAGAGGTTGGGTAGCAGTGCCGGTGGCTGTGGTACGTGTGTGGAGTGTGGTACTTGGTCACATGTTGCCATGCATGGCTGTATTACATTGCAGTGGGTGTGGGCAAGGCCTAGACGATTGGGTGCATGGCCAAAGGCAATAGGCTGTAGGCCATGCAACCAATAGTCTAGGCCTTGCACACACCCACCGCAGCAATGCAATTTAGACATCTCTCAGAGGGTGGTCACCTTTACAGAATGGTTGTGGAGCACATTTTAGACTTGATAGAGCAACAGAAGTCAGCTGACATGCATATATTGTTGGTTGGTTCAGTTGGCAGTAACACCATCATATGTGAATGAAAGTGGGTAGGGGTGCCGGAGGCTGTGTTAAGATTTTAGATTCTGCTAAATGTTGCATATTCATATACATAGCTGTATAATGGTGTAGAGTTTCGGTAGGAGCGCCGGTGGCTGTGGTACATGTGTGGATTGTGGTAGTTGGTGACATGTTGCCATGCATGGCTGGATTACATTGTGGTTGGTGTAGCCAAGGCCTAGACTATTGGGTGCATGGCCAAAGGCCGTAGGCCATAGGCCATGCACCCAAAAGCCAAGGCCTTCACCACACCCACAGCAGCAATGCAGTTTTGACTGCATCTCTCAGAGGGTGGTCACCTTTACAGAATGTTTGTGGAGCACATTTTACTCTTCATAGAGCACCAGAAGTGAGCTGACATGCATATATTGTTGGGTCCATGGGTATGGTCATTGTTATAATATCCTACAGTTTTCAGTGTATGGCTGGAGATTGTGCAGTAAAAAGTCCTGCAGAGTGCCCACTGGGTGCAGTGTTGGAACACTGTCAGTATAGAAGAGGGTAGGGTTGAAGTGAATCTTCTTTTTGCTTGGATACTCTGGTTTGTGCAGCTTCCAGAGCAGGCTAAATTTTGTGAAGATCGTGTGGTTTGGTTGGCAGTGACACAATGCTTTGTGAATGGAAGTGGGGAGTGGTGACAGAGGCAGTGGTATGTTTGTCGAATCTGCCAACTGTTATATGTTTCCATGCATCGCTGTGTTATGGTGCTGGGGTTGGTTAAACGTGCTGCTGGCTATGTTATGTTCGTGGATTGTGGTTTCTGTCTACATGTTCGCATGCATGGCACCTTTATGTTGTGCTGGGTGTGGGCAAGCAGTAGACCTTTGTGTGTATGGTCAAAGGCGTGATGGGTGCCGCTCTGGATGATTTTGGATGCTGAAATTGTGGACTCTTTTCCAGATCTTTGTACTGGAGGTGCTTTGGAAGCACACGCGACATGTACTCGGAGTGTTAAACGGTAAATATGGAGTGCTGTACAGAAATGATAGTGTTGGATGCAGAGGTCTTGGATGTGTTTGCTGCATGCATGCGTAAATATTTCACAGTCCTCAATGAGGGAGTGCTGTAAGAAGAACAGTGGAGAGGGCATAAGGACTGCCCCTGTTCTTTACTGGGACATAGGCCTCGCTGTAACGGGCACGCGCCACATCCTTCCATTCTCAGCATGGTGGGCATGCAAATGGAACTGTGGGGATTATGGAATCAGGTGTCAAGAGTGTGGTTCACAGAAAGGGGTGGTACTACTTTTTCCCAATACTCTCTGTGTAATAAGGTTGGTAGAGATGGAGAGACGCCGATCGTGAGTGATACCTTTGTACAAGATCTGCACAGGTATGCCGTGCAAAGAGGCATTGCTGCTAATTTTGGGTTGGAAGGAGTGGACACCTTGTGGGACAGTCTCTATGCATGCAGTTTCGGCGGGATGGTTGACCTTTGCAGGTATGTGGCCCCTGTGGCTACTGTTCAAGTTGTCATGGTGCATTATGGAGGTCTATGTTTGGGTTACATGTCATGTGGACGTTTGGTCCGTCACCTGAAGAAGTTGATGAATGCAGAGATGCAGATTTTTCCCACTGCCAAGGTCGTTTTTTCAACCAGTCCACCAAGAGGAGTATGAGTCCATGCCGGTGTAATGTGTCCCCAGCCAGAGCTCGGAAGGTGTCTTATAAACAGAGGCATGTTGCCATTTATGTGCATTTATGTGCACTGTTAGGATGTTCTCCACACACTTTGAGAGCATGAAGTTGCAAAATATACACTGCTTCCATACAAATGGCATTTCTTTGAACTCCATTGGCCATACAATTTTTGTTTTGTGCAAGAAGCATTGACCATAATTCGGTAAGAATTGAAGGAGGAGAAGCAAACAGAAACTCATGCAAAGAGAAAAAACAAAAAAGTTTGTTTGCAAGCATGTAAAAAAACCACAATAAATAAATAAATACATCTTTTCAAAGGGACCAGTAAAGACCCAATTCCCTACCCTGTTTCACACTCCCTTCCTAGCACGAAAACTATGTGGATTTCACGGTAGTTTCAGGATTACACGTGCCACATCCGGCCATTTTCAGGATGGCAGCCATTGAAATGGGACTGTGGAGGCTAAGGCATTGCTCAGTAAGGTTTCTGGTTGTGGTGTGTACACAAAAAACTGTGGCAGAAGGTCTCTTTGTAGAGAGCAGTGCAGAAGACTATGGTGGAAGTGTGCAAGGTAAGGGGCAGGCATCCTATTTCATACATGCACTGTATATACTTGTTTGAAGTTGCTAACATGCATTCAGTGCTGCTTTTGTGTGATCATTTTTGAAAAGTTTGTGGTAAGTGGGGTAATGCGGGGAAAAAAGAAATCTGTGAAGTGTACAAGGTAAGTGGTAGGAATCCTGTTGTAATTAATGCAATGTGTGTATGATATGATATGATGTGAAATTGTATGATATGTCATTTATAATGCGCCTATACACAATTCTTTCATGGCACCATGAGGAAAGAGAGGGGGACAGAGGGGAGACAGAGACAACGAACCTACTAGGCCAGGTGTCACTCAGATCACCCAAGTGCATGGGTAGGGGTAGGGGAAAGTGCAGTACATGGGAAGAAGAACAAATGACAATAAGTAAAAATACGGGCCGATGGTGGTAAGTGCAAGAATAAGTGCAGACATCAGGTGTTGGTGCAACTGTTAGGGATACAGACAACAGTCTCCAAGTGCAGGGTTTGCCAGAAAGGCAGTGCTGGGGTGCGACTGACGAGGGAGGTGGACTGGGGCCAACATCAGAGAGTGGCCAGGTAACCAGTGAAGAATCAGTTTCAGCCAGGAAGTCATCAGGGCAGATGATGAGAAAAAGCAGAAGCAAAGAGAAAGGCTTTGAGGTGCTTCCGGAGCCAGCAATGGTTCTCCTTAAGTTTCACGGAGGCAGGGAGGCTGTTGCAGAGGAATGCCCCAGACAAAGAAAGAGATCTACCACCAACTGGTTGCTTGCAGAAGCGACTGACCTTGAGGGAATTGGAAGTGGATGAGGGAAGAGCTCGAGCAGGGTGATATTTAGGAAGTGAGAGTTGAAGGTATGGAGGTCCCAGGGCCCAGAAGGCTTTGTGCATAATGCAGAGGGTTTTCACCTTATTCCTCACAGCCACTGGGAGCTAGTACAGACATTTCAGTCCAGGAGAGATAAGATCCCTGGGTTTGAGGCCAAGGACAAGTCGCGCAGTCGTCTTCTGGATGAGTTGCAGAGGATGGAGAGTAGAAGCAGGCAGATTTAAAAGAAGGCTGTTGCAATAGTCCAGCCTAAAGAGAACCACAGCTGTGCAGACAGTGTACTTTTGGGGACTTGCTTTAGATGTGGTAAGATACATGCAGTTCTGGTTAGGGTGCCATATTTTTTACGATTTGTGTAGGAGACGGGTTAGTGGGGAAAGAAATGTGTAGCATTGTTGGGAGGAAAGAAGAGAGTTCCTGTTTCGTTATTACACTGGGTGATATGGGTAAATGAAAACGTTGCAAGCATATACCATTGAAGTACCACTTGATGGTAGCGGATGGGAGAAAAAACAGCATGCTTTATAGAACTAATGGACGCTCAGTGGCAGATACCGTGCATAGAGGTACTTATAAAAGAGTTGTAAACATATTTCAGAAAATGTATTCATACCTCTATTTTGTGGTAATGGGTGCTCATATGGATGAATTTGGATGCACAAATCTTGCATTCTTTTAATGAACTTTCTACTGGATGTGCTTTCGAATGACACAACACTTGCAGGCTGAATGTGTAACGGTACATATAAAGTGTTGTACAGAACTGACAGTGTTAGATGCTAATGTCTTGGATGGCATTGGTGGATGTGTGTGTGACTATTTAACAGTAATCAATGAGGTAGTGGTGGACATAATATAGTGCAAAGGGAAGAAGGACTGCTCCTGCTTTACTGGGGCACAGCCCTCGCAGTACTTTGTGAAGTGCACATGCCGCATTCTGTGCTTCTCACCATGCTGGCCAATGGAAATGGGACTGTGGGGATTATCCAATCAGGTACTGCGGGTGTGGTTCACCGGAAGGGGCGGTCATACTGTTTTACATTAATCTGCCTAGTGAGGCTGGCTGACATGGAGATAGATCTGCACAAGTATGCCCAGGAAAGACACCTTGATGGAAATTTTTGTTTGGAAATCGTGGACGCATTGTGGTGCGCTGTCCATGACTGCAGTTTCATCGATATTCATGCACTTTGCAGAGACCTGGCCACTTTTGCTACTGTTGATGTTGTCATCGTGCACTACGGCAGCATGCATTTGGGTTTTGTGGTGTGTTTAGGTTTGTTCCGTCGACAGAAGAGGTTGCTGAATGTAATGAAGAGGCTTTTTCCCACTGCCAAGGTACTTTTCCCATCCATAACACCAAGAAGAGTATGGGACAATGCTAACGTATGTTGTTCCCAGCCAGAGGTTATAAAGTGTCTCATCAACAAAAGCATGGCATTCCACCAGTGGAATGCTCTTCTGCAACAATGACCTCATTAGTTGTGGAAATGCAGAGTTTTTCCATGCAAATGGCATTTCGTTGTCGCCCATTGGTAATGCTGTTTTGTTTGCCCATCTACAGGATGCGTTGAAGAGTTTACTGTAACAATGGGAGCACAAGAAAACACAAAATCAAATAAAAACCGGAAAAAAGGTGTTTCTCTGGAAGCACCTAAAAAAAAGGCTCTTTTCAGAGTCGCCACTAAAAACGAACTCCCCTACACTGGATGCAATTTATTCCCCCACGGCCACACGCAGCACGAAAGCCACATCCGGGGATTTTGAGGATGGCGGCCATGGAAATGGGACTCTGGATGCTGAGGGATTGCACAATAACGTTTCTGGGTGTGATGTGGCTGCAGAGGACTGTTTTACAGAACTGCTACTGTTATATGGAGAGGTCTTCAATGTGATTGGTGAATGCATGTGGTACTATTTTACAGTACCCAATGACAGCATGCTGGAAAGTAGAAAGTGGAAAGGGAAGAAGGAATGTTTCTGCTTCATTGGGGCACGGCCCTCGCCATACTTGGGGAAATGCACGTGTCACATACTACCGTTTTCAGCATGCTACCCATGGAAATGGGACAGTGGGGACTATCGCAACTGAGGGTGTGGTTCACTGTTAATACTTTTCTCCATTATTGTATGTAGTGAGCTGGCTGACATGTTTGCCATTACTTGCAAAAGCAATGTAGCACAGCAGATTCACTCCAACATCAATTACAGGTCAAACCTATGTGGCCTTCTACTCTGTTCTGAAAAGCTACAAACAGATTGCGGAGCACTCTGGGGGATGGCCTTTTGTAGTGCTGCTGTGGAGAACTTGCACCTGGAAAACAGGCATACATGTGCAATGGCACATTGTGGTGTGTTTGTAAGCATGTACTTTCCGAAAAAATACTCTGTCCGAGCATCCGGATCGTGTCCCCGATGTCATGAATGAAATTTGTGATGCCATGTTGATGTCATGAGTGTTAGTCTTAGCAGTGCACGATGGCGCGAGTTATGGTTGTTTAGGTTACCATAACTGTCGAATTTCTGTTTTTTTTTGGTTTTACTTGTAACCATAATATGGATAGGTTGTTATTAGTGCAAAGTAAGTGTAATGTTCCTTTCAAATACTTGTTGCACTGAATTTGATAGGTTTTTCTCAGGGCAACTGAAGCATATCATCCTTTTAAGAATGTTTTTTGTCTGTGATTTTCATAGATTTTTAGTAGCACAATTTACCCATAACGTCCCTTTAACAACGCTTTTGTCAGTGAATATATATATACAGTAGTCCAGTAGTGGCTGTGTAGTTATGGTTAAGTTGCTGTTTCCATAGGAAGAACACTTTTTGGGCGGCCTATAACGCCGCTCCCCGGGACGAATCGTCACCAAACTTTGCAAAAAAAGTATATGGGCCACTCTGAATTTCTATGCAAAGTTTGGAGGTGTTTGGTTGAGGGGGGCAAAAGTTATAGGGGGAGTCCCAAAACGTCTTTTTTCCCATAGACTGAATGGGGGAAAAACTTTGCGCACGGCTACAGGTCAAACCGCTGGACGGATTTTCACGAAAATTGCGGCAGGGGCTTGGTCCAGAAAGCGTGCTTTTGTAAATGTGGTGACCTTCGTGCAGTACTTTTCATTAAAGTGACCAAAAAGTAGGTCTGAAAAAATTAGTGATATCTATGTCCGCTTCGCGGTCACACTTCCCTGTTCGGTCCACAGACAAGATACCGCTTGGCTAAGGGGCTGGCGTCATGACCGCAGACACGCAGCGTCTCTGCAGATTGGCTGCTGCGAGACGTGTTCTGTGTCAGATTGTTTGGCTGCGCCCGACATCTTGGATCTGTCGATAGCGGAGCAACAACCAGCGTATACATGCTATATTTATAAAACTCTTTTGCTGTGTCACAGAGCGTTGGGACAGGTTCAGACAGTAAGACATGGGTGATCAATGCATTTGTTCTGGGGGTCGGTCTTCATGATGTGTTTTCTATGGCCACCTTGTACGCACAGAAGATGAGGGGTGTAATAACGGTAGCATTTCAGTCCATGCAGTGCACAGGAAACTTTTAACTGTTGTAAGGACACGCGTAGTGGTAGCGAACATTGAAATTGACAACATGCCATAATTGCATTACTGTTTCCTATGGTTATTATTATATTCATTAGTACGCCGCCATGGCTGTCACATGCTACAGTGGTTGTGGCCAGGGCCTAGAGTCTTGGATGCATGGCCGTCGGTCGAAGGCCGAAGGCATAACTTCCAAGACTGTAGGCCCTGGCCACAACCACCGCAGCATGTCACACCCATGGATACACCCATAGTATTTTGTATCGATTGCCAAGTTGTGGGGAGTGTGTGCCATGCACCCAAGAACAAAGCTATAACCTCTTCACTTACAAGCCCACATGGGGTTTATCTAGTGCAGTGGTTTTGGCCAAGATGTGTACTTTTGGGTGCATGACTGCAGGCTGTATGCCACACACCCAAGCATGCACCCGAAAGGAAACTTGTAAGCACTGGAGATATAAGCCACTTCACAACCATATATTGAAATGTATGGACATACACCTAAGATTTTAGGCCCTGCCCACAAACAGTGCATCATTTCAGAGCTACAGAGACACCCCTAGTATTTAACATCAGTCAAGTGGCTGTGGGGAGGGTCTGCATTAATGAGTGCATGGCCGCAGGGCATGCAATAAACAGAACAGTTTATATGTAGTGTACTTACAAGGCACAATGGGTGTGATATGGTGTGGTAGTGCATCACTCAGGCGGCTGTGGGGAGGGGCTGCAATCATGGGTGCATGGCCGAAGGCCATGCCCCCAAAAGCACATGTGTATGTAGTGTAGTTATATGCCGCAATGGATGTCATATGGTGTGGTAGTAGTGGCCAGGATGCACAGTATTTGAACAAAGTAATAAGCACTGCAGTTGTAAGCAACTGTGCATTTTCTATACTGTACACCCATACATTGATAATTATATGGCCTCAAACTCACTTCTGTAGCCTGTGGCTACAAAATACTGCAGCATATCACAGCTATTGGTACACTTGTACTATGCAACATCATTAAGATGGTTGTGCGGAGGGCGTAGCATTTTGGGAGCATGGCCGAAGGCCATGCTCCCAAAACCAACTTTCTACATAGTGAAATGACAAGGCACAATGGTTCTGATATGCTGTGGTGTTTCTGGTCAGGACCCAGAGTCGTGACTGCATGCCCAAAGGCCATGCACCCAAGACTGAAGTCATAAGTAGTGGAGTTATGAGTGAGTATGTGTGTGGTGTAATGCGCTAGTTGTGTGCACGCCCTAATGTCTTGGCTGCATGGCTGCAGACGATGGTCCCAACAGTAAGTAGCTAATTTACAAGGACCATGGTTTGGATATGCAGCAATGGTTGTGTCTAGGAACTATACTCTTTGTACCTCGGTCGTAAGGCGTAGGTGTAGATTACACACCCAAGATGCAAGGGCCAGCCTACAGCCACAGCAGCATATTACTACCGTAGATTAGACGTGTAAATTCGCATGTGTAGAAAATGACTGCCAATATACTTTTCTTTTTTGTAAATCTGTTTTTATTGTTTACATTGTACCAGTAACGTGGTTACTCAACAAAACAACAGTACAATTACACCCACCCCACCCTCCCTCCCTCCCCCTTTCCCAACTGTCCGGACCAAAACGTAATACACCACAAGTTTCAGCTCTGTGATTATTGTGAGTCATTTGTGTCGTCGCCAGAGGAGCCTTCCGCATTGGGGTTGAACAATGTAACAATTAGCGCCACCCATTGTAGTAGGTCATTCGAGGTGTCCTGTCTTTGTTGGCTCTGGGCCATCTCCCAAGCAGCTGTTTCAGCATTCATCCATTTGCGAAGGTCTTCCCACCATGTTGACAAGCACGGGGCCTGAGGGCGCTTCCAGTTCATGGCGATACGTCTCTTTGCAAGTATATACATTAGGTCTTTTAGTTTATTGAGTGGTCTATTCTTCTTGCTTCTGGGGTATCTGCCGAGGATACATGCTTTTGGCGTGTGTACCTCCAGGGTGACATTCGCCTCGGCCACCTTGGCTTTGACCTGAGCCCAGAAGGACTGTATGGTGGGGCATCCCCAGAACATATGTGTCATCCCTGCATGGGGTTCGTTGCATTTGGGGCATCCCGTACTCACGGCTCCGCTAAATCTGGAAATGATGTCTGGTGTGAGGTAGGCTCTGTTCATGATGTAGAATTGAATGAGTTGGAACCTGGCATTCCTGGATACCTTCTTGTGGTATACCATTATGTCCCCCCACTCTTTGTCTTCGAACTGCGAGCCAAATTCCTGTTCCTACTTTTCCTTACACTTAAGGCTTTGTTGGGTGGTGCTGTCTAGCAGTGTTTCATATATTCTGGAGGTCTCGTGGCCCCCCTCCGCTGCCCCGAGCAGGCTCTCAATGCTTTCGTGTCCGGTATCCAAGTTCTCCATTGTGGGCCAGCGGGCTGCTAGTCTCTTGACCACTGCATTGTGCAGTAAGAACTGTCCCGTGTGGATCCCAGAGGCTTCATGTAGCTCGGTAAAATTTAAGATTCCCTGGTCGTCCACCAGGTCGCCCAGGGTGGCGACGCCGCTAGGTTCCCAAGTGTCTCTTATTATCCTTTGACTTCCCGGCCTGTTAGTCATGATGGCAGCGATCGGGATCTGTGTGGAGTAGGGGTCCGGAAGCATTGCGGCCTTGCAGGCTCTTTTCCATATCTGAATACCTAAGAGGATCAAGTACGAGTGTGGTTGTTTAGTTCTAGGTTCAATCCATAGCAGGTCCCTGAGTAGCAGTTGCGTGACTCCTGGCTGCAGCAGGCGAGTGTCTGTTGAGGCCTCATCAGCCATCCATTGTATCACGTGCTTCAGTTGTCCAGCTAGGTAATACAGTTCGAAGTTAGAAACCTTGAGGCCCCCTTTGTCATATGGTCTCTGCATTGTTTCCAGGGCGACTCTGCGCCTTCCGTCTTGCCACAGAAATGTCCTGCACAGCTTGTGTAGTTCATTGAAGAATTGTAGTGGTATGTTATATGGTACGTTGGTGAAGAAGTAAAGAAGTCTGGGTAACGCCACCATTTTTAGTAAACCCACTCTGCCCGCCACCGATAGCGGCAGCCTGCTCCAGAACCCCATCGATTTTGCCAGTCCTTCCTTTGCCCTAACTGTATTCAGAGCGTGCTCTGTCTTGGGGTCTCTGTGCACCCTAATGCCCAGGTACTTAAAGGAGGAGGGTTCCCATTTCAGGGCTAGCTTGGGGAGCACTCCGGCCCCTTCTCCGCTCAAGGCGGCTAGGGGGAACAGGCAGGATTTGTTCTGATTAATCTAGATCCCTGTATATCTGTGGAATCTGTCTAAAGTTTCTAGTATGTAGGGCAATGAGTGTTCAGGGTTCTTTAGATAGAGGAGCATGTCGTCAGCGTACATAGAAATTACGTGGTTCTCCCCGTCTACCACTATGCCCCCATCTCTGTATTCTTGTCTTAAGTATGCAGCCACCGGCTTTATGGCCATAATGTACAGCTTGGGTGATAGGGGGCATCCTTGCCTAGTTCCCCGGGATAGCCTCCATTTGTCTGAGAAATTGTTGTTGGTGCATACTCTGGCCTCGGGGTTGGTGTAGATGAGTGTGACCCACTTAATGTAGCTAGGCCTTATACCCATCTTGGACATGGTAGCCAGGAGCCATTTCCAGCGCACCGATTCGAACGCTTTGGAGGCGTCCAAGGACGCCACTGCGCATTGCGTTTGTCTACCTTTGGTACTGTAGATGACATGGTGCAGTCTACGTAGGTTTTCGGTGATGGTTCTGCCGGGCACATACGCCGTTTGGTCTTGGTGGATCAGGGTCGGGATGACTTTCCGCAACCTCATGGCCAGTATTGCTGTAAGTACCTTACTGTCTGTGTTTAGTAAGGACAAGGGATCTTTGTCGGGTTTTAAGAGTGGTATGATGACCGCCTCCCTCATGGTACCAGGTAGTTGGCCTGTTTCGTATGCCTCGTTGAACACTTGAGAGAGTGACAGGGCTAGTTCGTCCTCGTAGGCCTTGTAGCACTCGCCTGGGAGTCCATCCGGACCCGGCGCCTTCCCAGACGGAAGCGTTCTAATAACAACTGCAACCTCTTCAGGGGTTACTGGCCCTTCCAGGGATTCTGCTACGTGTTCCTCAAGGTGTGGTAGTCTAATGATGTCCAGTACGTCCTCTATTTCAGTGTCTGTAGGCAGTCGGGTGTCAGTGTAGAGGGCCTGGTAATACCCAGCGAATGCGTGGTTTATGGCAGCTTGTGAGTGCGTGTCTATGCCGTTGGCATCGCGTATACGGCAGATGGGTGTTCTGGGGGTTTCTCGCTTGTAAAGCCACGCAAGTAGCTTACCCGGTTTATCACCGAGGGCGTGGGTTCTCTCGGTGTATTTGGCGTAGCTGAGTTTTCCGAGGGCCTCCCAGTGTTGCAGGCAGGCCTTCTTTAATTCAATTATTTTGCGTACGTGGGCTGGGTCTGAGGAGGCTCTGGATTCTAATTGCTTCAGCTCTTCTTCGGCACTTGCTAACTTCACTGTGATGGATTTTTGGGCTCCCCCTGTGGTGGCTATTATTTCCCCTCTGATCACTACTTTGTATGCTTCCCATGCCGTGCTGATGTGCTGGACACTATCCATGTTCGTCTTCCAATAGTTCGCCGTGCATTGTCTAATCTGTTCTTGGAATGCCTTATCTAACAGTGCTATGCCTCTGAGTCTCCATGTGGGTATGGGGGGTCGGGGTGCCATTATTGTCCAAGAGGTAACTATGGGGGAATGATCCGATAGCACTCTGGCCAGATATTGTGTGTCCTCAAACGTGTCTAAGTGTTCCTTGCTCACCGTCAATTCTAGTGTGTACCGCGTGTGGGGGTGAGTAAAAGGAGTAGACTCTGCCCTCTGGGTGCTGCGCTCTCCAGAGGTCTTGTAGGGCGTATTGTTGTAAGAGGGCTTTCAATATTTTAGCGGGAGGGGAGGGGCGGGTATGTTTACTATCCGATCTGTCCATGCGTGGGTCTAGGGTGCAGTTGTGGTCCCCACCCCATATGAGCATGCCGTCTCTGTCCGGACTGAGCCGGGTATATAACGAACAGAAGAAGACCGTTGCGTCGTGGTTGGGGACGTATGTGTTCACCAGACAGAGTTCTCTGCCTTCAATGGTGCCTCTAAGCAAGGCCATTTTACCTTCGTTATCGATGTTAGTGTGTGTTAGGTTGATGGGAATGGAGGGGGCGATCCATATCAGTACTCCACATGCGTAGTTCGAATACGTGGTGCCTATCAGGGTTCCTCTCCAACTCTTAGCCAATGCTGCTAGCTTTTGTGCATTCAGATGGGTCTCCTGTAATAAGGCAATTCCTATCTTGTGGCGTTTTACGGAAGGTGTGGACTCTGTGCTGTTTAATGTAGCTGTTCAGGCCCCTGACGTTCCATGACATGACTTTGACTACGTTATTCATGAGTGTGGTGTGTGTGTGGGTATGTGGGCGGGCTGTGTAGTAGCGTCGCCCTCTGGTCTATCCGTATGCAGTACGGTGGCTTGTTCTGGCAGGAGCCCCTGCTGACTCTGGATCGGATTGGTGGTGTGTGGTGATCAAGGTGGTCCTGGACTTCCCCTTTAACTAACTGAGTCGGGATCCCATCCCTATGAACAGTAAACTTGGCGTTAGCCGTTGACAGAACTAGTCTAGCGGGGTTCCCCCCGTTCTGACATCCCCGTTTCCGCTCCATTAGACCTACGGTCTCTTGGTGCCCTACGGGTGGGTTAGTCACCCAAAGAGATTCGGGGGTGCGGGACAATCCCCTTGGTAGTGTCTGATACCAAGCGGTGCCATTCGGCCAGCTCCAAGACACTCAATGGTGCCACAATCTGCGAATTGAGGTTACTTCATGTGCTTTCTAATAAGGTGGTTTCATTTGGCTTCCCTGGGGGTGCCATTTTCTCGTGTTTTCCTTTGCCTTCCATCTATGTCAGGAATCTGCTCCCTATCCATCCATTTGTTTATTTCTGCCGGTGATTCAAAGAGGTGCGTTCTATTGTTTCGGATGACCTTTAGTCTGGCCGGGTACAGTAGCATGTATCGCAAGCCTGCATCTTTCAATCTAGCGTTTATGTGGGCGTATTGAGCTCTACTCCTCTGAACCTGGAGGTTATAGTCCGGGTAGATTGCGGTTTTGGCAGAGTCAAATTCTATGCGGCCACCGGTCCGTGAGTGGGCTAGGATCGTCTCTCTATCTTTATAATTGAGGACTTTGGCAATTATCGGCCTTGGCGGATTCCCAGGTGGTGGGCGTTTAGTGAGAGATCGACGCGCCCTTTCGATGGTGAACCCCTGAGACAATTTCCCGGCTCCGACCCCCTGCAGCAGCAGGTTCTCAACGAAGTTCGTGGGGTCATTCCCTTCTGTTCCCTCCGGCAGTCCAATGATCCTGATGTTGTTGCGGCGCGCCCGCCCTTCCGCCTCGTCCGCCCTGTCTTCGAGGTTCTTTACTTTTTGGGCTAGGGCGTCTACCTCTCTCAAGAGGTGGGTTTTGGCTTCAGTGTTTTCCTTTACCTGAGACTCTAATGCTTCTGTTCTGCCTGCGATGGAGCGCACGTCTTGTCTCAGCAGATTCAAATCAATGGCCACGGCATCTATTTTGCCCTCCATGGTTTTTTGGAGCGCCAAGATGGCTTTGATTAGTTGCGAGTTTGCGGGTTTGGGGGGCCCCTCTTCTGCAGCCGCTGAGTTTGTGATTGCGGCGTCTCGCTTGGTGACACCTGTGCCTTCAAACGCCTCAATTGTTGTCTGCCTGTGCTTGTTCCTGGCGCCTTTCACGGACATCTCTTTGTGATGGCGAGCTTGCAATAGTTGCCAGTGGTTCTGGGGTTGGGGTCGGGAGTGTGCACTGTGGCGTGGCTCTTTCACGTAGCCCCGGAGCGTGTGGCCATGCAGTTCAGATCAGTGCTAGTGTGTGCGCCGTGGTGCTTAGCAGGCTTATTGCAGTGGTCTTTGTGAGGGCACCAGTGAGTGGCAATCCTGGAGTGCCGGGGGGGATTGTGGTCCAGGCGGGCCCCTGATGCCGGAGCTTGAATCTTGCCCCCGCGACCAGCACCGCGGCCTCGAGCTCCAGGGTAGTGCTGTGGGCCTATGCCGGTCCGCTTAGCGGGGGGGCTGTGGGCTCCCTCAGTTGGGCCGGCCACGAGTTGATTAGGTCCCCCTAGCCCCTCTGCCACTCCGTACCTCGCTGTGTGGTGCCGCTCTCAGGTGCACTCGATCTTGGGGTCCAGGCCTTTTGATGTGTGCCTCCGCCGTCGGCGCTGCAGGCCATGCGCCGGGGAGGCACTCGGAGGCGGACACAGTATTCAGCCGCCGGTCGTAGCGCTGCGTGCCCGCCGGACGGCCAGGTCAGCTGTCCGCTTTCCCTTCCCCGGTCAGCCGCAGCCGGGGGCAAGCCTCCTCTTCTGCTCTGCAGCGCGGCACTCGTCTCCTCCGCCGTCAGCAGGCCACCGCCATTTTCAGGCGCGCACTTTCCACCTTCGCCACGGCGTTTCTCCTCGTTGGAAGCACGCACAGGTCTCGGACTACCGTCGTAAGGTCAGCAGACGGTACTGAGGCGATCCCTGGGTTGCAGTTATAGTTTACTTCAGGTTAGATGCAGATTGTAGGCAATATGATGGGCGCATCAGCGGAGCTGCAACGAAGCGCGGCTTACTCACATGGCGGTTGGCCATGCCCCCCGACTGCCAATATACTTACCCCTTACTTTGTTCAGAATCCACATATATTTTTTAATGCCTTTCGTACTTGGCGGAAGTATCCCTTTTTTAATTTCTGTGATAAAAGAAAAAGGTATGTTACTCTTTGCATTTTATGAAAACTTACTAAGTTGCTTAAAACACAGTTTACCTTTTTTTAGCCTCATATTTAGTTTACAAACGAGTGTACTGTGCATTGTGCTCAGTTTCTGTGTTTGCTTTTCTAATCCTTGGGTCTGGGGGAAAAGAATCCTTGTCGGATTAAAACAAAACCTTAATTTGCTATGGTACTAACTACTTCCTTGTTTCCTTTCAGTGTTTCCTTCATCTTTCTGATTAATGGTATGTTTGTTGCCTTCCTGTCGATTTTTAACAACAGTTAGATACCTGTAGGTGTATTCTAACTGGGCATTTTTTCCTACAAATCTGTGATATTCATTTATTTGTGTCGTTGTTATATCCTCTTGGGCAGTTAGATACCTATTGGCTTATTCTAACTGTTTGTAGTCTTTCACATAATTTTTTGGCAATCTTGAAGTACACATTATTTATAAAATTTTGGCTTTAAGAAGATTAAATACGCATTTGTGAGATTAGCTGGCAATCTCTGCTTTAGAGTAATGGTGCTATCATTACATTCAAACCATCCACATTTCTTTTTAATGTATGCAGTGTAGTGACCTGCATTGGTTGTCGCTCCTACTTGGTAGATTATACCTATTGTTGTAAAGGTTTTCTTTCCAAGTTACACTTGACTGTGTGTGAATCCAGTCAGTTTGCAGTTATTTTGGTACCATCTGCATTATAACGTAGAAGCATAAGTATTATGTAGGAACTATGTGATTGTATCAGTAAGGTAGAGCAATCGTCAGAATTGCAAATAGTACATAATCTGCCATGGTTTGCATTCTGTACAAGTTGCTGAAATGGAATGCTCTCACAATTTGGTATGGAAACATACACAAATCGCTCATTTGGGATTTCTTCCTGTATCACATTGCTACAGAGAGTGCATGTCTGTTTCCACATGTACGAAATATGGAAGATTTCATTTACAGGTATGCTTTTGTTTTCCAATACTAATAGTAAGTACATTAGAAATTCTTGTGGTTCTTCCTATGAGTTCAGAGTGAATCTCACCATTCCAGCACAGTCGTCCAGTTCCTGCTGTATTCCATGAACACAGTATGCGTTGTCAGGATTGCTTGTTGCATTTCTATGAAGCACTAACATTTGCAAACACAATTGGTCTGTATTGTGCAAGTAAATATTGTTAACAATTGGTGGCAATTGAAATAGAATATTCATTGCTACATTTGCATAGCAACTTACCCCACTTTCATTTGCAAATTTGAATGGACCAGCTAGTTCTGTATCTGAGTGCATTTTTCGGAATTTCTGTTCCATCTTTGACGACGTCCCTGCTTTACATTCCCTAATAGGTTCTTCTTTGTTTGTGGTAATTGCTGAAACTTTAGCTTCTTTTCTTTGAGAAATTTGCTGTTGGATTCTGTTGCATTTCTGTTTCATTTAGTTTTCTTTAACCATGTTTTACTTTATCTGGAACAGGATATTGTTTCAGATGAGGGGTGTACAGTGAATGCAGTCTATTGTATTCTAGAATGGAAGGAATATCAGCTTTGACTTTACTTGCATCAAAGTTCATTAGCAATAGACCGTCAAGTGTATGTAAGCGTGATAATGCTACGTAGCTCATGCCTTCCTTAAAGACTTTGGGCCTCATCACGAGTTGGGCGGTAACGCCGGTGCTATTAGCGCTGGCGTTAATAGCCCTACCGCCAAAACCCCGGCGCTAATAGTGCCGGATCACAGGTTTGGGGGAACGGGTATTGCCCATTCCCCACTGAGCCCATTCGGGAATTCCCCATTGCCCATTGGGCTCAATGGGGAATTTTCGTGCTCTTACCGCCGGTGATTTTCCGCCGGCGGTAACAGTGCGAAATTTCAGCGGATTTCCCCCCAGCTCAGAGCTGGGGGGAAATCTGCCAAACCCGTGATTTGGCAGACCCTTAAATGCGGCGGTAATAGCGCTACCGCCGCATTTATGGGTTACCACCAAACTCATGATGAGGCCTTGTGTTTCCCATATCTATCAATGCTTTGTCTAGGGTAAGACCTTGGGATTTATGAATGGTAACTGCATATGCAAGAGTTAGAGAAAATTGCTCTCTACGTAAATACATGTCTTTGAAGAGAAGGAATCAAGCAATTGAGGGCCCTATCTCTTTCACTTCTAAAACTTTATCAAATCGAATATTGACAAACTGAATTTTGCTGTCACGTGGGTATGATTGAAAGCCAACAACTGTACCTAGTGCACCATTAACTAGCCCTTGCTCGACGTCAAGCTTACGTTTAAGCATTACTCTACAATTTAAGGATAATTTTAATATTTTTTCCAACCCAGCTGTGTTGGAGATTGAATTTTCTAAACTATTTAGTTTTATTGTGGCTTGCTCACACATGGGTACTGTCATACCATCTACGTCTAGTTTGTATGTGGCGCTAATTTACATTATTTGTTGCATTTCTTTATTTAACATTGTTTCATTGAATTTGAAACAGCTTGCAAGAGTTGGCATTAAGGCCATAACATTTTTGTGCGCTATTTGTCCCATAACATCAGTTGCACCTGCATTATCACAATAAAGTGCATGTATATGCCGCTTTTTCAATACAGCTTGTGCTTCTTGCGATAATACACCAACTCTAATACTTCTTAAAATGTTGGAATAAGTGAGATCTGCAGATTGCCCCATGTTCTCATTTAATTCTCTGTATTGGAAATGTTGCCAAAGGTTGACATTACCTATGCTACCAACAGTTTTCCGGCAGAGTTTGTGGCCTAAGGTTTTAAAAATAGGTTCACCTTTCACTGGTGCCAATTGTAGAAGATCTCCAAAAACGATAATGTGTTTCCCTGCAAAGAGTTCTTTGTTGTTACTTTTAAGTACTTCTTGCAATCTGAGGTGAATCAAAGCCAACATTAGGTTGGAGACCATGCTCACTTCATCTATTAGTAGCATTTTCATTTGTTTTAATACTCTGTGTAATTCCATTGCAGCTTCTGCAGAAAGTTTGTAATAGTCTAATTTATTTTGATGCTCTACTGGAAGCAGTAGTAATCAGTGTAAAGTCACACTGCCTATGTTGTAGGCAGCTAAACCTGTGGGGGCCGTTACAACAGCTGATAGTTTGTTGTTTGTCAATTGTTGAATGATTTTGCTGATGACTTTGATTTTGATTAAAAACAAAATGAATTACTTTGTGTGTTAACAGCAGAGCTGATACTGCACACATTAATTGTGCATCGTTTGTCAGAGCATTCTCCATGTGTGCTTTTCACTTCACTCTGTGCAGCCTTTGCATGGTATTTGCAATATGTTACGTGCAAGTCCTTCAAAAATATACTTGGCGTTCTTATGATAAGGAGTGATGACACTCCTGATTGCCTTGATCTGCTTTAAGGGGTCCTTAAGCAAGGCCCTTTTTGCCTTATTGGCCTTTTTGGTTCGGGTAACCCTGGTCCATTCATCCTCCGACTCAGAAGTACTGCTCTCAGAGGTGCCCATCTGATCGTCCAGGTTTTCCCAGATTTTGCGAGCCTGGGAATGGCTGGCAGAATGTGGGGACCTGGTCTCCTGTGTCCTGTAACGGTCAGAGGAGTCTTCAGATTCCTCCTTGCTGCCAGGATTTGATGGGTACCCCCCCACTGACCTAACTGGGCAGAGGTTTTCAGGATGCCCTTAATGGGCCTACTCTCCTGGGGTTCCCCACTAAATTGCACTGTGCTTGGGTGCCCATACCCGGATGCCCGCCCCTCCATTCCTGGGTGGTACTGGCCTATGAGCCCCATACTTTTGGCTGGATAGTAAGCTGCCATTCCTGTGGCCCTGTGCTCATGCGCGCCAGGGGACATGGGGACATGGGGGTGGCAGAGTACAGGGACTGGGAGAGATGAAGTCCTCTGGTACCAGGGCTCCTGAGGTTCCCTTTCCCAGCGAACCTCATCTCTGTCAGCCCCTGCTCCCTGTTGCAATGCAAGAGCCTGTGCTTTCAGTTCCTCAGTTAAGGCCTTACTAGACTCTATAAGTCTCTCCTGCATGGCTACCTGTTGCTGGAGCCTATCATTGTGCTGACAGAGAGCCTCATTTTCTCTCTTTGCCTCTTGGTTGGTCCTGGAGTATTGGGCCAGTCTCTGCTGCAGGAGGGTTACCTCCTGAGTCCCATCCCTAATGGCCTGCTCCTTTCTTGCCAGAGCCTCCTCCACCCTCCTGGTGTGCTCTAGCAAGTCGTGATGCTCTTTTTGGAGGTCACCCAGCCCCTGGAGGGCCAGGTGATTTTCTTCAATTTTTTCTTTTAATTGGCAGACTTCCTGGCCTAAGGTCTCCCTTTCCTGACTAAGAGTCTGCATCTGTGCCGCCAGGTCGTCCCTTTGCCTTTGAAGGGCACAAGCTTTCTGGCGCTCTTGATCAAATTCTGCCTGGGTATCCAGGTCTTTCAGGACCAGTTTATTGCTCTCTGCCTTTTCCCTATCTAGGTGGTTTTGCAGAGTGACTACCTGCCCAGCACATGCCCTATTGAAATCTAATTTTTGCTCCATCTTTTTCTGGCTCTGCAGTAGGGAGTCCAAACTGTCTTGGTGCTCCTTCTGCAAGGCCAGAATTCTGGTATCCTGGTCAGCCTTTTCCTGTTGCAGGATATCCATATCCTCCTTTATTTTAATGATGTACTGTCTACTATCATTTTCTGACTGCTCAGAAGAGTCCAGGTCAGATTGGGCCTTTTCTAATGCCATATGTTGCCTATTTGCCAGATCTTGGCCTTCAGCACATTTGTCCTGCATGGCTCCCATATATAGATACAAATATGCCGCTATCCTGGCAATCTTGCTGTGTTCATCTTTGGCCTTAGAAGCCATATATAGTTCACTCAGGGCCACATGTAAGGGACCCTGATCTCTCCACATATCTGACCCAGTTGTAGTGACCTGTTGTGTGATCGCCTGCAACCATACATTTTGGTCCTGCTCAGACCAATCACCTCTCGCAAACAGTTTATGTAAGAGGTGCTCCCTAGCTATCTTCATATCTACCAAGGTCGTCATTCTGGAATTTGAGTTCCTTCCTGACTTACAGAAGTTTGTATTTTTTTTTTGCAAAACAGTCCGTTTCCTTAGAGCGTTCCTTTGAGGAGTGCTTTACAGCGTACCACAGCGTGGTGATCCGACCGGATGTATGTATCCCGTCAGTTAGCACACTGTATTAAGATGCACAAGTGCTAAATCTAACACAGAAGATCCCGGCTACGAGCCCCCACTCTGTCAAGTGACTTCAAGTCAGCAATCCCACTAAGTCAGTGCCTCGTCTGGGACGCCCAAGGGAAGCCTTTATTTATATATTTTTATGACAAGTTATACACTGGATGATAAACCCTTATATAACGCCCCGCTCTTTGAATCCCCCTGACCTCACTGAGCCAAGAAGTAGGTTTGTTTTGCAATTTAAAAGATGTATTGGAAACATTAAACAATATATATATATATCACACTTTTATAATAAATTTATAATTGATATCACACTTATGAATATAATGTTGATCAACAATGGGTAATCTGACACTAGCACACCTCTTTACAATCAATGAGGAGTTGGTATAGGATGGATAAGGCAGCGAAAATACTTTTATGGTTTCAATGGAAAAGCAATGAGGAATGAAATGCAGTACAAAAATAACTTGATATGATTTTAGCAAAATATAATATAATCACTTTTTCTCTGGCAATTCACCCCCCCCCCTATGCAATGTAAGAAATGGAAGAAGGAACACACAGTTCTCAGGAATGCAATCAAATACAATACGAAATTCAGTTCCCCCCCCAGCAAGCTTAGAGGAAAACAGGTAGAAGTTTGAAACACAGGCGAATTACTTTAATGTGGTTTGCAAGGAAGTGAAAAGGTGCTAAAATTGCTTTTAATTCCCTCTAGAGGTTCAGGGTAGGTGATGGCAATTTTTTATTAGTTCAGGCTCACTTTAGCAATGCTCTATGAGTAACTAGCAGGTTAAACGAATTTTAGCAAAGGAAAGCAAGAAGCTGCTGACTTTTTTACTGGAGAAGAAATCAGGCCAAATCGCAAATCGCGGTAAAATTTGCGAGTGCGTGAATCGTGATTATGGCAAAAGTATAAGGAGTAGTAAAGAAAGAAAGTTAAACCACGTAACTAGGACAAACGGTTCCAGAGATACGGACGATTTAGTAAAGGTAGTTTTTCGGATTTAAAGTAAAACTCAAAATGACAGGTGACAGTTTGCAGCTTTAGAATGACAGATGACAGCTCGCAGCTTTAAAATGACAGATGACATGATTTCTAGGAGGCAGTTCTACTTAGGTTAAAATAGTTTGAATTAGATTATTTTAACTAAGAGATTGGGTTCTGCACAGTTCTGGCAGATACTCACTCCTAATTTTTAGAAGGACTGGGCCTCGTCACGGATCGGGTCAACTGGACTGGACTTCGGGCGGTTCTGCTCAGAGCGTCTGGGTCAGCTCTGCTTTGCTGGTCTGTCAGGCACCGGTTCCCTCTGCTCGGCGGGTGGTTCTGCTAGCGGTCTCTGGTTCTGGATACTGCTCTTCTGTTAAAAGTTCTTGGCAAAGAATTCAAACAGCTCGCCCGGCTGTGGAATAGTTTGCAAATGATTTTAAGGATGTTGAGGCCTGCTGAGAAGAGTTCTCAGTTTGTGGGTTTAGGCCCTTGCTTTAGGTTCTGAAATAAAGTTCTGGTCTCTGGAGATTGATGGATGTGAAGTCTGGAGTCTCCCGGCAAAGCGTCCCGCAAGAAAGTGGAAACTGAATCTCCCTACCTGGGTTTCAATGTTCCTTGTATGTGTTTTGAAAATGGGTGTGTGCCTGGCATAAATGAGCCTGCCCCTCTCTACTTGTCATTGGCCAAATTCTCCCCTCTGCCATGATTGGGGGAAGGAAATGGATTGTCATTATGATGAGGTCTGTTTATGGGTCAGAGGACCCTCCCCTGGTCAATTTGCCCACAAATCTATATTTGATTCAAATACATATTTCCCAGATACACAAGTGGTTGAGATTACATGTACATATTACAGATGAATTAAGACAGGTCTCTGTTCAAGCCCCATGTTCCTGCGAGCTGGAATTCAGAAATGACAACATTTTGCGCTTTTTGGTCGGTTTACCAATATCGGACATTTACCAAAAATTACACAATTGTGCGCAAGGAGTATGGACATTAATTGATGAAGTGTCAGATTTTTAACATGCAGACATTTGGAGTAAGACCCTATTTTCTGCTAGCAACCCCCAAGAATACACCACTGGGTCCTAACACCTCTTAAAACGTGCACAGAAAAATCCCAAGAATAATGATATTATTTATATAATTTTGACCAGTCCGCACTATGAGTTATCTATCTTTTTAAAATTATGCCCTGGTCAAAAAGGGGTGTGGCTTCCCAAATCACATGGTGGAATAACTGGTTTATCCACTTCCCCCAAGCTCAGCTTGCTAGCAGAGGCACTGCCCCTCCCAGTTTCCCCCAAGAGGAAGCCATTTTACGACCCCCCCCTATCTAACATTTGCCTGAGCCCAGGACAGGGCTTTGTTCAACCTCCTGCAGTCAGCAGGTACCCCTCCCTTAATTCAATCAGAGAGGTGTCATCTCCTTTTGGCAGGGGCAGCAGGATGCAGCTAGGCCTGGGAAGAGTGGCTGAGCAGGTTTCTCCTGTCGGGGGTAGTTGTCAGGCAGAATTCAGCTAAATGTCACTTTAGTTCCCAGTTTAAATCAAACATACAATTTTTACTTATACATTAAATAATTACTTCCTTCAAGTCATTTCAGAATATAGTTTTACATTGTATCCACCTCTTAGCAAGTCTTTCCTTGGCCTGGTTTGGGTTCATCTGTTCAGTTTTACACAAAAGTCTGGTGGTTTTAAAACGCCGGCTTTCTGATAGTGGTGAGCACCGGTACCGCATCCATTTTTGACATTAAGAAAATGAATTCCCCACTGTTCTGGGTTGCTTTTGGCAATCAGCATTGCCATTCCCAATGGTTTCAGGCTACTGTGTGTGTAGCCCAACGGTGGTTTTAGGCAGTGCCCTCCTGTGCTCACAACATAGGCAAAAATGGGTGGCAGCCTATTCTTCATGTTTTCCATGTGCACTCTCTGAGGAGTTCTGGCCATCATGATGTTTTCAATGCCAGTAACGCACAGTTTTATGGTAGGGCTTGGATGCATGGTTAAAAACATCCCACAATCTGCCCAAAAACAAAAAAATGGCTCTTTTCAGAGCCCACCTTAAAGGGGAAAACGGGGAATAATACTTTAAGGTACCGTTGTCACGCTCTGATCCTATGCATGTCCGCGGACATGGCAGTAGTTTGCAGCCAGCGCATATCACCAACGGGGATTCTGGGGTGGAGATGCATGAAAATGAAAATGAGCGGATCTAGGGATTGGTCAATAAAGTTCAGTGGGTGTGAACGGCGAGATTTAGTAAGACCGTCTTCTCCCTGACAGGAGACCACACAGCCATGGCTTTGCGTGCTCACAAACAGATTATCTGGATTTTGGGAGACTCATGGATACATTGGTTGAAGGTACATGCAGAAATCTGCAGTTTATCAGATTTCCTCATGTGGAAGTGCACTGGCATGGCGTGCGTGGCATGAGGTGGCTGGACTTGGTAACTCTCTGTGTTACTTTACTGATAGAGCATCCTCCAGATTTACTTATTATTCTTTGCGGAGTAAACAGTTAAGCCATGTCTCTGGAATTTCTTTGCAATTTGCAATAAAGGAAGGACTTGCGAAGCTCATGGACATGTTTCCAAATTGTCAAATACTTTTTTCCCGTATTGCACATAGACAAATATGGCTGCGTTCTTCTGCTTTTGGTCCACAAATGGAGAAAGCGAGACGCAATGTGAATAAGGCTGTTTGTGCCTTTTTAAGAGATGTTGGCATGTCCTCATTCCACAATGAAAACATTTTGTTTCGCAGCTCTTTCATTTTCCGCAGAGATGGAGTCCATCTCACATATGCTGGCAATCAGATTTTTCTTGCAATGTACAAAATACATTGCAACCTCTTTTGGATTCACAATAACCTTTGTGACAATCCGTTTTCTCCAATCCACAGTTTTTGACCAACACAACACACCACCGAAAGGCTCTTTTCAGAGCCACCACTTACTCCCAGCGTACACTTCATTGTGTTTGCTCCGCTTGCACCCTCCTTTTTCTTTCCCTACGAATGTCCGCAAACTTTTCCACAACTTTGTGGGGGTCTACAATGGTCACTTCATAGTTCTATTGTTAAACTGAGAAAGGCGGTTCTGAAAAGAGCCTTTTCTGTAATTTTTGTTGTTTTCACGTTTATTGCTTCTCAGCACACGACACACTAGGAGAGGAGGCCAAAGGAGGGTAAGGAAGGGACACCAGCCACGGGGACAAGAAAGGGCAAGTGGACAGAGAAAGATATAGGATGAGCTTCACTTAGGTAAGGATCAGATCTTCTGGTGCTCCATGACCATAGCCTCAAAAGTACTTCGAAAACTCTCCTCCCTGCAGAGTACTATGTCACAATACATACACACTATTGTCACCCTTGAAAGGTAAGGGTCAACAGCATTGCGAATGGCTTGTGATGCAGCTGGAGGGAGGCGCTCCACCACAGGAGTATCTCTTGTGGTGGGAGGATCGGACACGGAGGATGCTGTGGAGGAACTCAATCAACTACGCTCTTCACATGGCACCACCTTGCGAATGTCCGCAGTGTGGAACGAAGTGAGGTGTCGCTTCATGGTTGTCGTACCAAAGCTTTACGCACCAAATCTCCCACGACTCAGCACCACCTCGCACTTACACCTCAACAGGTTTGCACGTGCTTTTGGTACATTCCCGTAAACGGAAAACAACCACCACACCCACGACTCCCGGCGAGTGCTCCTCGTGTGGAGTTCCTCCACCTCATTCTCTTCCTCCTCTTCTTCCTCGCTCTCTACATGGTCACCCATATATCTCTCTGCAGGCCCTTGGGAGGTGGTGGTGGTGGCGGGTTTGGGGATGGTGCAGAGGCTAATGACCCAACAGCAGCCATGGAAGCCATAACGATTAGTTTCCTTTTGGTCACTACAGCAGTAAAGGCAGCAAACCTCAGTCTGCTATAGCTAGAAGGACAATGAAGATGCGCTCGGGTGTGTGGCCTTTTGTAGGGGGGTGTCCCTCGTGACCGTCTTCATCCCTACAAAGCGGTACACAAATTTTACACAGCAAGTCCTGAGGTGAGCTATTGTCTGGGATATGTGAAATTACATTTTTACACTCTACAATACTTTGCCTTGTGTCTATAAGTTCTTTTGTACTGCTGCGGAAGCACACAAACTGCGCAAATTAGTCCACGTGCTTAGCGTGGGTGCAGTCGAATGTTGACGTCCTGAACACATCCGCAACAGAAATGGGAGTCCGCTGGACAGCAAATGCAGAGTAACAAACTTGCGCATGTGCGCAAGTATTCTACGGATAGTGTTTGGGTTCTCAAACTAATTCAAAGTGCGACACATGTGAGATGGACAGTTAGGGACAGGCGCGATGTTCGCTATACTTATGGTTGTACTGCGCATGTGCATAAATGATATGCTCACTGTACGGACAGGTCCAGTGTCCTTAGGACAACTCCATTTTGTTTGACTACGAACTTGTCGGCCCCCGCGCCTGTTCTACGCACACCACCATTTTGGCTGCGGACAATATGGACAGGTATACTGTCCTTAACACACTCCCATTTTGCTCATTTACAAACATCCTAGACACCTGGTATGTTCTACAAACATGTTTCATCTCGTTTGTAAGCGGAACGGCGAGGTATAATGCCCCTTTCTGTTTATGTACGCACTACTTGGACAGATGTTGCGGTCAAACATCACCTCCCTCTTACTTGACATTAGTAAGAGTAGGTGTACTGCCTTTACAACACCCACATTCCATTCCTTACGGATAGGTCGAACAGGCATGCTGTTCGTGAACATTTTAAATCTTTTTAAAAAACATTTTTTCCTCAAACTCTATAACTACAACTACTATACAAAAACATTCCAAACATGCACACACACACTTCAATCCAAAGAAATAGCGGGGGAAGTAGATACTGACACAAATATAGGGGAAGAAGGGATGGATGTTTCGTCAAAACGTCTATTTTCTTCTTGAAGGCTTGGAGATGGTTCACTACGGAATGGAAAAACGGGGCAGGTACAGGTGGGACAATGGTAACATACTTTTCCTCTCACACAGTCCTCCACAAAGTCCCTTAAACTTTTAAAATTATCATTCAGTACATCCATTTTCTGCTCAATCCTTTTCATCCTGTCTTCGTCTGTCTCGTTTGTTGGCCTTTCTTCTTTTCTTTCCTGGTCTGTACAAAAATAATATACATATGTTAAATGCCTATAAAATACTGATCATTATTTTGCCTATGCAGAGCAGTGTGTACCATTATTGTCGCTGTCTTCAGAATTTTCCCCATGCGGAATATTCTCCTCAGGCCACTCCAAAGTACTAGCCATTTCTGTGTCAAAACAACAGAAAGAAATTATTATTTCTACACCACATACCAAAAAATGACCTTCACTCACTATTTTGATGTAATTTCCCTTCGTCCTACTGCATCCGTCCACTGTCGGTCCAGGCTGCAGAGTTTCTGTGAAGTGATTACGATGGAGGCATCCTTTTTTTTACGGTACTATCCATTTCATTCTACATGATGATTAAATGTGTTGTTTTCATTTCACACCTTTAGGTTTCCATATTTAATTATTACTACTTATAATGTCTTTATGCCCTTCTTCTACGTTGCACATTTTTTGTGTAAGATAATAGTACATTTTCATGTACCCCCTGCATCTTTGGGTAATGTTGATCCCATCCGCCCACGTCTGCAAACAGGTGCTCAGTCCGTCCCTTTCTAACATCAATAGGGAGGGGGGTTCTGTATGTTCTATGTTAAATGTATATAAAAAACGTACATTATACTACATATCTAACACAATCATATGATGACAGTGTATATTCAGCACAACAACTTCATTGACACAATGTTATGATTAAGTTCTCCTTCCAAAAACCTGTAAAATTCACTACAAAAAAACTTTGTTGGGGGGACGTTATGGTTAAGTTGCCCTATCAAAAACCTGTGTATTTCACAGAAAAAAAAAATTCTACCTCCCCATTATGGTTCAATTTAAAACTGAAAAACCCCTGGAATTTGCCAGTTATGGTAAACTAAACCCCCATACCTGCCATCACCACTGTGCACTGCATGTACTGCTAACACTAACACCCAGAACATGAAAGATGGCATCACAAATGTCATTGATGACATCACTGACAACATCACATGTTTAGCCCCCCCGCTCATGCCCCGTGTCTCCCTCATGTTCCCCCCACCCCCCGCTCATGCCCCGTGTCTCCCTCATGTTCTCCCCACCCCCCGCTCATGCCTCGTGTCTTCCTCGTTTACCTCCCACCCCATGTGTCTCCTGTTGCCCCCACCCCCTGCTCATGCCCCGTGTCTCCCTCGTGTTTCCCCCACCGCCTGCTCATGCCCCGTGTTTCCCTCGTGTTACCCCCCACCCACCGCTCATGCCCTGTGTCTCAGTCTTGTTCCCCCCACCTAGGGTGACCAGATTTTCAAAACAAAAACCGGGACGGCCAAAAACATAAAAGAGGGACTACCCCATCGCAGCCCACCAATTACCGCACCTCCCCCAACACGCCCCACAACCACCCCTCAAGCATATTACCAGCACTTCTCCTTTCTATAAACTGTGTAATCTCATTTGCGCAGTTTTTTCTGTGAATCGTGAGATGTTAATTCAAAACGAGTGTTAGCTCTAATTGATATTACATGGCTTGCTGTACAGTAATCTCCAGGCCAGGCTGTGGCACAGTCAGTAAGTGTTCTGACTTGTACCTGAGAGGTTGGGGGTTCGAGCCACACCCCCAAGTGAAAGAATTCTCCCTCCGGTACCCCTCACCCCCACTCATGCCCAGTATCTGCCCTGTTCCCCCCACCCCCCGCTCATGCCCCATTTCTCCCTTGTGTTACCCCCCACCCCCCACTCATGCCCTGTGTCTCCCCTGTTCCCACACCCACTGCTCATCCCCCGTGTCCCCACTGTTCCCCCCACAACCCTCTCATGGTCCGTGTCTCTCTCTTGTTCCCCCGCTCATGCCCCGTGTCTCCCTCCTTTACCCCCCACCCCCTGCTCATGCCCCGTGTGTGCCCTGTTCCCCCTACCCCCTGCTCATGCCCCGTGTCTCCCCTGTTCCACCCCAGCCCCCGCTCATGACCCATGTCTCCCTCCTGTTCCCCCCACCCATGCCCCGTGTTTTCCCTGTTCCCCCCACCCTCCGCTAATGCCCCGTGTCTCCCCTGTTCCACCCCACCCCCTGCTCATGCCCCGTGTCTCCCCTGTTCCCCCCCACCCCTCGCTCATGCCCATGTGTCTCCCCTGTCGGCCCCCCGCTGAAGCCCACGTGTCTCCCCTGTTCACCTCCACCCCCCTCTCATGGCCCGTGTCTCTCTCTTGTTCCCCCATCCCCTGCTCATGCCCTGCGTCTCCCTCCTTTTCTCCCCCACCCCCTGCTCATGCCCCGTGTGTGCCCTGTTCCCCCCACCCACTGCTCCTGCCCACGTGTCTCCCCTGTCCCCCATCCCCTGCTCATGCCCTGTGTCTCCCTCCTTTTCCCCTCCAACCCCTGCTCATGCCCACACATCTACCCTGTTCCCCCAACCCCTCGCTCATGCCCACGTCTCTCCCCTGTTCCCCCCACCCACGCTCATGCCCACGTGTCTCCCCTGTTCCCCCCACCCCCACTCATGCCCACGTGTCTCCCCTGTTCCCCTCCACCCCCCGCTCATGCCCTGTGTCTCCTGTTCCCCCCACCCCCGCTCATGGCCCGTGTCTCTCTCTTGTTCCCCCCAATTCCCTGCTCATGCCCTGTGTGTGCCCTGTTCCCCCCTACCCCCTGCTCATGCCCCGTGTCTCCCCTGTTCCACCCCAGCCCCCGCTCATGACCCATGTCTCCCTCCTGTTCCCCCCACCCATGCCCCGTGTTTTCCCTGTTCCCCCCACCCCCCGCTCATGTCCCGTGTCTCCCCTGTTCCACCCCACCCCCTGCTCATGCCCCGTGTCTCCCCTCTTCCCCCCACCCCTCGCTCATGCCCACGTGTCTCCCCTGTCCGCCCCCCGCTCAAGCCCATGTGTCACCCCTGTTCACCTCCACCCCCTCTCATGGCCCGTGTCTCTCTCTTGTTCCCCCACCCCCTGCTCATGCCCTGTGTCTCCCTCCTTTTCTCCCCCACCCCCTGCTCATGCACCGTGTGTGCCCTGTTCCCCCCACCCCCTGCTCCTGCCCACGTGTCTCCCCTGTCCCCAATCCCCTGCTCATGCCCTGTGTCTCCCTCCTTTTCCCCTCCAACCCCCGCTCATGCCCACACATCTACCCTGTTCCCCCAACCCCTCGCTCATGCCCATGTCTCTCCCCTGTTCCCCCCACCCCCGCTCATGCCCACGTGTCTCCCCTGTTCCCCCCACCCCCACTCATGCCCACGTGTCTCCCCTGTTCCCCCCACCCCCGCTCATGGCCCGTGTCTCTCTCTTGTTCCCCCCAACTCCCTGCTCATGCCCTGTGTCTGCCTCCGTTTCCCCCCCACCCGCCACTCATGCCCCTTGTCTCCCCCACCCCCTGCTCATGCCCCGTGTGTGCCCTGTTCCGCCCCACGCTCATGCCCACGTGTTCACCCTGTTCCCCCTCACCCCCCGCTCATGCCCCTTGTATCCCCTGTACCCCCCACCCCACACTCATGCCCCGTGTCTCCCTACTGTTCCCCAACCCCTACTCATGCCCCATGTCTCCCTCCTTTTTCCCCCCACCCCCCACTGATGCCCTGTTGTGTTCTCTTTATACACCCCGCCTTCCCTTTCCATGGTGGCCATCTTGGTAAAAGATTTCCCTTCCTACACCGGGACCCCGCAGGCATCCCGGTTTGGGAAGAAAAATCTTTTTTTTACCACCCGGGGTTCCCACTTTGAGGACCTAACATGCTAGTGGTCTTCATCTATTGAAAAGGATGTTATGGTGACTTTGCACTAATAAAAAGCTTTGAAATTCAGTAAAAAAAAATGCATTACAGGGACGTTATGGTTAAGTTGCACTAATAAAAACCTGTGAAATTCAATGAAAAAACGTTGTTAAAGGGATGTTATGGTTAAGTTGCCCTACTAAAAACATATGAAATTGTGAAAGTTTGGTGAGGTTTGGTCCAGGGGGGGCAAAGTTATAGGGTAGGTCCCACATTTTTTTTGTTTTTCCCCATAGACTGAATGGGGAAAAAACTTTGCTCACGCCTACAGCTCACACCGCTGGACGGATTTTCACCAAATTTGGACCAGGAGCAGCAGCTTGCCCCGTGTTGTGCCCGTGTCCTCCCCCACCCCCGCTCATGCCCAGTTTGTGCTTGTGTCCCCCCCACCCCCACTCATGCCCCGTTTGTGCTCGTGTCCCCCACCCCCCGCTCATGCCCCGTTTGTGCTCGTGTCCCCCCGACCCCCCGCTCATGCCCCGTGTTGTGCTTGTGTCCTCCCCCACCCCCCGCTCATGCCCCGTGATGTGCCGGTGTCCTCCCCACCCCCTGCTCATGCCCTGTGTTGTGCCCGTGTCCCCCTCACCCCCCGCTCATGCCCCGTGTTGTGCCAGTGTCCTCCCCCACCCCTGCTCTTGCCCCGTGTTGTGCTTGTGTCCTCCCCCACCCCCGCTCATGCCCCGTGTTGTGCCCATGTGCTCCCCCACCCCCCGCTCATGCCCCGTGTTGTGCCCGTGTCCTCCCCCACCCCCACTCATGCCCCGTTTGTTCTCGTGTCCCCCACCCCCCGCTCATGCCCCGTTTGTGTTCGTGTCCCCCCCACCCCCTGCTCATGCCCCGTGTTGTGCTCGTGTCCTCCCCCATCCCCCGCTCATTCCCCATTTGTGTTCATGTCCCCCCACCCCCGCTCATGCCCCTTGTTGTGCTCGTGTCCCCCCCATCGCCCGCTCATGCCCCATGTTGTGCTCATGTCCCCCCACCCCCCCATGCCCCGTGTTGTGCTTGTGTCTCCCCCACCCCCCTCTCATGCCCTGGGTCTTCCTGCCATTCCCCCCACGCCCTGCTCATGCCCCGTGTCTCCCACCCCCGCTCATGCCCCGTGTCTCCCTCCTGTCCCTCCCACCCCCCTCTCATGCCCCGTGTCTTTCTCCCGTCCCCCCACCCCCCGCTCATGTCCCGTGTCTCCCTCCTGTACTCCCCTGCTCATGCCCCATGTCTTCCTCCCGTCCCCCCTCCCCCTGCTCATGCCCCGTGTCTCCCTCCTGTACCCGCACCCCCCGCTCCTGCCCTGTGTCTTTCTCCCATCCCCCCAAGCCCCGCTCATGCCCCATGTCTATCTCTTGTTCGCTCATGCCCCGTGTCTCCCTCCTGTCCCACCACCCCCACGTCTCCCTCCTGTGCCCCCCACCCCCTCTCATGCCCCGTGTCTACCTCCTGTCCCCCCACCCCCCGCTCATGCCTCGTGTCTCCGTCCTGTCCCCACACCCTCCGCTCATGCCCTGTGTCTCCCTCCTGTCCCTCCCACCCCCCGCTCATGCCCCGTGTCTCCCTCCTGTACCCCTCCACCCCCTGCTCATGCCCCGTGTCTTCCTCCCATTCCCCCACCCCCTGCTCATGCCCGTGTCTTTCTCCCATCGACCACCCACCGCTCATGCCCTGTATCTTCCTCCCGTTCCCCCACCCCCCGCTCATGCCCCGTGTCTTTCTCTCGTCCCCCCACCCCCCGCTCATGTCCCGTGTCTCCCTCCTGCCCCTCCCACCCCCCGCTCATGCCCCGTGTCTTCCTTGCGTTCCCCCCACCCCCCACTCATGCCCCATGTCTCTCTCCTGTTGCCGCCCACCCCCTGGGCATGCCCCGTGTCTCTCTCCTGTTGCCCACAACCCCCCGCTCATGCCCCGCGTTTCTCTCCTGGTCCCCCCACCCCCTGCTCATGCCCCGTGTCCCTCTCCGTACCCTCACCCCTGCTTATGCCTCATGTCTTCCTCGTGTTCCTCCCACCCCCCGCTCATGCCCCGTGTCTCTCTCCTGTTCCCCCCACCCCCCGTTCATGCCCCGTGTCTCTCTCCTGGTCACTCCCACCCCCCGCCGATGCCCTGTTGTGTTCTCTTTATACACCCCGCCTTTCCTTTCCATGGTGTCCATCTTGGTAAAAGATTTTCCTTCCTACATCAGTACGCCGCAGGTGTACCAATTTGGGAAGAAACATCTTTTATTTACCACCATGGGTTCCCACTTTAAGAACCTAGGATGCTAGTGGTCTTCATCCATTGAAAAAGACGTTATGGTTATGTTGCACTAATAAAAACCTATGAAATTCAGTAAAAAAACTTTGTTAAGGGGACGTTATGGTTGTGTCCTGAGGACGGTATGCCTGTCCGTTTTGTTTGCAGGCAAGTTGAAGCTGTTCTAAGAACCCATCATGTGTCCTGGGATGTTCGTCAATAAACAAAATGGGGGTGTCCTGAGGACGGTGGATGTTCGTCAATAAACTAAATGAGGTTGTATTGAGGACGGTATGCCTGTCCGTACTGTGCGAAGGCCAGGTCAAACTGTTCTAAGAACACATGCAGTATCCTGAAATGTTTGAAAATAAACAAAATGGGGGTGTCCTGAGGATGGTATGCCTGTCCGTACTGTTCGCAAGCAAGTTGAAATTGTTCTAAGAACACATCAAGTGTCCTGGGATGTTTGTAAATAAACAAAATGGGGGTGTTCTGAGGATGCTAGACCTGTTTGAATTGTTTGCGAGCAAGCTGAAACTGTCCTAAGAACACACGCGGTGTCCTGAAATGTTCGAAAATAAACAAAACAGGTGTGTCCTGAGGACGGTATGCCTGTCTGTTTTGTTCGCAGGTAAGTAGAAAGTCTTCTAAGAACACATCATGTGTCCTGGGATGCTCATAAATAAACAAAATGGGGGTGTCCTGAGGATGCTATGCCTGTCCGTACTGTTCATAAGTAAGTTGAAACTCTTCTAAGAACACTCACCGAACATTAAAAGTGCTCATATGGCTTAGTTAAAATGTTTGACTCTATGGGTGTGATATGCTGCAATGGTTGTGGCCAGGGCATAGAGTCTTGGGAGCATGGCCATGTGGCCATGCTCCCAAGAATCTATGCCCTGGCCACAACCGCCGCAGCATATCACACCCATAGTGGCTCATAACTTTGGGATCCAAGAACAAATGTATAAGCAACGAAAAACTTTTTTAAAAGGACGTTATGGTTAAGTTGCACTAATAAAAACCTGTGAAATTCAATGAAAAAACGTTGTTAAAGGGACGTTATGGTTAAGTTGCGCTGCTAAAAACCTATGAAATTCAATGAAAAAACTTTGTTAAAGGGACGTTATGGTTAAGTTGTGCTGCTAAAAACCTATCAAATTCAGTGAAAAAACCTTGTTAAAGGGACGTTATGGTTCCAAGTAAAACTGAAAGAAACCCTGAAATTCGCCAGTTATGGTAAGCTATGCAATCATAACTTGCGCCACCATGGTGCACTGCTAAGACTAACACCCAGGACATCAAAGATGACATCACAAATGTCATTGATGACATCACTGATGACATCACATATTCTGGAAATGCGACTCATAGGTCAGACTTGACATGAATTAATAGTGGCTCATAACTTTGGGATCCAAGAACAAATGTATAAGCAACGAAAAACTTTTTTAAAAGGACATTATGGTTAAGTTGCACTAATAAAAACCTATGAAATTCAAGGAAAAAACAAAAACCTATGAAATTCAAAGAAAAATCTTTGTTAAAGGGACGTTATCGTTCAGTTGTACTAATAAAAACCTATGAAATTCAATGAAAAAACTTTGTTAAAGGGACGTTATGGTTAAGTTGCGCTGCTAAAAACCTATGAAATTCAATGAAAAAACTTTGTTAAAGGGACGTTATGGTTAAGTTGCGCTGCTAAAAACCTATCAAATTCAGTGAAAAAACCTTGTTAAAGGGACGTTATGGTTCCAAGTAAAACTGAAAGAAACCCTGAAATTCGCCAGTTATGGTAAGCTATGCAATCATAACTTGCGCTACCATGGTGCACTGCTAAGACTAACACCCAGGACATCAAAGATGACATCACAAATGTCATTGATGACATCACTGATGACATCACATATTCTGGAGACGCGACTCATAGGTCAGACTTGACATGAATTAAAAGTCACATGAGCACTTTTGTCTGATATAAAGAAAAAAAACAACACACCTGAATAAACTATTTTGAGTGAGCACCATTATTGGAGATGACCTCCCAAAATAACGTCACCCCAGAGATGTATTAGGGAAATAATTCTAGGCAGTTTATTTAATTACATTTAGAACTTTTTTTAAGGCACAGAGCCAGCAGAGAGCCACCAAATATTTCTAGGGAATTTCCAGCCAGCAAGTCTTTCCTGGTCCCTTCCTCCCTTTTTCAGGAATGTAGGTCTACTTCAAGGTAAGTTGGTTCAGAATTCCTCTGGGTTTGTATCCATATTCAGCACTCATCCAATGGCAAATTTAACAGTTGTTTTTCTTCTTCACTTCTATGCAGATTTTGGATCCAAAGTCAGCTCAGAATTCAGAATCCTATTCCCTGTAGGTTACTACTTTGTATAATCACTCATATCCCACACTTTGTAGGGATTACGTCTCAACTTTTGGTTGATTAATTCCTTACATTGACTCACTTACTAGTCAGACACTTTACTCTCCAGGAATTACCATAAGGTCACCTGTCTTGCCAAGCAGAACATGTTCACGCTTCAGGTTGAAACTGCAATTAATTGTGCTAGGTATCTATTTGCAGTAGTCAATTCTTTTTCATCCACTGTGCGGTTTATGCTGGTGGTTGCTCCTTCTCAGGTACTCTACGATGATCTGGCTGATTTTTTTCATACTAAGATGAGGATATATACGCCATCATATTCTATTGAGTCAGACCGAAATGACCTCAGAAAATTTGGGTCAGGAGGCAGCTTTCAATTGGTCAACTTTCCCTGTGGTTTGCATTGAGGCTGTGTCTACGGCAATATGTCAGCTAAAATCAGCGACCCCATCTGATCCTGTTCCACTTTGTGTCTTAAGGGAAATCATGTGTGGCATGGACCCGTGGGTCACTCAAGCCGTCAATGTGTCCTGTCAATCTGGATGTATCCCGGGAGAGCTTAAACAAGTTATTGTGGTTTCTCTCTGAAAAGGGCTGTCACTGGATGCTCTTGTTCTGGCAAATGTTTGCCCAATATCTCTGCTTTCCTTCTTTATGAAGTTACTAGAGGCTTTGGTATCTCCTCTTCTTTCCTCATTTCTGGAATCTTCTTCTTTGCTTTACCCATTTCAGTCTGGGTTTCACCCAGGAGAGGTACCGGGAATGTCCTGGTATCCATTGTGGATGACCTGGCCAGGTTGGTAGACAGTGGGGGGAGTGGGTGCCCTAATATTACTCGATCTGTCAGTGGCTTGTGACACTGACGACCACTCAAAACTACTGTTTCACCTGGCCTCTGCCGACCTCTCGGTCCTTGGTTTATTTCTTTCCTGATTGACGGGGGCCAATCACTATCTATACCTCCTTTTCTATCCTCTTCTCACATGCTGTATTGTGGTGTTCCTCAGGGTTCTGCCTTGTCCACAAAGCTGTTTAGTATATGTGTACATCCCCTAGTTGCCCTCATACTCTCTCACTGCTTCAGGTGTTACTCCTACGCGGATGACACTCAGATCCTGATCTGATTAGATCTTGATCAGACGGAGGTGTCATCCCATGTGCGTGCATGTCTGGGGGCCGTTAAGGGTTGGATGAGTAAAAACTGGCTTAAGCTTAATGGGGACTGGATAGAGGTCCTGGTGGTGGGTACCCCTTCTGACTCAAACTCTTGGTCTTCTTCTTTCTGGCCGGTTGGACTGGATGATTTTCCTATTTCAGTGAATGTAATGAAGAATCTTGGCGTCTATCATCGTCCTCACTCTCTATGGCCTCCCAGGTGAGTAAAGTGTGCAAAACAGGTAATTCCATGCTGAAGGTGATTTGCAAGGTCCTGCCTTTTTTAGCTGCCCACCTGCATCTGGCAGTAGTAGCCTCAAATGTCACCAGTCGCTTGGACTACTGCAATGCTCTGTATCTGGCACAGCCCATCGGTCTTCAGCTGTTGCTGAATCTTGCGGCATGAGTGGCTACAGCCATTCCCTATGGCTCCCACATTAGCCCAGTGTTACTATCCCTCCACTGGCTTCCAGTGGATAAAAGGAATGTTTTCAAATCTTTGTGTCTGGTCCACCGGGCATAGTATCAGGTGGGAGCCGATTTCCTTCGGGACACGATTCTAGCTTACATTCCTGGAAGGGCTAACCACTCCAGCAATGACTGTCTGGTTGAGGTGTCGAAATGTTGTCTTTGTAGGGTTGGGGGGAGGGCTTTCTAGGTGGCTGCTACTAAACTGTGGAATGGTCTCCTGGCCAGCCTGAGAGTCATTAAAAATCATTGGCAGTTCTGTTGTCATCTTGAAGCTTTACTATTGTAGACTAGGGAGATGTGGCTATTTTTCTGGTGCTATCCTTGCACCAAGATGCCGCTGGGTGCATGTGCGTGCTACAAATAGAACGAACATGACATAACATAACATAACATAACAGGCACTGCCATAGAATCCGCCCCCAATCATTAATCATCATTTCTATAAATGTAAAAGGAAAAGGGAAGTTGAGGGCTGTTTGTACTTACACTTCTGAATGCAAACTCATTTTTCCCCATACTTTCTTCTAGCAACTTGCCACATTGGTGAAATATGGATTCCTGGAATCTATTATCCTGGGCGGACGTCTGGCTGTATGGAATGACCATGCTGAATATTTGTTAATCAAATGATGCTTTTTAATAATGTTATTAATTAATACTAATCATAGACAGGTTGAATGTACTGTACTATGTCAGAGGTGATTCTCAGCTTTAAAACAACGTTTTCGCCTTGTTGGCATTTGGTTTTCTGTGTTTTAACATATCAAAATGTAAATATTGTGCACCTTATAGTTAATGAATGGCGAACAAGTCCAGGACTGCCCTCAGCTAACAACTAGACCGGATTCCCTGACAAAGTGCCTCGATTGATCAAATATCCATTAGGCTCACCATCTGGTCGGTTTATGAGAGCCGAATTTCAAAGGGTCCATATTAAGAGCAATGAATCTATTTGAAGCGCGGCATAGGGAGAACAGAGTAGGTTGTCATGGGGGGATTGCCATTAAACTTATCAGCAAGCCAAGAAAGTCAGATTGAGGGAATTTTAATAAATGTATTTTCAAGTATTTCTCCTTAAACTAGACTCCTGCTGGAGAGGCTTATTCCAGATTGCCCTTTGTTTCTTGTCAGCCTCATTGGTGTTCTTAACAACAGACCATACATCTTCCTACTTTGAAAGGCTCAGGCCACTATCATGAGAACACAAGCCTCCCTCATTGGAATATGAAAGGAGGGCACAAGCCTTAATGCCCCTGTTGATTTTCTGTGAATCAAAGGCTTAGTTACTTCTATTGCACTGACAAAATTTAAGCCATTCTGATGAAATATTCATTATAATGCCCTCTTTTGTGTTCAACATAATGTGAATATAAATCATATTGCAATTTAAACATTGTCAATAAAATTAAAAGGTGATATTCTGTGGTGCTTCATTTTAAACACATGCCAACATCTTCGATTTATGGTTTTACAGGTGCATACAAGGAGCAGTGGTATTTTCAGCAGTAATAATGTTTTCCTGGTTGGCAAGTGGCACCAGTTTTCTTTAACTTTTTGTACATTCTTCACATGGGGTGGTGATGCAAGTTGGTACTGCCCATGTATAAATTGGCACTTGGAGAGGGGACAGGAATTGAGGCACGTTCAGCTGCCACCTTCCCCCTCTGGCGTAGGACTTGCTCTGGCTTCCACCCAGGTAAGTGGTTGCTATCCCCTCGTGGCAAGGTCAGGTTACTTGTGACCTTGTCACAGAAAGTATATGCACAATGACGCCACCATTGTAGGCTAGTCTAGCTGCATAACATAAATTTTGTTTGCTTTCCCCTTGATGCCCAATAAAGTAGGATATGCCACAGTAAGAAGTAAATGCATACTGGCACAACCAAAGTAGGCCAGTATAGCCACATAAAAAAAACACTTATGTTTGCTTTACCCTTGATGCAGACTAAGAATGACATGCCATAGAAAGAACAAAAATACAGATTGACACCACAGATGTAGGCCAGTCTAGTCATGTAAGAACACTTATCAAGTTTGAGTTACACGTGATGCCCAGTAATTAAATGCTATGTCACAGTAAGAACGTACATGCAGAGGTGCACAACAAATGTAGGGAAGTCTACTTGTGTAATAACCCTTACCATGTGTGCTTTACCCTTGATGCACAGTAAAGAATCCCATGATTACTTATTTATTGTGCATCAAGGGGAAAAGCAAACCATGGTGCCAGCAATTTACTCATCTCCATTCTGAGGCAGAGTTTGTATGCAGTACCCGTTGGGACCACTACACATAACTAAGACTACAAGTGTAAGCAAATCCAGCCTTTGGTAGAAGTCTGTACTACACAGTTTTGTGGTAGCGCTGCTGAGCAGTCAGGCTTCTCTCAAGAGGGAATGTGAGCTGTAAAGGTGTTACATGGAGGTCTATAATTTCAAGTATTCAAATAGACACTTTTACTCAAGGTCTCCTGGTAAAACACTTATTAATTTATTACACAGTCAGTTAGAAAACATTCACTAGAAGGAGGCAATCTATATCACACAAAAACATACTTCAGTACTTCACAATATCAGATTCTGAGGCATTTAAACTACTGTGAAGGAGAAGCAAAATGGCATTCAGAGCATTTGAAGTAGGAGCAAAAAGGCATAAGTTAATAAAACAGATATTACAGTTACTCTTAAACAGTGCAAATAGTTTGAGTTCGAGAGAGGACCTGATTTAATGCAATTGGTTTGGCCAAAGTCAATGGGCTAAAGTCTCGTATCGGATAAAGCAGTTCTGGAAGTTAAACGGAAATGTCTTTGCCAAAGTTCTCAGAAGTAGTTTGTAAAAGAAAGATTAGTATGTCGGGTGACAAGCTGACTAGGCATGCAAGTTGCCAAAGTTTCAAGCACTTTTGAGGTGAGAGGTAAGTTCTCTCGGTCGGGTTTTCATGGTACCTTACAAGTAGAAAATGCTGCAGCTGAAGACGTCTGTTCCTGGCAGTTTCTGCAGATCTCGCTGTTCCTGAGCCTCAGTCGTGGGGACAATAGGTTGGACGTCGGGAGACTCCTGCACTGCACAGGGACTGGTCCAAAAAGCTGGCAAAAGCAAATATTCCATTCCGGTAGCTGTCGTCAAGCACACAAACTGGTGTCCCTCTCCCTGGCTATTTGGTTTCCTGCAACACTCTGAGGAAAATACAACCAGCTCTGAGAATGGTGTCCAGATGGCTTACAAGTTGATTGGTCCCACCAACTCAAGGGGAAAAGTCATCCTTGAAGGGCTTCTCTGTCAAGATGAACTTGGCGATTCGGACCTGCAGCAGGGTTTCATCGGGCAAACCAACAGTCCAGGAGTCGCAGCAGCCGTCCTCTTCCAACTCGTCTTCGGTTCTTTCATTCCAGTGGTTGAATCTGCCTTCCGGGCCAAGAAACTCGCCTTTTAAACAGTTTTCTCCCGTTCATTCCAGCAGAGCTGTCACTCACGCAGCAGGGTGGCTGTCCTTCCCGGACAGTCAGCAAGCCAATCACGCCAGAGTGCATTTGGGTCTCCTAGGAAACTACGCACAGGGAGTTTTGGCAACCTCCCTCACTTCCTGCCCACCCCAGACACTCAGGCGACAGAGGCGGTCTTCAGCCAAAGGCGTAGGAGCAAAGGGACCAAACCTGGTTTGGCAGGCAGAGATAAACTCTAGAAGCACCTTTCCAAAAAGAAATGGCGAAAAAAGAAGACTGGGGCCCGGTTAAACAAAGGAGGCTCGGACGCCATCTTGAAAAACATGGCTCCTACGATTTAACGCTACCGGTGTTCGTGGTTGTGAAAAATCAAGGTAGTTTGTTGTAAAACCACTGCCACCAGTCATTTCGAGAGGAAAGGGTAGCATTTGACTGCTACATGAGTTTCTAAACATAGGGGATACCAGGTAAACCCTTCAACACTCTGTTGCAAGATAGGGTGTGCTGGATCTAGGAATTTGGAAAGACTAGTAAAGTCAATTTCACTTTACTTTCTCTGGGAAATAGTAGTTTATCCCAGAGAAGGTATTTAAACCTTGGGAAAGCCTGAAAGGCTTCCCTGTGCCACTGCACTGAGGGTGTTGTGTGACACAAACAAAAAGACGATGCCTATGGAGTTGTCTAAAACTCCATAACCAAAAGAAATAAACACAAAAATCAAACAGGAATAATAGTAAAGCGTCCCAAAGGTCAGCAAAAGAGCTGGGGGTCTCTAAGGTAGAGAGGAATTAGCACATGTATGAGAATCCTCGCTAACAAGCATAGATTTAGAGGCCTGCAGCCCCTCAACCAAACAGGCACACACGCTCACATTTATACAACATACACTCTCTCATTCACCTACACATTCATACAGCATTCAGACAACTCCTTGCATGCACACATGAAATAAACACACAAACATATGCATGCACATAAATGCAAACACATTACAGGCACATAAATCAGATGACTGACATGACTCGAACCCAGGGCCGCTCTTTGCATCAGGCAGCCCAGGCGGCTGCCTGACGTCAGTCAGCCTCCAGGGGGCGCTGCACCAGCAGACCACAGTGCCATTGCTAGAATACACATGTAACATGTTTGTTTCCTAACATTATAAAAATGAATGTGCCTGGTCATTTTTATAATGTTAGGAAACAAACGTGTTACACATGTATTCTACCACTGTCACTGCTGCAGGCTGTGGCCTCGGACAGGGCATTTTCTAGTCCATTTGGTGCCCAGGGCGAAACACTAGGAATTTGCCACCGCACCCCATCCCATGCGCCACTCCCACCGCACCCCGCGCTCCACTCCTGCCGCACCCCGCGCACCACTCCCACTGCACCCTGCGCGCCATTCCCAAACTACACCATTAAGGAACTCCTACCCAAAGTCAAACAGTCCATCACACAAGGAATGAATTGCCATTTGCAACGGTGGGCCACTTTTTCACTGGTGCCCAAGACAATTTTATGCCCCAGTCCCACTTAGGATGCAGATAATGAGGACTGGGCACACCAAGAGACCATGAACATGGCATAGGATGCAGTATATACAACCAACAAAGAACACAAGATGCTGAAGGGGGTTTGGAGGCAACCTAAGCCAAAAGGGCAATGACAAGGAGACATCTGAACGCAATAAACAATCACTTTAACATTATTTGAATGGGAATCAAGTGTATGCTTTGATACAGTAAAGTCTTAACTGTTGTAAGGATACATGGACCAGGATTATTTATTTACTCATGCAATGTTTGTCGGGCACCTGCATATTTATTTATTTATGCAATGTGTGTCGGATACAGGTATCCGACAAACATTGCATAAATAAATAAATTATCCGTCTCCATTTACCCGACAAACATTGCATAAATAAATAAATAAACCGGTTCATGGCTTACAGAATATTTACGCAGCAACACTGGTCAAAACTATTATCCGCACAGTGAAGTAACTCATCACCAGTGCCGTGGAAGTGGTTTAAAGTGTAAGTGATATATAGTTTGGAAAAGAAGTGGCATGAAAGAAATAGTGCTGCTTTAAACTATTATTTTGGACATTTTCTGGGCTTGCAGGGACGCACCATGGGCCCAAACGGGTCTCCGTTTGTACTGTGTCGGGGCCCACGGTGCGTCCCTGCAAGGCACGCCCACTCCCCACAGCCCAGTGCACCTCCCCTCCCGTCTCAATTGCAGCACGAAACCATTTAGTGACTAATGGGCCACCATTAGCAGTTTCCTGCCGGCATTGTGATGGAAGGGGCTGGTCTTAGCTGCAGGGGGACCGAAAGTGTTTTAATTGGTGTGCTTATGTGCCCCACCCCAAATGGCACGAAAGTGGTCAGAGGGAGCCTCTGACTTCTGTAATGTCACGTAGTACTTTTGTACTATGTGACATTACAGTTGGAAGGGGCAGCGCCAGCACCTGACCTGCGGAACTTTCCCCACGTCAATGCGCCGCCCCACAAACTGGGCAATTCCATCCTCTCCAGAGGCTCCAGGGACCGGGGAAATTGCACCCCCCGGGGCTATTGCGCCCAGGCAGTTGCCCACCTCACCCGGGCCAGGAAATGGGCCTGGCCTCGGCCCTCAAGCAGGGCAGGGCAATTGGCAAATAAATTAACATTTGTTGCTTTATTACCTTCCCCCGGCCAGCGCCAGCACCGCTGGAGCCAGCCAGGACCATGGGCGCACATGCGGTGTGCCCTCCTCCAGGCTATGGACGCGCACTGACACTGAAGTGTGGATCGATTGGTGCTGGCTGGTGTTGTCGGCCCCGGCCATTACAGAAAAGAGGAGCGAATGGGTCACTAAATCCTGAAGTTGTTCCCATCACAAGCGCACACTGCTAAGCAGCAGCAGAATCAGCAAATACAAACAGTTGCTGCATCCTGCCCTCGCTGATTGGGCCTTGTTTTAGGAAGTCCGGCAGTAACTCCAGCCTGCCGAGGCAAGCACACTTCTTTCCTCCAGCTCCCATCCTCGCAGGTGAGGCCTATTGCTGCATAGGTGTTTTATTTATTTTAAAATGGTATTGCGGAGATGACTGGGCCAACCAAGAACGGCCTCTGGAGGCCACAAAGCTAGACACTTTTGTCAAGGCTCAAGTAGTCATGAAAAAGGAAGCAAGCACTGGTGGTGGACTCTCCTCACGAGATCAAAAGGCTGGGTCTCAGAAAACCTGGGCAGAGTGTCACCGTCAGCAGATCTTAGACAGTTGCAAGTTCCAGCGGGGTTGGATTGGTCCGTCCGTCGGCCATTCCGCCCATGGCCAGGCAAAAATCACTTTGAGGGCGAGGCGCTGGGAAGAGGACTTGTGTCCTGTCAGTCAGCCTGTCTACACTGTTAGGGCAAGAATTCGTTGTGGCGGGTCCAGACTTTCTAAGCCCCCCTGGCCTCTCGTTATTGTGGCCTATGTTCATCGCAGTGAGCAAAGGGCTCTGCATTTGAAAAACAAATATGCAGCAGGGAAACACGCCCCTCCTCTCAGGCAGACATCACAGTCCCCCATGCAAATAAAGCTACCAGGTGGACTGTTCTACATGACACTCTTGTGAGGGGAGGGGAAGGGACAGCAACCTATATAGAGGATCCTCCAGTGTGCAATTATTTGTTCACAGAAAAGCAAACACAATTCAACAATTGTGCTTCCCCTGTGGCGCAGAGCAGCGCGGCTTGACAGTGCAGGGTCCCTTCCTCTAGTGTGTTAGCCTGATGTTCTCCGAGGTGTACGGAGGAGAAAATCGGACAGCATTCTGTGGCTCCATTTTTGAGGCTGTGTGACACACGAGGAAAGTGAAAGGGATAGAGGGTGTCCTGCTCCCCATGACGCATCGAGACTGAAGATGGATGGCCTTCTGGGCTCGGATTCAAAGCTTAATGAGATGCGAGGAGTGAGAGGGTAGAGCGTGCCTCGGCGCTCGAGGGCTGTGATATTCCCAGGCCCTGTGAACCTGAATGAGGACCCAGCTTCAGGTACTAGTAAGCGCTGTGAGCCGTGAGGCTGCTGGATAGTTGCATGTTTGGGATATTTCATTGTTGAATTGGTTGTTTTTTCCAGCATATTTGGTGAGTTTTATCTTTATGTTGTCCTGGTATCGGGGGAATGTCAGTCAGACAATGCGGTTACCCAATTGGATGAACTGCTGCCTGTATTAAATATCGTCCTCTCTTTTCTATTATGTCTATTACTGAGCTAAAACCAAAGCTAGTAAAATGCCCACACTACCAGCGACCATAAGTATAACCCCTCTGCCCAAAAACAGTCGCTTGATGGAAGTACTAGCAACGAGTGCCCGAAGGAAGCTGCGGCCGCAGGATATGAGGCAATGTCATCTTGCTGATGGAGATGATCCTGGCTGTCTGCAGGTTACTTGAACAACTAATGGGGAGTTACCCATTGAGTTGACTAATGACATTAAGGAGCTGGGGTGTCCTCTCAAGAATCATTTCATGGAAAGTTGAGTAAAAGGGATAGACCCTCTAATGTCACCCTTGACCACCGTTAATATGTCTTCCGAGGATAGTGATGAAATAATTATTGAACAACTGATGATGGAAGGTTTGAGACAGCTACTGTGGAGCCCTCCCTGCAGTCCCTACCAGAATTGCTGGCGCGAGGAGATGAAAAACTCACCAACTGGACCACCTTAGTACCATGCAATGGTCACAAATTAAGGAAAGGATACTTGTGGAACTGATTTCTGCGCTTGGATAGACGTGATGGACATGATTGGAGTTCAATTTCAGTCAGATAAAATAGATACTTCCTGCCAATGTGATCACCCTAGTGAAATGAGTGAAAAAACTCGCAGATCCCAAACAATCCAATGTAATGTGAGTCATTTGGCCCTCGTGGCCAACTTCCAGTGGGTGGGAAGGGCATACCTGCCAAGGGACAATTCTTGTCAGACGACCTCTGAGTTAAGGAATACGGTACAACTTCCTAAAATACATCAATGAAATTGTGACTAGCCACACATAATCCACAAGCGATATCCTCTAACACGTCCATCATAACTGAACAGCAAGCACACACAATATTTTCAACCCTGTGGTTGAATCAGGAGAGTTGGTTCAAGCTCCTGCACATTATATCCAAGAGGGTATCACGAACCCTGAATACTGCTCTCCTAGAGGTTTGCGTATTGGCAAACCGTTTATACCCCCAATCACTGAAGTTTTCGGGAGGAAGTCTGTGATGGACCACAGACGCTTTGTTATCACTCGAGTGGAAATACCAACAGGACACAAACATATGGGTACCCTGAAGGTGTTGGCGTGGTTATGTTAGAAGACTGGGCCTGCTGTTGTAAGAGTATCAGACCTCAACATTATTCGAAGGATCAAGATTGATCAGTGGTGTGCTCAGAAGGGTAGGGATTGTATATTGGTGGGGTGCGGCAAAAGTGTTCTGCCGTTGTATCTTTCCACTTGCAATGATCTTTTGAGAGTGTCATCGGACTTGAAGTTAGTAGTGGACGTCGCTGCCTTATAGTATGGTTGACTCGCCATTTTTCTTGTCTCCTTTTCTGTATTATTAACGATATTGTTGTAATGTGTTTTTGTCTTGTTGTGTGTTGCGCTCTGAGACATATGGGCATGTAGAGCATTACAAAAATTAAATAAAGAAAAAAGAACACATGTACTTCCTCCACTGCTAGTTCAGGTATTGTGCTGCACTCTGCTACTCGGGGAATAGCAAGTCACCTTGGTGCTTCCAGACCTGACCGAGATAGCGACGGTCACACTGCATTTGAGTAGCGGTAATCACCTCAACACGAACGCAGGCCGATTCTCAGCATGTTGGAAACAAACTAGATCGTTTGGAGGAGCGGTGAAACGGGCAGTGTTTAGAAATAGCGTGTTGTTTCCACTAGTGCCAAACTCATGAAGAGACCAGAGAACTGTGAGTGTCCAGCACAGTTTGTGTGCATGTTTGCACATGGAGACGGTCGGGTGGCAGTGCCTGCTCTGCACAGGTGCGATGGATGAGTGAAAGAACAGAGGCTGCCACTAAGAAACGGCCTCTCAGGGGCCTGGGGCCCGCAAGGCCCCGCCCTTGCCAGAGGTGCAACAGGCACGGAACAGACGGAAAGCCTCGAGGGTGTGGCAGCAAAGATAGGGGCTTAATGTCGCCTACACACGCTGCAAGGTTCACCCAGATCAGGCTCAACTCTGCCAGGGATGCCTGTAACGCAGGCAACAACAAGTACCATACAATGATGAAATGAGACAAACACACAGGTATGTAGGTATTAATCACACTCCTTTAAAGAGGTACGCTGGGCTATGCATAACCTTAGTATAATACCAAAAAGAGGTAATGCAGGGTTACTCATCGAATATGTTATTTTGAAGCAGTTTAGAAGCAGGCAGTGGGCCAATCAAATGATGGTGTCCATATAGGGCAGCGGGGCTATTGCAGTCCCACTCGAGGGAAGCTATTCTGGATAAAGACCCCCCTGGGAGAAATCCTGTAAGGGTAGCTCATACGCCAGCCACCAGCACGCGCGTGACAATCGTAGAGACCTCACTGGCATGTGCGAGGATGCTCACACAGACTTTCCTTCTCAGCACTGGAGCTCTATGGTTCTTTGCAGGACAGCGAGGCTTCACACCTGTAATGGCATTGGCATAGCTCAAGTGGCCAAAGGCTGGCGTCATTAGCCAGGTAGGGCCATTTCCATTTCATTCAGGCTGTGTGTCCGAGCCCGAGGCTGGTGTTTACAAGTCTGTTTAGCTAAACGTGGAAGTGGAGGCAGACATGCCATGTTAGTCCTGGCTTTTGGAGACTGTACCGGACACATGGTGCTTGACTGGCATGATAGGACCAGACACATGGTGCTTGACTGGCATGATAGTACCAGACACATGGTGCTTGACTGGCATGATAGGACCAGACACATGGTGCTTGACTGGCATGATAGTACCAGACACATGGTGCATTGACTGGCATGATAGTACCAGACACATGGTGCATTGACTGGCATGATAGGACCAGACACATGGTGCTTGACTGGCATGATAGGACCAGACACATGGTGCTTGACTGGCATGATAGTACGAGACACATGGTGCATTGACTGGCATGATTGGCAAGCCCTGGGATATTTGAGGCTGCACAGCTTGCAATTTCGATAACTGGGCAGGTGAGTCTGTACCTTGCGTATGGTACCAATAACTAGTATTGCACATTTTAGAGAGACCCCACAGATACTGTTAAAAACTTTGAAAAAGCACATTTTGTAAAAATCTATTTTTTGATTAAATACAAATAATAATAATAATGTAAAAAAAATAACAGTATTTAATGATTTTACTAGCATCACATACCATTCATTACTTGCCTATGATGGCAGCACCTGCGCAGGTTTCCCTTGCCCATCAGGTATTTCCAACCAGTGAACACAAATTAGAGTCGTGCTCTGCCACCACCCTCTGAGGTGACATGTTTGGCTGCAGGAGAGAGGCCAGTTGGACGGGGAAGGCATCAGTGGTACAGCTGCGCTCTGTGGGGAGACAGCCTGACACAGGTTCCTGTCCCCAATAAAATCAGGTTTCTGCAGCCAGAGAGGAGACTCGCCAAGTATTTCCATCTGCCATCTGCCCACACCCTATCCAGGCATGTGCCCGATGGTGAGTAGGGGTTCAGGTGAAAGTCAAGCAAAAAGTATGTCTGGTCTCATCCTGTGCAAGGGAAGTGCACACGACATGTGTTATCAGGGGACAGGTGTGCAGCCTAGCATGGTAGACATCACCCATGTACCTCAAAACCCAGATGGGAATTAAACCAAACAGGTATATCCCACAGAACTGCACTGGTTTCCATCTTTCCTGACCAATCATGCACAGGCGGTTTTTGCTCAGCTTCTTGCATCCTCCGCGCCCTCTTACTGCTGCCATTTTCCAGGAGCACGCCCTATTCCCTATGTCATTTAGCCTCTGGTGAAACTCAGGCATACCTTTCACTTCCCTCCTTCTCCTACGCGATGAGTAGACTTGGGGCTATAGGGGAGGGGTGAGCCACCACCAGCCAAAGAATGAACTGAAACGAATGAGGGCTCCCTTTGAGCTTAATGGCCAATTACACTGGAAAACACCCTGCTACTTTGTACCCACACCTGTTGCATATCTTAAGAAAATGGGTTTGACATGAGGATGCCTCCCTCTCCCTTCTTAGTCAATTTGAATTAGCAGCATTAGGCCAGTCTCCATGTGCTCCCTAGTGAAGACGAAAGGTCAGACTCGACTTCAGTGTTTAGTGAGGCTAGTCTGATAACACTTTAATAGCAGAAAGTCACACAAGAACATGGACCTAAGAAGACAGCTCTAGACAGATGTGCTGACCTTGCGTGACCCTCCCTCTTATTTTGATTTTACAATACATTGGAATCTACGCGAGTGGCAAACACATGTATGAATTTTGATTTAATTTGAGGAGTTCCTCGTGTTACCCAATTATCTTCATAGGGGCTGATTTTCAAGTCCCCGTGAGCATGTGATCTCTAAAGAAAGGCGTAACAGGATTACGCATGTCGTAACACCTCTATTCACGCTCTGAGCCTTTTCTTATTGTTTTTGAACTTGGAATGCTGGGGATTAACAGGAGTTTTGTTTACGCCCTCCGTTTGCCTTCTGCCGAAAAAAACAACTCGGTTTTACGCTAGCATGACATTTCCATGCTGGAGTAAAACTAACGATTTGCTATGGAATCCGCCTGCTTTTTGCACCAGTAAAAAGCAGGCGGATTCCATAGAACATCATTGTAAACGCTGCCTGACCTGTATACATGTCACGCAGCGTTTACTCTATTTGCACTACAGAGTGCTGAAGAACGGTGCCACGAGACTTCTGCCGTCTCTTTACACCTGTCATTTGAACTATGCAATGCAAATGACCAACATTTCTCGAAGGGTACCTGTTTGCACAAAAGTGCACATGCAAACAGTCTCCACCAGGCAATTAACACTACAGAGCAAATTGAGCTCCATAATGTTTTCACACACAAACAATGAATTCAAGATTAATCCGGATACTCGCCAACCATTTTCAATGCCATCGGTCCGGCTGTGTGCGTTCAGTATAAATGAATTTACAGCCTTTTTCAGGAATCTTCTTGAAGCCTGTGCTGGACTCTAAATTAAGCAAATGTGAGCAAGGTGACATGAACAGAGCTTTAATATGCAAATGAATACATGCGTGTTTCTGCACGCCAGAGTGGAAATCCATCATGCAAGCAAGCATATTGAAAGCATAAACATGTTTCTAGATGTATGACTCCAACTAACTCAGGGCAGTGCAGGACTATATGGCCTATCCTAACAGTAATACAGTATTATTACAAGTCACCTGTTTCTGTGATGGCAGTGATGTTTTCAATGATTCTTGGCTACTGTAAATTGCTTAAGTCACTGAGGCTGTTAAGGCCATATGTTAGTTACTATGCAGCACATCAGCGCAAGACCCACATTTTAGCACCTTTTATGTAACATGTGTTGTGTCCTGGCAATCAGCATCCAGGAATTCTGGGTACTCTTATGCAATAGTTTCTGCTCCCCTCGCTTTCTCGTGCCTGCCATGTGTCTCTTCCTCAGCCCTCTCCCACTCTCCTGCCAAGGTCTTCTCCTGCAGGAAGTGGCTGTCTCAATAATCCTTCCCCTGCTGTGCTCTGCTGCCTCAGTCCTGATTATCTCCTACTATTGTTGTATCACATGACACTTACTCTGCACGTGACTTCCCCTCACAGCTCATTATCATGGTAATTAAGCACACATTGCAATCCTCTGAAAAAAATAACAAAGAAGTGTTAGCCGTGCCTTTTGTGGGGGGTGGCCTTCGTTTCCAGAAACCATAACCACCAGCACCCTGATGGCTGCTAAAAGCCTTAACACCCGCAGAGTGTGGCATTCCAGGACAATAGCTGTGCCACAGCCCTCCTTAACAGCCCTGGCTTCGCTCAAACCATTATATCCCTTGTGCATCCTCTCTTCAAAAAGCCCTCTGCTGACCGCTCCTGCCTGGCTAACTACCACCCTCTCTCCATTACCCGATTCCTGGGCAAACTCCTGGAGAAGCTGGTCATCTCCCAACTGATCCTTCACACTGTATCTGTTGGTTGTCTCCACGACCACCAGTCTGGCTTCAGAGCAGCCAGAGGCATGGAAACTGCTCTACTGAACACCCGTGAAGACTTGCTCTCAAATCTTGATTCCAACTCTCCATCGTTCTTATCCTTCTGTATCTTTCCTCTGCCTTCGACACGGTCAATCATGCCACCCTGATAAATCGTCTCTGTGACACTCTTGGCATCATGGGCCTGGCACTGGACTGGGTGACCTCATTCCACTCAGACCGACCTTCCCAGGTTCAACTGGGCCCTTTTCTCTCCACTATCACACTCTCCATCTGTGGCGTTCCCCAAGGCTCTATCCTCTCGCCATAGCTTTGCAACATCTACCCCTTATCTCCTCCTTCTCTCCTACTTCCAGTGTTATGTAGATGACATGCAGGTCTCCTTCAAGCTTCCCTCTAATGCCTCATCTTCCTCCTCTCTCATCCCTGACTGTCTGACTGCTATTCAGGCATGGCGTGCTGCCAATGATCTTTGCTTAATACTAGTAAAACTGAGATACATCTCATTGGGACCCCCGCACCCTCCTTCCCTCCTACCCTGTGCCTGCCCTCTATGGGTCCCCTCCCCCCACCCTCTTGTGAGGCAAAAAACCTTGTCATCTTTGACTCCTCTCTTTGACTCCTCAAATCGTGGACTTTGCCAAGAAGGCCCATTATCAGCTAAAACCATTCAGAGGCATTCTCCCTTTCCTCACCTTCCCCTAGAAACTCGATTTCTCCAGAGCTATGGTCCTCTCTAGTCTGGACTACTACAACAGCATTTTCCTCAATCTTCCATTATCCTCCCTTCGCCCCCTTCAACTAATCCAAAACAGGACTACAAGACGTATCCTTGGCCTCAAGACCAGGGACTGCATATCTCCAGCCTAAATTCTCTCCACTGGCTCCCAGTTGCTGCGAAGATCAAGTTCTTGACCCTCTGCATCATCCACAATGCTTTCTGGGGCCTGCAACCACGCTACATCCAACTCCCTCTCCCTAAATACCTCCCTACTAGAGCCCTTCAGTATTCTAGCCCCAACCTCTGCCGATCAGATGCTTGTCTAAGCAGAGAGTTGAGAGGTAGAACTCTCTCCTCTGCAGAAGTCTCCCTATGAAATGGTCTCCCTGCCCCTCTCAGGCTTGTGCCCAATCTCCTTAAATTCTGGAAGCTCCTCAATACCCTCCTTTTCTCTTCTTATTTCCACCTCCCCTGCTAACACCCCTGTCTGCTGCAGTGACTGGCTGCCTGGTTCCCTCCGATTTCTACAGGGCACCAGGACACCCCACCCAATGCACCCCCTCCACACACTTAGCATTTGGACCGCTACTCCCCATTCAATCCTTGGCACATGCCCTCCTGACCTCCTCTTAGTACTCGCCTAGCCCCTGCCCTTTCCTACCCTCAACCCTCGCTTTTCACTTGCAATCTCTCCTCTTACTATGCACTTCCCTTCCCACCCTTGCACCTCACATTTTGTGCTTACCGGCACTCCCCTCTCATCCCTCGCACTTCTTGTTACAACATTTGCAAGATCAGAATGTCACGAGGCCTAGTAGGACCGTTATTGTTATCTTTCTGCCTTGCCCCCCCCTTCTTATGTGTTGTGGTGCCTTGCAACACCACTTGTTGTATAGGCGCCTTACAAATATCCCAAAGATAAATAACATGTTGGGTTTTGTGGGCACCTATTGACCTAGAATCTTGCAACCTGTGACTGCTGAAGCTCACCCTATACCATATAATTTAGTAGCTTACAGGCATTGAGCAAATAAAATGTAAGGCTTTTGTATCTGTATGTTTGCTTACAGTTGTCAGGATCCTCTCTTCCTGGAGGACAGGTTTAAACCCTATATCCTCATAGGGTTCTTTGTTACACCCAGCACAACTTCATGGTCATCCATCTATACTGTCACCATAGTATGGGCATGCCGTATTTCCATCTTTGTTTATTTATATCTGTATTTATTTATTTATCTGTACCGCGTTGTTGACCCGCAGGCACCTGGGCGTACAAAAACACAGCGATACATATCACATATGACAGGCCAAACTAACATGAGCCTTCGAAGAGGGAAGGCCAGTAGATTAGTAATAGAGATACCATCATTCTGGTGGGTCTGCAGATCTTTCATGCATTTATTACTGACCCCCACTAGTGAGGCATTACAATAGTCAAGACATGAGAGGATGATGGCATGCGCAATTGAAGAGCAATTAACTATGAAGGCTTAATGGTCCTCAGGAGTTTCAGATAGTAGTGGCAGTTCTTTGAAACACAGTTGTTCTGACTCTCGGCACTGAGGGCTGAATCAAAGAAGACGTCTAGGGTCTTGACGTTGCCCACTACTGGGATGGAACAATCCCTAATCCTGAAGCATGAGTAATCTTTCCCTAGTTTTGATCTTGCAGAAGTTTGGATTTTGCTCTGTTCAGACAGAGTCAGTTCTCTGTCATCCAGTGTTCAATTACCCATAGGTGGAATTCAGATTCATTGAGTTGATGCTATGATCCCCACTTATTTCCAGGATCAGTTGGGTGTCATCTGAGTAGTTTACAAAAGAGATTGCTCGGATCTCTAGAAGATTGAATAGTGGTCTGACATACACGTTGAAAAGTATGGGTGAGAGGCAGGCCTCCGGTGGAACACCACAGATAATGGCAGCTGATTTGGAGGAAGCATTTTCCCAACATACTGAGGATTGTCTGTTATAAAGAAAAGATTTAATCCAGGTGGTGTATTGCAGGGCACAATTCCCCAGATCAGATAGAGTGTAGATCTAACGGTCGTGGTCCAGCAGATCAAAAGCTGCGCATAAGTCGAGGAGGACCCAGAGACCTGTATTCCCCCTGGTCCACCATCTTGAGTATGTTGGTTTGTAAATGGATCAACGTGGTCTGCGTGCTATGATCGGCTCTAAAACCAGATTGTTTACAATGTAACATGAAAGAAGATTCCAGGTGGGCCTGTAGTTGGTTGGTGGCAACCTTATCCAGGATTTTTAGAAAACATTTGAGTTGGTGATTGGTCTGAGATTTCCTGGATCTTTAGGATCTAGGACAACCTTCTTCACCAAAGGGGTGATGCTGACTACTTTTATAGCGTCAGGAACTGAGCTATAATCAAAGGAGGCATTTACAAGTCTAGTGAAGATTGGTGAGAAGAAACTTCTATTATCCAGAATTAGTTTTGCCAGAATGATGGTCTCTCGACATGAGGTAGGATGCATGGAGGACAGAAATCTGTTCATCTAGGGTACGTGACATGTTTGAATGAGAATTTAAGTTGTGCTTCTCTATCTTCCAGAAAAGGCAATTTCCTACATCGGGAACCTGAACTAAGACGTAGTTCATATTCAATGTTTTCATGGCCGGTCCTGAGTTTATCAGCAAAAGCTTGCTGAGCATCTGCACAATCCTGGAATGACGGGCAGATAGAGTTTTCCCCGAGTATTTCTTCATTGAAGACATTTTTCTTGGCGGTGAAGATTTTAGTTTTAAAGTCCCTCTCAAGTACCTTCCCTTTGGCCTTGTTACAAGCTGCGAGGAGTTTTAACCATGCTTGCTCCATACTCCGTTTCTGTTCTTTAATTACAGAAAGCTCTGAAGAGGGAAAATCGAGACCAAACCCATGCCCCCTCACCCCCAGCGCATATATAGAAGAACAGCAGGAAGAACAAGGAGCGCACTTATCATTTGAACCAGGCCCCAGCGCACCCATGGGTGACAAATATGCTGAAACACACCCACTTCACCAACAGTGCAACTTCCATGCTACATTAGAATCAATGCTGCAATATCAGAATCTACAAACACAAAAATCCCTGTTTAAAGGCTTGCAAATGCCTATATGAATTAACATGGTCTAAATGCACAGTGTAAAGCCATGTTTCAGGAAAATTACAGCCAAGTTCATTTCACTCACTGAACACTGGCTGCGGGAGCCTTCAACAATGTTCCTCGCAAAACCCCCGAACTGCCAAGGCCGCACATTCAAGATAAGACTGCCACAAATGCGAATAAATCACGGCAACCCAGTGTGCTTTTTTTATTTCTTTCTGGGAAAGAAAGACATTTTCTCAAGGACTCGCACAACATCTGAAACATAAATTGTAACAAGAATGGCGCAGCCCAGCCAATCTGCGCCAAGAGCCCAGGTGCGAACTGCTTGTTCAGCTAAAAAGTTATGGGAACAAAGTCATAATGTAACAGGATAGAATTAGGTAATGGGGGCTGGCACAGCTAAATCAACCCACTGACGCAGAAAGGCTAACACCCAATTGTCAGGCTCACTATAAGGGCTACATAGGTAACCTACCACTTAGCAGTCAATAGCAGGAGGAGATAGGTTTCTGGGAGCTGATCCAATTCTGTGAGGTCAGCCTGCAGTGTGATTACAAAGCTGGCTTGCAAGCCAGCCCCCGGGAGACGGCTCCTGAACTCGCGATGTGCACGATGCTCTGTGTGTTTTTTTTTCTTTTCTTTGCCCAGAAATAAATGCAGTTTGAAACATGCTGCTGCCTGCTTGGGACTCTGTTGCATTTCTGGGGGCCATATGGGAGGTGTTGGGGCCTCCCATAGCTGGTGAGGGTATGGCTGCTGGCCCCCCACTGCCCTGGGGGGGGGCAGCTTCTCCCCAACAAGTTGGTGCCCTCTGTGAGGCTCATTGCTCATTGTAACATGGGTAAATGAGCACTGCCTGCGCAAGCCCTGCGTTGACCTGAGCTCCCTGCCGCCGACTCAAGGAAGCTGTGGGACCCTCGCCTGCACCTGAAGACCACCGGAAAACGCGTAACCGGCTAAAGGCTTCGGGGGCCACTTGGAAATACCCCGCTTGAGGGCAGGTGAGAGCCCTGCAGGAGAAGGGGTCCGGTGAAGCGCCTTGAGGGGGTGTCCAGCAGCGGAGCAAGTGCCAGTGCAGCATAGGAAAATGTAAGTCAACTAGCAACATGGGCTTTGAGGGGGGGAAATGTATTATGATGCATTGTTGAGCAGTATGTTGCAGAAATGTTAAGTTCTTTTGTTTGGGTAGAAACTGAGGGAGGGATTGTAAATTGGGTGGTGGGTGATTGTACATTGTCGCAAAATTCAGCGCATTGGTGGTGATCGGCACATGAATTGTAGTTGGACTGGGGCGGTGGCAGTGGTCCCTTCTTGTGTTTTTGTGAGCCTATTGGGTGGGGTAGTGACTCCCTACATATAGAACAGGAGTGCCGCGCTGATTGGTCTGGATGGTGATTTCATGTACGGGGTCTGGATTTCCTATGAATTGACGTTATAGATCAATGAGTAGATGAGGTTCCCTGCTAATTGAGCGTTTAGTTCAGTGAGTGGATGATAGTTGGCTGGTTAAGGTCCCCTTGTGAGGAGCGTATCACACGCTAGGCGATGCAGCGTGTCCAGTCCAATTATAAGAGTTTTATTGTGGTTTACCTTGTTCCAGTTGAGACAGGAAGACAGGTGTGGGGATTGTGGGGTTTTATTTTGGGATTTTTGTGGGGTTGGGAGAAATGGGTTATTTTTCTGTGTATGCACATTTGTCTGTTCATTTGCACTGTGTTTTTAGTTTGGTGACGTCACCTTCAGATTGATGCATAGGACACAAAGTTTTGATGGTGAGGAGATAGTGTTGTGGTTTTGGATTTGGAGAATAGGTGACCCAGAGGCTGTGTGTGGAAGACACATGCGCAAGATTGTGGGGGTGTGCCGGAGAAGGCAATGGTTTGGTGAAGATGGGCTGCACGTGGAGTGCACTGGCTAAGGTGCGGAGCCAAGAAGGCTCACAGAAGTTGAAAAATGTTCAATTATCTTCTAACTTTTGCTCCCTGAACAGCGGACTATCGAAATTTTCGAATTGAATAGAGGTAAAATGTATCACACAATACAGAAACGATTCCCCTTCACCTGTTGTGTAGCACACAGCTTCCATGCCGAAGTAAGTCAGTAAAACATAGTGTGCAAAGGTTCAAAAGTACTGAAGGTAAATTAAAAAAGACCATGGCTGCTCATAGGCGGCTTCTCCAGAAGCGTGCAGCAATCGCTAAGGACACACATACACAGCACTTACACGGGAATAGCTTTAAAAGCACATGGCTACAGTTGAACTGTGTGCACGAAGGAAAGGGAAGATGCGAGGGGTCAGCTGATGCTGAACCAGCGCGAGCAGAGGGAAGAGGGGACTCACCCTTCTGAACCTCCGGGAGTGTAATATTTGATGACACAGGGGCAGAGAAAGGCAGATGAGGATAAGTAGGCACAAAATAAATTATTAAAGTATGCAATCGGAGGGGCAGTTAAAAACAGCCTCAACACACACGCACAAGAATCACAATAGTAGTGTCAACAATCACCACAATATGCACCGCCCATGTGGGGAGGATACATGGGGCAGGATGGGATCATTTCAGCAGACACCACAAGCACCAACGCAGGTACTGTTACCACTACATGTACAGACACAACAAATGACAGCACCACTACCCCAGGACTGACTAGAATCACAACACAGGGGCACTGCACAGCAGCCAGCACCCATACAGAACACTGACACAATAGCAATGGTACCGGTTACATGACTGGGTGGGGTCTTCCTGATGGGGAACAAACTTTTCAAAGGACATAGATTGACATTATACCGCTAATAGGACAGCGCAAGACAAACTTGATTTGACTCACTCTGCCACACACACTCATGCTCCACCTCCCCGACAGAGCGGGCGAGACGCGCGCCGACTCACGCACACTCAATAATGCAGAGGACAATTGCATAGGGGTGGTGATAGGTATCAAAACATTTTCTTTTCTGGGTGACAGTGGGGCGACTAGGCCATGCATTAGGGAAGAGAGATTTGTGACATCATGAGCAATGTGGATATGACCACCTTATTAACAGAGAAATCCATAACTTGGTAAACACCAGACATACACATGTTGAAAGTAAGGAAGATTGTTTAAGCATAATGGGGGTGCACGGTACAGAGGGGGGTGTATAATGATAGCGCATCACAAGAGAGTACATTTAGCTACATTTTGAGCACACATCTTTCAGTGAGGAGACTGGGCTCATGAATACACGATTAACACAGAACAATTAAATGAGACACACAAGGTGGAAGAAGGTGCATGTCATGATCTCTGCTTCCAAAAGGTCAGGGTTTTCCCAACTCCCTTGGAAGCAGATCCATAACCCAGGTTCCGAGTGCCAACCAGTCCCAATTGGGACCTTTTGGACCCAGTCCTGGCGCCAGTGGCACCAGGCTCATAAATATGCCCAGTCCCAGCGCTGGAAGCGCCGGGCTCATAATGCTTGGGTGGACTTACCAGCAGCAGACCATGCTGCTTACTTGCCTGCCAGTTGAGCCTCTGATCCTCTTCTGTTTGGAACTACTTTTCCTGTTGGGTGGGGCAGGAGCCACTCCCTAGATTCAGAACACTGGAACTCTTCTGGAAAGCAGGAACTCCTTTCTTACCTAGGCGTGGCTGTGGAAGGAGACACCTAAGCACTACAGGAGGCTATTTAAACCACACCCGATGGATGAATCTTGCTTTGCGTTATTCTGCATCCTCTGCAGCAGAACGCTCATCGTGTCTTCTGCATCTGATCCTGGGCCTAAGGAAAAAGGCTTACCATCCTGAATCCAGTCTTCAGCAACACCTATAAAGACAAGAAAGAACAGGTTAGCATTAGGGTCTTCAGTGACAGCTCTTCACTTACCTGGTCCATCGGCTGTCACCAACGCCTTGCGCTGCATTCCGGCATCTGAAAGACAAAGGCTTACCTACTCTTCGTGCGCTCCGGAGGTCTTCACACTGCATTCCGGCATCTGAAAGACAAAAGCTTACCAACTCTTCGCACGCTCCGGAGGCCATCGGCGCTGCATCCCGCATCTGAAAGACAAAACAAGGTGCGTTTAAAGACATTGGGGAACTTTAATACTCACGTGCCATTACTCCTTTCCACATCTAACCCAGTGGGTATTCCGGCACCCTGCAGCCGCTCCGAACTTGTACCTACAAAATAAAAAGACAGTTAGAGCGCATCGTGAAGCAGGCAACAAGCGCTTACTAACGTGCTTCCAGGCGCTTCTATTCATCACACGGGCTCCATCTTCAACTCACTTCAGCCCGTCATCCGCCATCGCCGGAGCCCTGCAAAACAAGAAACATCATTACTAAAGACTTTAAAGACATTAGAATTACTCGAAACTTACCGTTCATGCAGTAAACGACGGACAGCAGTCCTCTGAAGTCAAGAGGCCTGCTCCCCTTATCCAGTCATGAAACTGGTTACAGCACCCTGCCCCGAGGCAGATGGAGAGCACGGCGTTCACTTACCTAAGACATCTTACCCTTCGAGTCAGACATACAGTGCACAGAGGTCCAGCCCAAAGAGCCAGCCGTGTGTTACACATCACCTTTGAAGATACGGTATACGCCCAGTCAAGACCGGCGCCTCTACGGGAATCAGGTGAGCGTTACAGAACGCAAAGCCTACCACAAAACACCCGTCCAGGCGCTATGGAAACCTCGGATACCAACCAGCTAGCCCAGTTACTTGGGGAACTAAGGGCAGAAGTGCATAATGCCCGTCAGGAAACGAACGCTCTAAGAAGGGAACTGATTATTTCCAAGGAGCGAACAGATGATCTCGCTAGACAATTGCTACAATCACAAGCCGGACAGACCCCGTTACCCGCATCTGGGGGAAATCTTCCTTCTACATCCTCTATGAATCCAGTGCAGATCAACCTACCTGGGAATGTACCTCTGGCTCCGCCCGAACGATTTTCTGGTGACCCAAAGAGGTTTGCAGTATTTATCAATCAGTGCCGGTTGCATTTCTTATGCCGGCCAGCAGCCTTTCCAACTGATCAAGCTAAAGTAGCTTTCGTGCTTTCGTACCTTAGTGGCAATGCGGCAGACTGGTCGATCCCTCTAGTAAATCAAGATGATCCGGTCCTCCATGATTTTCAAGCTTTTCAGCTCAGTATGGAAAAACTGTTCGCAAGACATTCACAGGGGCAGGCCTTGGACAATGGGCTTCTTTCGTTGCGACAAGGTAATCAAGACCTTTTGGCTTATATTGCGTCTTTCAACAGACTGATAGTGGAAACTCAATGGCCTGAGGACAAAAGGATTATGCTGTTTTATAGAGGTCTACGTGGAGAGCTCAAAGATGTGTTAGCCCAAGTAGTGAATCCCCCACAAGATTGTTCGGACTATAGAGACTTAGTCGTTCAAATAGATCACAGACTGCAGAACAGGAAGGCCGATCGTTCCAAGTTTGATGCTCGAGTATTTTCCAAACCGCCAACTCCTTCCAAAGGAGTAGACTCCGGGGAACCCATGCAAATAGGGGGTCTGAAAGGTCCTCTAACACAAAAGGAGCGGGAAAGGAGAAAACAGTTGCAATTATGCCTCTATTGCGGAAACTCAGGGCACTTTCTTCGAGACTGTCCGGTGAAACCTGCCAAGAAGGCAGTAGGAGCTGCAGTTACCAAAGTTACAAACTCTGACCAGGGAAACGACCTCGCCCGACAAGAATAGAGGTCCTCTTGCCGAGCGTGAAAACCAGTTCTGTGACCTCGCATTTCGTGATACCTATGGTCCTCATTAGCCCTGATAATCCGGATCGATTACATGCAATTGAAGCTTACATCGACAGCGGTGCCATCGGCAATTATGTGGATCATGAAATGGTTTTGAGGATGAATCTAACTCTTTGTCCCAAGGCTGTAAAGGACGTCATTACTACGGTGGATGGTACGGAGATAGCCTCCGGGCCAGTAACGCATACCACTCAAGAGGTGACGCTAGTAAGTCAAAATGGACACCATGAGAAGATCGTGTTCGATGTGATCAAGGCCCCTCAGTTTCAGATTATTCTAGGAATACCTTGGTTAGAGAAACACAATCCTCTGATCGATTGGCGAGCAAGACCGGTCCAGTTTCCAGAATGTGTCTCTACTTGTCACCCTCCACCTGGTGTTGCACTGGCAGCAATTTCTTCAGAGACTCCCCAGTTACCTACCGAATACCTAGAATACCAAGATGTTTTCCGGAAGGATCAGGCTAACTCTCTACCTCCTCATAGGTCTTATGACTGCCAGATAGACCTGATACATGGATCTACTCCTCCTTGTAGTAGAATTTATGCCCTCACCGAGCCTGAGAACCTTCACCTTCGACAATACCTGGATCAATACCTGGCAAATGGGTTTATTCATCCTTCCAAGTCCCCTGCTTCTTCAGCTTTGTTCTTCGTTCCAAAAAAGGAAGGAGACCTTAGAACTTGTATAGATTATCGCTCCCTGAACCAGATCACCGTTAAGAATAGATATCCGTTACCTTTGATCCCTGAACTCCTGGACCAAGTCAGAAAAGCATGCATATATACAAAGCTGGATCTTAGAGGAGCTTACCACTTGGTACGAGTAAAAGAGGGCGATGAATGGAAGATGGCCTTCCGCACCAAGTATGGGCTATTTGAATATCAGGTCATGCCCTTCGGACTTTGCAATGCCTCGGCCGCCTTTCAATATTTTATGAACAATGTCCTCAGAGAGCTCATAGATGTGTGTGTTGTTGTTTACATTGTCGACATCCTCGTTTATTCTTCATCGGAATCTGAACATCGGAAACACGTGAAAATGGTCCTCGAAAGATTGCGTCAACACAAACATTTCGCTAAATTGGAAAAATGTGTTTTCAACATGACTGAAGTTGAATTCTTGGGATTCATATTATCACCTGGCGGAGTGCGTATGGATTCAAAGAAGGTCGATGCAGTTCTCAAATGGCCATCAGCATCCTCCGTAAAAGGTGTGCAAAGCATGTTAGGCTTCGCTAACTTTTACCGCAGGTTTATCCCCGAATTCTCTCGACTAGTCCAGCCCATCACTGCCTTGTTAAAGAAAAACAAACGTTTTGAATGGTCTACCGAGGCGGAATAAGCTTTCCAGGATTTGAAGACTAAATTTATCTCTGCACCAATCTTAAAACACCCTCGCCCCGAACTGCCCTACATCGTGGAAACTGATGCTTCAAGCCTTGCCATGGGGGCAGTTCTATCACAAAAGGACCCGGTAACCAATCAGTTGCATCCTGTGGCATTTTGGTCCCGCAAATTCCCGCCTCCTGAAATCAATTACACGATTACTGACAAGGAACTTCTGGCTATCAAGTCTGCCTTTAAGGCTTGGCGGCATTATCTGCTGGGGGCCCGACACACCGTTACTGTGATTACGGATCACCGAAACCTGCAATATTTGAAAACCGCAAAAGCCCAATCCTCTAGACAACTCCGTTGGGCATTATTCTTGGCCGAGTTTGACTTCATAATTACCTATCGACCTGGTACAAAGAACGGTAAAGCTGATGCCCTTTCTCGGATGGGAGTGGAAGAACACTTGATCAACCCTAAACCTGTACCAATCATTCCCGAACAAAGAATTCTGGGTGTAATCGCCACAGAATCCATAGAGGAAGTTAAGGATAAAGCCAGGCAACTTGTAACTCCAGCAGACATACAGAATTGGCATCTGCAGGGAATGGACTTTGCAGTAAAGGACAACTTATTGTATTTCCAAGAACGATTATACCTACCCAGCACAGATTTACAGAAAAAAGTAATCTCTTGTTATCACGATTCTTTAATGGAAGGACATCCCGGTATGGCCAAGACCTCAGAAAAGATCAAGCGCTACTTCTGGTGGCCGTCTTGGAAAGAAGATATCAGAGACTTTATAATGTCCTGTGGAGTATGCGCCCAAAACAAGAGTCAAAAGGAAAGACCAGCAGGCCTCTTACGCCCTATTGACATCCCACCTCGCCCTTGGCATACGCTTTCTATGGACTTCATCACCGATCTACCTCCATGCTCCGGATACAATACGATTCTAGTAATCGTGGACTTATTCTCCAAGATGGCGCATTTCATTCCGCTCAAAGGCTTGCCAACAGCAGCAACTCTGGCCCGAGAATTTCTCGAAAACATCGTCCGACTGCACGGTTTTCCTTCGGTTCTAATTTCGGATCGAGGTAGTCAATTTATTTCTCATTTTTGGCGAAGTTGCTGTCGGTCGGCTCAAATTGATGTGAGACTATCGACCAGTCACCACCCTCAGACCGACGGACAAACCGAGAGGACCAATCAAACTCTGGAACAGTATTTACGCTGCATGCTGCAACAAACTGAAAAAACTTGGAAAGACATCCTTTGGATAGCCGAATATGCCTACAATAACTCTGTCCATTCGCGAACTGGGAAAACCCCATTTTTTCTTTTGTATGGCAGACACCCTCGAACCTCGGAGTTGGATCCCCTCCAAGATCTTGAAACACCAGCAGTAGACTACCTGCATTCTACAATCACCCAAGCCTTTAAGGAAGCTGTTTCTCACCTTCAAAGGGCTAAAGAACAATACAAGAAAGGAGCAGATCAACATCGGAAGGAAGCCCCTCAATATCAAGTAGGGGATCAAGTCTGGTTATCCACCAAATATCTACCTCTAAAAGGGCCACGCACATTCAACCCAAGATACCTTGGTCCCTATTCCATCACTACCATAGTAAACCCAGTAGCGGTCAAGTTGGACTTGCCCCCGCACATGAAGATACATCCGGTCTTCCACGTCTCTCTATTAAAACCCGTGCAACCTCAAACCCGACTAACTAAATCTCCAAAACCTATCCTAGTTGATGGAGAACTCGAGTTTGAAGTCAAAAGCATTCTGGACTCCAAGATCTCCAAATCTAAACTATTTTACCTAATTGACTGGAAAGGCTACGGCCCCCAAGAGAGATCCTGGGAACCTGCTGAATATGTCCACGCTCCTCGCCTAATCAAAAGATTTCACCGAACATTTCCTGACAAGCCAAAACCCCCGGAGAAGCCCGGTTTGGGAGGGGCCTTGAGGGGGGGTACTGTCATGATCTCTGCTTCCAAAAGGTCAGGGTTTTCCCAACTCCCTTGGAAGCAGATCCATAACCCAGGTTCCGAGTGCCAACCAGTCCCAATTGGGACCTTTTGGACCCAGTTCTGGCGCCAGTGGCACCAGGCTCATAAATATGCCCAGTCCCAGCGCTGGAAGCGCCGGGCTCATAATGCTTGGGTGGATTTACCTGCAGCAGACCATGCTGCATACTTGCCTGCCAGTTGAGCCTCTGATCCTCTTCTGTTTGGAACTACTTTTCCTGTTGGGTGGGGCAGGAGCCACTCCCTAGATTCAGAACACTGGAACTCTTCTGGAAAGCAGGAACTCTTTTCTTACCTAGGCGTGGCTGTGGAAGGAGACACCTAAGCACTACAGGAGGCTATTTAAACCACACCCGATGGATGAATCTTGCTTTGCGTTATTCTGCATCCTCTGCAGCAGAACCCTCATCGTGTCTTCTGCATCTGATCCTGGGCCTAAGGAAAAAGGCTTACCATCCTGAATCCAGTCTTCAGCAACACCTATAAAGACAAGAAAGAACAGGTTAGCATTACGGTCTTCAGTGACAGCTCTTTACTTACCTGGTCCATCGGCTGTCACCAACGCCTCGCGCTGCATTCCGGCATCTGAAAGACAAAGGCTTACCTACTCTTCGTGCGCTCCGGAGGTCTTCACACTGCATTCCGGCATCTGAAAGACAAAAGCTTACCAACTCTTCGCACGCTCCGGAGGCCTTCGGCGCTGCATCCCGCATCTGAAAGACAAAACAAGGTGCGTTTAAAGACATTGGGGAACTTTAATACTCACGTGCCATTACTCCTTTCCACATCTAACCCAGTGGGTATTCCGGCACCCTGCAGCTGCTCCGAACTTGTACCTGCAAAATAAAAAGACAGTTAGAGCGCATCGTGAAGCAGGCAACAAGCGCTTACTTACGTGCTTCCAGGCGCTTCTATTCATCACACGGGCTCCATCTTCAACTCACTTCAGCCCGTCATACGCCATCGCCGGAACCCTGCAAAACAAGAAACATCATTACTAAAGACTTTAAAGACATTAGAATTACTCGAAACTTACCGTTCGTGCAGTAAACGACGGACAGCAGTCCTCTGAAGTCAAGAGGCCTGCTCCCCTTATCCAGTGAAGAAACTGGTTACAGCACCCTTCCCCGAGGCAGATGGAGAGCACGGCGTTCACTTACCTAAGACATCTTACGCTTCGAGTCAGACATACAGTGCACAGAGGTCCAGCCCAAAGAGCCAGCCGTGTGTTACACATCACCTTTGAAGATATGGTATACCCCCAGTCAAGACCGGCGCCTCTACGGGAATCAGGTGAGCGTTACAGTGCACTTAAGGGGGGAGGCCTACATTTCATTGACAGTTCACCACAGGAGGAGAGAAATAGGGGTAAAGGGTGGATGATCCATGTTCCCAACAGAATTAATTTGGCGACAAAATAACAATGCAAGTGGTAATGCCACTAGCGCTTTTGAAAATAGCACTGGCATAAATGCATTAGCCAACACACATAGGGAAAGAGTTCATTGCTGCACAGACTGGAGAATGATGGTTGTATTAAAATTTGAGAGCAGATATTGGGGGGAGAAATATATTGTTTAAATGTAACAGTAATTAGAGTAGTGGAGTAATAAAATACTAGACCAAATGAGTAATTAACAGAGTAGGTAGGGTTTAAAAAGTGGACACGGGGTGGGATAGAGAGAATGGGAGTAAATTGTGAGGGTTGGGTTTGAAAGAAAAGAGGAAATAAATAAATAAATACAAAGAGGGGGGAGAGACAGGTAGCGAATAATTGGTAGCGGATTTCATTAGTACCAGCCTAAAGTGCCTGCAGTTCACTGCGAGGCACGCCCTGAGAAGTGAGAGAGGAGCCATAGAAAAAAAAAGATTTAAAAACCCTGCGATTATCTTAACTAAGTAACATGGTGCACTTAATTTAGAAACACAGCCACCCTATATGACAAATTTACCACCCTGATGTTTCCCTATTTAGCTTGTCAGTGCCTGATGCCCCACGGGGCAAAGGCACGCACTATAAATAGCTTACAACAAAAGCACAGTAAATATAAAGATCCAAAGGCCCATTTGTACACTAGCACCTAAATTGCATATATATGATCCAAGTGTGTAATGAGTATCTTCACATAAATTAAGTGCCTACCCATTTTCTGGGTACATTCCGAATTGTGTAATAATTTACAGTCAGACCGCCATTGAACGCCACCAGGTGGTGACAGGATGGTGCATAGGTGTACCATTGGCTCCTCCCACTAGGACACTGAATAGTGTGAGAGTAGTGAAGAGAGGTTAGGTCAAGAAATTAAAGAATATGTAAATTCTCAGGTCTCAAGCGCTTCCATTTCATTTCTCGCCAGATATAAAGGACCCAGGGCAGGCCTGAAGACAACGGACAACCAACACCCAATGGCTATGGACTACAGTGGGACATTTTCCCCTCCTGACAGACTTTGCTAGAAGTGTAAGGCGTCAAGCCCTACCAAGCGGTGGCCACCCTGGCAACGAGGGAGCAACGATCAACAGGGCCAACGCAAGAGATTTTCATGAACTGCAAAATAGCACGAACACTCCCGAGTTAGGGAAACATGGCCATCCTATGGTCCAACGCACACTAGCAACTAGAATAGGGACTGACACACGCATTTCCAAAGTTTAATTGAGTTTCATATTACATTTTGTGCACCTACAGCTGTAACACTGTTTTGTTTCTTCTCTTTTCCCCGCACATGCAGGTTGTTGCGTATGTATGCTGTTAGAAATGTGTAGGAAATTTCCTTAATGTTATCTTCCATTAGAAACTGTGAGGCCTACTGATTAAAACATTGTGTAGCATTCCCCACTCAATTGCCCACCCTATCAAGAACCTCAGACCCCTTAGAGCATGTTTCCCTGAAGTATATTTCCTTGCTTCCATTGAATAAACAGCCCAAGATTTTCCCTACCCATATTGAGAAATTTTGAAAAGGCGAAATGTCCAGGGGGAGGTTTGATTTTTGCCCTTAGTGATTGTTTAGTTCGCGGAGCTTGAGGTTACTAACAAGTACTAACGTATTAACGCCTTTCTTGCGATTTTCAGGCGGGCAACTTCATCATCTCATCAGCTGCAAGGACCCAGCAGCGTAAGTGGTTATGGGCACGCAAATAAGGACTTTTACCTTCACGATGGGATTATTAATGATGAACGAAATAATGGGGGTGGTACTTTGAAAATTATATGTAATAGTGAGCATTACCGCTGTATCCCCTGCTAACATTCCCTAACCTGAGCAGGAAGAGTTACGGCGTCAGTGGGTGAGGAAAAGCTGCTGCTAAAGTAAGGAGAGTTAAAGGCAGACACAAAGGGAATAAAACATACACATAACACACATATCAGAAGTGACCAACAACATGCACACATGTACAAAATTGGTAGGGACACCACTGGAGAGAGCTGTCCTGACTGTTCTTTAACATATGCCGGAAGAGAATTGATTACAACAGAAATTACTACAGCATAGCACGACGCCCATGTATGACAAGGCGCGAAGAAGATTGCAAGGGAAAACAGCAACATTGAGATTGGAAAAACATAAATAAATAAATAAATAAATAAATAAATAAATAAATAAATAAATAATAAAAGAAGAAAGAAAAACAAAAAGAGAGAAGAAAAAATAAAATAAAAGAGACAAAAATATGATAAGTGCCTAACGGAGTGAGAGAAAGGAGCAAAGATGGTCACTGAAGAAGGACGTATAATGTTAAGGTACCAACGTTATGTTACCAGCACAACAGTGACAAGAAGTGGACAATCATTCTGGATGCGAGAAGGTTGAGAGAAGTTGCGAGATGAGAGCAGGAACATCACTGCTTATGGACTACTATTGAGCACATGCATCTAAAGATGAAGAGAAACTACCACTGAATTGGGGAGGAGAGTGTTCGTTGGTGCGCATCAGCATGCCCTTGTTGGTGATGACCAAGGAAGATGTGAAGAGTGACACATTCACCAAGATGGAAAACAACGGAAGAAGAGAAACAGACAGAGGAGTAAAAAGAGAGGGGAATTACTTCTCGAGCGAGACAGAAGAATGATTGGGTGAAGTACCAGCATACCAAAGAATGATCAGCAAAAAATGCATCTGAAGAGAGAAAGCAAAGAACTAGCTAGTGCTTGCATGGTAATGGATGACATCATGACTGCCTGGTTGATTGAAGGTGATAACGGAAGGACGAGTACCGAGCACAGCACCATTGTGCAAGATAGAGATACATTGCAAGAGAACAACAGAAGAAGTTATCGGAATGCAAATAAGAGACATGGTGAAAGGAAGAGCCGGACTAAGGGAGAAGATGAAGTACGAAGGGAAGTGAGTGTGGTGGAACACAGAAGGAGAACACTCCTATATGTACTGTTCATCAACAACAATGCAGAAAATTATGGACACTTCAAGGAATTGACAAAGATATGCAGAGCGGAAGGAGGTGAATGTTGCTTGGTGGTGTGGTCGACAAAGTTGACCAGAGGGGGGACTGAAGAGGGAAAATCGAGACCAAACCCATGCCCCCTCACCCCAATCGCATATATAGAAGAACAGCAGGAAGAACAAGGAGCGTACTTATCATTTGAACCAGGCCCCAGCGCACCCATGGGTGACAAATATGCTGAAACACACCCACTTCACCAACAGTGCAACTTCCATGCTACATTAGAATCAATGCTGCAATATCAGAATCTACAAACACAAAAATCCCTGTTTAAAGGCTTGCAAATGCCTATATGAATTAACATGGTCTAAATGCACAGTGTAAAGCCATGTTTCAGGAAAATTACAGCCAAGTTCATTTCACTCACTGAACACTGGCTGCGGGAGCCTTCAACAATGTTCCTCGCAAAACCCCCGAACTGCCAAGGCCGCACATTCAAGATAAGACTGCCACAAATGCGAATAAATCACGGCAACCCAGTGTGCTTTTTTTTTTTCTTTCTGGGAAAGAAAGACATTTTCTCAAGGACTCGCACAACATCTGAAACATAAATTGCAACAAGAATGGCGCAGCCCAGCCAATCTGTGCCCAGAGCCCAGGTGCGAACTGCTTGTTCAGCTAAAAAGTTATGGGAACAAAGTCATAATGTAACAGGATAGAATTAGGTAATGGGGGCTGGCACAGCTAAATCAACCCACTGACGGAGAAAGGCTAACACCCAATTGTCAGGCTCACTATAAGGGCTACATAGGTAACCTACCACTTAGCAGCCAATAGCAGGAGGAGATAGGTTTCTGGGAGCTGATCCAATTCTGTGAGGTCAGCCTGCAGTGTGATTACAAAGCTGGCTTGCAAGCCAGCCCCCGGGAGACGGCGCCTGAACTTTCGATGTGCACGATGCTCTGTGTGTTTTTTTTTCTTTTCTTTGCCCAGAAATAAATGCAGTTTGAAACATGCTGCTGCCTGCTTGGGACTCTGTTGCATTTCTGGGGGCCATATGGGAGGTGTTGGGGCCTCCCATAGCTGGTGAGGGTATGGCTGCTGGCCCCCCACTGCCCTGGGGGGGGGGGTCCAGCTTCTCCCCAACAGCTCCATAGAGTACCACTTAGTTTGATTGGTATTTTCCCTCACCAATTTCCTCTTAATGGGGGCAATTTTGTACTGCATTTTAGTCAGGGTTTTGTTCATGTCAAAACAAGAAGTTTGCGAGCGTCTGTGTCCACCATAGTGGACATAAAGATTTGGAGACATCTCTGTAGGTGGAAGGGTTTGATGCTCTTAAAGATACGATGGGATGTGGTGTTTTTTATGGAATACCTGTGAGGAGAGTGGTAAAATGTATTACGCAATGGTCTGACAATATGCAGGGTGAGGTAAGATTTCTGGAAAATACCCAGTCCAAGATGTTACCAGATTGTTCTGTGGGTTCGTTGTTCTCTAGTTTAAAGTTGATTTCCTGGAATGACTCTTCTAGAATAGCTGCTTCTTTGTCCCTTGGATCATGGCCTCTTCTAGAATAGCTGCTTCTTTGTCCATCGGATCATGGCCTCTTCTAGAATAGCTTCTTCTTTGTCCCTTGGATCATGGTCTCTTCTAGAATAGCTGCTTCTTTGTCCCTTGGATCATGGCCTCTTCTAGAATAGCTGCTTCTTTGTCCATCGGATCATGGCCTCTTCTAGAATAGGTGCTTCCTTGTCCCTTGGATCATGGTCTCTTCTAGAATAGCTTCTCTGTGCCTTGGATCATGGCCTCTTCTGGAATAGGTGCTTCTTTGTCCCTTGGATCATGGCCTCTTCTAGAATAGCTGCTTCCTTGTCCCTTGGATCATGGTCTCTTCTAGAATAGCTTCTCTGTGCCTTGGATCATGGCCTCTTCTGGAATAGGTGCTTCCTTGTCCCTTGGATCATGGCCTCTTCTAGAATAGCTGCTTCTTTGTCCCTTGGATCATGGCCAATTCTAGAATAGCTGCTTCTTTGTCCCTTGGATCGAGAAGCCATCTGTTGAAGTCTCCTACAACTAGTGTGGCGCAGCTAGGGCCATTTGTGGTGTTAAGCAGCTGAGTCAGGACCTCATTAAAATTAGCCATTTCCCCTGGGGCACGATAGACTATGATGAGGTTAAAGAAGCAGCGCGAGGTTGGTGTCAATTTTAAGTGAAGCACCTCACAGTTTTTGCAGGTGCTTGGTTTTCCAAAGAACTGATAACGGTTCTTGATAATGGCAGCCACCCCCCTCCTTTGGCCGAGGGCTCTGTTCCTACGGATAATAAAGTATCCATCCGGTATAGCCATACTAATCATGTGACCACTGGCTTCAGTGAGCCATGTATCTCTGAGGCATAGGATATCAAGGTCACGGGTAATCAGATAGTGATGGATGTCAAGTGCATGTTTGTTTAGTGACCTTGTATTTAGACGTCCAATTTTTTAATCCAAGCCATCAATCAGATTAGTTGGGTGGGCTAAGGTGTGCATACTGTCAGGTGGAAGTTTGAGTTTCACTATTAATGATGTTAGTTTGAAGATTATGAGTCACCTGTATCCGTGGGTTCTGAAATAGTTCCACTCTTATTAGCAGAGCCGTTTAACTTAAATAAGTCATTTGCCTCTGGCTGCCGTGGGTTTTGGGGAGTATCATGGAGCACGGAAACATTATGAGTTACGATATTGGCTCCCGAATTGGCAGAGACGGTAGGGAGTCCATATGCTTTTAGTGATAAGTATCTATTGAATATTGACAGCCGAGATGCTTTTTGTGTGGGCAAAAGGAGGTGTAATTCTGTCAAGTGACCCATGGTTGAACCAGGGCAACCTCTGGAAAAGACGTGTACAGTGTTAAATGTAAAACAAACTCCTTACAGCAGAGATTCTGTGGACCCAGCGTTAGGGAATCGTCATGGAGGCAGTGGGGTGGAGTCTACGTGGGCACATGGGAGAATAGAACCCAGAGAGGGCCAATAAGATTTACTCAAAAAGCTTTGTATGCAGGCAAACCTCAGTATGCAGGCAAACCTCAGATGTCGGACGATGAGCTTCAAAGACCAGCTTGACTCTGGTGCACCGCTGCCGATTAAGAAAACCGCCATACCTTCAAAATGATTTACATTCACCCTATCATTGACAATCTTTCAATTTTAAAAGTAACACAGCAGTGGTTCCTCCCATTGAAACTCATTGTCACTCAATAAGGATTTCTTTTTTCTCCATTTTAGGCCCAATATGCCTTATGATAAAAGTGTACTCCCAAAATGCTAACCATAAGGTAAGGATTCACCAGAAGCTGGCAGTTTTGAGCAGTTCAAAGTAAGCTAACTTTCTTCACAAACATTCAGATATAAGCAGATTTGCTTTGTTCTACCCTTGACTGCTTCTGCCTTAGAGTTGATGTGAAAAACATGATTCACATATGCAGAGGAAAGGGCAATATGTTCTTCTTCATGGATAGGAACCATTCAAGGGTGCTGCACAGGTTCCTATGTAACCCCCTGAAAAGATGCTACATTAAGTTTGGTAGTTTCACATCATCAAAAAATTAAGAGTCACATCCATCTCTTTACATTGAATAATTGTATACAGCTCACCACGCGCTCAGCCCTGTACAGTTGAACAGGAAATACATTGATCTTACAAAACAAAGAATGCTGTCATGATCAGCACACACATCCTTTTCAACATGTCCCAATTGGAAGGAAATGATGTCATGTGGTTCTTCTGTTCAGCGATTTCCACTGTTGGACGCGGCTGTATAGAGATGCTCTCTTGACTAGATACAAAACCACCAACAAAAGATGTCACTCAGAGTGATGATGCAGTCAGAATGGATCCATATTTACAAATATAGTACTTGTGGTCATATTTATTCTGATTTATATAGTGCTTTCGCCAAAGCGTTGTACATAAGGAAACATGGGGCACAGAATATAAAGAGTAATGACAATGAATACCCAACAATTAAAAAGACAATGAGCTAAGAATGAGACAGAAGAAGAAACTACTCAACACAAGAGCAGAACATAGCAAGAGAAGGGGAGGCACAGATGTAAAGTGGGAGAGCCTTCCAGTGATTAGGGGCAAGGAACGAAAGGGCATGACAAATGAGGGTGCCCACACAGGCTTTGGGACAGTGAGAAGGGGTTAAGCTTGAGAATGTGAGAATGAAGAAGACAAGTGGGAAGATAGAAAGAAACCAGAGAGACAAAATAGTGAAAACAATGCAGAGGAAGTGAAAAAGAACGCTGGAATCACTGCAAGGCCCTGCGCTAGGTAGGAATGAAGATAGGTATGAGGAGAGATTGAATGAGTCTATACATCACATTTCTAAATTAAACAGCGCGGGATCCAGTTGAGCAATCAAGGTATTCAACAATGGACAAGATTAGTGTTGAGAGAATAAATGTAATGGGATGAAACAAAAGAAAGGGACATGCTCTTAAAATATTATAGAGATGCAATCAACAGATACTTGACATATTGGAAATATTGCTAGTTAAGAAAATAGTCAAATTAAACAAGATACCAAGATTCCTGGCAGTGGAAGAGATTACCATGGAAGAGGGGGGAGGAAAGGAAGAAAGGAGGGGATGGAAAGCGAAGCAGGAAAGTAAAATGCTTTAGCCTTGGAGGGATTTAAATGAAGACCATGAGAAGTCATACAGGTCTGGACAGTGAGGGTACAGTTTGAGAGGGAGGCATGGATTTCAGCAGAAAAGAAAGAAACAGTTAAAGAGATGTGTGATTCATCAGGACGGAAATGACAAGATAGATTAAAGGAAGAAATCAGGAAAGAGAGTGGAATAATGAAGAGAGGAAAAAAGGATAGGGCCAAGGACAGAACACTGAGGGACACAGAATTATGAGGGGAACAAGAAGTAAGATTTCCCAGACCTGGTCATGGAGTAGGCATGAGTAGGTACGACCACATAAGTGGGAGCAGACCCACTTACATATGGAGCCAGAGAAACACAAATAAGAGAGAGCAGACAGGAGAGTCAGTTGATCAACAGTATCAAAAGCCACAGAGAGATCAATACGAATAGAAGACAGTTTAACATGACAAGAAGAAAGGAGGGAGTTGCAAACGTGGAGAAGAGTGGTTTCAGTGGAGTGCAAAGACCAGACGCAGATTGGTGTAGAAGAAGTATAGTCGATGCTTGGGCGTATACATCCAACCCAAGAAAAAGAAGAAGGAAAGTAAAATGTATGTTTTTCAAAGCTGGCAACTATGGAGGATGCGAGGGTTAAGACCGAAAGAAAACTGGCGGAAATGGATAGAGACAATTAATGAAGAGTCAAAGTTATCATGAATGGAAGAAATTACAACATTTTATATATTTATTATAAAAGCATCATTTTACACTATCTACATGGACCCAAAGGCACAGCACAGTAGAGATACGAGCAGAGTCAGGAACCAATGGGTTCCACCTATTATGGATGCCCGATCATCAGGAAAGGATGCAAAAACGTTTGCGATAGAGTGGGCAAAGCCTAGCTGATTATTTGCCCTGTCGAAAACAACATAGTATTCTTCGATGAAGACATCTCCTAGGATCCAGAGTGACGAGTCAGATTCTTGGAAGTTACTTGTACAATACTCCTAAAATAAAAGAAAATGCCTATTGTTAATTGAGATTTCTTGGTCTATGACATGCGCTTTATAGCATGTTTTTCACATATGTGTTTGTGTACCTATACCATAAGCCCCAGGAAATAGTTCATATAGGAGTTACCTATCCTGTGTCAAGGGTACATTAAAGAATACCCTGTTTGTATTGTGCAGGATATTCTTGGATGGAATGTAATGTTCTTCCTTAAAAAATGTAAATTCATAATTGCTTTACGCTGGAATATCATTTAATAATATACACAATACACCAACTGCTTTTTTCAAAATGAAAGACACTAAAGCAAAGGAGTGTGTACATGTATGCTGCCCTATGAAAGGGGAATCCAATAAGACTTGCAATGTTGTAGTTTAATAATTTATAAGGAAATAGTGGACAGAAAGTAGCTACAGATCATATGATAAATCAAGTTAAATCTTGATCTATCATATATAGATCAAGATTACTTGATCTCTGCTTCCCTGGTCTGATCTTAACTGCTTGTCTGTACGTCTCGTCTAGTTGTATGCATGCCCTGAGGCCTACGGACATGTGCGCGCGGTACAAAAATTAAAATAAATACATTTCATTTGATAGCTGTATACTATTTTACATTGCCATTACCAGTAAACATTACAGAAAAAGAGCTTTACCTTGTACATGTACCATCGAAATTGTCAACATAATTTGAGCTCTAAATTGTATGTTTTGGCCAGTGTCTACTTTCTTGAAACCAAGAATGTATTGCTGCATTATGTATTACTTTAATTGGAGATAATGGACACATCTGTGGTTACCAAGGATGTCCTGTTTTCAACATTTGACAAATGGTCAAAATGAATTCCAAAATCAGGTTTGTCATGGTCTTATTTCAGTCAGCGTCTTTGCAAGGTCATCCTGGTAAGAGATGGCTTGATGATTGCATTGTCAGACAGTAATGTGGACTTCAAATAGGCAGTTGTTTACACAGACGCTAATTAATTCATTAACTAACCAACCGTCAAAGAGAAATAAGGCCTCATGAAAAATGTGTCTGTTTCATTAAAGCAGCCTATTAGAAAGGATATATTTTTAAAGACAGGCCAGTCCTAATAACATATTTTCCAGCAACCTTTTTTGGGAATCTCTTACAGGTATTGTCAAACAAATAACGTGGGGGTAATGTTTTAAACAAAAGGTAAACTTCTGAATTTCCCATAGTTGACTAAAACTAATTGATGTAATAAACCTGTATCTTTAGAAGAGGGTCAAACAGTCAAAACCTAAGTCCTCAAGGCATTATGAATTGAGTAATGCCACTTGGAAGAACAGCAGAGATGTGGGGTGGAAGTCATGAAAATGTGCATTTGTGCCACAAACAAACTGATACATACATCTGCATGATGAAATAACTTTTATCTAATCTATGTGATAAAGTTCATAATTAGAACAGAATGAACCCAATGGGAACGCTCCTTTGTATATATACAAACAAATTGATAATTCAGAGTAGAATACCTCTCATAAATCAGTAACAGCTGACCCCAGGAGGATCAGGAGCCCCTCTCCCACTGCAGGAGCAGTGTCTGCTCTCACTCGAAGAGCACGCCATGCCCAGGTAAGCCCGTTGGCCATGCGTGCACTTGCAGACAATTACACCGATCCGGGCCACAAGTGCGGCGGAACGCGTTTTGAAGCTCTGCACCTTCCATAATTGTAGCTATACCTCTTGACTACAGTGCAGCGCTGAACCAGGCTGGTATTACATCTTTTTCCACATTTGTGTTTACGATCTCCATTGCATCCCATGAGGACTAATGCAGGGCATGATGGCCGCCCTGTCCTCTTGATCAGGACCAGCCGACAGAAATCTGCCTGACTCCCTCACCAGACACCTGATTGGTTACCATCCGCATATCTGCACCAATTAAATGCCAGCAGGCGTTAGCCGGCATCCCCACCGAAGGCGCACCAACAAAGGTGCCTGTCTCGTGCCTTCTCCAGTAACAGCTGACCCCAAGAGGAGCAGGAGCCCCTCTCTCACTGCAGGAGCGGTGTCCGCTCTCACTAGGAGAGCACGCCATGCCCAGGTAAGCCGACAGAACTCTGCCTGACTCCCTCACCAGACACCTGATTGGTTACCATCCGCATATCTGCACCAATTAAATGCCAGCAGGCGTTAGCCGGCATCCCCACCAAAGGCGCACCAACAAAGGCGCCTACAATCTATATGCCCTGCCGTTGAACTGTGCTCACACCCAGAACCTGATGTCCAATACTGTATGATCAGCTGAACTATATGACTAGCATAACGCTACATCAGACAGCCGTTACGTTTATCTGCTCAATGGTTTTTATTATCGAGTTCGATCCACGCCCTAGCTTTATCTCATGCTTTTAGCTATATGACGTTTGACCTGATACTTATGGCCCGCTAAGCCACCCGTTTACCTACTAGTTGCCAGTTTACTCACGTCTCGCGGCGTATTGATTCCTCACCTCCAAAATCTCCACTGGCTCACGGCCTTACCTTTTTGTATGTATTTTACTGAACCAGCCTAATTATCCTGAGTCTACTACCGATTGTGTGCCCTCCACGAATGTTTAACAAACATTGCAATGACCTGCTCTCTCAGCTACTAGGCCTGTGATTTTCATGAGAATCCTGCTTCCTTTATTTACACATTCCTGACAAGCAAAGGTACCGTAGGCTCTGTAAACGGTACCTGTCCCTCCCGGTCAAACCAAGGAATCTTGTGTCCTGGAAACTTGTACTGAATCTACCTAGGCCTTAACAATTATGTATGTTCCTACGATAAATTTCACAGCCACGCCGCTGATCATCCTCCAGCTCGTTACCACTATCACAACTACATTCACACCCCTTCCCTTCTTGCCTAACATGAGCAAAACCATACCTTGGAAAGCAACATCAAGCCCACTAACTTCCTCCCACATCTGTCTCTCCCCACCCGAATCGGACCTACTCCTTTCCTACCCACACTCAAAGTCTGGGACAAAACAGCATCCATCAGAACCCCCACATCACCTGTAATAGCAAATATCCCTGAGAACATTCTAATGCTAGTAGAATCCCAACAAGCCCTCACCTTGAGCAGCCACTATACCAATCTGAGAGATCTCGGTGGACCCATCGCATATATCCTCAATAACACACTCCCCAACACAATGAGAAACGCCAGACGTGGCACTAGATTAGGCAAATCCTATAAAACACCTCTTGTTCACTTGCCCTCTAACAACCAGCCACCAAGCACCAAAAACATGCCTTTCAAACTACACAAGGCCGACAAGGGACCCAGACAGACGCCTGCCTCTTCCATCCGCCCGAGTACCAATAATGTCCCTACAGTAATCCGCAGGACATTAATTAATGCCAGATCACTAGTGGCCCATGCAACTAAAACTGCTGACTTAATCTTAGAGAAAGAATTGTACTTCCTAGCAATTACGGATACATGGCTACATGCAGCAGCAGACCCATCTCTCCTCATTGCTACGCCTCAACAAATACACGGTCCTTAAAATCGACAGAGAATCAGCCTGAAGAGGGGGTATTGCCTTTATCGCCAAAGTATCATTAGATCTAAGAATGGCATCACCCACTCTTACTGAATCTTGTGTTCTATTGACCGTTAAACTCCCCCTCTCTAACTCACACACCATAACATTGCACTTTATCTATAGACCCCCAGGACCTGTAGGATAATTTGAGGAAGAAATCATCTCCCTTCTCTCCACCAAAACCAAGCCAACGTCACAAATCCTCATCCTTGGCGATTTCAACCCCGGCTTTAATGACCCTCATGACCAACTTGCAATGGCACTGGCCAACGACATGGCCAAATTAGGCCACACTCAAAGAGCCCTCCTCCCTACCCATGAAAAAGGAAAAATCCTTGACTGGGTTGCCGACCTTAACTGTGCAACTAACATAACAACAATTGAACCATTGCATTGGACTGACCACTCTCTACTATAGTTTAATCTTCAAGACTGCTCACCCCCTAGCAGAGAGAATCCAATTGCTCCACCCTCTCTGACCAGGAACAAAAAGAATATTACAGTGGAGAATCTCAAACCTTTTCTCCAGCCACTATGTAGCCCCTCACTTTGCACCTCTGACCCAGCCGATCTAGTGGACCTCTACAACAAAACTATTACCACTGCCCTAGACAGTCTCTCACCTCTAAAAATGTATAAAAAGTAAACCCAAAGCACATTTGTATACATGGTTCACTCCCAATCTCAAAGCACTAAGAAATGAAAAAAGGAAATGTGAAACGACCTGGACAAATAACTCCTCTATGTCCAACAAAGCCATCCTCCAAAAAATCTCAACCACTTACAAAGAGGAAATGCTAATAGCCAAACGGGACACCTACAATGCAAGGGTCAATAAAGGGAGTTCAAGCACGAGAGAACTCTATACTATTCTGATAAAACTCGAATCGCCAACCCCACCAACTGATAATTGCATTAAAGATCAAAAATGATGCACTGAAATCCAAGACGCCCTAACCAACAAAATTACCATGCTCCAGAACAAAAAAGCCATAAAAATACGTAATCTGCCACTTCAAGCCAAAAACCTCCAAATTCAGCCCGACTCTACCTAAACCATTGCATTGCTTTAAATTCCCTTCAGTATCCATCCAAGAAGTGCAAAAAATCATAACTGCTCTCAAACCCTCCAATTGTCAACGTGACACCTTTCCAGCCTCAGTTGTAAAGGAAGCTGCAAGTGAATTTGCTCCCTTTATTACCTAATTAATGAACGCCTCCTTCCACACCTCTACCTTCTCCACTAATTTAAAAAATACTCATGGGTCCTCCCACTCCTAAAAAAAACATCCCTCGACCCTAACATCCCTACCAACTTCAGGTCCATTACTACAGTCCCTTTCTTACTCAAGATTATCGACAAGGCTGCATACAATCAAATACCGTCCTACCTTGAGACCAACAAACTTCTTGGACTCTGCCAATCTGGCTTCAGACCCAAACATGGCACAGAAACCGCCTTCATTGACCTGAAGATCCAGATGGGCGATCTGAAGGACAAAGGGAAATCAGCCCTCTTGCTCCTGCTGGACCGGTCAGCGGCTTTTGATCTGGTTGATCATAAGTATGTAACCACCTATCCACATCAGCCCATTTTTCAGCAGAAGCAACAGCATGGATCGAATCCTTCCCCAACAATATGTCCATGAGAGTCTTCTCAGCCTCGGCAGCAGCTGACCCTATCCTCATATCCTGCGGAGTCCAGCAAGGATCATGCGTATCACCCACCATGTAAGACACATTTACTAAGCCTCTGTTTGATGATCTGGATGATCAGTGTGTCACCTACACCAACTACGCAGATGACACACAGATCCTCATTCCTCTGACAGGTGAGTACGAGGAAGACCTAGCCTTGATCAACAAAATCTATCTCGTCATTCAGGCCTGGATGGCCACACATGGGCTTTGCCTGAATGACGAGAAGACTGAGTTAATCCACCTAGCCACACCCACCAACCTGAAAAAAATGTGTAACTAATACCTATCATTTAACATAGATGGAAATGACATTAAAGTGGCCAAAGAGGTTAAAACCTTAGGCTTTTACCTAGACTCTTCCCTGAATATGCGTAAACAGGTTAGTGTGACAGCTTCTGCAACAGCGTATACATGCAAGCTCATGTATGCCTGCAAACCCTTCCTTTCCACACAGAGCTGTACCACATTAGCCAGAGCTCTAGTTTTATCAAAACTCGACTATTGCAATGCACTTTATCTAGGTGCCAGCAAATACGTCACAAACAAACTCCAGATCCTACAGAACAATGCTCTTAGAACTGCCTTGGGTATCTCTAGAAGGCAACACATCCCTGGGATCAGATGAGACAATAAGTGGCTCTTCATCAACGAGAGAATACAACTAAAAACAACATCCTTAACCTACAAATGCCTTAATAACTCAGCCAGTCCCCACCTAGATGAATTTTTTTCCAAGAATAACACTTCCCAACACACCAGATCCTCTAACTCTGGCCTCCTAAAAGTACCTAGGTATAAACAAAAAAAAGCAGGAGTTTTACCGTACTGCAGCTCTACTGTGGAATTCTCTGACCCCCGCCTTAAGAGCAAACCAGTCCTTCTATAAATTCAGGAAGGAACTAAATACTGGCTCATCTCTAAAAACACAGCACAGTAGACACCCCCTCCGAGGTGCCCACCTCTTCCTATCTTCATTTAGCACCATGAAACTATCGTTTAGATAACACAAATGCTGAAATCCACTGCTGTACATTACTGTATATTCTTCTGTGTAAATCTGATTCCATTGTACATTCTATTGCATATGTATTAAAAAGAAAATACATATCCTTGTAAACTGCACACAGTTACCCCAGGGTTCGTAGTGCATTATAAATAAATAAATAAACAAACAAACAAATACACAAACAAATCCTCAATCATCATCCCAGGACCTCTCATCATCACTCAAAGTCCATATGCTGAATGCTTCTCCGGATCTCCTGATCTTTCTGCGTTCTTGATTGAGGCTTATGGTAGCATGCGTACAAGGTCATAGTGAGGTTTTAGTGCTGAACGTGGAATGCAAACCAGGCCCTCATAAAGGTCCAGAGTCACAGGCAGAAAATAAGCCATCCAGGAACCTGTACACGCTCCTTACTAGTCCTCTGGTCACCTCCCTCATTCAGAATCATAGCTCTATGACCCACCACACGAGTCCCTATCACCTTAGTGTCTCATTGCATGGGGCCTTCTCTTACTCCCCCTTTTAGCTCTTCTATGCTCTCAGGGTTCATCTGTATCTATTTCATTCTTTAGCACATGTTCATTCCTCACCTGTCTGAGACATCAGCCTCTAATTCCAGGGTTTGATTATCTCAATAAATACATCTACCTTAGTTTTCTCTGTGCCTGATATGTAGGGCACCGTTTAACACCTACTTAACAAAATAAAATTCTTCTCATTAAACAATGCACATTTTGTTTGAATGCCATTATATCTGTATGTCATGCAGCTAATGTGCGACACAGCAAGAATAATTGTGGTGGTTTCAAAATTAAATGAGCTAATACAAACCGTTTCTGCATGTTATGCCACCATGGTGCCTGAAGTATATGCAGAAATATGCCAATTACATGTTCATTTTTTGTAAGGACATGAAAGACAGAAGGTCTGTTCTGAGTAATATAGATTGAGCTAAATGTGCTACTCGGCCTGCACATAAAACAATTGCCATTGCCAGTAAGAATGATACAAAAAATACTTTTTTCTTTTTTCATGCCAAAATGGTAAGCTTAGTTGTAGAAAATAATCAACACTGTAAACAACCTAATTAGTAGCATGGAAATGATTGTGAGGTAGGATTCTGATGAAGACACTCAAGTAAGTGTAAAACCACCACTTGGGGGTGCCTTGGTGTCTACAAGGGATCTGATATGCCAGATCAGTCATTTCAGTAAACTTTGGTGTTGACAAATCAAACTGCCATGTTTCAGCTTGTAGTCAGAGATGAAGGTAAGCGTAAGGATTACAGCATTGATATTCACTTCCTGTACTGGGATAGGGAGGGAGGGCCTGCCCCATGCTGTAGCAGGAAGGTTGATTTGGCAGGTGGGAGGGCTATTTGTTTCTGGTAGGTAAGAGGCTTTGATCCAAAGAGCACATTATAATGCAGGGGCTTAACTTAATGTCATTGCATCATAAGAATTCCAGGGCCTCTGATGAATACTTTCAAGTATGTTGCGTAAGATCAAAGAGAGGCACGATTTTCACCTGGTGCACAATCAAGCTTTACAAACAGCCGGAGCAACACCAATTTCAGAAGCAGTCCAAAAGCATAGTTAACTGAGATTGTAATCCAAGTAGATGGAGGAAAGAATAAAAATGATGAAATCTTAACAAGAAAGAAAAAAAGACAAGCAACCTTGGTAATAACAGAGAACAAAGTTGTTCAAATATAAGAAAATTGAGTGTGACAAAAAAGGTGTGGCACAACACCGATGGCCGTGCTCAGTAAGCAAGTGAGTTTACCAGCTAACAAATGTCTGGCGTGCCACACCTTGAATCTCCAAATCTTCACTTGCCACACTAGCCCTTAAGAAGATAGATTAATGCAACAACTATTTGCTAGGTCTTTTCTTCTACACCTTTGCCATTGTTGGGCCCTGAATAATGCCAATCACATCCATCAAGATCCACCTTCAGTGCCAGAGATGGTTGCATGCTCCAGGGCTGACCTTCAAGATCTCTATTTAGGTTAATAGTTACCTCTAATTTGACTCCAAAAATGCACTCATTACCACAGCCATTTCAGCATGTCTCATCCTTATGCTTGTTGTAACAATTTCTTAATGGTGGTGTATTTCTGTTCCCCCTTCCTCACTAAACAGGTTCATCCCATGCCTATCTCTCTAATGCCGCAGACACAGAATCTATGCCCTCATTGTCCTAAACATAAGCCTATCTCTGCGTCTAAGCCCAACACTTACAATGCTCCCCTTGGAAGTTAAGATCTACGCCTAATATTGGTGAAATACGATTGGTCCATTTTTGCTAGTCTACACTTGATCCCGATACATCTTTCTCATTCTAATGTTAAATTCTGGTCACAGCTTTGCCATTCATCAAGTCCTACATATAAGTCCTCGATTTTATTATCACCCATAACCACAGGGATTAGCTGCTTTCCAAATCTCCTCCACAATAGCACTGAAAGACCAACTGAAACATGACTGGGTATTCACTTTATCCAAACCTCATGTTTATACAGTGTATGTCTTCCATTCATAGTAAATCATACATCCTCCTTTGTCTCTAGTACATATTATGGAACATTATTGAGGACACTATTATAAGATAATTGACTTTCATCCTCCCTAGAGGTATTGCTCTGTGCTCAAGACCTCTAAGCTGAACAGCAGGCAGTTATCTCATGATAGTGCCCTACAGAACGTTTATTAAATATTTCATGTTAAATGTGATGTATGTGAATTATTCATCTTTTAATCTCCCACTTCTACCCTTCTTTCAAAGGTATCAGTTGCCACCTACCACATGGTGCTTTCCTATGTTCAATTTTATGTAAGCATTGAATTTCTGTTGAAAATTTAAATAACTAATATAGTCCGTCCAAGATACACTTCTGGAATCACATTTGTGATCAGTGCATGCATACCATCGGTTGTGATGTAATTCAGCTGAGTTTTACACTGCAAAATCACTTTAAGTAAATGTTCAAATCTGCATTACCTGGTTAATATAGGTGGTATATGCCAGCGGGTACTTCACCCCGTTAATGTTGAATGTTATCTCGGGCAGCAAACTCATTCTTTTGCAGTTCACCGTGTACTACATAGACGAGAAAGGGGGAGATAAGTGAACAAAGTAAAATATACAGGCTTTAAGAACACAGAAGCATAAGTCACTGTGAATTCAAACAAAGCAAGAAACTACACTACAGTCCAGGTATAGACCTGTTATTATTATTATTATTATTATTGTTACTACTATTATGAGGGTATTTATTGAGTGCAGAGAAATGTAGTACTTTGATATCATATAGAGAGAGACAAGTGAGCGGGAGCTAACAACAGAGGAGAGGCAATTTGTCAGCAGGGGATCTACAAGCAACCAGGGGAGGAAACAGTGGGGATCAGTTCCTGCACTTTCAGGTAGATGGGGTGTGAGGAACTAGATCTTAGAGAGGAGCTATTCCTTGAATAGGAGGGTCTTGAACTCCTTCCTGAACTTTAGAAGTGAGGAGCAAGACTGATGTTGATGGGGTTCCAGAGTCTTGGGGTGTAGACAATTGTGTGTTTGCGCGTAGAATTGTGTGTTGGGGCATAGACTTTGTGTGTTTTTGACACTTTGCTGTTTACAGTGCTCAGCGCTGTTGTTCTCTCTCCCTCCCTCCCACCCCGGCATCAATTTTCTGGTCCCTGTGGCCTCCCAGCAAGCCCCCCTTCCCTGATTGGTGGTTGTGCAGCAGTCCCTCTGAGCCACCAGCTCCACGTGTTCCCTTCTCGCCACTTTTGCCGTTGTCCTCCTGGTGAGCTGTGTGCCACAAGACCCTCCTGGGCCTGACTTTGTTTATTTGGGCCACTTTGCTGCTTACACCGCTCAGTGCTGTTGTCCTCTCTCCCTCCCTCCCCGGGCATCCATTTCCCGGTCCCTGTTCCCGCCCGCCTCACAGCCTGCCTCCTTTCCTGATTGGTGTGCCTGTTGGTCATCACTGACCATCCCAGGGCAGCACTCTGCCCGTGCAGCCCTGCACTAGGCAAAGGGTGGCTCCTTCAGAGAAGGCTCCATCGTGTGTCTGCAGCCGTCAACCAGCAGCGACTAAGTAAGGTAGGAGTGGCCCAGGTTAGGAATAGAGCCTTCACTCTACCCTAATAACCTGGTCAGATAGAAGACTCTCAAACCTAGGTGGGTTTTTTCTACGGTATTTAAAATTGCATTATGAAAGTATTAAAAATTGCATTGTGAAACCTAGGCCTTTTTTCCCACTATACAGGAGTCTCAGACTTAGGTGTGCTTTTCTCCGGTATTTAAAAATTGCATTATGAAAGTATTGCCATCCCATAGTCCTGCCTCCTAGCAAAGCTTTCATCTAGCAAATGTTTACCACCATTATCTAAGCTCCTATTGTCTTGACTAATTTGTCTACTTGTCTCAAGTCTCTCTGTCTCATTCTGTTTGCACTCCTCCCTTGTGTCCTTCCCCAGTGTTCTCCCTGCCCCTACCCCACCTCCTACCTTCCTCTTCTCTCCTCTCCCTACCTACTCCCTACCTACTCTATGGTGCTCTCTGTTTCGCTTATCTTCTCAAACTGCTTCTCTATCTCCTATCCTGCTCTCCTCACACAATCTGGTAGTGACCAACCCAGGCCTCCCTATTGCTAACACCTATACCAGTGCCTCCTCCAGGCAAACCTTCACTGACATCCTCTTTGTCGTTCCCTCACCAGACCTATGGACTCTACATATGGTCTCTGTGCTCTCTCCTTTCTCTTCTCCCATTAATGGTGGCACCCTGTGGGAGGCCCTCCTGGGCTCCTTCCACTTCTCTAAGGTCATCATCAATGTTTACTTGAATGGCACTGTCTTGGTCAAGCCAACCTTCTCTTCTTTGATAGGTGCTTCCCACGCCTCATCAATTGCCTTTCCTCTGCTGCAGTCCCCTCTCTCCACTCCACGACTTCCCCACCTCCACCTGCTGTCTCCTTCTTGGCTACCTTGCCCTCTCCTCCTTCCTCTTCTGCCCCCCCTAATGCTTCTTCTGCACCTCCGTAGGGCATACCTCTGATTTGTACCCATCCCCGGAAGTCTCTCAAGTTTGGCAACCTTCTCCATATTGCCACTGTAAACTCTCGCTCTGCTGTCAAACACTCCTCTGACATCTGCCGCCTCCTTGAGGAACTTGACCTCAATGTTCTCGGTCTCACCGAGACATGGTTCACGGCAAGCTCTGTCACAAGCTTTGACCCTCGTCTCCCTGATTGTTACAACATCCTCTGTGCACCTAGATCCAACCATTCCGGAGGGGGTGTAGCCTTGATCTTCCCTGAGTGGCTTCCTGCCTCTGTCATTCCTATGCAGGCTTACTCATCTTTCGAATGCCTCATCTGCAGGCTCTATCTCTCTCCTGGCCAATCCCTTACTGTGGCTACCATCTATCGGCCACCTGTTCAGATCTCCTCCTTCCTCTCTGATTGGCAGACCCTCCTCTTCCAACCTGGTTTCGACGATTCAACTCCTCCTTCTTGGACACTTCAACATCCACCTGGATGTTTCCTGTCCTTCCTCTGGACTCTTTTGCGACATTTGAGACTCTCTCTCACTCTCTATTCTTTCCTCTGGCCCGACTCACTTTGGATGTTCTGATCTCTTCAGAACTTCACCTGTCAATCCCTTTCACCACTCCTTTCTCCTGGAGCGATCACTTTCTTCTTTCCTCCCAGCTCACTCTCCTACCCCTCAGGCCAAGCCAACTCCAGCCCTGCCACCTACCTTCTCAGTAATCCGACCCATGAAGCCTGTGTCAATTGAGGCTTTTGCCCCACTTTCTCACCCCTTGCCCCTTCCCAGCTGACTCACACCCTGACACAGCCCTCTCTATGCTCCACTCTGTTATATCCGATACTCTGGAAGTTCTTGCCCCTGTCATGAGGATCCGCTTGAGGTCCAAAGCCAAGTGCAACTCCTGGTGCGACTCTGACCTTGTCGCCCTCAAATGCAAGTGTAGGGCGGCTGAGAGGAAATGGCATGCTTTTTGTTCATCCTTTGACAAACGTTCCTGCCACTTGCTCCAAAGGCAATACTGGCTCTCTGTCCGCACAAAGTCTGCGTCTTGCGGCAACCAACAACTCGGCTGAACTCTTTAAAATCTGCAAGGAGCTGGCCCATCCTGCTGCAGTCTCTACCTCTCCTGTCCCTCCCCAGGCCTTCTGCAGAGCCCTGGCTTCTCATTTCATCTTTAAAACTCAGGACATCCTGTCCTCTCTCTCTTCCTTGCCTCCTCCTTCCACTCACCGCTACCTCTCTGGCCCTTCTTTGGCCAGCCCTCCTACCCCTTCTCTGCCTTTCCCCTGTTCTCCCCAGATGAGGTTTTTAGACAAGTCCGATCTATGAAAGTATCGTCAAAACAACTTCTACCCTGTGCTTCTATAACCATCAAGGACCACAATGACACCCTGGCTCCTGCTTTGGCCGACTTCTGCAACCACTCCTTTGCCGATGGAGTCTTCCCTTCCTCTTTGAAGCACTCCCTTGTGCACCCTCTTCTTAAGAAACCCTCTGCCCACCCCTCCTGCCTGGCTAACTATCGCCCAATCTCCATCACTCCTTTCCTGGGCAAACTCCTGGAAAAGATGGCCATCCCCCAGCTTAATCTCCACACTGAATCTGTTGGTTGTCTCCATGATCATCAGTCTGGCTTCAGAGCTGCCAGAAGCATGGAAACTGCTCTCTTGAACATCCGTGAAGACCTCCTCCCCAACCTCTAATTCAACACCCCCTGTGTTCTCATCTTACTTGATCTCTCTTTAACCAAGCAATACCTGGCCCTTCTTGCCCATGGCATTGCAGCTCTCTGCCCCAACTTTCAGTGCTATGCGGATGACACACAGATCATTTTCAGGCTCCCTTCAGGCACCTTTTCTCCTTCTCTCCTCTCTGACTGTCTGGGCCTCATTACGACCCTGGCGGTAAGGGTTTAACGGCGCCGTAAAAGGTGTCGGTGCCGTTAAACCCTTAACGCCTCATTACAAGTTCCCTTTGTGGGACCCGACCTTAACGCCTGCTTTTAGCAGGCGTTAAAGTAGGGTGCCGCAAAGGGACCTTGGTGCTAAGTACGGTGCCGCAATTTGCGGCACCGTACTTAGCTTCCCCATTCCCATTGAGCCCTATGGGGCAGAAATGGGAATGGGGAAGGGCCCATGGTGAATGGGGAATTACCGCCCCGCCAACCTTGGAATGGGGCGGTAATTCCGCCATTCACCATGGCGGACCCCGGCATGGACCATGGTGCTAATAGCACCATGGTTTAGCCCCGGGGTCGTAATGAGGCCCTCTGTCTGCTATGCAGGAGTGGTGTGCCGCCAATGATCTCTGCCTTAATGCCACTATGACTGAGATTCTACTCATCGGCACACCTGCTCTCTGATTTCCTGTCACTCTCTGGCCAGCCTCTCTTGGACCTCTTCCTGCTCCCACCTGTGAGGCTAAAAACCTCTGGGTCATCTTCAACTCCACACACTCCTTCTCTACTCACATCTCTGACGTCTCTAAAAAGTCACACTACCCGCTGCACCTCCTCAGAGGTATTCTTCCTTTCTTTTCCTTCCCCCAGAAGTTCACTGTCTCCAGAGCTCTGGTTCTCTCTAGGCTTGATTAATGCAACAGCCTCTTTCTAAATCTGCCTGCCTCTACTCTCCGCCCTCTGCAACTCTTCCAAAACAGGACTGCAAGACTTGTCCTTGGCCTCAAGCCCAGGGGTCGTATCTCTCCAGGACTGAAGTCTCTGCACTGGCTCTCAGTGGCTGCAAGGATTAAATTCAAAACCCTCTGCATTGTCCACAAGGCCTTCTGGGGCCTGGGGCCTAAATATCTTCAACTCTTTCTTCCTAAATATTTTCCTTCTCAAGCCCTTGGCTCATCCGCATCCAACTCCCTCAGGGTCAGCCATTTCTCCCAGCAACAAGTTGGTGGTAGGTCCCTTACTTTAGCTGGGGCCTCCCTCTGGAAAAGCCTCCCTGCCTCTCTGAAACTTGAGGAGAACCATCTATGGTTCTGGAAGCACCGCAAGACCTTCCTCTTTGCTTCTGCTTTCTCTCCTCCTCTCCTTTGCTGAACTCCTATATGAATCTGAACTTGCACTGGTAACCTGGCCACCCTCTGTTCTCGGGCCCAGCTCCCCTCCCCGCCAGTTGCACTCCTGCACTGCCCTCCTGGCACCCTTCTGCACTTGGGGGCTGTTTCTGTATCCATACAGCCCCCTACCAGCACTTGAAGTCTGCACTTACCCATGCACTTGACAACACTTTATTGTATTCATTGGTATTATTTATTTCATTGTTATCCTATGTACTGCACTGCCCCCTACCATTTCCCCCTCACACTTTCCTCTCTCCCCCGTCATCAACACTTGTGCGATCTCAATCTCGCCTGACCTAGTAGGATTTTTGTCTCTGTCTTCCCTCTGTTCCCCCTCCCTTTATGTTAGGCAGAATTATATGCAGAACTCTTTGGGAACACCACACACAATTAGGACAAAAGTGACAGTACAAATTCACCTTTTGTACAAGCCTGTACTGCACAATAAAGTGGTAGCGATGGCTGAGCAGCCAGACTTATCTCAAGAGTTTGTGAGCAGTATCAATAGTTACACAAAGGACCAACCAATACAGTGATTCAAGTAAACACTGACTCAAGGTTTCTGAGTAAAAGAATATACATTTATTTACACATCAGTTATTAAACATTTCATCATCAAGCAGTTGAAAAATCACGTTACTAATACATTACACCGCACCCAATAGATTCTGGACAAGTTAAGCTCAAAATTAAGTGTGAGCAAAATGACACACCAGCAATTTAAAAGGAAGGGAAAGACAAAGGTAGACAGAAATTGAGCAGCACAAACAAATAAGTAAGCAGGGCAATCTAGAAAAAGGAACTACAGTGAGGGAATACATTTTAAAGGGGCCTGGCACAGAGTCAATGGACCAAAGTCTTTGCAGAGGATCACACAGTTCAGAGCAGTTCGCAGTTACGTCTTTGCCAAGGGTTCAAAATGAAGTTGGTGGGACGAAAACTTACTTTAAAGAATGGAGAAGGACAAACCCTCAGATTGGCGAAACATTTCACACACTTTCACTGTGGCTGTACGAAACAAACAACCGGGTTAGCACAGTACCTTTAAAGCAGAAGAATGCTGTAGCTGAGGCAGAAGTTCCTGGCCGGTCCTGCAGGCTCACGGTTCCTGAAGCGACTGTTTGACTGACAAGAAGGAGGAAGACTGGAGGGTTCTGCACTGCCCAGGGAAGAAACCAGCAGCAGAGCAAAGCAACGAGTAAAAGGTGCGCTCCTTAAAGCCCAAGAAGGGTCCGTTCCTCCTGGCTATCCGGTTCACTGTAGCTCTGTACAGCAAATTCGACCAGAGGAGGGTGGCCTGGCTTGCAGTTTGGTGAACTTGTTGTTCCCACCAGCTCAAGGGGAGAAGATTCCTTGCAGATCTTCCCTGCTGTCGAAGTTTGAAGATTCGGACCCGCAGCAAGGCTTCACCGGGCGGTTCAGTCATGGTAGAGGTCCTCTTCTGTCAGCTTCTCCTCAGTTCTCTCGATCCAGTGGCCTTCTCAGTCCCAGAGACCTGCTTTTTATACAGTTTTCCCCCATTTACACAGCCTGGCTGTCATCACACAGAGTGAGACATGAGTCTCCAAGGAGACCCTGTGCATTGAGTCCTAAACTCCTAAACCCCTCCCTCACATCCTGTCCTCCTCAGACAAACGTCTGTGCAGAAGCCCGCGAAAGGATGGCAGACAAAGAAACCAAACCTGGTTTGGCGCGCAGAGTAAAACACGAGAAAGACTTTTATAAAAAGAAAAGGCGAATAAACCCAGCCGGAACCATATAAAAACATATATGGTCCAGCGGGTTTAGGTTCGAGGCTACCAAGATAGCCTAAAACAATACCAGGGCTATTTAAGATAACCGCGGTAGGAACAATAGGGTAGTTACCACTGCCTCCAGCCAAGTCTTAATGAAAAGGGAACAAAACAGTGTTCCAAGAGAAACAGACAAAAAGGGATAAGTATTAACCCTTTCCAGAACTCTGTGTATGATAGTTTGTACTGGGGCTGTGAGTTTTAAAAGAAACTAATAAAGTCAATGGCAATTTTACATGTTTTGAGAGACAGTAGTCAGTCTCAGAAAATGATGTAGGAGTTGGGAAGTCCGAAAAAGACAACCCTCTGTCACTGCACTGAAGGTGCTTTGTAACACACAGTAAAAAGATGATGCCTATGGAGTAGGTGAGGCTCCACAATCTATGTAGCTCGGGGACCATGGTGCCAGTCTTGTAGATAATGCATCTCAAAAACAGGACATGGAAGCATGTTGGTCAATGTTTGTTGCTGGGAACAAAACGAGCCATGTGATCGCAATGACAACATTCTTGTAACCCTTGTTCGGCTGTAGTTTAAACCCCCATAAGCCAGCTTCATTCACATGTTTCTTCTAGATCTGCACCTGTTTCGATTTTTTTTAAAGTTTTTTTTAAGAAAAGTGAATAACGAAAACTCACGATAACTGACTACTTGCTTGGAACGCACATTTGACTGTGTTCATGTTACGTGGGGTTTTCACTGTTCTTTGTTTGTTTGTTGGTTGTCATTGTCGTTGGTTTTGCTTTGTTTTGTTTTGTTGTTTTGGCTTGCTGTCTCATGTTTTGTGTTTGTGTCAGTTCTGTTTTGCTTTGTTTGTTAACTGTTTGTTCCTTTTAGTTTTTTTTTTGATTTTGCTAAAAAAAGAATTCAATTTATTTGCAAATAAAAAAATATATATAGATTTCAAGATGATACGGGCTTGCAGCGGAAGCCAGTGTATTCCCATGAGGGTCAGAGTGATGAGTCTTGCTGCAGCATGCAGGACACATCTCAGTGGTGCCAGTATAATCGCGGAAGACCTTCCAAAGGGGCATTGCCACCATGCAGTTGGGCGAGGAATAAGGTTTATTGTTTTCTTGGGTGAAGCTATGTGCTGTTTGAAGCAGAGGTGGCTGTCGACATCGAACCAAAGGGACTGGGTAATGTATACCCATAAGCCAGACAAACAATAAACATTTGGCTTAACCAGGACACTCATATAAACATGGTTCAGTTGTTTGTGGTCAAATGTTTATGTAATAATCTTATTTGACAGGATTATTTGAGGGTAAAGACCACCCTTCGAACTTCCACAGGGCTGGCGGATTCCAGACCAGCATCTATAAAGTACTGAGACGTATAATAGCCCCTCTCTTGATTAAGGTAATCAAGAAGGTAGCAATCCATGGAGATATCTTGGCATCTTAAAACATGACAATGCTTCCCTTTTTGTTAAAAAAATGATTAGATGGAAAGTGCAACTTTTGGACCTATTTTACTGTTCATTGCAGATAGAAATGTCTTCTAAAAATAGTGGCAAATCATTTCTCATCTTGTATTTTTAACTTTCCCTCCACCGCTTCGTGTGGTTTTGTGCCAGGCAGATCAACTACGGATAACATAAACACAGTGATCACAGTAACAGACTACACACATACAAATGAGGAGCGTGCCTCTGCTATCCTGTTGGGTGTCGGGAAGGCATTTTTTAGCACAGGTAGAATTGAATCTAAGGGCATTTTGAGTGAAATGTCTCTTTTGGATTTAGCCTTCATATCAGGAGCGCCATGCCAGAAATAAAGTTGATAGCATCCTCTCACAGGAATGTATGAGAAGGATGCACAGGGGAAGGGGAACTGGCCAGCAGCACTCAGGCTATTCGTATCACAGGCTTATACCAGAGAATACAGCCCGTGTTACAAGGGTCCTGATTGGCTACTGCCCCCTTACAGAGACATAGGGCCTCATTACAAGTTTGCCGGTTCAGTAACTACGGTACTGGAAAGCTTGCCAGACTGGCAAACTACGAGTTCTGCTTGCAGGTGCCTTTTCTCCCACAAGATCTGACCTGGCGGGCGGAACGGCACCCACAAGCAGAGCTTGTCAGATGCACCGGCACCATTCACGAATGGTGCTGGTGCATCCGGCTTCCTCATTCCCATTGAGCCATATGGGGCTCAAATGGGAATGGGCAGTATTTCATTCCGGCGCCCGCGAATGGGCAATTACCGGGTCCGGCGGGGCCGTAATGACCCGGTAATTGCCCATTCACAGGCGTCGGAAACATCTGCAAGTTTGGCGATAGCCTGCCGGTTGTACCGGCAGGGCTACTGCCAAACTTGTAATGAGGCCCATAATAAAAAAAGCAAAACATGCCTTTATCTACACCACTGCCCAATCCTCCGGAAAAACCTTTTCATGTTACCTATGAGCCGTAGGAAATCCAAAAATTCTATTGCTAATAATGCTTGACTTGCATGACGGATTTGGCTGATTTGTTCTAAACAACAAGTTTGTAATGCACCCCCTTCCGTGACTGGAAATTATGGGAAAGATTGGTTCCAAAATTGAAAGATATTAAGAAAGCAACAAAAAAAAACACACTGTTTTCAGCCTTATCCCCTTCTTTTTCCCAAACAGAAAAGGTCCAAATTGTATTAGCCTGAAGCAGGAATTAAGTTAAGATGCTAATCGCTCACCACATCTGCAAAATTCCAATGGTTTGATTGTGTTAAGTGTAATCAGCTTTACTGTCTCTTAACTAGAGTTTTTCATTTATATAAATATAAACATAACCAAGTTAACACAACACCATCAACTTCTAGTTTACAAATATACAATCTAAATTGAGAATCACTGTTCTCGAACCAATACTCAGACATATTTTACACTTGGAAAATAAACTTCTGCAAGCCTGACTTTAAGAACCATGCTGAAAGAACACTGAATCAAGAAGTGTTCCTTCAGATCACATGAGAACCTTACCCAATCAAAACATTTCTGCAAATGAGCATTCATATTTAAAATTTTTAACATTTGATAATTATCAATTTTTACATTGCATACTCTTTATTCGTCACTTCTTGCAAATCTAGAAATCATGGGAAATTGTGTGGATATATCTGTGTGTGTGTCCACTTCCTAAAACTGACATCACTGATCTATTTCCTTTATACACCTCACATCCTCCCTTCAAACAACTCAAACATTAAACAATCCTAAAATCAACTTCTACAACTTCTGTACAAAGTCTAACTTCAAGAACTGCTCTGAATTGAGAAGCGTTCCTTAAGATCACGCGAAAACCTCATCCAATCAAAACAAAACACAATGGGCCTCATTACAACGAAGGCGGTAGAGTGATAACGGAGCCGGTAGAGCTGCTGGCGCCGTTGTTACTCTACTGCCTCATTACGAGGCCTGCTGGCAGGTGCCGCTAAGGACGTCTGGTCAGACCAGACGTCCTTAGCGGGACCCGCTAGCAGACCAGGACGCTATCAACGGGGCCATCATTAAGGGGCCCGTTGTTAGCATCCTCCCTATTCCCATTGAGCCCTATGGGGGCTCAATGGGAATGGGGATGTACCGGGTCCCGGGAAAGGGAATTACCGTGCCCTCCAAGGTCAGAATGGCCCGGTAAGTCCCCTTTTGTGGGACCCGGACCTGGTACACGGTTTGAGGGTAGCCATGCCGCTAAAAATGGCATGGCTACCTCCCAATTAGTAATGAGGCCCAATGTAACCACGGCTCTGCCATGAACGCGGCTCAGTGACACACTTTATATTCACAAAACAAAGTTAAATAAAACAGTTCTCAATCTCAATACACAAACGTGGAATGTTAAATCACCTTAATACGATACCCTACACATTTTAAGTTAATTTAGAAAGCTTTTCATTTAAATATATAGTTAAAAATACACTTTATGATTCAGCTAATTGAGCTTGAAATAATCATCTTCCCCTAACTAGCAACTATACTGAGTACCACATTTCAATGGTCAAATAAATGCTCAATTTCAAATACTCAAATTGTTGATTGACTTCAGGTATTTACTCTTTTTTTCCTGTTCACGCTACTTCTTCATCTCAACAAAAAACAAGAACAAAAACAATGCTATTCCCAAGCCCCAAACCTTCACCAGTCATCCTTCCTCACCCTGCCAACATGTTCCCTGCCCACAACACTCCCTAATTAATACCCTTGTTCCATTTTAGGGCACTTTCAAATGTTGATTCACAAATTTGAATCACCTAATGGCACACTTTTCAGAACAAAGAAAGCTTTTCCACATCAATGCATCATGGGAGATAGGATAAACGTTTGGCTAAGGGGCACCGAGCTCTGCACCAGATTGCACCAAAACAAGAAAGGATTTCCACCAAGCTCTTCGTGCCCAACTTGTTTCTTATTAATCGCAAATCCGTCCAGCAATTTTGGCTGTGGGCGTGAGAAACTATTTGAAATGTTCCCTATGGAAAAATTAATGAAAAGTGAAAAGCACACTCTTTTTTGACCCATGTATCATTTAAACCGTAACATAGATGTGCACAAAACCTTCCAGTCCTTGGAGTCTGGGCCCTAATATAGGAAAATCAGATGCCCTGCTAATCCGTCGTGAAGCTCAAAAGTTATTAACAATAGAATCTTTGCAGCCTTATAATATATAAATTTATATGTTGTTAGGTAGGACAGATGGGACCAAGGATGCCAAGACCAATAAACACTAGTCCTGCATTTTAGTTGAAGACTATGCACCTCATTACAAGGTTGCCGGTCTGGAAATAAGGGTGCCGGTAGCAGTGTACTCGCATCCTTTCCGGACCTTCAAACTACAACTGATGCATCAGTGCCGGTAGGCACAGTTCTCACTGAAGCACCGGCACCATTACTAACAGTGCCAGTGCTTCCAAGTCCCCATTTCCTATGGGACTCCACGGGAATGGGGACTAACATTTTCCGGCACCTGACATCCCGGCTGTTAGGGAGAATTCTCATTTCTGTGATAATTACCTTCAACCTTAGAGACCCCCAGCTCTTTTGGTAGACTTTAGGACTTTTAATTTATATCCTGGAGTGAGTGAGACCTTTTTCTCACTCCCTCATTTATTTTGATCTGATTTGGACTCTGTGTTTTCTTTGTTTTTGGAGTCTGACAAACTCCATAGGCATCTACTTTTTGTAAGATGACACACAGCAGCCTCAGTGCAGTGTCACAAAAAGGTCCTTTGGATTTCTCATAAGGTCTACTAACTTTTCTTGGGTAAACTACTGTTTGCAAGAATAGTAAAGTGAAATTGACTTGACTTACCTTTTTCCTATGTAGGTCCAGCACGCCCCACCTTATGCAGAGTGCTGGGTGGTTACCATGGGTGGGTGGGACCAACTAACCCCAAGACGAACTTTGTGGGAAGACCTTCCCCAACTGGATGTACTTCTTTGCTGCTGCTTGAACCGAGTGCCCGGGGTCGAGAAATCCATAGTCGAGTGCTTTGTCTTTAAGCCAGATCTGAGCTCCAGGAAGATACTGATAACTCTCCTGAAGCAGGATGACCCAAGTTCGAGTCACCTCACCACAGTGCTGGACTCAAGGAGTGAAGGAAGCCCATCCAGTGTCCAAGATCCACGGTGGTGCTATTTGCCGCTAGCTGAAACCGCAAAGTGCAGCTGAATGGAAAAGAGCCTGTAGCTGCCGTTGACCTTCGTACTGCACTGCAGGAGTCCTCCAGATGTCCTCCCTCTTCTCCCCACAACTGAGGCCCAAGAACCCAGGCTCTGCAACCCTGCAACCACGACAGTAGCCAGCTGGATCCTCTTCTTCTAATCTAAGGTACTGTTCTGACTAAGGGGTACTGACATCTTTTGTCTGCAGCTTGCATTATCTCACTCGAGACTTGCAGTAGGTTCTTTTTGCAGAGTGGATCTCAGCTCTACCCCTCACAAGCCCAACAGTGACTTTCTACAGACTCTCTAATTTTGTGCAATTCTTTTGTACTATCTAAAGAAGTGCCTCCGATCCATAGACATAGTTCAAATTGACTTTGGCTGTCCTGTCTCCCTGCAGACTGTTTTAACCGATTGACTTTGGTTCTAACTGTCCCTCATAGGTGATGCATTGGTTTTTAACTAGTATTAATGGGAAAGGTTTAATCTAGACTTCATTGGGGGATTTAAAAGTGCTCACATACTCTGAGAACATGTTAACCCTTTTTCCTTCCATTAACCTTTCCCCTTTGCCAACCTCAATATTTTACAAAAAAAAGTGATATATAAATACCAATACTGTCCTAGTTAGTGAAGTCACCTTAAAGTGTAGGAAGTGTGTCTGGAGCATCTCTAAAGCGTATCTACTTGCTTGACTTGATTCCGAGAAAGTATTTCAAAGTGTATTCCGGCCTCTCTTGGCCCTCTTCCTGCTCCCACCTGTGAGGCTAAAAACCTTGGGGTCATCTTTGACTCCACACTCTCCTTCTCTCCTCACATCTCTGACATCTCCAGGAGATCACATTACCAGCTGCACCTCCTCAGAGGTATTCTTCCTCTCCTCTCCTTCTCCCAGAAGCTCACCGTCTCCAGAGCCCTGGTTCTCTCTAAGCTGGACTACTGCAACAGCCTCTATCTAAATCTGCCTGCCTCTACTCTCCGCCCTCTGCAACTTATCCAAAAGAGGACTGCGAGACTTGTCCTTGGCCTCAAGCCCAGGGATCGTATCTCTCCAGGACTGAAATCCCTGCACTGGCTCCCAGTGGCTGCGAGGATTAAGTTAAAAACCCTCTGCATTATCCACAAGGCCTTCTGGGGCCTGGGACCTCATTACCTTCAACTCTCTCTTCCTAAATATCTTCCTTCACAGGCTCTTAGCTCATCTGCCTCCAACTCCCTCAGGGTAAGCCGCTTCTCCAAGCAACAAATTGGTGGTCGATCTCTCTACTCGGCTGGGGCCTCCCTCTGGAACAGCCTTCCTGCCTCCCTGAAACTCGAGGAGAACCATCTCCGGTTCCGGAAACACCTCAAAACCTTCCTCTTTGCTTCCGCTTTTTCTGCCTCTCTCCCCTGCTGAAATTCCCTGCCGATTCTGCACCGGTTACCTGGCCACCCTTTCTGATCCTGGGGCTTGGTCCCCCCTTTTGCTCACCTGCCCTGCCTCCCTGGCAACCCCCTGCACTTGGGGACTGGCTCTGAAATCCCTTCCGTCCCCTTACCTGCACTCATGTCTGCTCTTATCTTGCACTTGCCACCATCAGGCTGTTTATTTATTCATATTTATTCTTCCTACATGTATTGCACTGCACTTTCCCCTTGCACTCTTCCCTTTTTCTCCCTACCCTCGCATTGCGCGATTTGAATGACACCTGGCCTAGTAGGATCGTTGTCTGTCTTCCACTGCTCTCCCCTTCCTTGCCTCATCACGCCTTGAAACACTTGTGTATAGGCGCGTTATAAATGCCATATCATATCATATCATATCATATTTGTATGGTTGCACATTGCCTTTTTTAAAGAATGCATATTTAAAACTGTCCGTTAAATAGATACATAATTATTTTACTAGAAAGCCTTGAGTGTAAATGTTATTTGGATACTTGCATTTGTGGATTTCATATTTATAGTTCTACAGCTCACATTTACCCCTCTTGAGATGAGATGGCTGCTCAGTCACTCTACCAACTTGTATAGTGCAGACCTATACTAATAGTTGAGTTATCAATACCAAGAGGACAAGGTTGGTGTAGTCTCCCACAGGGTTACTGCATAAAATCTTGCCTAACACTGGTGGCAGGGTGGGATTTGTGTAGAGTGGTTACATTGAGTATTTGCCGTACTTGTGCCCAACTAAACCAGCCACAAGGCTAAGCGCCATCAAAATATGAAGCAATTGTAACATGCCAAATATGGATAACTTCAATGAGGCAGCCCTGGTTATTCTGACAGTAGATCAACTGAATGATATGTGCAAAGCCAGGGGTCTGCCTGTAAAAGAAAATAAATGTGAATTGATTTCAAGGTTGTTGAATCACCAAAGTTAGGTAGTAGGCCTGTAACATGATGATGAAGATGAGAGTTTAGAGACTAATTCCATTCTGCAAGAGGAGTCAGATGACCCCTAATCCCCTCTTTGTCACAGCCTGAACGTTTGCCTGAGCCTATTTCCACTGGGACACCACAAGGCCCAACATTAAGCCAGAATATGTTTCTCTTGAGACAATGAGATTACAGTTGGAGTTCAAATATTTGAACACTCAAGCTGAAGCGAAACATCAAGACATCAAACTCAGGGAGTTGGAAATGCAACATGAAATACATATGAAAAGACTGTCTCTTGAATCTACTTTCCTCCCAGGGTCCTCTAGGTCTGCAAGTCCCAAGAGGCCTCACCTGCCTAAAGAAGAAGTGACTATGTATGAACCAAAACCTGATGTATTGGATTGGCTGGGTACATTTCAATACACTTATGGTTTCAAGGAATAAGTGGGAATTATGTATTACCTTGGCTCATCTCTAGGCTCGCCCTGAATGGCTGTGATGCTGTAATGGAGTAGGGTGCCCTTGAGAGAAATGATTTTGAATCAGTGAAGCTGGCATTAATAGCCATATTTGGGAAAAATTCTTCCCAGTACTTTAAAAAGTTTAGGACCCTCAACATGACTTAGGTACTCCTTGTGCTACCTGGGTATATGAGTGTTTAAATAACTTAGATGGTTGGGTTAAGGGTTACAGAGTGTAACCTTTTGAAGGAATGAGAAGTCTGTGTTTGGTACAATCTATTTTTGATGCCTGCTCTCCTGAGCAGAGGCAGCACTTGGCTGACTCAAAAGAGATTGACCCCAAAAAGTTAGCACAGGCTGCTGACTTGTGGGTAGCCAACATGGCCACTCACAAGTACTCTGGGGTAACTCACAAGAAGGAAAATGGGAAGCAGCACAAGAAAGAGGGAAACAAGAATTTTCATTCCAACCATCCAAAAGAGGGCCACAAACATAGGGTACATTCCATGGGAAACCTGGTAAGTTCCAGTGAAACCACTGGTGCTAAACCAGAGGGAGGTCAGCAGAAACCCCCATTCCAGAGAACATTTGGGGAAATGTTTTGTATGTGTGTTTACTGACCATGTGAAAGGGCATGCCAGATTTAAGGGTAAACCTTCAGGGATCCACACTGCCTCCTTAGCCATCATCCCTGAGGGAGATGTTCATATGGCAAGTGGTAACTTTCAACTACAGGCTGATGACCCCATTGGAGTCCAAGCCAGTGTTTCTTTAGTGTCCCTGGGTCTGTGGGAACAACAGAATGTGGATGTGTACAACTCCATACCAGATAACACAAAAGATTATTATAAGGACAGTGTACTTGTAAATGGTCAGGAGACCCCTGCCATTAGAGACACTGGGGCAAGTGTTACAGTGGTGGATGAATCTTTTTTCAAACCTGAGGATGTGGCTAAGGCACCCAATGGCCCCACTAAGCTTGCTGGAGGCCCTCTCCAGATGGTTCCAATACGACCAACTCTCATCTAGTGCAACAATATGACTGTAAGAATACCTGTCAGTGTACAAAATGAAGTGTCAGGGAGAGCCCTGTAGGGGAATGATTCGAACACTCTTGGAGTTGTATCTAGTAACCCCAAGCCTCCCAGTAAAAGGAAGCAGGAGCAAACCAGATTGGCCAGAGAGGCAACATTAGATGACTCTCAGTGGGAGGTTGAGGAGATTCCTCTTACCCCCAGTCAACAGGAAGGCCACCCTTATATGTCCAGGAAAAAGAAAGCAACAAAGTTGAAACCCAAAGTCTCAGGGAAAAAGAAAGTTGTGGCACCTAAACTTGCTCAAAGGACAAGGACATCCCAGAGAGGACAGTCCCAGTTCACATCAGTGACCCCTTCACCAGCTGAGGCTGAGTGTGAGGACCAAACAAACTCAGAAGAGTCAGCTATGGTGAAACAGAGCTGGAAGAAATGCTTCCCTATGTTGGAGATCTGAATCCTAAAGACCATGCTGAGCTGCAGACTTTACTTGCAGAAGGTGTACCCTCTAGGGCAGACTTAAGCAGCGGTCAAAGAGAGTGTCCCTCTCTAGAAGGTCTTCGCCAACTGACAGCTTCCCAGTTGGAAGGGCAAGAGCCAAGGAAGCATAGGCTTTACTGGGAGGATGGACCCCTCTACAGTGAACCTTCTGAGTCTTCCCCAGGAGACCACAGGAGACTTGTAGTGCCCCAGGAGGTGAGACAAAAGTTCTTACAGTTAGCCCATGAGATTCCTCTGGCTGGCCACTTGAGTTTCAAGAGGACCAAAGAGAGGTTATCTCAGTATTTCTACTGGCCAAGATGGTGGCAGATGTAGAAAAGTTCTGTAAGAGCTGTCACACTTGTCAGATTTCTAGAAGAGTGGAGCCAAGAATGTGCCACCTTTAGTGGTGGGGGTCCCCTTTGAGAGGGTGGGGATTGACAATGTTGGTCCCTTAGACCCTCCAACTTCTTCAGGCAACCGATTTATGTTGGTTGTGGAAGACCATACTACCAGGTATCCTAAAGCTATACCTATCAGAACTGTAACTGCTCAGGCAGTGGCTAAGGCCCCTCCTTGGTATATTTACCAGGGTAGGTTTTCCTAAGGAGGTCTTCTCAGACAGGGGGTCACATTTTATGTCCCAATACATGCAGACCATGTTGAAAAATTGTGGAGTGACCTACAAGTTCTCAACAGCCTACCATCCTCAAACCAATGGATTGGTGGAAAGGTTTAATAAAACTATGAAGAGTATGATAGGTTCTTTAGAGAAAGTGGGACATTCTACTGCCATGCCTTCTCTTTCCATATAGAGAGGTCCATCAAGCAGGGATTGGGTTCAGTCCCATTGACCTGCTCTATGGTCATCCGGTTAGAGGCCCTTTGGCCCTGATCAAGGAAGGGTTGGAGAGTGCTCCTTACCTCAAGCCAGTGAGAGTCACTGACTATGTGCTAGGCCTCAGGAAGAGGATGGCACTAATGATGACAGAATCGTCTGATAACCTAAAAGCAGGTCAGGCTCTGGTGAAGCTTTGGCATGACCAGAAGGCCAACATGGTAGAGTTCACTCCAGACCAGCTAGTTTTGGTTATGGTACCTACAAGGTAGAGAGTTTACAGGTCAAATGGATAGGACCCTTTAAGGTTGTGGGTAAACTTGGAAATGTCAATTATTTTGTGGAATTGGGCAATCTCAAGGAGGCCCCTAGGGTCTATCACACTAACCAACTGAAGGCTTATGTTTCCAGACCAGAACTATGAGCTTTGCTCCTAGCCTCAGATCAAGAGAAGTAAGAGGGTGAAACTCTCCCTGATCTCCTCAGGGGACAACCTTCAGATGAGAAAATTGAAGGAGTAAAACTCAGATCTGACTCTGCAACAACAAGAGGAGTGCAAGGATCTGTTGTAATCAGTTTGCCTCCCTGTTTTCACTAACACCAGGCTTGACCCCTTGGGGCTAGCATGATATTTTCACTCGTGATAGTCTCCCTGTCAAAACCAAGGGTTACAGGATGTCAGACCATGTAATATCCCACATAAAGGAAGAGGTCAGAAAAATGCTTCATTTTACGGTTATTGAGCCATCTACATGTCCATGGGCTCGTCCAGTTGTACTAATGCCCAAATCAGGAACCCATGAGTTGAGATTCTGTGTGGACTATAGAGCTCACCATGACTGATGCCCATCCATTACCCAGGACAGATGAGCTTGTGGACAAACTTGGTTCAGCCAAGTTCCTCAGTACATTTGACCTGACCTCAGGCTATTGGCAAATAGCTCGGACGGACCATGCCAAGGAAAACACTGCATTATCTACCCAGGAGGCCCCTACCAGTTTAAGGTTATGCCTTCTGGACCTTTTGCACCTGCTACATTTCAGGGGATGGTGAATCAAGTTCTGAATAGGATGAAGGACTTTTGCATGGCTTACTTGAATGACATTGCAGTGGTCCACCCGTACTACTCTAACCCAAGTGAGAGCCTTTCGAGTTCTCACTGAGTACTACAGGAACTTCACAGAGAACTATGGGACCACAGATTCTCCCTTGAATGTGATCTCCTCACCCAGATTCCCCAAGAAAGTCAGGTGGAATGAGGAATGCACTAAGGCTTTTGAAGGACTGAAGAAAGCCTTTTGTCAAGCTCCAGTCTTGAGAGCTCCTGACTTCGACCAATCCTTCATTGTATAGACAGATGCATCTAACACAGGGAGTCAACTGGGTGAGAAAGGCAGGAAACACCCTTTCTGCTTCACCAGTAGGAAACTGAAGGACCATGAGACAAGGTGGGCAACTATTGAACGTGAATGTTGTGACATTGTGTGGGCTTTGAAGAAGTTTATGCCATACTTGTATGGTTCTACTTTTGTTATTCAAACAGACCACCAACACTTGAGATGGTTAGTGCAGATGAAGGGGGAAAATCATACATTTTTGAGTTGGTCAATCAGCCTCCAAGGGTTTGATTTCACCATAGAACACAAGTCAGGGTGTAATTACCAAAATTCTGATGGTAGCTCCAGAAAGTATTACCGACTGGATTAGGATATTCATCCAGGAGTGGATTAAATCCTCCTGTCCCTTAGTCTGGGGGTGGCGAGTGTTAGGGAGAATTCTTATTTCTGTGCTAATTCACATCAACCTTAGAGACCCCCAGCTCTTTTGCAGGACTTTGGGAATTTTCATTTTTATCCTCGAGTGAGTGAGAACCTTTTCTCACTCCCTTATGTATTTTGATCTGATTTGGACTGATTTTGGTGTTTTCTTTGTTTTTGGAGTCTGACAAACTTTTTATATGGTTTTGTATGGTGACACACAGCACCCTCAGTGCAGTGTCACAGAGAAGTCCTTTGGATTTCTCATAAGGTCTAATACATTTTCTTGGGTCAACTGCTGTTCCCAAGAATAGTAAAGTAAAATTGACTTTACTTACCTTTTTCCTATGTAGGTCCAGCACACCCCACCTATGTGGAGTGCTGGGGGGTTACCTAGTAGCCCCTTTTCCCACTTTCTCTAGTAGCATTGTTTATGTTATCCTCACTACATTTAGTGGCTCGTGGCAGTGGTTTAATTGTCCTACCATTGTGTATTTTTACCGCAGGCTAAATCCTCAGCTGCAGTATAGCACCCATTGTGTAAAAATGGCCACAGTCTTCTTTTTCACCATTTCTTGTTTGTGAGGTCTTTCTTGGATTTTACTCTGCATGCCAAACCATGTTTGACTCTTTTGTTCATTTTGCATTTGGCGGGCTTCAGTACTGAAAACCACCTCTGGCTCCAGTGAGTCTGGCAGGACAGGAAGCGAGGGAGGTGCCTGAAACTCCCTTTCCTTAGTCTCCTTGGTTACTGGAATGCACCCAGAGCTGATTGGCTGGCTGGATGACCTTAGAGGACAGCCACCCTGCTGTGTTAGTAACAGCTAGGCTGTGCATGAATGGGAGAAACCTGCATAAAAAGCGAGACCTCTTGGGCTGAAGACAGAGTCGACCACTGGTCGTAACATCCAACAAAGGAATCGTGAGGAGATGCTTGCAGCATCCTCCTGGACCGTTGAACTGCCCGGTGAAGCCCTGCTGCACTGCTGAAGCTCCCTTTCCAAATCGACTAGAGAAGCTCCGGAGAGGACGACTTCTTCCCTTGGGTTGGTGGGACCAACTAACCCCAAGAAGAACTTTGCTGGAAGACCTTCCCCAACTGGCTGTACTTCTTTGCTGCTGCAGCAGGGGTCGAGAAATCCATAGTCGAGTGCATCATCTTTAAGCCAGACGTGAGCTCCAGGAAGATCCTGAGGACCCTCCTGAAGCAAGATGACCCTAGCTCGAGTCACCTCACCAGACTGCTGGACACAAGGAGTGAAGGAAGCCCATCCGGTGTCCAAGATCCGCGGTGGTGCTATTTGCCGCTAGCTGAAACCGCGGAGTGCTGCTGTATTGAAAAGAGCCTGTAGCTGCCACCGACCTTCAAACTGCTGTGCAGGAGTCCTCCTGACATCCTACCTCTTGTCCCTGCGACAGAGGCCCAAGAAACCAGGATCTGCAACCCTGCAACCCGGACAAAAGGCAGCTGGATCCTCTTCTTCTAATCTAAGGTACTGTTCTAAGGGGTACTTACCTATTTTGCCTGTAGCTTGCATTATGCCACTTGAGACTTGCAGTAGCTGTTTTTTGCAGAGCTGATCTCAGCTCCACCCCTCAGAAGCCTAACAGCTTGTGGCCCAACAGTGATTTTTCTACAAACTCTCTGACTTTGTGCAAGACTTTTGTACTATCTAAAGAAGTGCATCAGCTTCATAGACATTGTTCAAATAGACTTTGGCTGTCCTGGCTCCCTGCAGACTCTTCTAACCCATTAATGTTGGTTCTAACTATCCCTCATAGGTGGCACATTGGTGTTTAACTAGTATTGCTGGGAAAGGTTTAATGAAGACTTCATTGGGGGATTTAAATGTGCTCACATGCTCGAGGACCTGTTCATGTTTTTGCTTCCATTAACCTTTCTCCTTCACCAACCTCAGAATTGTACATAGTACAAAATGTGCTATATACATGCGCATACTGTCCTAGTTAGTGAAGTCACCTCAGGGTGTAGGAAGTGTGTGTGAAGCACCTCTAAAGAGTATCTACTTGCTTAACTTGATTCTGAGGAAGTATTTTGAAGTGTATTTGTATGGTTGCACATTGCCCTTTTTAAAGAAGGCCTATTTAAAATTGACTGTTAAATACATACATAATTATTTTAATAGAAAACCTTGAGCATAAGTGTTATTTGGATACTTGTATTTGTGGATTTCAATGTTACAGCTCTACAGCTCACATTGACCCCTCTTGAGATAAGCCTGGCTGCTCAGCCACCCTACCAAGTTGTGTAGTGCAGACCTATAGCAATAGGTGGGTTACCAATACCAAGAGGAGACGGTTGGTGTAGTCTCCCAAAGGGTTACTAAATCAAATCTTGCCTAACACCGGCCTGCGGCACTTATAATGTCCCGTGGCACTTTGACCTCAGGCACCGGAAACAGTGTTACTGCCCGGCGGAAACTCCCCGGTAGCACTGAGGGGCTACTGCCAGACTTGTAAAGAGGCCCTCTGTACATAAAGGGCGAACTGAAATATGACATTGTGAACTTCCCTGCAATAAACAGTACAATGATCAGGATGGCCTCATCTGAGTCAATCTCTCTTCTATCAGGTGTGGATAGTCAGGATTTCAGGCTTCTGGAGTTAGTGTCCACGTTCTCTGAGGAAGGGATTCAAACGTTACCTTTCCACCTCCACCTTATGCTCCTTCTGGTCATTGTTTCCTTGTCTGTGGACCTTACCACCTCCAACTGCATCTCCATGGCCATCACCTCTTCCACCGTTGATCCTCCCATTCTGATATTGTCATTTCCTTCTTCTGAATTCTCTTGATAACTCCACACTCCCATCCTGTTCTCATCACTTCCTTCTGGGACGCCCGTGCTGCCACCTCCATTTTCTGATCACTTTCCCCTCCTGATGCTATCATTTCCTTCTGAGTCTCTCCTGCTACCACTGCCTTCTTCGATTTACACCCCCGATGAATGTATCACAGCTTCCATCTTTCCACTGGAAATACCTTTATAACCTGCTTTGTCTCTCCAACTTCCATTTTTTTCCGACCACTCTCCAACTTCCAGCCTTCTACAAAACATTCCTCTTGATCTGGCAACTCTCACCCAGGAACTGCCATTGACCGGTTTCATATGGGGTCCTCTTCTGCCCACCCCTGTCCCCTGCACTGGGTCTTCCAGTAAGAGTCTGCACCTTTTGGCAGTGAATGAGGGAGGCAAGCAAATGGCCTCGAGCTCAACTGGAGCAGCTTGGAGCTCAGGGGTTTGGACTGAGCCTACATGTGGCCTGTCTGCCATCTAAGATGTGAAGCTGCTGGTTGTGAGCCTTGGGGTGGGGGGAGGGCTCCTTGGATTGCAGTGTGTGTTCAATGTGTGGCCGAGGGCTGTCATCTTGTGTGATAGGTTTTTAGACCTCTCTAAAGAATGTGAGATAGTAGGTGAGTGGCGATTCACTGGCTGAAGAACAGAGGGAGAGACATTCTGCTCTCCGCATCCTTCTCGGGCCCGTACCATTTGTCATGGTGGAAACGTCTCCACTAGACTGAAGGAACCAGTACTACTGGCAATAATCCCACTGTATTCTTTAATGTGTCTATAACGTTATTTACTATTTCCCTAATAAAAATGTCTTGTAAATAAAGATAATGTTCCAGGTAACACTGGAGCCCATTTGGTGAGACCAAACCTCAAACAATAATTGAAATTGAAGTGGAGGGTCTTAGGAGAGCTACAAAGAAAAGGGCGCCAATTAGGACTCTTATTCCCATCTTGAGAGTCATTTGTGTGCTATCTAGAGGTATGCATAGTACATACTTACATGGGATTATGGGGGTCTCAACAGTTTCTAGTAGATACAACCATCTCGAATTCCCTCTGGTAGATCATTCTGCCTTTCCTTCCAAAATGTCATGTCTGACTGCGCCTTCTGCTGCATTTTGTCACAGGCCTATTTATACCGGTTTCATCACTGTGGTTGCCTTTTGAATTTCATTAAACCACCATTTCCTGTGCTTTCATTTCTACATGAGCCCTTTAGTACTAAGATCTAAGGGCGTGCAGGTGCCTCCTGAGATCCAGTAAGGAATCAGTGTAGGCTCCGCCCACACCCACATTTACATGCACACATTTCTTTAGACTGCTCACCATGCATCAGGAGACCCAACACATTGCTTTAATAATATACCTTAAATGCTGAATACTGTTTTCCTTTATATATTTAAAAAATGGCTGGTATCTAGTTTTTAATTCTGGAACAATGCAGAAAAGTTTCTTGTTTTAAATCTATTGTGTGTTTTTTTAGCATCTGATAAGGTGCCCTGCTGGTCATTAAGGTGTGTGGGTGGTGGCGAATCAGGGGGCTACATCTCTTCACTTGTTGTGTGAAGTGGGGGTGAGGGAGGGCATAGGATGCTCCACTGGTCCCACCAAAACACTGGAGGTCTGGTTCAGGAGCTATCACAAGCAATCCATCTTAGATGCTGGACATTTAAATAAAGCAACCACAGCAGGCGGTGTTTACACCAGCCTGCGGAAATCATGTAGTGGTAATTGGTCTCCAACACGGCGTCTCCACCACAGACGCGGCAGCAGCCTGTGAGCGAGGCACATATTATTAGTCAGTGCCCCTGCCTCTCGTTTGGGAACTCTGCATAAGCTTTTCACTATGCATGCATAACAATGAGAGTTTCAGGATGGTGGACTGGGATACTAAGGTAAGTGTGCACAGAGAGGACAGCAGAGAGATCACTAAAAATGCCTGGGTGTTTCCAATGTTTCCATTCCCAAGCTAGAATCAATTATCAAACACAGATGACGGCTATAGACTACATCCTGATCTTGGTTTTGAACATGGCCCTTTAAAAGCCTAGGCAAAGAAACTGGGAGTGTGGGTATCTAGAGGAATGGAACATTGAGGCATGGAGATGTGAAAGTGAAAGGAAAGTGGAAGGAGCAGGAGAGGCTGGAGGTGCAGAGGGAGGTGAAGATGCAGAGAGAGAGAGAGAGATGAAGGTGCACGAGGAGGTGGAGGTCCTGAGAAAGGTGAAGGTCTGGGATTATAAGGAAGTGCAATAGAGCTGAAGGTGCAGCAGGTGGTGGTGTAGCAAGAACTGAAGGGACAGAAGGGGAAGGGGATCCAACCCTGGTCACAAGGCTTCTTGGTTATACATTTTGTGTCAGAACCTCAATGTCATTATTGTGTAATTAAACCTCCAAATGGGTCCCGTATGGTTTGTTGTGTGTATTATTGTTCCAGTAAGTGCACAGAAGTGTGCTGTTTGCTCAGCCCGTGAGGATTCTACTCGCATTCCGCGAGTCTAAGGAGGAAGTCCTTCGCAGCTACAGCCGGACTGCCTGACCTTGAAGTAATTACTGATGAACGCTTCCACGTTCTTTTCGCACACGTGTTTTAGCTTTTTCACTAGTCTGCTCCCCGACCTGTGCTAGATTGGATACGCCCACCCTCTCCGTCATCCTATTGCTGTGTGTTAGATTGGATACGCCCATCTCTATAGTAAACCTCCACACCCCCCCTAGAGTTGATACATTCCATATCCCACGCACTACTAATTGCAGCTTTTTCTCTCCTTTGATCTCTCTAGAGCCTAGGATTGGCCCGCTCGAACTGGCCCCTCCTTTCCATTTCCCCTGTGTCATGTGAAATACCCATCATGCAGCGCACCACACGCGCGCACCAGTAAGTGCACGGAAGTGTGCTGTTTGCTGTTCGCTGTGCGTGGTGCGAGGTGAATGGTGTGGTATTTTCCGTCTAAGGATAATAATAGTCAGCAAATAGCTACACTTGGGGAAAGAAATATAAGGATTGCAAGACTGTTTACACCATTGAATACAAAATATCTGAAATAGTGACCGCTAGTATAAGGTGAGTGGGCTTTGCTTTGTTATTCAACATATACCTGGTGATATCATAACAAACTCCAATCGATGATGAATCTCAGATCTAACGCCAGTCTAGACACTGAAATAAAAAAAAATAACTGACATGATACAACAACCTATTCGCGCATGCAAAAGGAAGATCATTAGCAAGCATGGTCTATTACCCGAAGCTAAGCTAGCTAAAATGACAACATTTTTTGATCGTTTTGAGTCCACAAAGTCGAGTCATAACAATCTAACAGAGAGTGTAATAACAGATATAAGTGCTGAACTTGTGGAGGATCTCTCAAACAGATTACCGTGTATCGGCGCCAAATTACTCTCTGAACTGTTGGATACTCAAAATGGTAAAGAGGGAATATATGCCTATAGGGGAATAAATGGCATTAATACTGGTAATGCTTGTACTGACATGGCCATATGGAGTGGCACAGAGATACATTAGCCTAAAATGTCTATTCCCAGTAACCCAACTAGTTGGCATGAATTAGAGGTTATGACACCTAAATCAGTAATTGAAGTCAGTTATCCTGACGGTGATCTTATTGAGGGCGGTAGTCATAATGTTGAGCAGGCGAGTAAATTGGGTGAGGAAGAAAAAGAACGAGTTATAGTTGACCCGATTTCTGGCCTAATAACATATGCCGTCACCTCATCTAAGGGGACAAACAGTATAGTGCCTATTCCTAACTCTAGAATGAATACCAGCACAATCTCTATTAATAGTAGACTTTCTGAAGAAAATGAGAGCTTCAGTCCATTAAAAAATGAAGACCTTTGGGAAGCCCTAGAACGGGTGTTAACAGAAATTGTTGATAGATGCGATATGATAGAACGTAAACTAGATAGCCATACTGTCCTTCTACATTCTGGTTCTATCAAAGAGTGTATGACGTTTAGAGAAGTTGGCACCAATACTGAAATTTACTCGAAAGCAAAAGACCCGGATGGCTCTGATACTGATGCCTGATATTGTTGGAAAATGTATCCCTACACTGGTAAGTGAGGATTCCTTAGCAGTTGTGAGGCCTAAAGTGATTCATATAACTAACGAACCTAACTTCTCAGGTAAACATATAGGGGGTAATTCATAGAATTAAGCGCACAAGTGGCGCACGCGGCTGGCGCACAGTGTGCGCGTGCCAATCCCTGCGCCAGCCGCGTGCGCCAAAACCCATTTCCGCGCACAGCGTATTCATGGATTCCAGCCACCAAAACCAGCCGTGGCGCACAGTGGCGCAGCGACCTTGCAGCAGCGCCAGTTACGCCCCCAAGAATGCCTTCCGCGCAGGGAAAAGCCATCAAAATCCCCAATCCAGCGCAAAGGGCTGCGCTAACCCTGTACCAGCACGGCAAGCGTCCTACGTGTATTTCAGGGGTTCGCGTGAAGTTTCTCACGCGATCGGGCCTGGGGGAGCGTGCTACGTGTATTTCAGGGGTTCGCGTGAACTTTTTCACACGATCGGGCCTGGGGGAGCGGGCTACGTGTATTTCAGGGGTTTGCGTGAACTTTTTCACGCGATCCGGCCTGGGGGAGCGGGCTACGTGTATTTCAGGGGTTCGCGTGAAGTTCCACACGCGATTGGCCTGGGCGCGTGTATTTCAGGGGTGCGCGGGAAGTTCCACACGCGATTGTCCTGGGCGCGTGTATTTCAGGGGTGCGCGGGAAGTTCCACACGCGATTGTCCTGGCCGCGTGTATTTCAGGGGTGCGTGGGAAGTTCCACACGCGATTGGCCTGGGCGCGTGTATTTCAGGGGTGCGCGGGAAGTTCCACACGCGATTGGGCTGCGTGCGGGTATTAGGGGTGCGCGCAAAGTTTCACATGCGATTGGGCTGCGTGCAGGTATTACAGGGGTGCGCACGAAGTTTGACACGCGATTTCAGCAGGGTACGTGTATTTCAGGGGTGCCGGGGAGTCCTACATGTGATTTGCCAGTGTGGGTCCTCCCAGGTGTTCCCTGTACACCCTCCACGGCCCCTGCAGGCAGCCCACACCACAGGGGACTACCCTGCATCCCTGGTCATGTCCCGCAGGCAGCCCACCCAACATGGGCATGCCCCCCAGCAAAGGCACATGTCTCCTTGCACCAATGATCACCAACTCATGTCCCCTTGCACCCCCACCCCCAGCATTGCGGGGCACCTGCCAGCAGGCCCCCACCCATGTCTCCCAGCACCCCCACCCCCCCCCAGTCACCAGGGGCAGCCTCCACCAGGCCCCCACCCATGTCTCCCAGCACCCCCACCCCCCCAGTCACCAGGGGCAGCCTCCACCAGGCCCCCACCCATGTCTCCCAGCACCCCCACCCCCCCAGTCACCAGGGGCAGCCTCCACCAGGCCCCCACCCATGTCTCCCACCACCCCCCAGCACTGTGGGGCACCTGCCAGCAGGCCCCCACCCATGTCCAACTCATGTCTCCCACCACCCCCACCCCCCAGCACTGTGGGGCACCTGCCAGCAGGCCCCCACCCATGTCCAACTCATGTCCCCGACCACCCCCACCCCCCAGCATTGCGGGGCACCCTTCCCCAGGCCCGATCGCGTGAAAAAGTTCACGCGAACCCCTGAAATACACGTAGCCCGCTCCCCCAGGCCCGATCGCGTGAAAAAGTTCACGCGAACCCCTGAAATACACGTAGCCCGCTCCCCCAGGCCCGTTCGCGTGTAAAAGTTCACGCGAACCCCTGAAATCCACGTAGCCCGTTCCCCCAGGCCCGATCGCGTGAAAAAGTTCACGCGAACCCCTGAAATAGACGTAGCCCGCTCCCCCAGGCCCGATCGCGAGAGTTAGTTCACGCGAACCCCCGAAATACACGTGCCCCGCTCGCACAATTGCTGTATGTTGCCACTTTTGTAATGCGCAGGGACGCTACCGCCTGCCTTCGTGTGGCGGACGTGTATCGGCTTTTGCGTGTCTTTCGCTGTGCGTGGCTTTGCCCTATTCGGTTCCATGAATACGTGTGGTTCGGGTGCGTGTGGGCGTTCCCTCTGCTTCCCTGCAGTACATCCCCAGTTACGCCCTTGTTTTTGCAAGTTGTTCCCCATTCCGCGCGTTACGGCCCGTGTTCCGCCCACTTTCTAGTGTATGCGCAGAGGTTGTGCGCTTTCACTGTGCGCGTCGCGCACGTCTTTCGGGATGTTGCAGTGACGTGTGCGCCATGCATGGGTTTGGAGCACATCCCGAGGAAGACACGCGCAGGGACTTCCATGAATCGCACGCGTGCGCGTGCGCCTCTTTTTTCCGCTTGCGCCTGCTTGCGCCTGCTTGTGCCTGCTTGCGCGTGGATTTTCGGCGCACGTTTGTTCCATGAATCGGCCCCATAGTATCAATCCATGCACCACGGGAGAGGAATACCAATGACGTGCATAATAAGAGTAAAGGGTTAAGTAAAGTGCACAAGATTACAAAATCCAATAAACTAGCTGTCCCCACACTGGATGAGTGGGTAGTCCCCTCAAAGAAAAAAGTAAAGAAAGAAAAAGAGAGGTTCAACAATAAAGAAATCTCAACAAAGGTATTGAAAGCTATTAAAACTCTCTTCCTAGAGGAAAGTACTGAGTATCAGCAATGTCCAGTCTCGGGTCATGAATCTGAATCCCCCCAAGAAAGGTATACGGATGAGGAACAGACTCGTAAGGGTGTACATTTCAGCAAACATAATAATGAAAAAACTTTCGAACCTACCTACAAGAGAGATGCATTAAACTTTGTCAAAGCCCTACAATTTCAAGCAATTGACAAATCAGGACCAATAGAGATATTAAATAGACAGCAAATTGTAGAACTCTGTGCGTTGGTAGTCCCGTTGCGGACAGTGAAATCGAGTGACTTTAAGATAGTTGACCAACTAGTTACTCCAAAATTAGTCACCACTAATGTGTGGTGTACGGATGATACCATTCTAGAATTCATATTAAGCCATCAAGAGTATTTTACTAAACTTGGATACACATGCACAGAAACTTCAATGCGCAAAGTGAAATATCAAAGGGGGGCTACTGAAGTAAAAAGAAGTGAGAACATAAGAATGGCAAATTGTAATGAGACACCAAAAGAAAGGAATATAGCTACATCAGCAAAATGTGTAAAAGCCTCTATAAAACAGTCCAACAATGGTAATGTTAGCCAACCAGGAAAATCTGGTGATCTAAAAAAGTTCGGTGAGACTAACAGTGCTGTAGTGACTGCTGGGTATTGGCAATGGTTACCAATAGAGTTTAAATCTAAAATAGAACAAAGTTCCTGATGACATCAATATGATGATCTCATGGAACACTAGGGGGAACATGCACTATGAGAAAAAAGATGGACTCCTCAATAATCTAGATGCCTTTTGCTTAATCACACTGCAAGAGACCTGGCTATATGAAATGTGTGATATAGATGGTTGGTGCACCCTACAAAGTTTGCATGTAAAGGCCCGCAAGGCCGCCCAAAAGGTGGACTGTTAACATCTATTAAACACGCTTGGACTGGTGTTAAATCTAGCTGGTCCAATGAGATGGAGTTATTGTAAAAACTAATATCCAGCAATTTCCGAGTATCATATTAATAAATATATACAACCCCCCAAATGGTACAAACAATAAAGAGAATGCAGAGATGCTAATAAAGAGTTTGACAGAATATAACACTGTGCTCCCCATCATAATTGCGGGAGATCTCAACGCAAAGATAATATTACCTGAGGACCCAATGGGCGTAGGCAAGAGTTCTGGTCCTATAACATTGGAAACCTGCAATAAATATGGAGAAACTTGGTGTAAATGAATACTGAACCATCAGCTGGTCATGCTTAATGGATACACTAAAGGAGACGCTAAGAGAGGTATCACTAGAGCAGGTTGGGGCAGCTTATCTACAATTGACTACATCATTGTAAATGAAAAGGCTAACAGCTTTATCATAGATATGGCGGTAGGAATTCGAGAAGAAAGTGACCACTTTCCACTTATTGTAATGTTGGAATATCCGAACGTGGAGGCAGAATATCATATGGCAGGGCACATAAAAGTAAATAATGCCGCTAATCGGATCTCATGGAATCCCACTAAACTTGAAAAAGTTAATGTAGTAGCCATTAATGAGCTACAAAAGTGGTGGGATACTATAGATGATAGACAAATAGTTACCAGTAGTGACATTATTGGGGAATATGAAGATGTTATAAGTAAAATCAAAGAAGCTGCCTCCCAAAAACGGAAGTATTCCAGCAATGGTGAAAAATGGAATCTTTCGCACGGCAAACATAATGCATATGATCGGGTAATCAACAAAGCGAAATCTGCTCTGAGAAAAGCCATGAAACATGCCACCGAAACCAAGGGTAGTGATGCCTCCATACAGATAAAATGGTTAAAAAAACAACATAAGAAGTGGATGCGCTATCATAAAAGAAATAAACTATGCGAAACATGGTTAAACATTGCTGCCCAAGCGAGAAGTAGCAATCAACAAGGGATGTGGAGAGTAATAAATGAGACAAAAAAACGAAATCTCCCAATTAATAGTGTTCCAGAAAAAGAGTGGATTAAGCATGTAAAAAACACCCTTGGCTTTGGTGAGATCGTAAAAACTGGGCTGATGTCAAAGCGGGCAATATGGTTGGGAAATTTCTCAGAATTCTCTCTAGTTAATATGATTGAGAAACTACACATCTCTAGAGCCACTGGCCCTGATGGGACTTGCAACGCCCTTTTACGCTTAGCCCCGGAAATATGGGCAAAATTACTTAATCTTCTGTTCCGATGGATTGGCATGACTGGGTCTATTCCTAAAACGTGGCAGGAGAGTGTAATACTCCCGATCTATAAAAAGGGTGAATGGAAAGACCCTAAAAATTACCTAATGCTAGCGATGCTGGACATCCAGGCTAAAATATTTGCAAATGTATTACTGGATGAACTAAACATATGGATAGAGGCTAATAAGATCCTGCCTATATATCAAGCTGGGTTTCAAGCAAAATCTTCCACCACCCATAATATAATCAACCTAGTGTCAGCAGTAGAATATTCGTGGAATGTGCGTAATTTGCCAGTATATGTGGCGTTTATTGATTTTTCTGCCGCATTTGATACGGTAATAAGAGAAAAACTTTGGGACAAACTGAAGTTATGGGGGATACCAGAAGGGCTATTATATATGATACAATTATTGTACTCTGACGCTTCAGTTAGAGTACGCCTTGACGGTGAAGGACGGCTCTCCCAATATATCCCCACAGTATGTGGAGTAAAGCAAGGTTGTCGGCTTGCAGCGACATTGTTTAACCTTTATTTGGCCGATTGTATGAATGAGCTAGACGAAAGAATGGTCAATTCAGTGAAGCTGGGTACGATAGACCTTCCTTGGCTAGGATATGCTGATGATCTGGTCTTGTTAGACTATACACCGTTAGGGCTACAAATAAGAATAAATTGTCTTTTGCAATTCTCAGAAAAGAATGGATTAAAGATTAACATTGCTAAAACTAAGGTAATGTCCTTTCTGGGAAAAACCAAACAATCATGGTCTAACAAATTTATATGGATGGTGAATGCAGAGAAACTTGAAAAAGTTGAATACTATCGATATGTAGGAGTCATAATAGACGCGAAGTTGATGTGGAAACAGCATTGGGAGGCAACTAAACTTTTATGTTTAAAAAATACTGGCGCAATCAGTAAATTTATTGGGAAACAAGGTAGCATATCCGTAAACACCATCTTACTACTATATACTAGTAAAATAATGAGTTGTCTACTTTATGGAGCTGACATTTGGGGAGGTAAATTTGAGAATGAAATGTGTAAATTTGAAGGAAAAATTTTAAAATTACTGTTTAGATTACCAAATACAATATCATGTGAATATATCTTATTAGAGGGTGATTTTAGATTTGCTAAGGACATATTAGAATATAAATCTGCAATGCTTTATGCAAAGCTAAGTATGTTACCCATTAGCACCTTTGTAGTTGAACTGATGAATAATTTTACTAAGAGTGGTCTTAAAAAACATTTTAAATCTCTGAACAGATTACATATGGTATACGCAAAATGGGCAACTACTAATGAAAAGAGCTGGTTACTCTTAAAAAAAGCTAAGATCAAAAAACTATTACAAGGAGTAATATATAGCCATGCCAAGGAACGTGACATGATCTCCTTGGCCACTAAATCAACAAGCGGCCTATTTTTAGAACATTGGTCTCTAGATTCTACGAAACCAAAATATTTGTATGCCTTTCCATCTGCTTCCATTGTTAGACAGTATTTTATGTTTAAATTCAATCGTTGTGATACGATGTAGATCCTTGGTGCTAAACTGGGAATAGAGAAAACCATAAGGTTTTGTAGATTATGTGGTATGGAAATTATTGAAACTGCTAAACATCTGTTATGTCACTGCGAGAGTCTTGTGAACCTTTGTGTAAAGTATTTTTTATGTTACAAAAACTCCAGTCTATCAGAGGATATAGAAATTAGTTGGAAAAGACTGATGGAAGGGAATGACATGAATTTGATATATCACATGATGAAATTTTATGAATTCATTTTAATAATTTTAAAGGATCTATCAGAGGATATTTTTGTATGTAAATTTTAAACCTGTGTGATAATGTGTTTTTAAATTTAAGTTTGTATATGTAAAGCCATCTTTGGCTTATTATTATAAATTTTATAATAATAAAAATAATAATAATAATATTATTATAAATCATATTATTATAAATAAATAATAAATTATTGTGAGGGACAGGTATTTGGGAATTAGATTTATTTCCTTTAATTGTAAATTATTCGGTAGGGAACCCTTTGTTAGGTTAGGGAAAGAAAAATGTTTGTCTCACCCCTTTATTATTTAATAAAATGGTGACTTGTGCCAAACGTATACCTAAGTGTCCATCTCGCTTGTGTGACTCTTCACAGGTCTTTATAAACTTCACTCAACAATGCAGTCCATTATAGGGGAACTGGCTACTCACTAAGGCTACCAGTCTGAGTCTTTCATGTACTAGTGCTACTTACATTAAAAGCAGGATTGCAGAGGGATCATGTTACTCCTCCTACCGTAAGCGCATTTGTCTCTTATTCAGTGTAGGCCCGACACACTGGTGGCTTTGCTACCTTATTTCAAACTTTTTAATTGGGACACCAAACAGTGGAGTTTTAATGGCTGACTGGCTTTGATGGCCCTCTTTCCCTAGGGCGAGGTAGGAAATGGCTATATATGTTAATGTACTTTTTTTCTGGCTCAGTCCAGAACCCTTTCATTGGATTGGATGGGGGCTGCAAACACCATTGCGCACATTCAAACCACATAGAGGTCACATGTACACATGAAGTTCCTATGATTGAAGGGCTTCCGTAGCTCACGTTTGTGTATGTCAAGAGGGGATCTGAAGCAATTTGCCAAGTCTACAACTGGAACTTGAAATCTGAAGCCTGAGTGGCCACAGATAGATGGTGGAAGCTGCTGTAGCGGTGACAGCCATTGCAAACATCAACTCCTGTAAGGCAAAGCTCTGCCGTCTTTGGCCGGGTGAGTCCTGCCAAGATGTCTCCCTCCCTTCAGAAGTATTCCACAGTCCTGCATCTATTTGGACATCCTCCGAAGCATAAATAATTAATGGGTCTGTAGTTGCTCTGCATTATCCTGATGGGGACCCCTTTGTGCTTGGACATTGTGCAGCCTCCAGTGCAGTGCAACTTGTGGTGCACGTTTGTGAAGGCACCTTGCTGCTGGTCTCCATACAACTATCTGCACAAGTATATTACACGGCTGTCACGCTCACCTGATTCCCACGGAGGCACAGGTCTGGCTTCGAGAGCTGATGCTTCTTCAATGATGAAGCGCAGGACTCTGAAGATGGACAGGAAGGGCCCCTCTACTCTGGCTTTTCTGGCTCGCAGGAATATTCCCCTGTGCGTGAAAAGTGAGTATTACCTACTGACGGAATAATGCTCAAGCCTCCCACGATACCCTTCCACGATTCCCCGTGAAGTCTCACCTTAGGGTCTGGAAGGATGAGTTCTCCATCCTGCTTCTGATGCAGGGGCGCGTTGAAACCCAGTTACTTCACTGGACTCAGGTTTGATGGGAGTTAAAAATAAGCTCGACTATTCAGGTGAGGCGCTGTAAGAGTTCTGTTGCAAGTTCAAAAGTTCAAGCTTAATAATAATGTTCATTGTCTTATTGCAGCAAGCGCTAACGCTTATGTCTTTTTCCCCTTAGGGGCCGGGGTTCGGAATGCCGGAGATATGGCGCCGACCCGAAGTGAAACGTGCAGTTCCAGTAAATGACAGGTAAGTTGTGGATGAGCGTTCAGGTAATGTCTTTGCATTCGCTCATTCAATGTCTTTGTCTTTTTTCCCCATAGGGGCCGGGGTCCGGAATGCCAGGAAGCGGCAGGACCCGAAATGAAATGGGAATGACCCAACAGGTAAGTCTTAGAAGGAAACTGAGCTTTTCCTATTTCCCTTCCTTCTCTCACCTTGTTTTCTTGTCTTTTCTCTCTAGGCTCTGGGAAGTGGCTCCGGATCCGGATGATCGCTGCTGAAGATGGAGGTGCCCAGGAAAGGTGAGTGAAATGCAGCACTGCAGCGATCGAAGCGAAATGCTTTTAAAAATGATGTCTTCCCTTTCAGGATCGTCGGTGTGATGTGTCCGTGATGCAGCTTTAGCAGGTAAGGTCTTCTTTCTCTCCAATTCTCTCTTAGCAGATGACCCAGGATGCTGACAGGCGTGGCTGAAGTCCAGATGCAGGAGCTGACACGGTGAGCGTCCAGCTGCGAGGAGCAGAACAACGCGAAGCGTGAGTTGCTGATCGGGCGTGGTTTAAATAGCTTTGGAAGAAGTTCCAGGTATATATCCTTCCACCGATCAGGTATGTATCCTTCCCTGACCACACCCAGGTGGAAAGTAGTCCCACAGGTAAAGTAGTTCCATTCAGGCCTCAAGAGGGCCTGGATGTAGCAGCATGGTCTGCATCAGGTAAGTGCACATTAAAACACTTGAACACATGTCTAGCTTTATGAGCCTGGCGCCTAAGGCGCCAGGACAGGGGTCCAACATGAGCCTGGCACCTAAGGCGCCAGGACTGTGTCCAAAGGGCCCCAGCTTGGGCCCGCTGGCACTTCCCTGAGGGGAATGATGCCTGCCTCTGGGGTTGCTGGGTTGGACCTGGCTCCTTGGAGGTAGGCATCATGACAGTACCCCCCCTCAAGGCCCCTCCCAAGGTTGTTCCCTCCGGGGGTTTTGGCTTGTTCGGAAATCTCCGGTGGAACCTTTGTATCAATCGAGGTGCGTGAACATGGTTACTAGGCTCCCACGATCTCTCCTGAGGTCCATATCCCTTCCAGTCAACAAGATAGAAGAGTTTCGACTTTAACACCTTGGAGTCTAAAATGTCTTTAACTTCGAATTCCAATTCCCCTTCAATTTGAACTGGGTCTGGAGGCTTGGACAGTCGGGTCCCTGGTTGTACTGGCTTCAAAAGTGATGCATGAAAAACTGGATGAATACGCATGTTGGACGGTAAATCCAGTTTAAAGGCCACGGGATTGATTATAGCCTTGATGGGATAAGGTCCTATGAATCTGGGATTGCAGGTTTGCGGGCCCTTGAGGGGTAAATGTTTCGTTGATAGCCATACCTGGTCTCCTACTTGGTAAGGAGGAGTTTTACTTCGGTGCAAATCAGCGTTTTCCTTATACTTTTTCTTGGCTTGCTGTAAATGAGTTGCAGCTTCTTTGAAGGCTCGGGTTATTGTGGAATGCAGATGATTTACTGCAGGCATTTCCAGGGTCAGAGGTGGATCTAGGTCAGAGGTCCGAGGATGGTGGCCATACAAAGTATAAAAAGGAGTTTATCCGGTTCCAGAATGCACTGAATTGTTGTATGCATATTCTGCGATCCAAAGGATGTTTTTCCAATTTAACTCGGATTGGTGTAACATGCACCGAAGATATTGCTCGAGAGTCTGATTGGTTCTCTCGGTTTGTCCGTCGGTCTGGGGGTGGTGGCTGGTGGATAACCGCACATCTATTTGTGCTAGTTGGCAACACGTCTTCCAAAAATGGGAGATAAATTGACTTCCACGATCCGAGACTAATATGGAAGGGAAACCATGTATGCGAACTATATTCTCCAGAAATTCCTTGGCCAAGGTGGAAGCTGAAGGCAAACCTTTTAAAGGGATAAAGTGGGCCATTTTGGAGAATAAATCCACAATTACAAGGATAGTGTTGTAACCAGCACAAGGAGGCATATCAGTTATAAAGTCCATTGACAAGGTGTGCCATGGTGCCGGTGGAATATCCAAGGGTTGAAGTAGGCCGGCTGGCCTTTTCTTTTGACCCTTGTTTTGGGCGCAAATTCCGCAAGACAAAACAAAAGACTTTATGTCTTTTCTCCAAGAAGGCCACCAGAAGTGGCGTTTGATTTTTTCCTCCGTTTTAGCGATACCAGGGTGTCCTTCCATTAATGATTCATGATGATGGGCAATAACAAATTCTTGCAATTCTTTACTTGGCAGAAACAACCGCTCCTGGAAGTAGGGTAAATCATCCTTAACGGTGTAATGAGGACCCTTTTGACTCCATTCCAGTAAGGCTGAAGAGTCTAGAAGTTGTTTTACTTGCGTTTGGATGTCCTCAATAGTTTGCAATGAAGTTAGGCCTAAGATTCTTTGTTCAGGTATGATTGGCACAGGTTCTAAACTCGAATTGGGTTCTTCCATGCCAATCCGGGATAAGGCGTCCGCTTTACCATTCTTGCAGCCAGGGCGATAGGTAATTACAAAATCAAATTCCGCAAAGAATAGAGCCCATCGGAGTTGTCGTGAAGATTGAGCTTCAGCCGTCTTTAAATACTGTAAATTTCTGTGGTCCGTAATTACGGTGATGGTGTGTCTTGCCCCGAGAAGGTAGTGACGCCAAGCCTTGAAAGCAGATTTAATAGCCAGTAACTCTTTGTCGGTAATTGCGTAGTTGATTTCAGGAGGAGAAAATTTCCTGGACCAAAAGGCCACAGGGTGTAGTTGGTTAGTTTTTGGGTCTCTTTGCGACAGGACAGCTCCCATCGCCGAACTGTATGCGTCGGTTTCCACAATGTAAGGGAGATCTGGGTGTGGGTGCTTCAATACAGGTACAGAGGTGAATTTGGTTTTCAGGTCCTGAAAGGCTTGTTCGGCCTCAAGAGTCCATTCAAAGCTGTTTTTTTTCTTTAGGAGAGCTGTGATGGGTTGGACTGTTTGGGAAAATTCCGGGATGAATCTTCGATAGAAATGGGCGAAGCCGAGCATGCTCTGAACTCCCTTCACCGAGCTAGGAGATGGCCATTTGAGGATGGCATCCACCTTTCGCGAGTCCATTCGGACTCCTTGAGATGTCAGGATGAATCCGAGAAACTCAACTTCTGTGGTATGAAAAACACATTTTTCGAGCTTTGCAAATAGTCTGTGCTGGCGCAATTTCTCAAGAACTGCCCTAACATGTTTTCTGTGATCGGATTCTGAAGAAGAGTACACCAGGATGTCGTCAATATAAACAATGACACAGACATCGATAAGTTCCCGAAGAACATCATTCATAAAGTACTGAAAGGCGGCAGGTGCATTACACAACCCGAAGGGCATCACCTGATATTCGAAGAGCCCAAATTTGGTGCGGAATGCAGTCTTCCATTCGTCGCCTTCTTTTATACGCACCAGGTGATAAGCTCCTCTGAGATATAACTTGGTGTACACACAAGCGTCTTTCACCTGGTCGATAAGCTCAGGGATCAGGGGCAGAGGATAACGATTCTTAATCGTTATTTGATTTAGGGCGCGATAGTCTATACATGTTCTAAGGTCGCCCTCTTTTTTCGGCACGAAGAACAGAGCTGAGGAGACAGGAGACTTGGACGGGCGAATAAAACCATTGGCTAGGTACTTATCTAAATAAAGACGCAAATGCAGGTTCTCAGGTTCCGTAAGAGCATAAATCCTACTACAAGGTAGTTGAGCATTGGGTACCAGATCGATTTGGCAATCATAAGAGCGATGGGGAGGTAACGTGTTAGCTTGTTCCTTCTGAAAAACGTCTTGGAATTCTTGGTATTCTGACGGTAGCTGTACAGGGGTGGAAGTTGCTGAGGCTAGACCCATAGCTGGATTTCTTGGATAACAAGTTGGTTCACAATCAGGAAAACTTATCTTCTTTGCTCGCCAGTCAATTCTGGGATTATGTGTTTCTAACCAAGGAATTCCAAGAATTACTTGAAATTGTGGGGCCTTGATCACATCAAACACGATTGCTTCCCGATGTCCATCCTGACCCACCAGTGTCACTTCAACAGTGGAATGCGTTACAGGCCCTGAGGCTATTTCGGTTCCATCTACTGTAGTAATGACATCTTGGGTTACTTTCGGGCGGAGAGGGAACTTAATCCTGGAAGCCAATTCACGGTCTATGTAATTTCCAATAGCTCCACTGTCGATGTACGCTTTTATAGCATGCAACTGCTGAGGCTGTTTTAGGTCCACGAGCACCATTGGCATGACAAAATGCGAGGTCAAAGAGTTTGTTTTCAAGCTCGGCAAGCGGACCCCTACGCTTGTCGGGCTAAGTCGTTTCCCGAATCAGGTGTCAATAAATCGTTATCAGTGGCTCCAACTACCTTCTTATGTGGTTTAACTGGACAATTTCGAAGAAAGTGACCGGAAGTCCCGCAATACAGACAAAGTTGCATTTGCCGCCTTCTCTCTCGTTCCTTCTGCGTTAATGGTCCTTTAACACTGCCGATTTGCATAGGTTCGGATACGTCGGTACTCTTGGAGTTAGCGTGGGTTTTGATCGGTACTCGGGTTTCGTACTTGAACCGATCTGCTTTTCTATTTTGAAGTCTGTGATCAAGTTGAACCACCAAGTCTATGTAGTCTGCGCAGACCTGGGGTAGATTTACTATCTGAGCTAGAACATCCTTAAGCTCTCCGCGCAGGCCTCAATGAAACAATGTGATCCTTTTGTTTTCTGGCCATCCAGTTTCCACAACCAGCCTATTAAAGGTGGCAACGTAGGACAGGAGATCCTGATTACCTTGTCGTAAGGATAGCAGTTCGTTATCAAGGGCCTGTCCTTGAGAGTGTCGAGCAAACAATCTTTCCATGCTGGCCTGGAAACCCTGAAAATCCTGGAGAATGGGATCATCCTGATTTACCAATGGAATAGACCAATCGGCAGCACTGCCACTGAGGTAAGATAGTATAAAGGCTACCTTGGTCTGGTCGTTAGGGAAGGCCCCGGGTCTGCATAGAAAGTGTAAACGACATTGGTTCATAAAGACGGCATATTTTTTGGGATCCCCCGCAAAACGTTCAGGCGGGGCCAAAGGCATGTGTCCAGGTAGATTGATTTGTACCGGGTTATTCAAACCCATTGATGTGGAAGTACCACCGGAATTAGGTAAAGGAGTGTGCCCTGCCTGGGCCTGCAATAACCTTCTGGCCAGGTCATCTGTTCTTTCCTTGGATAGGATCAGTTCTCTTTTGAGAGCGTTAGTCTCCTGGCGGGCTGAGTGCACATCTGCCCGTAATTCCCCCAGAGCATTGCCAGTGGTTAAGATTAAGTCTAAACCTTCCAGCCATCACCTCTTTGTTTTTGCTATGTCACCCCGAGTGGGACGGGTATGCCCAGACGTGGGTCCCGTGCCTGCTGGGCCTAGAGACCCAAGCTACTCCTCACTGATGAGCCCCAACAAGGGCGAAACATGTTTGGGGATGCTTGTGGTCTCGTACAGAAGGGATGTGACCTAGCAGTTCGGGCTGGACTGCCCCTTTTGGGGTGGGGCCAAGCCTGATTTGCATATGGTCTTTCCCTTCTGTAATGGCTTGGCAGGCGAAGAACGGTGGTCTGGAGGGTTGCCCAGAGCATTGCCAGTGGTTAAGATTAAGTCTAAACCTTCCAGCCATCACCTCTTTGTTTTTGCTATGTCACCCCGAGTGGGACGGGTATGCCCAGACGTGGGTCCCGTGCCTGCTGGGCCTAGAGACCCAAGCTACTCCTCACTGATGAGCCCCAACAAGGGCGAAACATGTTTGGGGATGCTTGTGGTCTCGTGCAGAAGGGATGTGACCTAGCAGTTCGGGCTGGACTGCCCCTTTTGGGGTGGGGCCAAGCCTGATTTGCATATGGTCTTTCCCTTCTGTAATGGCTTGGCAGGCGAAGAACGGTGGTCTGGAGGGTTGCCCAGAGCATTGCCAGTGGTTAAGATTAAGTCTAAACCTTCCAGCCATCACCTCTTTGTTTTTGCTATGTCACCCCGAGTGGGACGGGTATGCCCAGACGTGGGTCCCGTGCCTGCTGGGCCTAGAGACCCAAGCTACTCCTCACTGATGAGCCCCAACAAGGGCGAAACATGTTTGGGGATGCTTGTGGTCTCGTGCAGAAGGGATGTGACCTAGCAGTTCGGGCTGGACTGCCCCTTTTGGGGTGGGGCCAAGCCTGATTTGCATATGGTCTTTCCCTTCTGTAATGGCTTGGCAGGCGAAGAACGGTGGTCTGGAGGGTTGCCCAGAGCATTGCCAGTGGTTAAGATTAAGTCTAAACCTTCCAGCCATCACCTCTTTGTTTTTGCTACGTAATTCCCCCAAAAGCTGGGCCAGCTGATCTGTCTCGGAAGTCTCCATAGCGCCCGGGTGGGAAATTGTGGGTAGGCTTCGGGTTCTGTCACGCTCACCTGATTCCCACGGAGGCGCAGGTCTGGCTTCGACTGCTGATGCTTCTTCAATGGTGAAGCGCAGGACTCTGATGATGGACAGGAAGGGCCCCTCTACTCTGGCTTTTCTGGCTCGCAGGAATATTCCCCTGTGCGTGAAAAGTGAGTATTACCTACTGACGGAATAATGCTCAAGCCTCCCACTCCCTTCCAACCCTCCACGATACCCTTCCAGGATTCCCCGTGAGGTCTCACCTTAGGGTCTGGAAGGATGAGTTCTCCATCCTGCTTCTGATGCAGGGGCGCGTTGAAACCCAGTTACTTCACTGGACTCAGGTTTGATGGGAGTTCAAAATAAGCTTGACTATTCAGGTGAGGCGCTGTAAGAGTTCTGTTGCAAGTTCAAAAGTTCAAGCTTAATAATAATGTTCATTGTCTTATTGCATCAAGCGCTAATGCTTATGTCTTTTTCCCCTTAGGGGCCGGGGTTCGGAATGCCGGAGATATGGCGCCGACCCGAAGTGAAACGTGCAGTTCCAGTAAATGACAGGTAAGTTCTGGATGAGCGTTCAGGTAATGTCTTTGCATTCGCTCATTCAATGTCTTTGTCTTTTTTCCCCATAGGGGCCGGGGTCCGGAATGCCAGGAAGCGGCAGGACCCGAAATGAAATGGGAATGACCCAACAGGTAAGTCTTAGAAGGAAACTGAGCTTTTCCTATTTCCCTTCCTTCTCTCACCTTGTTTTCTTGTCTTTTCTCTCTAGGCTCTGGGAATTGGGTGTGGATCCGGATGATCGCTGCTGAAGATGGAGGCGCCCAGGAAAGGTGAGTGAAATGCAGCGCTGCAGCGTTTGAAGCAAAATGCTTTTAAAATGATGTCTTCCCTTTCAGGATCGTCGGTGTGATGTCTCCGTGATGCAGCTTTAGCAGGTAAGGTCTTCTTTCTCTCCAATTCTCTCTTATCTCCCTTTGCAGGCGACCCTGGATGCTGACAGACGTGGCTGAAGTCCAGATGCAGGAGCTGACATGGTGAGCGTCTAGCTCCGAGGAGCAGAACAACGCGAAGCGTGAGTTGCTGATCGGGCGTGGTTTAAATAGCTTTGGAAGAAGTTCCAGGTATGTATCCTTCCACCGATCAGGTATGTATCCTTCCCCGACCACACCCAGATGGAAAGTAGTCCCAGAGGTAAAGTAGTTCCATGGGCCTGATGTAGCAGCATGGTCTACCTCAGGTAAGTGCACATTAAAACACTTGAACACATGTCTAGCTTTATGAGCCTGGCGCCTAAGGCGCCAGGACTGTGTCCAAAGGGCCCCAGCTTGGGCCCACTGGCACTTCCCTGGGGGGAATGATGCCTGCCTCTGGGGTTGCTGGGTTGGACCTGGCTCCTTGGAGGTAGGCATCATGACAGTGGCCTGCTTTTAAAGCTATTGTTTTTTTAATTTTATGTCCTTTTAGAAACATAGTCCGTGTGTGTGTGAGTTACTGGGCACCCTTATAGGAAACAGTGTTGTAGAGGTGGAGCCAAGCACCCCTACTCAAAGCTCCTCCCCATGCCCCCTGTATGTTGGAAGCCGGATTGTGAGACACGTGCAGTACCAGTGAAAATATCTATACCAATGAGACTCTTGGAAGTAAGGTTTCCATTAAGAAAGCCATACATGCATACACAACAGTATGATGGCCATTTGAATAAAGTCCCGAAGGAAGTGGGAAAACTGAGCAAAAGAAAAGACTGGTGACGTCATACAGAACAGAGCTGGCCCACTTATAAGAAGAGATTGAAGAGTATAGGCATTCTATAGAAGCAAAGGAGGAGGTGTTAAGGGTGAGCAACAATTTGGGCTCAAGATGAAGATGCTCATTCTAACAGAAAATAACAAAGATATCAAGTTATTTTACAATTGTGCAGTCACAGCAACGCAAGTAGACAAGTATTCTTACAGGCCAGCTATGTAGTAAATAGATTGTGGCAATGCGCCAACGTATATGTAGAGGAACGTATGGACTATGGATGGTTCCACAAAGCAGTTTAGCAGAGCTGAATCCAGTGAAAAGAAGGGTTTTCAGTGTGTCAAACATTGTCTGCAGTCACATGGATGGATGAAAATAGACACTAGGATGGGCTGTATCAAAATAGAGAAAAGTATGCCTATACTCCCTCATATTCTCCAGCACAGAGAACATTTCCAAGGCAGAGTTCGAAGCCTTAATTGACTGGCAGGCTGCCAGAGTGATGATGGAAGACAGGCTAATTGGAGGGAAGTTATGGTTATGACCAGCCCACCAGCACCTGGATGCCAGGCTGTGTGCTGCTGGCGCATGTGGAATAGTACTGTTACGCTCACCTGGTATCCACAGGGACGCCACCCAGCTGGGTTATTCGCTGGTATGCTTCTCGGCTTTGCCCTGATGTGGTCTGTGGGGAAGGTTCTGCCTGAAAATACAGGAGGACTGTGTTCAAGACTGACTGACTGGGGTAAGTATCCTCCCTCCAGCCCTGTATGCTTTCAGTCCCTCTGGTGCCCTCTCCTCACCTTGTGGTAGAATTAGGCATGCTCTCCGTCCTGCCTTCTTTGCAGGGGTGCGTTGTCTTTCATGGGTGAGTGCGGTCCAGTTACTTCACTGACGCCGGCCCGTTTGATATTGTTCAGATAGGTCTTATTGCTGTTCTTTACTTTTGTTGCTATCCTGCATGCCTTTCATTATTTAAAATGTCTCTTTTTTCTCCCTTAGGTATGCGGAGCTTCAGCACGGCGAACTGGCTTGGTTGAGCCCCACTGGTAAATGAAGGCGGATTAAGAGCGCTATGATGCGGTAAGTAAGCGCTATGCACAGCACTGCGAAGTCTTGCCTTTGCTAACCTGTGTTTTCCTTCCTTGTAGGTTGCGGTGTTCTTCAGCATGAGTGGAATGTCCAGAGTGGTGCCAGCCGAAAGGCGACCAGCCAGGTGAGCCTTTTCAGCAGTTCGTAATTTGTAAATGTCTCTACTGCTTTCTTTAATGTTGCCTCTATCTTCCTCTTTCAGGTCGTTCTGTCCGGGAGGCGTGCAGATTTGAGGAAGCTGTTCTCAGTAGCTGCGAGAGTTTAAAGTTGAAGACTGCAGGTAAGATGCTGCTGCTAATGATGTTCCTTTTGTCTCCTTGCAGGTTCTGCTTCTCCGAGGTTCGAGGGAATAGCTGGACACGGTGAGCGTCACATTGCAAGCTGCAAAGTAACACGAAGCATGTTCTGCAGTCAGGGTGTGGTTTATATTGCCCAGGTAAAGTAGTACCAGGGAAAGTAGTTCCAGGCCTGCCACACCCAAAACACTAGACCACATAGCTTGGTTCTTAGGAACCAAGCTATGTGGATGCCTCCATTTTGGCTGACAATACAATAAAGTAGTTCCCAAGCACGTTGTTGTTCATGGTGTATGAGCCTGGCACCATAGGTGCCAGGACTGGCCCCATGAGGGCTTTTGAAGAGGATGCCAGGCTCTAGAGGCCCAAGTCCTGACTCCAGCTGGCCAATGGGTTTGCCAGAGGGGGTTTTGGGACAGAGTCGTGACAAGTACAGAGGGTTACAAGGGTGGCAACCAATTATAGAGGGACACGTAATAGAGAGTCCTAGAGTTTGTATAACCAATGGGATGTCGTGTATTTGATGACGTTCATAGTGACCTGAAATAGCGGAGGGCTTAGTTGCCCCACCTGATGTTAGAGACCCAATCACTTTCCCTGACTTGTATGGAACGCATACCTAGATGTTCCCTGTAAGCCTATCATCATTCCAAATAGGTTTTTGTCGGTTGCCAAGTAATTAGACGTCAATGATGATGGGATTTTAGTATATAGGTTTTTTTTTTTCTGAAATGCATTGAGAAGATCGAGTGAGTTTGTGGATGTTTGCTGTAACTCCCTGTTTTAGATAATTGATATTAAATCAGACGCACTTTTCCAACTTCCTGAGTCAGTTTGATTATTGATGTTTGAGTATATTCTGAATCTCCATCCATCTCTAAGTATTGCTATCTCGTCTTAAAGGGATGGGTCGCAAACCCCAGTTCAGTGTGTTGTTCATTGTAAATGCTGCTTGGAGCGGCAGGAAGGTGCTTGGCGTCCTGATATTTTGATTCACAGACGCGCTCCGCTGTCTGTCTTTCATGTCCTCCCCCAGTGGGTGGAGCTTGATTGCTTGTTTCCTTTAATATTGTGCTTATTCAGCACCCGACGCACTCGCAGGTAGGACCTGCTTTTAAAGCTATTGTCATTTTTATTTTATTTCCTTTTACACACATAGCACGTGTGGGTGAGTGACTGGGCACCCTTATAGGAAAAAGTATTCTTTTCCTTGTAAACACTGCTTGGAGCAGCAGGAAGGTGCCTGGCTTCCTGATATTTGTATCCACAGACACGCATCGCGGTCTGTCGTCCATGTCCCCGCTAGTGGGCGGAGTTAGGTGTGTTCACCATGTGTATTGGTATAAAGGATTGTTCCAAAGTCGCGCCTATGTCCAGCCCGTCTGTGCTCGAACGTGCCCAGGCCGTGCATGTTCTGCATGTAGCTGCGGATTTTCCCTTGGAAACTGGTTATTGGGAGCGCAGTGCTTTGCTATCTTTAGCCCCTCCCAACACCCGATGGCCAGTGGACTTTAATAGACTCTCTAAAGCTGCCAACGCCACTTTGGTAGGGGCTCCTCCATGTGGGCTGCTCAACACTTGCTTGTTAGTGGCTCACACCATGGAGTATTATGACTTGGTGTGAAGCTCCCAGCCTGATCTCCTGTTTTTGATGGAGAATTGACTGAGTACCTCTATTGTTCAGGCTCTTCCCCCTACTAATGAGCTGGATCATGTGTATCATATTTTGCCCTTCCCACTGGTGGGTTAGCCATAAACCTACATATAAAATGTCTTGTACTGTGCCAGAGCAAAAACAAAGAGGTAATTGCTGGAAGGTTTAGAATGAATCTTGACCACTGGAAATGCTCTGTGTAACCCTCCAGACCATCGTTCTTCGCCTGCCAAGCCATTACAGAAGGGGAAATAACATATGCAAATTAGGCTTGGCCCCACCCCAAAAGGGGCAGTCCAGACCGAACTGCTAGGCCACATCCCTTCTGCACAAGTAGACAAGCATCCGAAAAATGTTTTGCCCTTGTTGGGGCTCATCATTGAGGAGTAGCTTGGGTTCTAGGCCCAGCAGGCACGGGACCCACGTCTGGGCATACCCGTCCAACTCGGGGTGACAAAGCAAAAACAGGAATAGGAAACCAAGCTGTACCTCACTGAGGAGGCCCAACAAGGCCGAAACATGTCTGGGGTTGCTTGTATTTCCATGCAGAGGGGACCTGGCCTAGTAGTTCGGGCAGGGCTGCTCCCATTGGTGGCAGTACCTGACTGATTTGCATATGGTTGGACCCCTTTTGCAATGGCGCAGACGGGCTAAAAAACGGTGGTGTGGAAGGTTGCCCAGAGCAATGCCAGTGGCTTTGAATTATTGAAAACCTTCCACCCATCACTTTTTTGCTTTCAGTTTGTCTCCCTATGTGAGAGAGGGTATGCCCAGACATGGGTCCATTGCTCGCTGTGCCATAGGAAACCAAGCTGCACCTCACTGAGGAGGCCCAACAAGGCCGAAACATGTCTGGGGTTTCTTGTGTTTCCATGCAGAGGGGACCTGGCCTAGCAGTTCGGGCAGGGCTGCTCCCATTGGTGACAGTACCTGTAACGCTCACCTGGTTCCCAAGGAGGCGCGGCGTCGAAGGCGCAGAACTCTGAAGATGGACAGGAAGGGCCCCTCTATTCTGGCTTCCCTGGCTCGTTGGATACCCTCCTGTGCGTGAAAAGGGAGTATTACCAACTGTGGAACAATGCTCAAGCCTCCCACTCCCTTCCAACCCTCCACGATACCTCCTCCACGATTCCCCGTGAAGCCTCACCTTAGGGTTTGGAAGGATGAGCTCTCCATCCTGCTTCTGATGCAGGGGCGCGTTGAAACCCAGTTACTTCACTGGATTGAGGATTGATGGGAGTTCAGGTAAGCTTGACTGTTCAGGTAAGGCGCTGTAAAAGTTCTGTTCAAAAGTTCAAGCTTAATAATAATGTTTGTTGTCTAATTGCAGCAAGCGCTAATGCTTATGTCTTTTTCCCCTTAGGGGCCGGGGTTGGGAGTGCCGGAGATATGGCGCCGACCCGAAGTGAAACAGTTCTGGATGAGCGCTCAGGTAATGTCTTTGCATTCGCTCATTCAATGTCTTTGTCTTTTTTCCCCATAGGGGCCGGGGTCCGGAGATGCCAGGAAGCGGCAGGACCCGCAATGCAGTGGGAATAATCCAACAGGTAAGACTTAAAAGGAAACTGAGCTTTCCTTAGTCCTTTTCTCCCTCTCACCTTTGTTCTTGTCTTTTTTCCTCTAGGCGCCGGGGCGTAGCTGAATCCGGAAGATCGCTGCTGAAGATGGAAGCGCCTTGCAAAGGTGAGTAAAATGCAGCGCTGCAGCGATCGAAACAAAATGCCTTTAAAATGATGTCTTCCTTTTCAGGGCCGTTGGAGAAATGACTCCGGGATGCAGATTTAGCAGGTAAGGGCTTTTCTTCTCCTATTCTCTTCCTTTCTCCCCTTGCAGGTGTTCCAGGGTGCTGGCAGGCGTGGATGAAGTCAGGATGCAGGAGCTGACACGGTGAGCGTCCAGCTGCTAGGTGCAGAACAACGCGAAGCACGTGTGGCTGTTCGGGTGGGGTTTAAATAGCCTTGGAAGAAGTTCCTGGTATGTATCCTTCGACCAATCAGGTATGTATCCTTCCCCGACCACACCCGGGTGGTGAAGTAGTCCTACAGGTAAAGTAGTCCCATTCAGGCCTCAAGAGGGCCTGGATGAAGCAGCAAGGTCTGCATCAGGTAAGCGTGCACCCAAGCACTTAAACACATATCCTCTTCTATGAGCCTGGCGCCTAAGGCGCCAGGACTGGGGTCTGCTATGAGCCTGGCGCCTAAGGCGCCAGGACTGAGTCCAAAGGGCCCCGACTTGGGCCCGCTGAGACTTCCCTGGGGAAAATGATGTCTGCCTCTGGGGTTGCTGGGCCCGGCCTGGCTCCTTGGAGGTAGGCATCATGACAGTACCTGACTGATTTGCATATGTTTGTACCCCTTTTGCAATGGCGTAGACGGGCTAAAAAACGGTGGTGTGGAGTGGTTGCCCAGAGCAATGCCAGTGGCTTTGATTTATTCAAAACCTTCCACCCATCACTTTTTTGCTTTCATTTTGTACTGTGCCAGAGCACTCCTTGAAGATAGAGTGTCTTCTGGGTTGTGTCTTCCTATCCCCCTCCTCGACGCAAGCCTTTCTGGTAGTCTATCGAACCCCTGGTGCGGGTGGCCCCTTCTGTGTGGATTTCCCTGCTTTTGCTTTGGAACTTCAGATTAAATTCTCAAATTTGGTGATTGTTGGAGATTTTAACCTCCCAGCAAATGAAACCAATACATGTCAGGTAGAAAATGTTCTGGCCTTGATGTCTGATCTTGGCCTCCCTCAGTTGACTGTGCAGACTACCCATTGACTGGAAACATATCCTGGACTTTGTCTGTGCGCCCAGGTTGTCCACTATTGTCTCTCTCCTGAGTCCATTAGTGTTGTCTGACCACTTTTTGTGGTACCTTTTTCCATTCTACAGTGGCATCCCTTTCTTCCTGTGGCTAAAACCCGCTATCTTTAAACGCAGATGGCATTGGGTCGCAAACCATGAGCTAGTTGCCTCCCTTCAATCACAGTGTGATCAGTCTGCCCCTTGCTCCTTGAAGACACTGGACGCCTCCTTTGCACCAGCTGCTGATCTACTGGCTCCCCTTAGGCTTTGCAAACAAAAAAACATCCCTCTGAGCCCTGGTTCTCTGATGAACTTAGGGCTGGTAAACTGTTGTGTAAGAAAGTGGAGAGGAAGTGGAGTGCAAATTGTCTTGCTGATGATAAAGCTGCATTACGTTGCACTTTATTAGAGGGCGATTATATATGCAAAAAAATCCTTCTTAATCAGAAGGTAAAACATGCTGTAAATCAACCTAAGGCTTTGTTTGAATTTGTAAAATCTCTTCTTTCTCCTACAAAAGCAGGACCTCAAGCGGTGCCTTCTCAGGGTCTCTGTGATTCTCTTTCCTCCATCTTCTACACTAATATTGAGCCTATTCATGACAATATCAGCAGCACAGCTGGTCAGTCTGTGGCTGTGTCTAGTATTCAAGTGTCACCTGCACCAAACTCTATTTGGTCTGCGTTCCCTACCTTTTCTGACCAAGACATTCTTCGGGCTATTCCTCAGCTAAAATTGTATTCACCGACTGATGCTATTCCCCTGACCCTACTTAAGAAAATCTCTGGAGACTTGATCTCCCAAATTACTTTAGCAGTAAATATGTTGTTCTGCAATGGATGCATCCCTAACACCTTGAAACATGCTTGTGTGATCCCCTTACTAAAGAAATCTTCTCTAGATCCCACGGTGCTCGCTATTTATCGTCCGATTACTCTCCTTCCCTTCCTTATGCAGGTACTGGAGGACCTTGTGTCCCCTCTGCTCTCCTCCTTCCTGGAATCCTCTGGGTTCTTTGATTCCTGTCATTCAGGTTTTCGGCCTGGGAGGGGCACGGAGTCAGTCCTAAACTCTGTGCTGGATGACCTGGCCCACTTGGTTGATCAGGGTGGAGTCGGAGCAGTATTATTGTTGGACCTATCTGCTGCGTTCGACAGTCGATCATCCCACCTTGATCTCCCGGCTATCTGCTGCTGGTCTGTCAGGCCAAGTTTTGGTGTGGTTCTCTGCCTTCCTGGCCGATTGCTCCCAGTCGGTTTCTCTCCCACCTTTTCGTTCTAAACCGGTGCTGTTGTCATGTGGAGTCCCACAGGGTTCTGTGCTGTCACCAATTCTGTTTAATATTTACATTAGACCACACCTCCGCCTCATTCTATCCCATGGGTTCAGGTACTACTCCTATGCCGATGACACGCAGATCCTGGTCCGGTTGGATCTTACTCAATCAGGCACTGCGGCACGGCTTAGGAGTTGCCTTGAGTACCTGGGCTATTGCATGGCGGCAAATTGGCTAAAATTGAACAGTAACAAAAAGGAGGTCCTGGTTGTTGGAACCTACAGTCCTCTTTCTTTTTGGATAGCTGATTTTTGGGCAATTTCTCTTGGTCCGATTCCTTTACATTCCTCTTTAGTAAAAAATTTGGGGGTAAAAATGACCATGTCTCTCTCGATGAATGAGCAGGTAGCAGCGGTTTGTAAGACTGGGCGCTTTAAATTGAAAATCTTGAGAAAAAGTCCTTCGCTTCATCCTGGCAAAATTTCAAGCACCAGTAGTTGCAGCTCTTGTGCTCAGCGCAGTTGACTACTGTAATTCACTTTACCTTGATCAACCACGCTATCTTATAAATCATCTTCCGTTGCTTCAAAATGCTGCTGTCAGGTCGATTCTTCATGCCCCGTTTGGAGCGCATATTTCTCTTCTGCTTAGACAGCTTCACTGGCTGCCTATTGAGAAGCAGATTCTTTTCAAAACTGTATGCATTGTCCATCGCACCGTCTAGGAATCGGGGGCGGAATATCTTCAAGCTAAGTTTCCTTGGTATGTCTCCTCTCGTCCCGTTCGCTCTCAGTCGGCCTTACAGGTTCCAGTTCCGTGGGTCAGATTATCCCGAATGGGTGGTCGAGTTATCAGTGGCTGCTGCTAAGCTCTGGAAAGCTTAGCCTCACTCTTTGCGAGCTATCTCGATTATCTCATCTTTGGCCGTTCTCTTAAAACCTTATTGTTCTAGGCTGTGAATAGAATTGCAGGTCTTTGTGATGGCGTAGCGCCAAGATGCCTTTGGGCGAACGTGCGCTCTATAACTTTAAATAACATAACATAACATAACAGAACGTGCAGTTATGGTTAAGCTGCTCAACCTATAGGAAGAGCACATTTTGGGTGGCTTATGACTTGGCCCCCCTGGACAAATCCTAATGGAACTTTATAGAACAAGTATATGGCACTGTTATATTGATTCTGCAAAGTTTGGTGAGGTTTCGTGCAGTAGGGACAAAGTTATAGGGGATCCTAAAATGTGTGTTTTTTCCCTTAGACGCAATGGAACATTTTTTTTGCTCAAGCCTAAATCCCAAACCGCTGGATAGATTTTCACCAATTTTGTGGCAGGAGTGGCGGCCTGGTCCCGAAGGTTTGGTTTGGTAAATGAGGTCTAAATCAGTCTAGTAGCATTTTTAAAAACTACCAAAAAGTAGGTAAAAAAGAATTGTGATATTGGGTTCCGTCCGCAGACACACTTCCCTAATTGTTCCGTGAACGGGCCTCTAATTAGTCCAGGGGGGCAGCGTAATGTCCACAGACATCGGACTCACCCGCTGATTGAAAGGTGGAAAGCGTGATGTGTGTCGTATTTTTGGAAACGCGCGCCATGTTGGATTCGCGGACAGCTGGCCAGTAAGCGCGATCACCACAGTGAAAACATATTAAAAAATACAACATTCCACTTGTCAAATTAATGTAACAATGTCTGGGGAGCTGAGGGGTGATGAGGATGGGATGGGATGGGATGTGGCCTTAAAAAGCCTGAAAAAACAGGTGTTTTTTCAACTCTGACATGTGCAAACGGTCCAGATGTCCGGGGCAGTCCTGTGATGTTCACGAACATCTTTGCCTAGTTATGCATTACAGGGTTGGTGAAATGCAGTTTTTGGATGGCTTATAACTTTGGTGCCACTCAATGAAACTGCATGAAATATTGGAATTTCAATCTAGATCTGACTCTGAATGGTTCTGCAAAGTGGGGTGCTGCTTTGTCAAATGGGAGCAAAATTAGAGGGGGGTCCCAAAATATTGTACAGGCTTATAATTGTAGTGCAATTTGATGAATCTGCACAAAAGTTTTTTTTTACCTAGATAAGAATGTTTTTGCAAAGTTTGGTGTGATTTTTTTCAAGAGGGGGCAAAATTCGAGGGGGGTTTCAACATTTTTAGATGGCTTATAATGTTGCTGTTTGACAAACGTGGACAAATGTTTTCAGAAAGATTATAGAATTCACCTTGAATGTTTGTGCAAAGCCTGAATAGATTTTCGTCAAGTGGGGGCTATGTTATATTATATGAACTTACATTTTGACACTTTTCAAAAAAATAAACCATGGGTGGATTTGCAGCAAACACGTGCCAGGAGCATTGGCAAGGACTTGAAAGCATGGTTTTTGCAAATTAGTCCATGTTTTCTTGTTGTTAAAAAGTGTCATAATGTAGATACAAAAAATAGAGATATAGCTTTGGTGACTGAAGTATAGCCTGTGACCATGGGCAGTGGCCAGATTGTCCGGGTCATTGCCTTTTATTTTTTTTGAAAGTGTGAAAATGTAAGTACACAACACAGTGATATAACATTGGTGCCTGGGCAATGGGCCTGGCCATCAGCAAGGAGTAATGTGTACTGTAATTTGCTTACTGGGGCATACAGCATGGCCGCAGCGGTAGGTTTGAATGGGAAAATATATTCTGCTTGCAGTTACAGCTGGAAGTGGTGGACTAGATTACAACAAACTTGCACGAGGAGCATTAGCAAGGACCTAAAAGCATATTTTTGGAAATATATCTTGTGTTTTATTTTTCCAAAGTGTAAGAATGTAAGTAGAAAAACTAGTGATATACAGTTGGTGTCTGGGCAGTGGGCCTGGCCCTCTTCAAACATGCATGTGTACTCTGATTTACTTATTGGGGAATGTAGCATAGCCAAAGCCCAGGCCCAGTGGATTTGGAAACTGCCATGACTGCAAGCCATGAGCACTGGCCATTGCTTACATTATTAGTGTATAGTGGACACAGAGCTAGGTTGCAGGGTAGGTGCTGTGAATAATACGGGTGATTTGGTTGGGCTGGGGTCATGGTGGAGCCTGATTCCATAGGTAATGGAACGATGATTTGCATCCCCAGCATGCACTGCTCATAACGACAGACATAAGTAAGTGTTGCAAAAAATATGTTTCTTGAAGGATGTTTATAGTTCTTTCATATATATAAAAAGAGGAATTATTAATAATTTACATACAGTGATGCAAGAACATGAAATATTCTCACTTATAAAAACCTATTAAAGTGACAGAAAAAAGCTGTTAAAGGGATGTTACGGTTAAAATGCATCCCACCCTTGAGACTCCTCTGATCCATTTGTTAGCCAGTGGCATCCGACATGATCACTTGCCCATCCGTACTGCCCCTTCTATTTATGCACTTCTGTCACTGCACAATGCATATGAGCATGTATAGGAGCACTGTCTACACTTTGTTTTGTATAAGTAAAATAAATGCATATGTAAAAGATTTGTAGAAGATTGTTAAGTGGCATTTGGTGTGTGGAAGCTTAATATTGTCATTGGGTTATATGTACAGTTTGTGGAAGTGACTGAATGTGTGACTGTTTGAAAGCAGGCATTGCAAGTTAGCTGGTGGGATTTTGTGTCCCTCAGAAGTAGGCTGTGTGGTTACAGTATTGGTTGAGGAAGATGAGGTGGAGGAAGACAGCCTACTACTTGCTAACAAAGGAACAGTCTTTCTGAGAGCATTGTGGTGGTTGGATTTGGTGGGGTGGCGCATGGAGGTGGTCCCATTGGAGTACTGTCCAGGTTGTCCATGACTGAGTACAAGGTTGCCCTCAGTGCATTTCACTTTGGTAGATTTAGTCTTTGGTACATTCCCAAAAGTTGTAAAGAACTGGCACACCCATGATTCCCTCTGAGTGCTAGAGGTAGGCATTTCCTCTACCTCATCTTCCTGGTCCTCTTCATTGTCTTTTGAAGTACTGCACTATTTCTTTTGTGTAGGTCCTCCAGCTGGTGGTGGTGGCTCTTGGGGAGGAGGGATGGCAATAGCTGGTGCCATTTTTAAGATAAGTAGCAGTTTTGCTAATATTCTTCCAAATATGTGCTATGTGCTAGATTGTTAATTGATAATGGGCCTCATTACGAGGTTGCCGGTAAGCGAAAAACCATGCCGGTAATGGATTAGCAGCATCGCTTACCGCTCCGATGCATCACGACCCGTCAACCTGCTATTAGTGGCACCCTAAATAACGGTGCCACTAATAGCGGCATGGCTGCGTACAAGCGCCCCTCCGGGGAGAAAATACCGGCATGCCGGCAGTAGGAGGTAATCCCAACCCACGTGGACATGCAAATACAGGCATCACGAAGCCGGTATCCATGGGCTGCGCGATGCCGCCCATACAGGCATCGCGTACCACCCGCAAAGAGCAATCAGGATACTAGGCAACTGTCACAGGTACACACCATCCCCACAGGTGGAATCAGTGGAGGCTGGGCCAGTATAAAAGGAGCACACACACACAGACACCACACCCCTTCCAACACCACAATGCTACCACTAGCTGTTGCAATCATGGCGCTGGAGGACATGCCTATACTGCTACAACTACAGCAATAACAGCAACAACAATAACAACTACAGCAGCAACAAGAGGCAGCACAGAGGAGACACAGGAGGAGAAGGAGGGTGAGACAGGCCCAGCAATTACCACCAGTGCAGCCAGCAGTGCCTCGTAGGCAACCACCAATCCCTCGCACCAGACCCAGCCCTTTTAACCTAACCCCTGAGCAGATCCACACCCTGTACCGGTTGGACCATGACACCATCACCACCATAGTGGACATGATACAGAACGACATTGCCAGCCTCATAGAAATAGGCACTGCCATCCCCTCTGCTAAAGGTGGTGTCTGTGCTCCACTTCTTGGCCACAGGCACCTACCAACACACAGTGGGCCAGCTGCATGGCATTTCACAGCCACTATTTTCGCGCATGTTGAACCAAGTGCTGGATGCCCTCCTGAAGCACGCAAGCAGACACATATCCCTAACACAGACTGCCCAGGAGATAGCCGACACCAAAGTAGGCTTCCATGCACTGGCAGGCATGCCCAATTGTGTTGATGCCCTCGACTGCACCCATGTGGAATTGGTAGTCCCCCATGCCATAGAGGCGGTGTACCGCAATCGCAAGCAATACCACTCCATCAATGTGCAAATGGTATGTGACTCCAGCAAAATCATCACACATTGCTGCGCCCGATTTCCCGGATCAACACATGATGCCATGGTACTGCGCAACTCCACGCTACCCCGTCACATGGAGCGACATGCTGAACCACGTGCCTGACTGCTTGGTGAGTTGCACAACTGTCCCATGGCAGTGCTCTGGGGTACTGATATGTAGGGATGCATAAGGGGGGGGCATACTCCACCTGGGTGGGAAAGGGGGGGCATACTCCACCTGGATGGGCAAGGGGGGCATACTCCACCTGGGTGGGGAAGGGGGGGCATACTCCACCTGAGTGTGAAAGGGGGGGGGCATTTCCAGTGATTGGAGAATGCATGCAGAGCTAAACACTCCTGACCTGAACCGCCCAAACATAACATGACACATCACTGGGCCACATTTCACAAATTATGCATATCGATGACAACAAGTAAGCGGCACAACCAGGCCACCAGGGTGATGGCAAGCAATGCATGAATGAACAGGATGGCAACTATGGCAATGTGGTCAGTGTGACCATGCATAATGAAGAATGAACAGCATGAATTGGAGGCTAAACAGTGTTACACTACCGCAGCACATCTGCCAGAGCATGCATGTTTACACCCTGCATCATCTATTGAATGCCAACCAGACTACCACACCTCATGACAGTATAGATTGCATCTAGGTGACATTTTTGCATGCATGCAGGGACATGTGCAAGCCCACACCAAATAGCTGCCGCCATGACTGTGCTCCCTGAAGGTGGCAGTTCAGAGTGACACACACCTATTTGTATCTGCTTGCAGGTGATGGAGGATATCCCCTGAGGCCGTGGCTACTCACCCCTGTGCAGAACCCACAGAACAGCCATGAAGAGGAGTACAATTGTGTGCACACCCATACCCTGGTTGTGATTGAGCAGACCTTTGGCCTGTTGAAGGTGCGTTTCCGCTGCCTCAGCTGGTCTGGTGGGGCACTCCTATATAAGCCTGAGAAGGTGGCAAAGATCACCATGGCCTGTGTCATGCTGCACAACATGTGCATCCAGAGAAATGTACCACTGCGACCTGACATTGACATGCATGGCCCAGGTGAGGATGATGAGGATGGAGATGGAGGTGAAGTAGGCCCCCTGCCAGTACATAATGCACGGGATGGCCATACTGTACGCCAAGCACTAATTCACAAATACGTCTGAAACACAGGGACTATGATAGACATGTGTCAGTGACACACTGGCTCCATGTGGACATGCACACTTGTATTGTTGGGAGTTGGCCACTGAACACCATCACACATTAAATGAACATGCACAAAATGAAGAATGTCCAGCCATTGAATTTTTGGCACACAGCGGGTGTATTTTTCAAAAAGGCAACAATGCGAGCCCTCCCCCCCCAACCACCAGTGAACTCCCTAGCCCACCCTACAAACCCCAATAACCCCCAGTGAACTCCCTAACCCACCCTACAAACCCCAATAACCCCCAGTGTACTCCCTAACCCACCCTACAAAACCCAATAACCCCCAATTAACTCCCTAACCAACCCCACAAACCCTCAATGTCCCCAAATGTACTCTAATGATTGTTCCCTTCACCAACAACCATGTGTCCAACGCCCATTGTCTACCACACTACTTCTTGACCTTTTTGTTATCCGGGGGTGGCATCTCCGAGTGCCGTGCACTCCTCTGGGTCATCCGCACAGGGCTTGTGGGGGTTGAGGTTGAAGGTGTTGTAGCAGAGGACGTGTCAGAGGCAGGTTCCACGCCTGCTCCAAGGCGTGGCCGCTGCATATGGAGCAGGATGGAAGTTAGCACTTGCGTTACTTCCCCCAGACAGTCCCTCATGAGGATTACAGACGCGTTAACGGCAGCAGTGTTTGCAGCGATGGCTGCTGTCGTCTCCCCAATGGCAGTAGCAAAGGGCCTCTTGGTGTCCTCCCCATCGGCAATATAATGCCGCATGAGATCAAGCATTGACTCCTGTCGTGCATCCACCCTCGACAGGCGAGCCTCAAAGGTGTTGGTGGTAGCTGGAGTGGTGGTGGCTGGAGTGGTGGTGGCTGGAATGGTGGTGGCCAGGTGGTGGTGGCTGGGGTGGTGGTAGCCGGGTTTGTGGTGGCCAGGGTGGTGGTAGCCAGAGTGGTGGATGGTGCATGCGTCAGGCCCACATCCAGGGTGCTGTCCTCCTCGAAGAGGCACATGTCGGAATCTCTGAGGTCGGAGTTGTGGAGGCACGGATCGTCACTGCTGTCGGCATCCATATGGGGTGGGGAGTGGTCAGGGGGCTTGCGGTGGGTGTAGTGCACACGACTGTGACGCCCTCGGTGTTCACATTTGCATCCACAACGTCCGCGGTAGTTGGTGGTGCAGGATCGGAAACGCCTCCCACTGTTGTGGGTGGCTGCTGCTGGTCTTGATGTGTGTGGCCCACACTGGCAGCAGGTGTTTTTTGCTGGGTTTCAACCCGGTCTGGCACACTGCCTGTTGGTCTGGCCTCTTTCTCTGGCTGGGGGGTGGTGGTGGCCCATGGCGTGATGTTGATGCCCTTGCGCCCCTCTGCTGACTGGCATCTTCCTCATCGGTGCCTGGGGGTTAGAAGAGATGCAGGTCATCAGTGATGGTGTCACATGCCAGCGACATACTATTGTGCTGTGATATATTCATACAGTCATGCATCCGTTTATTACAGGGGTGTGGCAATTGGTGTTCTGTGGGGGCATGTAGGCTATCAATGCATGGCAGGTGTCATGCCATTGATATGGGGTCTGTGTGTTGGGTTACATGGGGACGGTCGTGTTATGTTGTCCGTGTGTTGGTATTGAATGTGATTGGCACTCAGCATGCATTTGTGTGTGGCAGGGTGTGGCATGCATTCTTGACTGGATATGTTGATGTGGGCCTGGGACATACATTGCCTTGCCTAGTCTCACTTCCACGTCACTTGTGCTACATCATGGTTTGCCCTACAGGGATGTGCTGGGTCACTCACCTCCTTCTGGGGATGATGCGGCGCCCATCTCCATCTCTCTGAATCCCTCTATTGACTCGGGATCAATGAATGAGCTGGCAGCCTCCTCCCAGGGCATCAGCTTTGCTGGTGAGTGTGGCCCTCCACCTGTCACCATGGCCGCACTCCTGTTGGCTGCCAGGATGTTCCTCACCCTCAAGCAGAGGTTGTCCCACCTCTTGCGGCAGTCCTGCACTGTACGTGGGGTGGTCCCCATGGCTGACACCCTCTGGGCAACCTCCTGGCACATTTGCTTTTTCTTCATCTGAGCAGCATGCTTCATGTCATTTGACTTGATTATGTCTGCATGCTGGGCCAGAGTGTCTGCCATCATGCTGAGCTCAGAGTCAGAGAAACGCTGTTTCCGTTTTTGGGTGTTCGTCTTACGGGTGGCCTTGGACATCCTCAGGGTTTTCTGATGCAGCACGACACGAAAGGACTGGTGGTTAGGGAGGATGGCAATGGATTGTGTTTTTAAAGATGGCCGCCGGCCCATTTCCAATTCCTGCGCGATGATGTAATTTCTGGGTCCGGTTTTGCGAACCCGGTATTAGCATGGTGGTATTACCGTGCCGGTATTTAGGGGTTGCTCCGAGGCGGTGGCGTTATAGGCGGGTCCCGCGATGCCGCTATAGGGGGGCTGGAGGGCCTTTAGCAGCATATCAGTATTGCCATTACCGGCATGGGGGTTCACGGGTGCTCGCGCACTCGTAATCACCCGCTATTGGCGGATTCATACGAGCACGGACCCGCTCTTACCGGCATGCCGGTAATGAACCCGTTTTTACCGCGCTACTCGTAATGATGCCCAATGTCTAAGAATAGGGAGCTGTGCAAGGGTACATTTTTATTTTTTATTTTTTATGTGTTAATGACTCTAAAGTCTTTACAAAATTATTAAAACACATTCAAATTTTAGTTAAAATTTTTACACCAGTGTATAGCAATCCAAAACAGAAAGAGGAAAAAAAAAACACAATAGCTAAATCTTTTTACTTAGTAATTAATGCTACTACATTTGACATGGCTTCTCTTTAACTTCTCTTCCTTTACTCGCCTTAAGGCATTATAATGTTCTTAAATAATGATATCGCAAATTGTTTGCGCACATATCACCGCTGCTGTTAATACGGCATTGCAGCCCAAGACTATCTTATCCCAGAAAAAGTCTGAGACAATGTACTCTTTGTGCTGCACAAAACACTTAAAGTGTGCTATGCGTGGGCTCCATGTGCCTTACCAGTCCATGAGCAAGTGTCTAAGCGTTTGCTTCTCTGGATTAGTGCAGATTTTGCATAGTTGTTTTGCTCTATGTCCCTGTTTACGCCTTGCCAGTACTTCCTCACAATGGACCAGATTTAATCTGATTCTTAGGAAGTTATTGCGTAGAGAACTGCCTGGGTACTTCATGCGATATTGTGAGATGCAACCTAACTTCTTTTTGCCATGCAGAAATGGATTTACAGGTGAGCCCATTCTACATTTTTCAAAAATTTTAACCCAACAAGTTTTTGCTTGACTTTTAATGGGTTGGAGGTGAGTTTGTCTAGATCGAGATCGACACTAAGAAGGAGCTCTCTTGCCTTGCCCTCCAATCGTGTCAGAATTACAGATTTCAATTGTTGCTATAAAGAGAGGCCTCTTGACCAATGGTAATCTCCCAATATAGGCAGATTAGCTTCCAGCTCGCCATGCAACCCAAAGATTTTAGGCCGAGCTCATATCTGAGACTCCAACTACGGTGCAGGCAGGGAGACCTAGTACTCTCTTCCATAGTCAACTTTCAAATCTGTCCAAGTTGGTGGTCCAAAGTTGAGGTTTGGCCTCCAACCCATAAAGGATAATTGGTACTATTTTTGCTAAATAGTATCTGATTAATGGCAGGATAGAGAATTTACTGAGTTTATGTTTTAGTCTCACCATTTGCACTGCACCCTGTACCACTTTTGCTGTAATTTCGGATTTCAGCTTTATAGAGGGCTGGTGAGGCATGGATAATGTATCCAAGATATTTAACCGCCTACACTTTTTGTACCTTCTGTCCGTCTAATTCCCAGTTTGAGCATTTAATTTTTTGCTGTGGGTGTTTAAATACCATTATATTTGATTTGGCAGAGTTTATAGAGAGTTTATTTGTTTCTGCATAATTAATGTGTGTTCTATCCAACAGCACTATGTCGTCTGCACAGGCAAGCCAAAATATCTTTTTCCCATTCAACATTGGGCTGGCCGATGCAGATGAACCCAAGGAAATGCCCATGTCTGCTATAAAAAGATTGAACAAAAGTGGGGCTCCTAGGCAGCCTTGTCTAACCCCCTTGTGTGTCTCAATGGTTTCTGATTGGTGGCCGCACTCGTCCAAGCGGACTCTAAGATTGGTTTCTTTGTGCATCTCTACAAGCATTGCTAGAATTGTTTTTGGCAGGCCCCACTGTCTCAGTTTATTCCAAAGTAGGGCCCTGTCCACTTGGTCGAAGGCTTTCGATAGGTCAACCTATGCACCAAACAGAGGCAGTGTTCCTCTTCTGCCTGCTCGCAAACCAGATTTAGTATAAGGCCATTTAAGGCTGTTGACATGCCCTTACGAAAGCCTGTTTGAAAGCGAGATAGGATGCCCCGATCTTCTAGCAACTGCTCTAGTTCATTCAGCAAAAGCTTCATGAAGATCTTGCTTTCAATGTCAAGCAGGGCTATTGGTCTATAGCTAGCCGCTGCTCGACGATCGACAGATTTAAAGAATGGGATAACCAGTGCCGTTTTCCAAGATGTTGGGAATTGGCGCCTCTTTAGAATCTAACTAAATAATCTGAATAAAAGTTGTGACCACGACACCAGTTCTTTTTTGAGTATTTGATAGGTCAGGCCATTAGGGCCTGCTCCTCTTGACGCAGAAGATTTCATAATTATCTCCTCTATATCCCTCTTACAAAAACTCAGTTGCCAAGGTGTACATAGCTTAGCTACAAACTTAGAATCGCTGGTATTTCTGAAAACCTCTGTTAGATGATCTATCCACCCCTTCTCAGAGACCAGATTACACCGGGAGTTACTGCAGTTACCCTCACAATTGTTATTGAGTGTCCAACATTTTTTTGTATTCCCTTCTGCAAGTGTTTTAAGCATTCGTTCTCCGTCATTCTGAAGCTGTGATGCTTTATGAAGGGATGACCATGATTTATAGTTTGTCTTTTCTCTACCAATTTCTGCTTTATAGGCCTCTAATGACAGCCTTGCCAACTTAATTCTCTGCACAACTCTTCTGTGCTCCCTTTTTTATTTTGTGTTGTTTCATCAAAAATGTGTACATGTTTTTGTTTAACCAGATTTACTGGTTCATTGGGAGCTGATGTAGCCCAAAGGAATTTAATGAATGTTTGTGGATGGCATTTGGTTTCCCAGATGCTTCTTGGGATCTTTTTCAACTGTAGATTTAAACTTTTCTCTCATGCCTGTACTTTACCAGTCTAATTTTCCCTTTTTTCCACATAACAGCTGATTGCTTATACTTTGTGAAGAGCTAGCGAGGTCAGGGAGGTAGAGTTCTAATCTACTGTGATCGCCCCCTCCATCATGTTTCACTAGCAATGACGAGGGCAACGTAGACAGAAAATGAGAGACAAAAATGTAGTCCAAGGTTGAGGATAAATCCCCTCTCCGCCATGTTGCAGAAGGCTCCCCATTCTCTTCCACACTACTGCTCATCATTTTTAGCCCCCAATATTACATGAAGACCACCCACAGTCTCACATTTTTGGATTTACCTAATGGTGGAACAAGTATTTTTCCCCATTTTTAATTGCAAACATTCCCCATTTAGTTCACCAGTCAAAATTATATTGCAATTTGCTGGGCCTAGTTTTATTGATTCTAGTAATGAGTTCAGGAGCTCCAGAAATGCTTGTAGTTTTGAACAGGTGGGCTTCCAGTGAACATTAATTATCACCCATACTGTGATTCTGTTGTGCTGGTGCAAGTGGGCTTTACATGCTTGGATTTCCCACAGCATGTTCGTAGATGGGGACTATATTTTTAAAGGTGTAGTTTTTTTTATGGCTATCAGGAGACCTCCCGAGGGTCTTCCTTTTGATTTTTGTAAAGCTGGTAAACAGGTTATGGTAAAGCCCTCTCTATTCAGAGGGGGCCACCAGCCATGTTTTCTGCAGTAGGATTATATCTCCCAAGTCGAATAAATAGTCCCCCACCCCCACAGTCCTCAAGGCCCCCGTTGGACTCAATGATTGAGATTTCCAAGCCATATGTCTCTAGTTCCCTTGCTTTGTTCAAGATAGCATTTATTGCGTTGGATGATGCAAACACTACTTCCACTAAGTAAGGATCTTGTGTTAAGGGTAATGTCACACTCTCAATGTCCTCTGATGCAAACAGATATAATTTTTTGACATTTTTAATTATTTGGAGGATTACAGAGAAATTTAAGGATTTGTGTTGCTTCAACTTTTTTCAGAGTCTAAGCCATGCTCTTGGGATAGCATAATCTTTGGGGTTGTCTAATGTTTGTGTATTTCTTGCTTGGGTTCTGCCTGAGGCACTGAACAATGTTTTCCATGAATATATTGAGTATAGAGTGCCGCATTTCACATCCCCATTGTACACGCAGTTCACTGCTGGAGATGTTATCTCAGATGGGTCTTGAGCTAAAGCCGCTGGAAACAGAATTTGTGGTGCCGAGCATTCCACCCTTTTTTCCTATTTGTTGGTAGAAAAATTGGGGCTAGTTTAAGATTTTTTTGGACTTGGACTAATGCTGGCTGACCTGAGGGATTAGTCGTTTGCTTCAAGAGGGAGCTTTTCTGTAGGAAAATAGGTGCCCATTTGACCTTTTTCTGTAAATTGACTTTTTGGCAGATACAGGTAATAAATTGGCGTTCTGACTTCTTTTAGCAGGATTTGGTCCTCTTGCGTTATTCTCGTCCAGATCCTCCTATATAACACTACTTCGTTTTTGGCTTGGATCTGTTTGAGAACCTATACTTATGTTCACTGTTTTTACAATCTCATCCGTAATAGCTTGCACAGTACTTTTAGATTTTCTTTCCACCATTTTTCATTGTTCCTTTGGTTCTTATTTTGTCAGGGACCTCTTTTTTCCCTGGAAGAAAGGCCTCATCTCTTGGGCCAGCTGGTTTTAGTTGCACCTCGTCTCCACGATTAGGAGTTACAACTTCCTGTTGATCGATAGAATTGTCTATTGTGATAATATTGAGTTCATCTTTAGTTTTTGCTTTTTTTTAATTATTCTTCTTGGAGGTTGGTTGCATCACTTTTGATCTTTTCCTTCCTGCTTGGCGTTTTCTCATACTTCTTCTGCTTCTTGATTATTGGCAGTATGCTGGACGCCATTCAGACTCCACCTCGGCTTGCTTTTTTGTTTCTGCCACAGGTGTAGTTTTTACAGTGGCCACAGAATTTTCCAGCTCTCCATCCACTATGGTTGCCAAACGCCAAAATTCTTCCAGCACTGATTCTGAGACGGTTGTATCATCGAAGGGATGAGTGTGAGTAACGTTCTCCTCTCCATCTAGGATTTGCGGCAAGGTGTTGTCTTTCAGATATTGTAACATTTCTCCCAAACGTTTGTTGTTTTCCTTGTCTGTTTTTTGTCAGCTGCTTATCATAGTTTGGATTGAAGAAATGTCCAGACCCTGTTTGACTATTCTAGTCTTAGGTCTCTTAGTGGTAGGGTAATGTTACTATTGATAGTTGATACCAGCTTTACCAATATTGGCTCGCAGGATGCTACTTCGCTGGTCATTTCTAAGAGTGTTCCCGCTTGTGATTGAACTTCTGTTTTCAGTAGTTCAAAGACCGAGACTAGGCAGTTCAAAACAAAGTTCAGAGCCATCAACGTATCTGTACTTGGCTTGGATTTTTCTATGGACAGATTTGGTAGGGTTACATTCTCCTGCAGTTCCAAATCGTTTAAGAAGTTTTTTGAAAGACTCCTAGTTAAAGGTAGTGAGAGTTCTCTGCCCTTTGCTAAGCGTGCTTCATCCATAGCAATGTCTGAGTTAGCAGTCAAGGGGTGCATTTCAGAGCTAGAGGATGAGGTTTGCTAAGTTTGTGGCACAGGCCAATAGATAATGGAATCTCTCTCCGAATCTCTATGGCTTTTATGCCTTTTCTTCCCAAAATGGTTTTGAATCGTTTGATGGATTTTTTTCGTTGTTAGTGTGTATTCCAAACCTTGTTGCCATTGTTGCAGGAGTATAGTTTGATGCGTTTGTTCTTCTTCTCTGCTTTTTGGTGTAGTAATTATTGCCTCTGCATGAACTTGAGCATGGATTGTTGATTGATTGCTACGACATATATCCTGAAAAGCCACTTGGATGGAGGTGGATCCCTCCTGCACTGGTTCTTGCAGGTAGGAGCCGTCGCCCTCCATCTCCCCCTCCCTGCCTGTAAACAGACTGCTGTGCAATTTCATGTCGGGTCCTAGAGTACGAGCCCTGACAGTACTTCTGTGGTGACTGTTCACGTTTATGTACATGGCGCAGCGATCTGCGCTGAGTACAGCTAATGGTGCCGGGACAGCTACAGCAGCTCAGTGGCATGTATCTACTTTTGCGCCAAGAAGCAATAATCACGGGATCAAAGGAGCAAGGTTTCTCCAACAGTCTCCCGAATTCTCGCTCAGATTGCTTTACAGATCTCCTCTGCCAATAGTTTCTTGCGGTTTATGTTTGTGGCAGCCTTTTTAATCCACACCCCTTTACACGCCTCCAGTTCAACAATGCAAGCTGTTGTGCAGTATTTCTGCTATACCTTTCCTTTGGTGTCTGGGAAACCCCAGTCTAATCTGTTGCATTTACCGCAAGTAGTGCAGAACTGTTCCTCTGCACTGGAATGACCGGAGGTGAAGGGTAGGGGCTGCCGTGTCCCTTTTTCTCCGCCGCAACCAGAGCCAAACAGCAGCAAAACAGCACAGGAGTCCACAACTGCACCGCCCTTAATCCGCGGCCGGGCTTCACGCCACAAGGGCTCGGTACACTGTATTTCACTTCCTGTTCTCCAGGGTGCGTGGCTCTCTCTTCCAATGATCTTAAGGGAACCGGCACTGCTTTCAAGTCCAAACGTAAAGTGCTCCAGCACTCGAGCACACCATTTGTGTTATTATACTAACATGTGCTGAATAAGCAGAACACCAGTGCAACAGACTCCAACAGTTTCTAGCCCAGAACCACAGCAGCGAAACAGCACAGGAGACAACAAGTGCACCGTCCATTACTCCACGGCGGGGCTTCCAAGTACAAGGGTACATTTTGAGCTTGAAAGTTCCTAGATCAGCAGACAATGCAGTTTCGAACAGTTCATGGGACACTGCCCGAAAAGTCAGCGATGAGATCAAAGGTTCGCAAACATTGACAAACACAAAAACAGTGGAAAAAGTTGCAAAAGTGTATGGACGTATACAAAATGATGCTGGAAGGTGGGGAAACTTTGTAAATTGGACATACATTTTGCTATATTGGGGTAAATATGATATTAGTAAGTTGTAGGAAATTAGTGTGCACTGGTAAAAACCGATGAAATTCACTGAAAAAATGTTGTTAAAGAGATGTTATGGTTAAGTTGCATTAATAAAAACCTATGAAATTCAATGAAATAAGGTTGATAAAGGGACGTTATGGTTACAAGTAAAATCGAAAAACCCCAGAAATTCACCATTTTTGGTCAACTAAGCAACCATAACTCGCACCACCACTGTGCACTGCTAAGACTAACAACCAGGACATTAAAGATGACATCACCCATGTCATTGATGACATTACTGATGAAATCACATATTAAATTAATTTTAATAAACAGTCCCTACAAGGGGTTGAGTTTATAATTTTGGAAACAAGATGTTAGTGGTGATTGGGAGACCTATCATGAACTACTTAATGTATTAAATAATGTAATCATGTAAACATATCATTATATTCTAGTGTTGTTGTTAGTAGAATAACCTAATCATACATACATATAGGCAATGGTTGCAACATGCACTACAGAAGTACAATATTTTTAATCTTGTCATTTCCGATAATAAAATAATAAATGCTACCTTTTGAGGGTTTTGAGTAATGATAAACATGGAATAAATAGGTAACAATTGAAAACTTACAACACACGTGTTAGTAGAATGAAATATATATAAAAACACACAATGCATACAAATTAGAGGCATATACAGGGAACTAAAGTAAGGAAGAAAGAAACAATAGCATCAAAAAATGACAATAATATTAGAGTTATTCATGATATACACAAATCAATTGTGTGTTTGAGGCGTGCCTATTGCCCCATGTATGTGCACTATGAGCTCAGATTAAACTCTAAGGAAAGTACTTTGAGAACATATAAAAGGGTTAATGTGTAGATATATAGCACCTTTTTAAATTTTGGAAATTCTCATTGTCAGTAAAAACAAAAAACTAGCCTCATCATGTCAGTAAACAAAAACAAGTGGCTCGGATATGTGATGTCATCAATGATGTCATCAATGGCATTTGTGATGTCTTCTTTCGTGTCCTGCGTGTTAGTCTTAGCAGTGCACGGTGGTTGCGTGGGTTATGGTTGCTTAGTTAACCCTAACTGGTGAATTTCTGGGGGGTTTTGGTTTTATTTGTAACCATAACATCCCTTTAAGAAAATGTTTTCAGTGAATATATATACATACACTCCAAAATCCTAATGTTTCTTTGTAATCACACAATTGCACTCTCCTCCTCCTGTAAACTCGCCACTTTATTGATCAACAAATATAAATGAACACAAAGAAATTTTGAAAATCCACAGTAAATTTAACCATAAAGATATTAGGGCTATAACCATAAGCATTTCTTAAACTACAGAGGTTCGAAACACATTTTGACAAACGTGATTTTGTTTAATATTCCAAAAGTTTTCAGACACATTTTTTCATATCTATACCCTGCAATAAGTGTTGTACAAATATTAAAATCTAATATGTTTATGGAACACCCACCCTGCCTCTACCTGTCTTGAGCCGTAGCACCTTAAGTTCCAGAAACTCCACAAAACTTTCCTTTCCTCTTCCTCTTTCGCTCCCCCTCTCCCTTGCTATACTCCTTTCTTTCTCTCCACCCTGCTTCTCCCCCCTAACTCTGTTCAGATTTCGCTAACTGGTTGCCTGGTTCACCTCCAGAGCCTGCAGGTCCCAGGCACCCCTGCCAGTCTTTTTGCACTTGCCTCCAGGCTGCTGCACTTTGTTCGGCATTACTGCACTTTCAGCTCACGCTGCATGAGCGGGGCAAGCTCCCTGCACTTAACCCAGGGCCCCGCTTGATCGGACTAATTTTGTTCCTCCCCAGTGCCCCCGTTCCCCGCACCTCTGTCTGTACATATGCATTACCTAAATGTACTAGTACCAATTAGATGTCTCTCCTGTCGCCGCCGTCTCTCGTCCCCCCTCCGGAGCTTTGCCGATACTTAACACTTCATGCACTTGCACTAGGAGAAATGTTGTCATACCTAGTATTCTAGTTTACCTGTGTTGATTATTCGGAATCTTCAAGGCCTAAGACTGGTTACTATATTCCCTTGTTCCCTTCCCTACTTTAAGCACTTTGAAGCACTTCACCTGTGTATAAGCGCTTTATAAATAAACAATATATAAAATAAATGTAATAACACCACGTGGACATTCAATATTTTGACCCATTATGCAGGTACAGAGGACCTGTCCCATCGCCTATTTCAGGAATTTGGTGGCATGCCATCCCTTGCAGTAAGTGCATTTTTAAGTCATGTACTCTTAATCTTCAGAATAATCCATGAATCATCCCTGTTTGCATGGATATGCCTCTACCATCACGAGATACAAACATTGTTCCATGTACCAGGGTCCACTATGTGGATGTGGGCTCTATAATTACCCCACACAAAACCAAAATAAACTAAATTGAAGATATTTCCTTAAGGAAAAGCTGATAATTGCTTAAGGATTTGTATGGAAATTGGGGATCTTTATGCACACTTACTTCCAGAAGGAGACCCATATGATCATCTCGAGAGGCTGTTCTATGCACATATGACCATGCCTACAATAGTACTCTATATAATGTACATGAGGCTGTACATAATTCGAAAGCAAAATAAGTGTGTCTGAGCCAAGAACACAATGATTGGACATTATTCTGAAATATTAATTGCAGTGTTAGAACCTTCAACCTAGGAGTGCTTCTTATTTTGGAATAATTCCTCGATTATGCTATGGTGAGACACGTGTACAATGCCTGTGCTGCTACGTGAGGACAGTGGTGACCTTATGATATGCATGGCACTTACAACTCCGGAACCATCCAGTGTCGCTCCGATATAATTCTGGATTTTGGCAATGTCGGTCGAGGGTCCAACTATCAGGGACGTTCCGGTGTCAACAATGGCCTGGCAGCCTCCGTTGCAGGCAATCACATTCCCATTCTTGGTGATGCTGAGGAAATTAAGTGAGGAAACAAGATCACTATTAACTAATTAATGCAAGCTACAACAGTTTGGGTGATGCTAAGTAAAATGAGAGTGAGTAGACCAGATCACCTTCAACGGGTTCATGCACATGGTCATGGTGAAGAAATAAGGTTGGGACAGCAAGATCACCATCAACCAATCCATGCACACTGAGACATTTGTGGTGATGCTAAAGAAATTAGAGTGAGAAGACCAGATCACCATTAACAGATCCATTCACATTGAGGCATTCATGGTTGTGCTGCGGAAGAAATGAGATTGAGAAGAGGAGATCACCATCAACCAATTCATGCACATTGAGCCATTCATTGTGATAGTGAAGCAATGAGAGTGAGAAGCATGCAATGGCTAAGAGTGCCACTGTTTGGGGCTGTGCTGCTTTGCTTGGAGCCTTTCTTGTTTCCAAATGGATGCGCAAGCATGCAGATTGGGCCCCAACCCCCGACCCCCTTCCTGGTACCTGGAGCTTAAAACAGACAGCTGGTCGCCAATGTGGTGAAGCCTGTGTTGCCTAAGTGTGCCAGTGTTTGGGACTGCATTGCTTTGCTTGGATCATTTCCTGTTCCCAAATGAATGCCGCAAACATGCTGATCGGACCCCAACCACACCTTGGTGCCTGGAGCTTAAAAAAGCTGGAGAGTGATCCAGACGGTGAAACCCTCGCCACCCAAGGGTAACAATGTTAGGCAGTGTGTTGCTTTGATTGCAAACCTTCCTGTTCTCAATTGGATGCCATGAGGAAGCTGATCGGGTCATTCCACCCCTGATGCCTGCAGTTTAAAACAGCCGACGGGTCGCCCAAGCGTCAAAATCTGCATTGGCTTAGGGTGCCGCTTTCGGGGTTGTTTGGCTGGTCAGCTGTGAGAATACAAGATCATCACCATCAACCGATCCATGCACACAAAGACATTCATGGTAATGTTAAAGAGAGTGAGAATACAAGATTACCTTCAACCGATCCATGCACACAGAGGCATTCATGGTAAAACCAGATCACCATCAACTGATCCATGCACACAGATGCATTCATGGTAACACCAGATCACCATCAACAGATCCATACACACAGAGGCATTTATGGTAATGCTAAAGAGAGAATGAGAATACCAGATCACCATCAACTGATCCATGCACACAGACGCATTCATGGTAACACCAGATCACCATCCACCAACGCATCCACACAGAGGCATTCATGGTAAGACTAGATCACCATCAACCAATCCATGCACACAGAGGCATTCATGGTAATGCTAAAGAGAGAGTGAGAAGACCAGATCACCATCAACCGATAGATGCACACAAGGAAGGGAAGAAACCAGCAGCAGTGCAAAGCAATGAATAAAAGGTGCACTCCTTAAAACCCAAACAGGGTCCAACCTTCCTGGCTATCCGGCCCACTGTAGCTCTGTACAGTGAATTCGACCAGAGGAGGGGTCCTGGCTTGCAGTTTGGGCGAACTGGTTGGTCCCACCAGCTCAAGGGAAGAAGTTTCCTGGAGGATCTTCTCTGTCATCGGATTCTGAAGATTTGGACCTGCAGCAGGGCTTCACCGGGCAGTTCAGTCGTTGTAGGGGTGCTCTTTCATCAGCTCCTCATTGGTTCTTTTGTTCCAGTGGTGACTCTGCCTTTCCAGACCCAGAGACCTGGTTTTTATGCAGTTGTCCCCCATTCACACAGCCTGGCTCTTAATCACACAGCAGGGTGGCTGTCCTGGCAAGGACAGTCACCCAGCCAATCAAACAGGAGTGTGACTTGGGTACCAAAGGAACCCATGGCGGGGGTCCTAAGACCCCTCCCTCATATCCTGCCTACCCAGACTTTCAGGCGCCTTAAGGAGGGCTTCTGTGCAGAAGCCTGCGAAAAGACAGCGAACAAAGGGACCAAACCTGGTTTGGCGCGCAGAGAAAAACACGATTAAGAAATATACAAAACGAAATGGCAAATAAACCCAGCCGGAACTGTAATAAAATATATATGGTCAAGCGGGTTTATGTTTGAGGCTAATACAATAGCCTAAAACAATACCATGGCTATTTAAGATTACCACGGTATGAAAAATAGGGTAGTTACCACTGCCACCAGCCAAGTCTTAATGTAAAGGGAGCGAAACAATACCCCAAGAGGCACAGACAAAATGGGATAAGAATTAACCCTTTCCAATACTCTATGTAAGATGGGGTGTACTGGGTCTGTGGTGTAAAATTAATGGCAACTTTATCTTTTCTGGGGGACAGTAGTCAGCCCCAGAAAATGGAGTCAGTGGGAAGTCTCAAAGCTAACTCTGTGTCACTGCACTGAAGGTGCTGTGTACCACACATAGCAAATATGAGACTGTGGAGTAGGTGAGGCTCCAGTGCCCACCGTCACACAAAAAGTAGAAATACACTCAGCAAAACACATGTAAGAGTGGGAAAAAGGTTCACACTCTACCAGGTGAAAAAAAAAGAAACCCTAGAAATCTAGCAAAGCTGCTGAGGGACTCATTAGGTAAGTTAAATCAGCCATTTATGAGAATTCTCCCTAACAAACAGATAGATGCACACAGAGGCTTTCATGGTAAAACGAGATCACCATCCACCGATACATGCACACATGGTAATGATAAAGATGTGAGAATAATAGACCATCAACTCATCCATGCAAGTAGAGGCATTCATGGTAAGACATGATTACCATCAACCAATCCATGTATGCAGAAGCATTCATGGTAAGACCAGATCACCATCAACCAATACATGCCCGTAGTGGCATTCATGGTAATGCTAAAGAGAGTGAGCATACCAGATCACCATCAATCGATACATGCACACAGAGGCATTCATGGTAATGCTAAAGAGAGTGAAAATACCAGATCATCATCAACTGAAACATGCACACAGAGGCATTCATGGTAAGACCAGATCACCATCAACTGATACATGCACACAGAGGCATTTATGGTAAGACAAGATTACCATCAACCAATCCATGCATGCAGAGGCATTCATAGTAAGACCAGATCACCATCAACTGATCTATGCATGCAGAGGAATTCATGGTAAGACCAGATCACCATCAACTGATACATGCACACAGAGGCATTCATGGTAAAACAAGATTACCATCAACCAATCCATGCATGCAGAGGCATTCATAGTAAGACCAGATCACCATCAACTGATCTATGCATGCAGAGGAATTCATGGTAAGACCAGATCACCATCCACCGATACATGCACACATGGTAATGATAAAGATAGTGAGAATAATAGATCATCAACTGATCCATGCACACATAGGCATTCATGCTAAGACCAGATCATTATCAACCAATACATGCCCATAGTGGCGTTCGTGGTAATGCTAAAGAGAGTGAGCATACCAGATCACCATCAACTGATACATGCACACAGAGGCATTCATGGAAAGACAAGATCACCATCAACCAATCCATGCACGCATAGGTATTCATGCTAAAACCAGATCACCATCCACCAACACATCCACACAGAGGCATTCATAGTAAGACCAGATCACCATCAACTCATCCATGCACACAGAGGCATTCATGGTAATTCTAAAGAGAGTGAACATACCAGATCACCATCAATCGATACATGCACACAGAGGCATTCATAGTAATACCATATCACCATCAACCGATCCATGCATGCAGAGGCATTCATGGTAAGACCAGATCACATCAACTGCTGTTCATGAGATCCATCCAACATTTCGCTTGAGGGGAGAAGAGAGTATTAGGGATGTCAAGACATTTTAAATTAAGATCACCAGCTATTAGGACAGTGTCAACGGCATTATCGCTCAGAGTTAAATCTAGCATATTCCCTGCAAGTAAAATAAAGTGATCATCAGCAATCGCATGGGGGTTCCAATAAAGATTTAAGATGGCTATAGTTTTGGAAGGAGAAAAAGTCAAATTGTTAGTATCGGAAAGCTTGGATAATTGAATAAAGGGATGCAGGGAGGCCCAAGGAAATAAAGTGTAACCAGAATTCATTTTACAAGTTTTTAAAAGGTCTGCAGACAGCCGCCCCTTAGGATGTTTAATTGCTGGAATCCAGCAAACAGTTCAAATGGGTTGGTCAAGTAGTCAAGTTTCCTGTAAGAGAATAAATCATAAAATGGCGAAGAATGAGGATCAGCAGAAGAGAGAAGGTGTTAGTAACCCCTAGTATTCCAGACTCCAGCTGAGAATGTAGAGGTCTTTATAGTCTTATGACACTAATGTGAAGAGACAACTTCACTATAATTGATTGCTTGTTGTAACCATCACCATGTAGATTATTGAGATGTTTTGGTCAAGATACCTAATTGCTACTTTTCTAGAAAGGTCACCTTGGGTGTCATGACAAGGGATCGATAGTGGTTCAAAGATTGAAGCTGTTTTTATTCTAGAGGCCGATTTCTCCATTTGATGTCTGGGTTTGGTTATAGATCTGTGAACATTTACTTCTTTATTAGTTTCCAGTTTGAAGCCTCTCTGATAAAGATGATGTTTGCCACCCCAAAGGAGATTTCGTGCCATTTGGGAGGAAACTATGAATTTTACTTTATCAAATCTATGATAATTTATAAATTGGATGTAATCAATGTCTTGCGATTGTATGTCGTTGAGAGAAGGAATGGATTTCAGGATGGTTACAATTGTGGTTCTGTTTGGAAATGGATTATGCCAGTGGCTGTCTTTCATTGTCAAGAATAGACAATCTGAGTGACCTAAGTTGATTGAATTTATGAGCTGAGGTTCTTATGAAACAGCAATTGTTTTTAATTTTCATTTAGAGTTTTGACAATGGTGGCTGGAGAAGACAAGCTTCTCGATGTTAGAAATTGGGTTTCTATTCTGGGATCTCTTGTTCTTTCTTGAGTAGGATTTGGGGAACCAAATTGAAATAGTGTGTTCTAAGATGCTGTGGTGGAGTGCTGATACGTATCAGAATGAGGTAGATTGTGATTTGTAGATGTATTCAAACTTAACTGTCTTTTTTGTTCTAGGTTATGAAATTCAATGGTTTTTATGGAGCTGAATGGTCCTCAAATGGGTCTATAGTTTTGGGTTGAGAGGTCAAACGGCCATTGAATATTAAAATAGGAGCTGAATGAATAGGGGGAGAGATGGCTTGTGATGAAACAGAATATGTAGATGGATTCATTCGGTCTGTGCCATCCAAGGAGATGTGAAGTGTATTATTCAAGTCTGATCGTTCAGAACGGGCCAGTTTTGGAGAGCTTGGTGGGGGGAGAGGCCGTTCAGTAATTTTTCTTTGAATTTTGGCCGCTGGATTGAGGGGCTTTTGCTGACCATTGGATGAGGTTATAGCATGGCATCTCCTTCGAGGTGTGGTAATGGAGAGATTATTTTTTGTTTTTTTTGTTGTAGTATTATTCCTATTGGGAATACTAGAACCATTTGATTTGGCCTTTTTACGTTGTTTTTGGATCTCAAACAGTTCAAATACTAGGTCTTCTGGTTTTTGAATAAGTATTACAGATTCTGCGGGTGTAGCGGACATTGATTTTTGCATAGAAATCAAGTGAGTTTCAGCAGCGATGCCAGTGTCCTCAGTAGATTGATGCTAGGTCCTATGCGCTATTCACCCGGCCTATTTCGTTATTGTAATTGTCAGTTATATGTCGTCTAGCTGCAGGAGTCTCACAATCTGAGAATCCTCCACAAAAGATTCATCCTGTAATGGCAAAAATTATTAAATTATTGCAAGACTGTCACCGCGCTTGAAACTAGTATTCATCATCCATATAACTATATTAGGCGACAAGTCGTCAGATTATTCCATTCAAAACAATAAAGTCCACACATTGAAATCAAAATTATGTTTTTCTTTATATTGTTGTCCTGTACTGCAACAATAGTATAGCTGACACGTGTTTCGACTAATGCGGTCATCCTCAAGGCTATTAATGTCCATACAAATGATGTTAAAGCATAGCCAAACAAATGATGAATGTTATCATTCATAACAAATCCATATGATGGTTGCCATTAAAAGCAAATCACAATTGACAACATTAAAAGAGTAGGCAGATTGTCAAAACCATGTCAAAAAACATACCACACAGGTTGTTGCGGGTTGGCAAATGCAAGCATCCATTGCAATCACGGTGAAAAACAAAAGAAAAGCATTCCCAGTTAGCTACGTCTAGAATTCACATGCATTTCCACACAGTTCACATGAAATGTTATCTAGTAGCATGTGTCCATTCTAATTAATTTATGAATAACGTGGTCCATAATCCATTGATTGGGAACATGCGTTAAGTGCAACCATCTACCATTTGTACATTATCCAAGTTCTCAAATCTCCCATGCCCACACGGTGATGACTTAATGCAAAATTATATCCGAATTAAATGTGGCACCCAAATAGTGCTCCCCTGAATACTAGCCAGTGTTTTGATGATTCTCTTACCCTTATCCTTTATTTAAACTTCAAAATCTGTGTTGAAAATATAATATTGTCAGTAAGTGTATATTGTATTATATTCTCTGTGCATGATATCATGCAGTTAGTATAATGTTACGCCCACCTCATATTCTGCTCTATATTCCAATCCTGAAAAAGCGTTGCTTCTAATGCAGTCACAAGTATATTTTGGGTTATATCCCAGTGCCCTGAATGGATCAAGAGAAAATGTAAATAGTTTGTTTGTTAATATCTATTATACGTGTGCCATAGTGTAAGGTTCATCTCACCTGTTATGTAAGGGTTAATCCCTAGACCGGCATCCTAGCCCCATCGATCGAAAAGTCTGTTCTGTTTTGTCTTGGCTTAAAAAACAAGCCGCTGTCAAGCTGATTGGCCCGAGAGGACCGCGTACCTGTAGTCTTGGTGGTTGGTCTCGCAGAGGTCGCCAGTCTGGAGTCCAGGAACTGATGAGATAGCGGCACGAGGAATCAGCCTCTCCACCACCCAAAAGAGGAACTGGGTGAAGGATGGACCAACCCCCAATGTCACGAAGGCACTCTCCCAGGTAAGCGTGACAAGAGGATGTAGGCTCAGATGGATGGAACCATAGTCCAGGTAGAGCTTGTTGTCAAGACCATGAATCTTCCAAGAACCTCAGTGCAGCGACAGTTGATAGATAGACCAGTGTAGCAGAAAGGTATTCGCAGTAGGCAAAAGGAGCTTGGCTGGTGCAGATGGGTCCAATGGTACACAGGATGAGATTAGGAGTCAGGCAAGACAGGAAAGAGTGAGGACAGTTGGAACTAGCATTCTGGCCAATTAGAGAACTGTAGGAACGTGCCCAAGATGGAACAGGGGGAATGCAGGCTAGTGTGGGATAAGTCCCATCTACTCAATGATGACTCAGGACAGAACTCCGGAATGGGCTGAGGGAAGACTGACCCAGGGCAGAACCCAGGTAGTAGCTGGAGGCTGGCTGGCCCAGGGCCGGACCCAGGTGAGGATTGGAGGCAGGCAGGCCCAGGACAGGCCACAGGTAAGGCTGGAGGTAGGCAGGCCCAGGACAGGCCACAGGTAAGGCTGGAGGCAGGCAGGCCCAGGACAGGCCACAGGTAGGACTGGAGGCAGGCAGGCCCAGGACAGGCCACAGGTAAGGACTGGAGGCAGGCAGGCCCAGGACAGGCCACAGGTAAGGCTGGAGGTAGGCAGGCCCAGGACAGGCCACAGGTAAGGCTGGAGGCAGGCAGGCCCAGGACAGGCCACAGGTAAGGCTGAAGGCAGGCAGGCCCAGGACAGGCCACAGGTAAGGCTGGAGGCAGGCAGGCCCAGGACAGGCCACAGGTAAGGCTGGGCAGGAACAACAAGGTGAGCAAAGCGAACCGCGTTGAGACGCGGCCCGCTTTGACTCGCGGCCTCTTTTATGGGCCGCCGGCGCCCGAGAGACCTGGAACGCAAACCGTTCCGTTTCCGGGCGCCGGCGAACCCAGAACGAGGCTTGGGAGGCAAGCCCCCACGGCGCATGCGCGGAACCGAGGGAGAGGGCCTCCGCGCATGCGCCGAAGGCCGCCGGCCCCGTAACCCGTCGCTCCCCTCCCGGCGAGTCCCCAGACGCGAACGCGCGGGTAGACTCGCCAAGAGGAAATGGGAGCGGCAGACCCCAGTCTCCCGCGTGACATGACACTATGCCCCCTCCCAGGAAGACCCGGGGCCCCAGGTTTCCAGGGAAACCGTACGTAGAACTCACGTATCAGCCGGGGAGCATGCACGTGCTGGCGCGGTTCCCAGGTACGATCACAGGCTGGGTACCCCTTCCAGTCAACCAAATAGTGGAGCACCCCTCTACGGTACCGAGCATCACAGATCTCGTGTACCTCAAACTCAGGGACGCCCTGTACCAAAACAGAGGCCGGACGAGGAGAGGTGCGGCCGTAATCATCGACCACATAGGGCTTTAACAGGGACACGTGAAAAACGGGATGTACACGCCAGGAAGAGGGTAGGCGAAGACGGAAGGCTACAGAGGACAACCGTTTGGTGATAACAAAGGGACCCAAATATCGAGGGGCCAGTTTGACGGGCAGATTGCGGAGAGGCAGGTTCTTTGAGGACAACCACACCTTGTCGCCCTCCTGGAAATTAGGTTCTGCACTCCTCTTCCTGTCTGCCTGTCTCTTCATCCGATCCTTGGCTTCACTTAAGATCTTGTGTGCAAGTTCTTGCTGTTCCCAGATGTGTAAGACCAGACCATCAGCAGAGGGAACAGTACTAGATGGAACTGGTTGAAAAGGCATTAACCGAGGATGTAGACCAGTGGAACAGAAAAATGGGCTGACTCCAATGGAAGCATGAACAGTGTTGTTGTAGGATACTTCGGCCAGATCTAACCCACCTTTCCAATTAGACTGTGTGGCATTGGCAAAACAGCGGAGGTACCCCTCCAAAGTCTGATTGGTCCTTTCGGTTAGCCCATTTGTCTGTGGGTGGTAGCCTGAGCTTAGAGCACGATGTATTCCCAGATGACCACACACCTGTCTCCAAAATGATGAAAGGAACTGGGTACCTCTATCCGATATGATTTTCTCCGGTAGGCCGTGCAACCGGTAGATGTCGTGCAGAAACGCTGAAGCCATTTGAGTAGCTGTAGGTATTTTCTGGAATGGGATGAAATGGGCCAGTTTGGTGAAGCTGTCCACAACCACCATTATACAGGTGTACCCTTCAGATGGAGGCAAATCCACAATGAAATCGGTGACGATGGTATGCCATGGATAGGGAGCCACTTCGGTGGGCATTAACAAACCCAATGGTCGTCTTCTGGGAACCTTGCACTGGGCACAAATTGGACAGCTGTCGATGTACTTCTGGACCTCGGTCGCCCAACCAGGCCACCAGAACTGTCGGGATATCAACTCTCGAGTGTGCTCTGACCCCGCGATGTCCTCCTATGGGTGAATCATGGGATCCATGTAGAATGCCCCTTCTAATGGCTCCTCTAGGTATGTAGAGTCTTCTCTGAAAAAACAACAGTCCATCTCGTTCTGAAACCGATTGCCGGCTAAGAAGGGACGTTCTTTCTGGATCCGACCGAGTGGCTTCCGCGATGGACTTAAGGTGAGAGGACAAGGCCAGCAGAAAATGGCGAGGAGAAATCAGTGGCAGTTCTGGACAAGGCGTTCCATCTACGTTTTGCAGGGACCTGGAAAGCGCATCCGCCTTTGTATTGGAGGTTCCCGGGATATAAGTAACATGGAACTCAAACGGAGAGAAGAAGAAGGCCCACCGGGCTTGACGAGGAGTCCGACATTGCAGAGAGCGAAGATATTGCAGATTGCGATGGTCTGTCCGCACCTCCACAGAAAAGCGTGCTCCGAGGAGAAAATGTCTCCATTCCTCGAATGCGGTCTTGATGGCCAACAGTTCCCTTTCAATCACCGCATAGTTTCGTTCGCTGGGACTCAACTTGCGAGAATAATATGCCACTGGATGTTCTTCTAACGTGGTTGGATCTTTCTGAAGAAGGACTGCTCCTACAGCAAAGCTGGAAGCATCGGCCTCCACTATGTAAGGCAACTCTTCCTGGGGATGGCGCAGGATCGGGGCAGCCATAAAGGCCGACTTCAATACGTCGAAAGCCCGGGAAGCCACGGGATCCCATTCGAACGTGATCTTGTTGCTGGTTAGCCTGGTGAGGGGCGCCGAGATCTGTGAGAACTGTGGGATAAAGCGCCTGTAAAAGTTTGCGAATCCCAGAAAGCGTTGGAGAGCCTTGATATCGTGTGGATGTCTCCATTCTTGTATGGCTCGCACCTTCTTGGGATCCATCCCAATGCCTTCTTGATTGATAACAAATCCCAAGAACTCAATGCTGGGTTGGTGAAAGCTACATTTCTCCGCTTTGGCGAACAGGTTATTGACAGACAGCCGATGAAGGACCTCACGAACGTGTTCCACATGCTCGTCTAAGGATTTAGAGAATATCAATATGTCGTCCAGATAAACCCAAACGGATAATCCTAACAGATCACCAAAGATGTAGTCCATGAATCGTTGAAAAACAGCGGGGGCATTACATAGGCCGAAAGGCATAACCCTGTATTCAAAATGCCCAAAAGATGTCTTGAAAGCTGTCTTCCACTCGTCCCCACTCCTGATGCGCACCAAATGATAAGCTCCGCGGAGGTCCAATTTGGAGAAGATTCGCGCAGTATGCAAGGTTTCAAGGATACTGCGAATTAAGGGTAAAGGATACCGGTCCTTGGCTGTTATGTCATTCAACTGCCGGTAGTCGACACAGGGTCTCAATGTACCTTCTTTTTTCTTTACAAAAAACAGGGGGAATCCTGCAGGTGATTTTGACGGCACAATGTACCCCTTTTCTAGACTCTCCGACAAATACTCCTGAAGAACTAGCTTCTCGTCACGTGTCAAAGCATATAATTTCCCATGGGGAATAACGTGGTCCGGGAGCAGGTCAATGGAGCAATCAAAAGAACGGTGTGGAGGAAGGGGTATGTTGCCGGGTTCAGAAAACACCTGTTTGAATTCAGAATATTCCTGTGGGACCAGAGACGTGGAACATAGATGAACCCCATTGCTGTCCGTAACTAGAGAAGTCGAGACGGTCCTGGTGGGAACCGGTAGCTTGCATTCTTGGGCACACCTTTCGGATGAAAAGGTCAAGGTCTGGGTTCTCCAGTCTATCAACGGATTGTGGTGTTGCAACCAAGGTAATCCCAAGACCATCTTGTAGTTTGGTGACTTAATAACATCAAAGGCTAGTTCCTCGTAATGATCAGCAATCAGAAGGGCCAGTCCAACTGTGAACTGACTAACGGGTCCAGAAGACAAGGGAGTACCATCAATAAGCTCCACCGACAGGGGCGTGTGTCTGGAAACGAGTGGTATCTTATGTCTGGTGACGAACGTTTCATCGATGTAATTGCCGGAAGCCCCACAGTCCAGTAGACCGGATACTTCCAGGTTCTTGTCTGGTAGTTTAATTCGGACCTTCAGGGTCTGTAGCACCGCTGGTTGCATGGGTAGACGAATAGCACAAATAACAGAAGGGTCTGAGGAAGGAATGGGACCTGTCGTTGCCCTTCCTGTATACGACAGGTCTCCTAGTTTCCCGACTTCTTCTTCTGCGGACGCAAAGGACACGTGCCCAAATAATGTCCAGCTGCCCCACAGTAAAGACACAAACGCAAAGACCTCCTTCGTTTCTTTTCTTCTTCCGTCAAAGGTCCCCTCATGGCTCCTACTTGCATGGGCTCAGGTCCGGACTCGGTCGACCCAAACGAACCAGCGGGTGTGTTGGTTGTCCGGGGACCGCTTCTGTCAAGCCGACGTCTCTCAGCCTTTCGTTCGGCTAGCCTTTGGTCAATACGGAGTACTTGATCAATCAAGAGTTGAAGGCTCTCTGGTTCAGGGATGTGAAGTAACTCATCCTTGTACTCCTCTCACAGGCCTCGACGAAACAGTGTCTTCTGTGTAATCTCGGGCCACTGGGAGTCGGTAGCCAAAAGTCGGAAACGGCTGATGTAGGTGATGACGTCATTGCTTCCCTGTTTGTAGTCCATCAATTGATTCTGTGCAACGGAGGCCAGGTTCGGCGTCTGAAATACCTCAAGAAAGGATTTTTCAAAGGCAGCAAAGTCATTCAAAATAGGACTGTTGTAACCACAAACGGAGTTGCCCAAGCTAATGCGTTCCCAGTTAGGTTCCCCAAGATGTAACCAATCTTGGCCCTATCGTTGTTGAAGTAGGTAGACCGGAAGAGAAAGTGTATCCTGCAGTGGTTACAAAACTCAGCCACCCGTCTAGGGTCTCCGTCGAATTTGATGGGTGTTGTATGAGCCAATGATCCCTCTACTTGAGAGGTACTAGGTGCTCCTTGCGTTATCATTTGTCGTAATGTTTGATTCTCCTGACGCAGGGCGGTCATCTCGGCCCTGAGCGCTAGCAACTCGTTCCTCATGTCCTGCGATTCATCCATCTCTGAATCAGGAGGAAGGCGTCTCAATCTGTCAAGCTGATTGGCCCGAGAGGACCGCGTACCTGTAGTCTTGGTGGTTGGTCTCGCAGAGGTCGCCAGTCTGGAGTCCAGGAACTGATGAGATAGCGGCACGAGGAATCAGCCTCTCCACCACCCAAAAGAGGAACTGGGTGAAGGATGGACCAACCCCCAATGTCACGAAGGCACTCTCCCAGGTAAGCGTGACAAGAGGATGTAGGCTCAGATGGATGGAACCATAGTCCAGGTAGAGCTTGTTGTCAAGACCATGAATCTTCCAAGAACCTCAGTGCAGCGACAGTTGATAGATAGACCAGTGTAGCAGAAAGGTATTCGCAGTAGGCAAAAGGAGCTTGGCTGGTGCAGATGGTTCCAATGGTACACAGGATGAGATTAGGAGTCAGGCAAGACAGGAAAGAGTGAGGACAGTTGGAACTAGCATTCTGGCCAATTAGAGAACTGTAGGAACGTGCCCAAGATGGAACAGGGGGAATGCAGGCTAGTGTGGGATAAGTCCCATCTACTCAATGATGACTCAGGACAGAACTCCGGAATGGGCTGAGGGAAGACTGACCCAGGGCAGAACCCAGGTAGTAGCTGGAGGCTGGCTGGCCCAGGGCCGGACCCAGGTGAGGATTGGAGGCAGGCAGGCCCAGGACAGGCCACAGGTAAGGCTGGAGGTAGGCAGGCCCAGGACAGGCCACAGGTAAGGCTGGAGGCAGGCAGGCCCAGGACAGGCCACAGGTAGGACTGGAGGCAGGCAGGCCCAGGACAGGCCACAGGTAAGGACTGGAGGCAGGCAGGCCCAGGACAGGCCACAGGTAAGGCTGGAGGTAGGCAGGCCCAGGACAGGCCACAGGTAAGGCTGGAGGCAGGCAGGCCCAGGACAGGCCACAGGTAAGGCTGAAGGCAGGCAGGCCCAGGACAGGCCACAGGTAAGGCTGGAGGCAGGCAGGCCCAGGACAGGCCACAGGTAAGGCTGGGCAGGAACAACGAGGTGAGCAAAGCGAACCGCGTTGAGAGGCGGCCCGCTTTGACTCGCGGCCTCTTTTATGGGCCGCCGGCGCCCGAGAGACCTGGAACGCAAACCGTTCCGTTTCCGGGCGCCGGCGAACCCAGAACGAGGCTTGGGAGGCAAGCCCCCACGGCGCATGCGCGGAACCGAGGGAGAGGGCCTCCGCGCATGCGCCGAAGGCCGCCGGCCCCGTAACCTGTCGCTCCCCTCCCGGCGAGTCCCCAGACGCGAACGCGCGGGTAGACTCGCCAGGAGGAAATGGGAGCGGCAGACCCCAGTCTCCCGCGTGACATGACAGCCGCAGCAAAACAAGATGGCGGCCGCGCGTAGCCTGATGACGTCACGTGTTGTGTTGCGCGTGACTTTACAGTGTAAACAAAGTACGTCATTATTGACATGATATTTATGTAATTCCCTAGATCGAGTACGATGTCTCGTTCATTTTATGTTATACCAATGAATGCATTTGCTATATGAATGTCTTAGTACAAATATGATGCATGTGTTGTTTGTTATTTGTCAAACTTGTGTATAGAGATACACTTTGTATTCATAATATACTTATAAAAGCCAGTATAGATTACTTGCAACCTAAATATATGTAGTATCTTTGATTGTTGCCGCTGTACTTTAGCGCGTTTGATAGTGCATAAAAAGAAAACCTAAATTTGGTATGAAGTGAGTAACCTTTTGACCGAAGAATGTGGTATTTGGTTGACAACGACATGCTCCCAAATTATTAGTGCAAAACCTCAAAATGTATATCGGAGTAATACAATCATAAAAATACATACATCTCATGATCTGAGTTAAGTCCGTGTTCTGTGGAGCGTAGAAGCCAAATTACTTTAGCTTCCATTTTCCGTAATGTCAATTGTAAATCACCCCCTCTCTTTCCTTTCTTGGCTTTCATAAGCCCCACAAACCTTGTATCATCTATATTGTCCATTTGATGTAGACTTTGCCAATGTATGGCCAGTGGTGTCTTAGGCTCAGTGTTCTTCAAACTTGACCAATGTTCCCTGATGCGTATAACTGCCCGATAGTACTGCCAACATAATTCTTTCCACAAACACATTTGATTAGATATACAACATAACATGTTTTACAATTAATGTGATCCCTGATATTGATTACATTGCCAAAAAACTGATCTCTAAAGTTTTTACATTTATCCCAAGCGTATTTGCATTGGTTGCAATGCCCACATTTATAAAAGCCCCCTTCACTTTTTAGCCAGTTTGTGTCTGAATATTCAGTCTAGTGTCCAGAAAAGACGGACATAGTTTTTTTCTGATGGTTGGTGCTTGTGTAAACGTGAATTTTGGCTTATCCGTGAGAAAAGGAACCAAATCTTTATCCAGTTTGAGAATATCCCAATATTTAGCTGCCATTCGATATAGAGTGTTACTATCTTTGGTGTTATGACTGCAATTGGTTGTGTTTGAGATCTATCTCTAATGCTCTTATTGACCAATTCCTTTTGTTTGATATGTTTATATTTATTGGCTGCATGGTTAATGCATTGCAGGCTGTATCCCCTCTCAAGAAATCTATGTGTGAGTAACTTGCATTCTGAGTTATAGTCTTGATCTCTGCTGCAATTCCTGCGTGCTCTATAGAATTACCCACCAGGTATATTCTCAATAGTTTTCCGTTGGTGAAAGCTGTCTGCATGCAGGACTGAATTCACCTCAGTAGGTTTGCGATACGTTGTAGTATGTATAGAATTCTCTGAAATTAATATGTGAAGATCTAAGACGTCTATCTGCGATGGACTCACATGCCCCGTGAATTGAATACCAAATTTGTTCTTGTTGGCATAAGTAACAAATTCCTCAAAGGAGTTAGATGTCCCATCCCATATCACAATTATATCATCTATAAATCTCTTCCAACCTATGATGTTGTTGCAAAAGACTTCATGTTTATATATATGCTCCTCTTCATATTGTGACATGAATAAGTTTGCCAAAGAGGGCACAAATTTAGCGCCCATAGCTACTCCTCTTTCTTGCAAAAAGAACTGGTCATTAAATAAACAAATGTTATTCTTCAGTGTGAAAATTAAAAATTCTTTCAACATTTCAACTACTGGCGTAACAGGGGCCCCCGCACCCACGTGACCACATGTTCTGGATGGGGGCCCCACTTATGTAAAAAAAACAAAAAACATTTTTTTTTTTTACATTTTCTTTTTGAATTCACTCTGCATGAAGGGCCGAGTGAATACAAAAAGTCTGGTGGCTACCCCCATCCCATGACATGAAGACCCTAGGCTGGAGGCCTCCATGTCATGGGGTGGGGGAAGCCCTATGACTTCAAAAATAAATAGTTTATTTTTTAAGTCACTCTGCCTTCATAAAGATATTATTTCCATTATGGTTCAGTCCTTAACGGAAATAATTTCTTTATGGAGTCAGAGTGACTTCAAAAATTAAACAATGGGCCTCATTACGAGCATGGCGGTAGCCGTGCCTGTATGGCAGGCACGACTTCTGCCATGCTCGCTACCGCCACAGCCTGCTGCGATTAGACAATAACCGGCCCATTACAAGATGACTGGTCTGGTAATTGCCCATTCGCGGGTAGCGGTATTGCCGGGCTCCCGATCCCCATTCAGCCCTATAGGGCAGAATGGGGGTGGGGAGTATTGTTGCGCCGGCACCATTGTTAACGGTGCCGGCACAATTACGAGTTATGCTCGCTGGTGCCGCACAGCCCGCCAGGTAAGACCTGGCGGGCTGGCGGGAACCTGCGAGCAGAACTCATAATGCAGAGGGACAGTATGAACGGTGCCCTACCGCCACCGTTCATACCATCACCGCCAGGGTCCTAATGAGGCCAAATGAATTTTTGAAGCATTATGGCTCCCCTCAACCCATGACGTGTGCATGAGTGTATGTTGAAAGAGTGCACACAAATGTATGGCTGGCTGGTTATGCGTGTGTGTGTATGGTGAAAGTATGTACACATAAATGTATGGGTGGCTGCTTGGGTGTGCCTGTATGGTGAAAGTGTCCACACTTAAATGTATAGTTGACTGTGTGAGGGTATGCTGAAAGGGTGCGCACTTAAATGTATGGGTGGCTGGTTATGCGTGTGTGTGTGTGTGTTTGTGTATGGTGAAAGTATGTACACTTAAATGTATGGGTGGCTGCCTGTGTGAGTGTATGGTGAAAGGGTGCACACAAATGTATGGGTGGCTGGGTGTGCCTGTATGGTGAAAGGGTGCACACTTAAATGTATGGGTAGGTGGCTGGGTGTATGTGGCTGTGTGGTGAAAGGTTGCCCACTTAAATGTACGGGTGGCTGCCTGGGTGTGCCTGTATGGTGAAAGAGTGCACTCTTAAATATATGGATGGCTGGGTGTGTGTGTGTATATATGGTGAATGGTGTGTGTGCTTGTGTTCAGGGGCGCAACAAAACCTACATTTCAGGGAGGCTAACCCTTCAAATGATGGGAGAGGCGCTAAGTTCACGTGTGGTGGGGAGGAGAAAACTTATTTGTGTGGCACCATCTAACTTTTTTACGCATTTTAATGAGACTATTCTAGTGCAGCTTCAATATTACAAGCAGTTAAATCTCTCCTTTAGGTCTGAAAGCACCCACTTATGGGCTGCTGTGAGAATGACTGGTCTCCTGTTTCCTCTCTACACTTCCAATCACTCCCCCGGCAAGCAAGTACTAAACCCACATCGCAATTTCAATTGCTTAAAAAATGTGGTATTTGAATGCAGGTACTAACAGTGAAATGCTGTATATTAATAATTGCTGGGCCGGGCCCTTCTTAACGGCAAAACCCAGGTGCCGTTTAACATCTGTGTCCTTTTCTGTCTGGCAACTGCTCTGTAGGTCAGCCAGGTCAAGTCAACATAGCCCACAATTTCAGTGGGGGGTTGAGTGCTGAAACCCAGTCAGCTCAATGGTGTTGCACCACTACTTGTGTTTAATGCCTTGATTAATTAATTAATTATTGGTAATCTTCTTTCACCTATGCCTATTCTTCCTCATTCCAGTACTTGTGCATGAGGCACTATGCCTCATACACAAGTACTGGGATAAGGTAGAGGTACATAAAGGTAATGCCTGACTTAGCTACCTGTAATCTTCATTACTCCTAGTCCCACTCTGCCCCATCCCAGTACTTACCAGTGAGGCAAGGAGCCTCATACGTAAGCACTGGGACAAGGAAGAGGGACATGGAGGTAATTCTGGGCCAAGGAGCTGGTTTTGGAAGTTGGGGTAGGGGATGGGAGGGAGAAGGGATGTGTGGGGGGGTTGGGGTTGTGCAATAAATCATAATGGTCATCCATGTCCAGGCTAAGCAGGCATAATATGTGGCATTAGTGGCTAGAGAGGCATTTTGGTGCAACCAGTCTAGTCATTCCTCAGTTTGGTATGACTTTTTTAACTGGGCATTTCTGATAGAGCAGTGTAAGTGCTAAGTGTAATTACCTAGCTAGACTGACATTTGGGTTCTGCCAGTCTAGCCGTTTCTTACTGCGGCACTGTATATTTTTCTGGGCATCTGTGATAAAATATGTTATGATATGATAAGTCATATATAACGCACCTGTACACAAGTGTTTTTAGGCACGACAAGACAAGGGAAGGAAAAGTGAGGGAGGACAAAACAAATGATCTTACTAAGCCTTGTGTCATTCAGATCATGCAAGTGTGAGAACGAGAAGTGCAATTGAAAAGGGAGGGGGGAAGTGCAAGGGAGAGGGGAGGGGAAAACACGGCAGCAATGCTCTGAGTAAGTGCCGCCAGGGCAGCGTGGCTCTGGGTAGTGCAAGGAGAACAAGGGACTGTATGGTTACAGTTACAGCCCCTAACTGCGTGGTAGGCCTGGAGGCAGTGCAAGGGTGACTGATCAAGAACGAGCCTGGACTCAGTGAGACAGAGGGTAGCCAAGCAACCAGTTGGTACAGCGGACAGGTAGGTCAGCAGGGGAGGGAGAGAGAAAAAGCAGAGGAGAAGAGGAACATTTTGAGCTGTTTCCAGAGCATCAGGTGGTCCGGCTCAAGTATGGGAGAGTCAGGGAGGCCATTTCAGAGGGAGGCACCTGCAGGGGAGAAGAATCTACCCCCCCCCCACTCTCTGCCTGGAGAAGCATCTAACCCTTAGGGCTCGAGAAGGAAGGTATTTTGGAAGATAGCGTTGGATGTAGTGCGTATCCCAGCCCCAGAAAGCCTTGTGAAAAATAAAAAGGGTCTTGAACTTGATCCTTGCAGCCACCGAGAGCCAGTGGAGAGCTTTCATGGCTGGAGAGAGACAGTCCCTGGGCTTGAGGCCAAGGATAAGTCTTGCAGTCCTGTTCTGGATTAGTTGCAGAGGGCGGAGAGTAGAGGAAGGCAGATTGAGAAAGTGGCTGTTGCAGTAGTCCACCCTAGAGAGAACCAGTGCTCTGGAGACAGTGAGCTTCTGGGGGAAAGTGAAAAATGTAAGAGTCCCTTTGAGGAGGTGCAGCTGGTAGTGGGGTTTCATGGCTACGTCCGAGATGTGAGGAGAGAGAGAGTGGAGTTGAAGATGACACCTGGAATGAGCGAGAGAGGAGAGGCTGAGGGGAGCTTGAAGGAAAGCTGAGTGTCATCCGCATAACACTGTAAATTAGAGGACAAGGTAGAGATCAGGTGGGTCAAAGGGGCCAAGTAGAGGTTGAAAAACCAGGGTGAGAGGAGAAAGCCCTGGAGAACGCTACATGTAGAGAGAGGTGGCGGAGTGAAAGGGACCAAGTTGGACCTGGGAGGGGCGGTCCAAGAGAAAGGAGGACAGCCACTCCAGGGCCTGATCCATGATGCCCATGCCCTGGTTCTCACAGAGTCAATTGATCAGTATGGCGTGGTTGACCGTGTGGAAAGCAGAGGAAAGTTACAGGATAATGAGGACAGAAGGAATGTGAAATCAAGGTTAGAGATCAGCTCTTCACAGGTGTTCAGGAGAGCAGTTTCAGTTCCTCTGACAGCTCTTAAGCCAGACTGATGGTCATGCAGAAAACCAACACATTCAGTATGGAGAGTAAGCTGGCAGTTGGCCAGCTTTTCCAAGAGTTTGGGAGAGGGGAAAGTTCCAGTGGCAAAAGTATGATTACAGAAATGGATCAAGGGTGTCAAAATAGTCCATAATGGTTCTGGAGGAGCAGGCGAGCACCTGTTTCGCCGATACTTCCAGAGGTGGGACTTGCCTAGAAACCTAGTCAGGTGTTAAAGAGAAAGAGGAGAAAGGAGGAGGAGAGGGAGAGATGGCCAAAGGGGGCCCAGAGAGGAAGAGGGAGAGGAAGAGGAGATAGTGGACAGGATGTCCTGAGTTTTAGCGGAGAAGCGAGAGGCCAAAGCTGTACAGAGGACCTGTTGAGGGGAAAGGAGAGGTAGAAAAAGCAACAGGATTGGCCAGTTCCTTGCAGATTTTAAAGAGTTTGGCCGTGTTGTTAGAGGCACACGCTTTAATGTGTGCTCTCTTCTTGATGAGTGTTATTGCTTCGACTGGCATTTTGGTGCAACCAGTCTAGGTATGTCTAAATGTGGCCTGGCATGCTTTACTGTAATGTTATTATGTGTCTACACTGGTCTACATTGTGCAGCCAGTTGGACATGTTTTCATTGTGGCTTGGCATTTTTAATAGCAAAGCATTAATGTTCCTGTGCACTGTTGGTGACTTGCATGTATTGGATTGCTGTTACCCTACACAACAATACCAAACACTGTGGCTTTTTAGCCAATTTTTCTCAGAAAGTGTGCTGTATATTGCATTAAAACACATATTTATATCTTTCTCCTAGTACAGTGTATGGTATACCCCTTCAGCAACACGTTTGTGCATATGGCGCAAGCGTGGTAATCTAGGCCGGCCCCCAGTGTGTGGCGCGACCCGTGATTTGTTGCCGAATTGGAGGGGGCCCCCTCAGCATGGCTTGCAGGGGGGCCCCAGACCATTTGTTACGCCACTGATTTCAACATACTTCTAATGTGAAGCCGAACAATTTCTAAAGGTAAATTCTAATGCCTTCACTGCTAAGTCATGTCCAATGCTAGTGTATAGCGCTGTCACATCCAAAGTAGCTAATAAGTAGAATGTGTGCCATTCAATAGATTCTAGAAACTTAAGTACATGCGTACTGTCCCTAATATATGATCTTATTTGCACCACAAATGGTTTGAGAGCCTCATCTAAATATTGTCAGAGGCCCTCTGTGGCCCACCCTATGCCACTCATGATTGGCCTTACTTCCGGCAGTTGTTGGTACGCTTTATGTATTTTCGGTAGAAAATAAATAGTTGGTATTATAGGCTTGGTAACAATTAGAAACTTTTTTTCTTCATCCTTAAGAAGTCCCATAGTATGCCATTTAGAGATTAGATTGACCAACTCAGTGACTATATTTTTAGTGGGATTGCACTTGATTGTCCTATAGCATTGTGGTGTGTTCAAGTGATTCATACCCATTTTTATATAATCAACTGTTTTAAGCACCACAACGTTGCCCCCTTTGTCTGCTTCTTTTATGGTAATCCTGTTGTTTTTAGAGAGGGAATTCAGCGCTTTGCATTCATCTTTGGTGAAATTATGTTTTGATTTATCAGATTTTTTGGAATTGTGATTCAAAGATTTATCCATTATACAATGTATGTCCTTAATCATAGAAGTTCTTAGGATGTACTCCCAAGTCCAAACAAGTTGAATCTAAGCCTGAATTCCCTTCTGTACAGAGTGAAGTCAACATTTCTATACTATTAAGATCCGCCAAAGTTAAGGTACTCAAAGGTTCTTCTGTTACTGATGGTATAAACATGTGAACTTGTGTTGCAAAGAATTTTTTTAATCTAAGTTTGCGCACAAATTTAAACAGATCAATTTGAAAATTGACATAGTTAGTATTTGTTGCTGGTGGAAAAGGAAGTCTCTTGTTGAGTATGGCAATCTCATCTCTTGTCAAATTGTGGTCTGATAAGTTAATAACTAAATTAGGTGTTGTTGCTGTGCTTGTCTCTTCTTGACGGTTGATCTCATCAAGATTCCTGGTCGGCATGTGTCTTCGTCTGAACTGCCACTTCCGCTTACATCCCCCCCCTCCTCCGGCCCCTTGTGGGGTATTGGTTGTTGGCGTAGATGTTCCTGGGGAAGTCTGGAATCTGACTTGTTTTTGGAGGAATCTTTTCTGATCTCCTTTTCTGTGCCTCCGTATTTCTTCTAAAAAAGTAAAACCGCGTTGGGTAACTTGTACAGATTTATCTGCTGTGTTAGTTGCCAATTCTTGATTTGGATTATCTCGGATCTCCTCCTCTGAATCGGGGTCAGAGCTGACAGGAGTAGTATGAGTTGAACTGGGTTTGGATTTGGGGCCACTGTTGTCGTATTTGGTCTGAAAAGTGTAGATCCTGTCTAGTCTGTATTCCTTATCATCCCTGAAAAACTTTCTAATTTTTCTCATTTTAATCTCATCTTGATATTCCCAAAGGATCTCATTCATTTTATCAGGATTTTTTTCATTTTATCAGGATTTTTTTGTTTGGTTGTTTCTGCATTAGTCATGTTCTTGATTTCCTCCTTTAATTGGTTGATCTGTTCTAATACCCTGGTGTGTTCTCTGGTGGCATGCATAATCAATAGTTCCAACATGTTTTTAGAACTGGAACTTAAGTTGTGTTCCCATTTCTCTGCTAAATCCGCATCCTCATCTTTATCACAGTTTGGGAATATGAGGATCCTTAGACCACGGGGAACAATATTGTTCTCCAGATAATTAGTTAGTAATGCTTGTTCCCAGTATTTATGTATTTATTTTTTAGAAAGTCTTTCCATTCTGATACATTTTTGCTTCAATGTCTCTACTGAGTCGTAATTGCTCTTAAATGGATTTGCCGTTCTGCCCCTTGGTGCAAAAAGTGCCGCACTATCCTCATCCCTGTTTAACATATAATCTGTCATATTTGCCGATGGTTGTCAGCAGGCACAGTATTGTATCCAAGAAACAAACCTATTAAATTGCAGTGGATTGATACTAGGTCCTGTGCGCTATTCACCCGGTGTCATGATCTCTGCTTCCAAAAGGTCAGGGTTTTCCCAACTCCCTTGGAAGCAGATCCATAACCCAGGTTCCGAGTGCCAACCAGTCCCAACTGGGACCTTTTGGACCCAGTCCTGGCGCCAGTGGCACCAGGCTCATAAATATGCCCAGTCCCAGCGCTGGAAGCGCCGGGCTCATAATGCTTCAGTGGACTTACCTGCAGCAGACCATGCTGCTTACTTGCCTGCCAGTTGAGCCTCTGATCCTCTTCTGTTTGGAACTACTTTTCCTGTTGGGTGGGGCAGGAGCCACTCCCTAGATTCAGAACACTGGAACTCTTCTGGAAAGCAGGAACTCTTTTCTTACCTAGGCGTGGCTGTGGAAGGAGGGACCTAAGCACTACAGGAGGCTATTTAAACCACACTCGATGGATGAATCTTGCTTTGCGTTATTCTGCATCCTCTGCAGCAGAACGCTCATCGTGTCTTCTGCATCTGATCCTGGGCCTAAGGAAAAAGGCTTACCATCCTGAATCCAGTCTTCAGCAACACCTATAAAGACAAGAAAGAACAGGTTAGCATTACGGTCTTCAGTGACAGCTCTTCACTTACCTGGTCCATCGGCTGTCACCAACGCCTCGCGTTGCATTCCGGCATCTGAAAGACAAAGGCTTACCTACTCTTCGTGCGCTCCGGAGGTCTCCGCACTGCATTCCTGCATCTGAAAGACAAAAGCTTACCAACTCTTCGCACGCTCCGGAGGCCTTCGGCGCTGCATCCCGCATCTGAAAGACAAAACAAGGTGCGTTTAAAGACATTGGGGAACTTTAATACTCACGTGCCATTACTCCTTTCCACATCTAACCCAGTGGGTATTCCGGCACCCTGCAGCCGCTCCGAACTTGTACCTGCAAAATAAAAAGACAGTTAGAGCGCATCGTGAAGCAGGCAACAAGCGCTTACTTACGTGCTTCCAGGCGCTTCTATTCATCACACGGGCTCCATCTTCAACTCACTTCAGCCCGTCATCCGCCATCGCCGGAACCCTGAAAAACAAGAAACATCATTACTAAAGACTTTAAAGACATTAGAATTACTCGAAACTTGCCGTTCGTGCAGTAAACGACGGACAGCAGTCCTCTGAAGTCAAGAGGCCTGCTCCCCTTATCCAGTGAGGAAACTGGTTACAGCACCCTTCCCCAAGGCAGATGGAGAGCACGGCGTTCACTTACCTAAGGTGAGAGCGTTAACCTTTGGGGTTGTACAGGAGAAGAGAAAGGGAAGAAGAGAGAGACATTCAATAACCCAGTTCCTTAATCCCATATTTTCTATCTGCAGACATCTTACCCTTCGAGTCAGACATACAGTGCACAGAGGTCCAGCCCAAAGAGCCACCCGTGTGTTACACATCACCTTTGAAGATACGGTATACGCCCAGTCAAGACCGGCGCCTCTACGGGAATCAGGTGAGCGTTACACCCGGCCTATTTCGTTATTGTAATTGTCAGTTATATATCATCTAGCTGCGGGAGTCTCACAATATGAGAATCCTCCACAAAAGATTCATCCTATAATGAGAAAAATTATTAAATTATTGCAAGACTGTCACCGCGCTTGAAACTAGTATTCATCATCCATATAACTATATTAAGCGACAAGTCATCAGATTATTCCATTCAAAACAATAAAGTCCACACATTGAAATCAAAATGATGTTTTTCTTTATATTGTTGTCCTGTACTGCAACAATAGTATAGCCGACACGTGTTTCGACCAATGCAGTCATCCTCAAGGCTATTAATGTCCATAAAAATCATGTTTAAGCCAAGAAAAAACAGAACAGACTTTTCGATCGATGGGGATAGGATGCCGGTCTAGGGATTGACTGCCAACAACGGCCGTAAATAAGGCCAATCATGAGTGGCATAGGGTGGGCCACAGAGGGCCTCAGAGGGCCTCTCACAATATTTAGATGAGGCTCTCAAACCATTTGTGGTGCAAATAGGATAATATATTAGGTACAGTACGCATGTACTTAAGTTTCTAGAATCTATTGAATGGCACACAAGCTACTTATTAGCTACTTTGGATGTGACAACGCTATACACTAGCACTGGACATGACTTAGTAGTGAAGGCATTAGAATTTACCTTTAGAAATTGTTCGGCTTCACATTGGAAGCATGATGAAATGTTGAAAGAATTTTTAATTTTCACACTGAAGAATAACATTTGTTTATTTAATGACCAGTTCTTTTTGCAAGAAAGAGGAGAAGCTATGGGCGCTAAATTTGTGCCCTCTTTGGCAAACTTATTCATGTCACAATATGAAGAGGAGCATATATATAAACATGAAGTCTTTTGCAACAACATCATAGGTTGGAAGAGATTTATAGATGATATAATTGTGATATGGGACGGGACATCTAACTCCTTTGAGGAATTTGTTACTTATGCCAACAAGAACAAATTTGGTATTCAATTCACGGGGCATGTGAGTCCATCGCAGATAGACTTCTTAGATCTTCACATATTAATTTCAGAGAATTCAATACATACTACGACGTATCGCAAACCTACTGAGGTGAATTCAGTCCTGCATGCAGACAGCTTTCACCAACGGAAAACTATTGAGAATATACCTGGTGGGGAATTCTATAGAGCACGCAGGAATTGCAGCAGAGATCAAGACTATAACTCAGAATGCAAGTTACTCACACATAGGTTTCTTGAGAGGGGATACAGCCCGCAATGCATTAACCATGCAGCCAATAAATATAAACATATCAAACAAAAGGAATTGGTCAATAAGAGCATTAGAGATAGATTTCAAACACAACCAATTGCAATCATAACACAGTACACCAAAGGTAGTAACACTCTGTATCGAATGGCAGCTAAATATTGGGATATTCTCAAACTGGATAAAGATTTGGTTCCTTTTCTCACGGATAAGCCAAAATTCACGTTTACACAAGCACCAACCATCAGAAAAAAACTATGTCTGTCTTTTCTGGGCACTAGACTGGATATTCAGACACAAACTGGCTAAAAAGTGTAGGGGGCTTTTATAAATGTGGGCATTGCAACCAATGCAAATACGCTTGGGATAAATGTAAAACCTTTAGAGATCAGTTTGGCAATGTAATCAATATCAGGGATCACATTAATTGTAAAACATGTTATGTTGTATATCTAATCAAATGTGTTTGTGGAAAGAATTATGTTGGCAGTACTATCAGGCAGTTACGTATATGCATCAGGGAACATTGGTCAAGTTTGAAGAACACTGAGTCTAAGACACCACTGGCCATACATTGGCAAAGTCTACATCAAATGGACAATATAGATGATTTAAGGTTTGTGGGGCTTATGAAAGCCAAGAAAGGAAAGAGAGGGGGTGATTTACAATTGACATTACGGAAAATGGAAGCTAAAGTAATTTGTCTTCTACGCTCCACAGAACACGGACTTAACTCAGATCATGAGGTGTATGTGTTTTTATGATTGCATTACTCCGATATACATTTTGAGGTTTTGCACTAATATTGTGGGAGCATGTCGTTGGCAACCAAATACCATATTCTTCTGTCAAAAGGTTACTCACTTAATACCAAATTTAGGTTTTCTTTTTATGCACTTTCAAACACGCTAAAGTACAGCGGCAACAATCCTTTGATTGCCGATACTACATATATTTAGGTTGCCTTTGGTTGCCGATACTACATATATTTAGGTTGCAAGTAATCTATACCGGCTTTTATAAGTATATTATGAATACAAAGTGTATCTCTATACACGAGTTTGACAAATAACAAACAACACATGCATCATATTTGTACTAAGACATTCAGATAGCAAATGCATTCATTGGTATAACATAAAATGAACAAGACATCGTAATCGATCTAGGGAATTACACAAATATCATGTCAATAATGACGTACTTTGTTTACACTGTGACGTCACGCGCAACACCACACGTGATGTCATCACGCTACGCGTGGCCACCATCTTGTTTTGCCGTGGCTTGTTTTTTAAGCCAAGACAAAACAGAACAGACTTTTCGATCGATAGGGCTAGGATGCCGGTCTAGGGATTGACCCTTACATAACAGGTGAGATGAACCTTACACTATGGCACACATATAAATTTACTTACAGTTTGTTAATAGATATTAACAAACAAACTATTTACATTTTCTCTTGATCCATTCAGGGCACTGGGATATAACCCAAAATATGCTTGTGACTGCATTAGAAGCAACGCTTTTTCAGGATTGGAATATAGAGCAGAATATGAGGTGGGCATAACATTATACTAACTGCAAGATATCATGCACAGAGAATATAATACAATATACACTTACTGAAAATATTATATTTTCAACACAGATTTTGAAGTTTAAATAAAGGATAAGGGTAAGAGAATCATCAAAACACTGGCTAGTATTCAGGGGAGCACTATTTGGGTGCCACATTTAATTCAGATTTAATTTTGCATTAAGTCATCACCGTGTGGACATGGGAGATTTGAGAACTTGGATAATGTACAAATGGTAGATGGTTGCACTTAACGCATGTTCCCAATCAATGGATTATGGACCACGTTATTCATAAATTAATTAGAATGGACACATGCTACTAGATAACATTACATATGAACTGTGTGGAAATGCATGTGAATTCTAGACATAGCTAACCGGGAATGTTTTTCTTTTGTTTTTCACCATGATTGCAATGGATGCTTGCATTTGCCAACCCGCAACAACCTGTGTGGTATGTTTTTTTATATGGTTTTGACAATCTGCCTACTCTTTTAATGTTGTCAATTGTGATCTGCTTTTAATGGCAACCATCATATGGATTTGTTATGAATGATAACATTCATTATTTGTTTGGCTATGCTTTAACATGTTTTGTATGGACATTAATAGCCTTGAAGATGACCGGATTGGTCGAAACACGTGTCAGCTATACTATTGTTGCAGTACAGGACAACAATATAAAGAAAAACATCATTTTGATTTCAATGTGTGGACTTTATTGTTTTGAATGGAATAATCTGACGACTTGTCGCCTAATATAGTTATATGGATGATGAATACTAGTTTCAAGCGCGGTGACAGTCTTGCAATAATTTAATAATCAGTGTCCACAGTACATTGCGATCCCACCTCGATTGTTTCAGCTGCGATGCCAGTGTCCTCAGTAGATTGCGATCTCACCTCGATTGTTAATCTGGGCTGATGTATAATTGGGATATAATGTTTGAGTGAGAATTGTGAGAGTTCTTGATTTGATCCCTATTTGAACGGTGAGTTTGAATGTTCAGTAGGGGTTTTAAGAACTCTACTTTCTGTAACAGGGTATTTATAAGGAAGGTTTGATCGTAGGATTTCCTTTCTATTACTTTGAACAAGTTATTTAATGTTAAAAAATTGATACTCATTGTTGTCAATGTAATTTTGTGTAAAGAGTTCATGGAAGGGAGCCCAAAGAAAGGTCTTGGGATGGGTTTCGCAAATGACATTTTGGAGAGCTTGCAGAGCAAATTAAAGTAGAGTTAGAAGACTCAGGGTATAAGATTGGAGAATGTGATAAATTAAGTGGGTGCAAATAGGGAGACTCACCTGGTTGGGTTTCTTGAATTACTTGGGAGGTATTATTATGCAATAAAAATGAAGTTTGAGAAGGAATCACCAACACAGTGAGGAGTGAAGGTAGGGCTGTTGACAAGCAGCATTGAGCTTGGTTATGGGAAGGAGCTTTGGAGGGTAATTAACCAACTTGGGAATTAAGCAGCAGGGTTGTCAAATAATTTTTTGTGTGAATGAGTGCTTCTGGGGTCACAGTGAACTCCGCAGTTCCGGTTGTGTTTTGACCAAGACTTCTAGGTTTAAAATTAGTAATGAGAACAACCTTTAAGAGTGCAATAGTGGATAAAGGCAGCACCAATTCACTCCTCTGAGTATTAATAATGTTTGTTAATTCTGCCAATAGGTCACTAGCTGGTATGTGATTAAAGTCAATCAGACAGGCACCTTGAGTAACCTAGATGGGCAACAGAAGGGACAGGGGGTGTGTGGTGATGGGACTTGGACTCTTTTGGAGGTGATTCAGCGGTACAAATGGCTGTGCGCCATGATGCCACAAATGCCTGATGTCTACTGTTAAGGATTTCGATTGCTGATATTTCTTTTGATGGGATGGATTTCTGGAGTCAGATGCCGCCACTTGTCGAGCACTCAACGTTGATTGAGAGTGATTGCCAGCAGAGTTTAGCATGGTTGTTTTGAGGTTATACATATATATTTAGAGATTTGAGAGAGAAGATGAAAAGAAAGAAGGAAAAAGAAAAAGATTATTTCAAAAAAACAGTCGGAAAGTCTAAACGGATGAAGTAAGCAGCTTTGAAAACATTCATACACACACAATCTTAGTGCATAATGTAATGTATACCTGGGAAATAAAGATAAAGAACACAGTTCAGTTTAGAGCTGAACAGTTTAACAGCTAAACAGCACTCCACGTGCACTCCCTTTCTGTGTGCACGCTTGCCAAATTTAAGGAGGTGGGTACGAGTAGGAGGAGGCAAAGTTGATATTTACTTTTTACTAGGACAACAATTGTGAATTAATTCATATACCAGTTCGGAGAGGGTGTTGTTGGAGCGGTCACTGAAGGAAAGGATTAGCGGTATGAGACTGCTGAACAGCACTTCACTTGCACTCCCTCAATGCGTGCGGTGCTGGGCTACTAATGGTGATAATCCCCTAGCTAGTTTGCTATGCCATCTAGTAATAAAAATAAGAATTACTATTGTTAATATGACTGTATTTACTGAGGACAGAACAGAGCATGTTACAAATCAAAGGGGAACGCCAGGGAACAATACCAGGGATCAGGGAGCTAACAATAGAGGATGGGGAGGGGGAAAAAGTGGCAGCAAGTGAACTAGACGCAAGCAATGGAGAAAATAGATGGAGCAGATTGCCCTTTGTCAGATTAGGTGGGGAAAGAAGAGGGTGGAGACCTAGGTGTTAAGGACAAGCCATTCCTTGAAGACGGAGGTGTTGACCTCCTTCATGAAATGTAGAAGCAATGGGGCTGGTCTGGTGTTGATGGGGAAAAAGTTCCAAAGTCTGGGAGAAGCAACAGACAAGACCCGTATTCAGGTCCTTTCCCTTCTACAGCAGCAGAGTTAAAGTTTGCACATGTCCCTGCATCTGGTGCTGCACATGAATCCGAAGATGCTGAGCTTCTGATTGAGGGCCACAGCCTTGTAACTGCATAAAGGATCCCTTTGGGGGAGGATGATGGCTTGGACAGAAGATCCGAAGTTCTTTAATAGGATTGAAAGGTGTGAATTTCTGCTGGATGGCAAGTTATTTGTGCCTTCCTTGTATGTGCTACTTGAAGAAGAGGCGTCTGTCAATGTAGAACTCAATGGACTTTGGCACAGGTGGCCAGCTGGGGTGTGTAGCCCTCAGGGTTGATAGTGGAGAGCGAGGTCTTTGGTGGTGTTGGTCAGCTTTAGGAATTCAGTTTTGGAGGGATTGACTTGCAGGTAAGCACTGGAAATCGCGGACTGGATCAATGTGAGGCAGGCCTTAAACCTGCGGATGTCTTCAATGGAGGATATCTTAATGCACAGCGAGAGGGAGTATCATCTGCATATTGGTGAGTGTGCATGTTGTCTGGAGCCAGGAGGGTTCCAAAAGGTTTCTTGTAAGGGTTGAATATCCTCCCAGGATCCTACAGTTAATGGATAGGAATCCAGTTGGATCTAATGGTGGTGGTCAGCAAGGTAGGATTTGAACAATGACTTCACTGATTCCCTTGCAGCTATTTAGAGTGCAGCTGAAAGGTCACAGAGAACTTGGAGGCAAAGATGGCTATTGTCGAAAATGGCTAGGGCATTGCTCGTCACCTTGATGATGCAGCTAATCTCAAGTGGCATTGCCAGATGGTCGACCAGTTGAGCGGATTCAGAGGGCTCTGAGAGAGGGTGGGCAATGCATTGATGTTGATGCTTATGATGTTATCTTAGGGTAGTGCACCTGTATCAGAGGTGAATTCTTTAATTAATTAATCTTTTATAATGCACTTGATACTGTAGACCAATCTCTAAGCACATGGCTGGGATTCAAACTTGTGCTGTTTTTTGTTTTGTGTGTCTTGCTCCCAAGACAAACTCGTTGAGCTTGAGCTCTCCTACCGCCCTAGTTACATGCCCTGGAGATTATCACCTAATGAATGTATTGCAAGGTCGCTCCATCACCTATTATAACCTAAGTTTAATATATAAGAATGCCGCTCCAAAGGAACATATCACTTTCAATGAATGCACAAAAATGTCTTACCATGGAAGCATTTCACCTTAAATGAACACATTAGCCAGTCAAAGAATGAGTAAACCTAAAATAAGAGCAGTGCTTAATTTGTGGGGTCTCAGCCCTGGAACTTTATTCTCAGGACTGGCACTTGTTCTATCAGACTCATTTCAATGATGATATGGTGTTTTGACAACTATATTATTTGAACTCTCAGTATTAGTCACATAACAAGCAGCAACAGTGTGAGCCACGCTGGTGTTGATGTGCTAGTTATACTGCTTCATGAAAAAGATACCATGACATTTCTGGGTAACCACGCTCGTCATGTTGGTGCACGGTTGGTTCCAGTTGGCATACATGTTCAAAGTGAGTACCTCCACATTCCACTGACAAGTCCTTCTCCAACCACTGTTCTAGGTCAGCTTTGATTTCAGGGCAGGTGCAAGCTATGCACTGATTGGCTGGGTGGGGATGTCCTTGATGCTGAAATAACTAAATATGGCCATTGTTGGGAATGTATGGTTGTGCTTTTTCACCACTTTGTGGCTGCTGCTTGTTGTCCTTTTCCGACAGACTGTGTCTCAAGCTCAAAACCTGGGCAAATCCATTTGGGGAGGTGCTGTATAACAATTGAGAGTGCACTGTAGGGTCAGGAACATTTAGTCATTTACAGGTCAACACTCAAACACTCAATTAAGTATGTCACTATGAGGTTTCTGCAGTTTGAGATGGCGTTGAGCTCATTAAATGCTTGAATCCTTAGGGGGAGGCAAGATCTGCAGAATGGTGTTCATGTTCCTGGCGTTTTGGTGTGTTAAGTGTTTTCTAAGGCAAGGTTCCAGTCTTTGTACCAGCATTGAGCCGGTGGGAATTACCTTGGCAGGTTGTAGAACAGTGAATACCAAGAGTGCAGGCCTTCTGTTCTTGTGAAGATATAGCTGATGTGATAGAGGTAAGAGCAAAGCATTGTAGAACATTTTCAGAGATGCTCCAAAGGTGAGCAAGTACCAAAGGGAGGTGACACCAAGCAACTCACTGTCCTTTGCATTGTAGTGGAGTTCAGGATATCATTCATTTGTATCTTTGCAGGTACAAAATCGGTTCTGCATTACAGCTGCACGTCTTTGGCTCCATCAGCTGCAGTGAATCTTAGCGCATGAATGTGCTCTCTCCCAGAAGTCAAGTCACCGTCTGATGAGAGCTTGTGCATGGGATAAGTGGCAACAATTGAGGCCTTCTACTGATACAAGAAAAGTGACCTCAGCACATGGTCTTGAAAGTTCAGTTCACCAGGGCAAAGTGACGCTTCATCGGCAGGTTGTTTCGAAGGGTCGTACAAGTTCCTTAGAAGGGCGTCCATACACTGTATTCTAGTCAGGACTTCTATTCTATATATAAATAAGTAACTGGGGCACCCCCTCTAAATATATAAGCAACCAAAGTGAGGGTGTTTGTCCCAAATTCCAATCACAAGGTTTCAGGCTCTCCAACATTTGTGTAGCCTTCTAATACATGATAGTCAACCCATTCCACCAGTGGGAATTTTTCCTTGGAATCTCTCCAGATGTGGATTGACTGACAATCCTACACATCCTTTAGCTTACCTTGCCTCTGGAAATCTCTGGCTGTTGACCAGTAGCCAAACTTCCCACAAGAGTGTAATACCCACAATGTGCATAGAAAATATGTACAGAAGCAGAACCACACCTGCAGACTTCAGGAAGGGTCCTTTGTCAGTACACCCAGTTCTACAGCCATGCTGTACAGTACTACCTAAATAATGAACTGCGATCAAGAAAGGTGATCTCTCTATAGTCAGCCAGCTACATTTGCTCACAGGACAAGTATGGGGTGCACAGTGAAAGCCATTACCCCAGGACCCTTGAATTCCCAGGAGTGCACAAGTGGGGTTCACCCTGATTTGATCCTCTGCCATGATTGGATGTCCATTGTTCAAAACAAGGAGTTTCCTGGGAGCCGGCAGATAATGTCAGCTCCCTACCAAGGCCTACAATCAAGGCCTGTGTCGTTGTTCCCTGTTTGGCCCTGTTAGGCCATGGATGGCCAATACACAAGGTACGTTGCTGCCCGCAAAACAATTGGTAAACTAACAATGTCTAAAGACCTGCCACCTCACTTACAGATCCCTCCTTTTCCTCCCCTTGCTCTGGGCTCACAGCGACCCACACACACCTTCAGCCTCCCAACTGCTATGCTAACAACACCCAGTCTGGCCACTGCCAGATGTGCCCCCCACCCTCTCCACATACATATGTAAGCCATTGGCCCTCCAAAAGCTATTCAGCTTTTTCTACTAAGCTCAACAAACGCTTGAGATCACAACCTTGCAAACCCAGCCCACCCAGACCCCACCCTGCACCTGTCCATGTAGGCCACAAGAGTGCACCGGCTATCCTAAACACTGCACTGTGTCCTCAATCTAATACCAGAAGCATGCCAGAGCTCACAACAACACTGTCTCTCCAGAACCGCAACAAGCACCTGGGAATGCACTCCCAGAGAGCAGGTACACATCAGCCTCTAAAGCAGGACCCTGTGGACAAGAGGCTGACAAGAAGCAATACCACAATACGTCCCTGTGCCCATCCAAGTCAGCTCACCGCCCCCATGCCACTGCCCGCAGATCACACCAAACTGTGCCAATGACTCGCATCACCTCCCCCTTTCCCTGGCACAAGCACCTCAGTGCACATACTCACGTCAAGCCAGCCCTCACCTTGGCCCCTCTGGTGCCAGTCACCACTAGACACATAACGCTTCTCCAGTCAGCTTGACCACCCTAAACACCTACGCACCCGACCAGTATCTACCTAAGCCTGCTGCATCTCGAACAAATGACTCTGTGCACGTTCCCATCAGCCTCCACTGTGAACTCTATAGGTTACCATGCCAGCACTCTCCTCACCAACACCTCGACCTCAGTGATGCCACCCAGTTTACTCTGGTCCAACATATTGTGCTGCACACGGCATGCACCAACTTGAACCACCTTGTGAAATTTCAAAAGAGCTCCCCACCAACACTACTACCAAAAAGCTTACAATAGTCAACAAAAAGCCCACAATACTCACAGTCCCTACATTGAAGGGTGCTCTGGTGAACACAAGGTCCATTGAGTACCAGGCCCTCTGCTCTCCTTTGAAGAAGAAATCACACAACTCTGGTCATTCAATGCCAAACCCTCCTCCAGGACAATCCTCACGGGTATTATATGATATGATAAGATATGATAAGTCATTTATAACGCACCTGTACACTAGTGTTTCTAGGCGTGACAAGGGAGGGAAGACAGGGGGAGGACTAAACAATTGATCTTAGTAGGTCTTGTGTCAATCAAATTGTGCAAGGGAGGTAACTCAAAGTGTGGGGGGGTGCCACGGAGAGGGAAAGGAGAAGTGCAGCCAGGGCAGCGTGGGTCTAGGTAAGTGCAAGGAGGCAAGGGACTGTAGGTTTCAGCCTTCATGTACCTGGTAGGGCCGGGGGCAGTGAAGGGGAAACTGGTCATGGAGGAGCCTGGTACCCAGTGAGACTCTGAGGGTAGTCAGGCCACCAATCAGCACAGCAGATATGTAGGTCAGCAGGAGAGATACTGAGAGAAAGCAGAGGTGAAAAGAAGGTCTTGAGCTGCTTCTGGAACTTTAGTTGGTCCCGCTGAAGTTTGAGATGGGCAGTGAGGCCATTTCAGAGGGAGGTACCTGCAGAGGAGAAAGATCTACCCACAGTCTCTGCCTGGAGAATCGTCTGACCCTCAGAGAGTTGGAATTGACTAAGTGAAGGGTTCGGGAAGGAAAGTGTTTAGGAGAGAGTTGGATGTAGTGCGGGCCCTGACCCCAGCAATCGTTTTGGACGATGGAGAGGGTCTTGAACTTGATCATTGCAGCCACCGGGAGCCAGTTGAGAGATTTCCGGGCTGAAGAGATGCGGTCCCAGGGCTTGAGGACAAGGACAAATCTTGCAGTCCTGTTCTGGATTAGTTGAAGAGGGCTGTGAGTAGAGGAAGGCAGATTGAGAAAGAGGCTGTTGCAGTAGTCCAGCCTAGAGAGAGACAGGGCTGTGGAGACAGTGAGCTTCTGGGGGAAGGAGAGGAAAGGAACAATACCTCTGAGGAGGTGCAGCTGGTAGTGGGCCTTCTTGGCACAGTCTGTGATGTGAGGAGAGAAGGAGAGAGTGGAGTTGAAGATAAAAAAGAGGTTGTTTACCTCACAGGAAGGTGAAAGAAGAGGCCCACGGAGGGCAGCCAGAGTGAAAGAGGGAAAGCAGGGGGTCCAATGAGAAGGATCTCAGTCTTACTGGCATTAAGGCAGAGATTTTTTTGGAGGCGCACCAATCCTGAATTGCGGATATACAGTCAGGAATGAGCGAGAGAAGAGAGGAGGCTGAGGGGAGCCTGAACGGCAGTTGAGTGTCATCTGCATAACATTGAAAGTTAGAGGAGAAGGTAGAGATAAGCTGATCCAAAGGGGCCAAGTAGAGATTGAAGATCCAGAGTGAGAGGTTGGAGTCCGGGGGAACACCACCTGTGGAGAGAGAGGTGGTGGAGAGAAAGGACCCAAGTTGGACCTTGGAGGGTCAGTCCAGGAGGAAGGAGGAAAATCACTCCAGGGCCTGATCCATGATGCCCAGGTTCTCACGGAACAGATTGATCAGGATGGCATGGATGACTGTGTCAAAAGCAAAGGTTAGGTCAAGGAGAATTAGGACCGAAGGAGGGCTAGAATCTAGATTAATGAGCAGATCTTCATGGGTGCTCAAGAGAGCAGTGTCCCTGCCTCTAGCTGCTCTGAAGCCAGACTGATGGTCATGGAGACAACCAACAGATTCAGTGTTGAGGGTAAGCTGGGAGATCAGCAGATTTTCCAGGATTTTGCCCAGGAAAGGAGTGATAGAAATCGGGTGATAGTTTGCCGGACAGGTAGGATCGACAGAAGGCTTTTCACAAGGGGAGGCCACATGGGAGTGCTTAAGGAGAGAGGGAACATTTCCAGTGGCAAAAGAGTGATTGCAGAAATCGGCCAAGGCTGGAGCGAAGATGTCAATGTGGTCCCCTTGATGGTTCTGGAGGAGCAGGGGAGCACCTGTTTGGATCACACTTTTTCATAGATCAGACTTGTCTAGAAACCTTGTCAGGTGTAGTCAGAGAGAAAGAGGAGAAGGGAAGAGGAGACGGAGAGGCATCCAGAGGGGGGCCGGAAGAGGTAGAGGGTGACCACAACTTATATTTCAATGACAACACTGACTCAAATGCCTTATCCCTCACAAGCACCATTAAGGCTCTAGGGTTCACACAACATATTCAGAGCCCCACGTACGTCAAGGTAGTATACTGGACTGGCTTGCAGAGTCAAATTGAAACATCATGGTCTCCTCCAACCTGCCCTGCCACTGGACTGATCAAAACATTATCTCCTTTGTGATACCAGAAACCTACTCACCCCTGTCAACACCATTTCTTAGGCCCCCATCACTAACTAGTAATGCCATGAACATAACCTGTAGCCGCATTCTTCCTCTGCTAGCCGTTCTCACTTGCCCTTACACCCTGGACACTGGCCCTGCCACTTGGGTTGATACTTACTATCAAGACTTCACACTGGCTATAGACAGGGTAGCCCTGCTAACCTTACGCAAATCCAAACCTATCACACATCTGAACTCGTTGTTCACCCCCCAACTTGAAAGTACTCTGTGCTAATTAACATTAAGAGGATACCACCTGAATGAACTCCCCCTTCACCTCAAACAAAGCACTACTGTTCTCCCTAATCAAGACATACAAACTACTAGCAGAAACGTCCAATTATAATGCTAGAATTGGCAAATCTAACTTAAGCGCCAATGAGCCCGTTACCATTTTATGGGAGCTAGAATATCCTATCCCGCTTGCAACCAACTGCATCAAAGATAGCTCCTGGTAATCTAACATTCAAACTGTCCTACACAGAAACAGAACACACTGCTCAGAAAAGCCCCTGCAATCACTGCCCCTGAGTCCGCTTCCATGCAACCAAACTATCTGACATTTGAGTTTAAAAATTGTAACTGAGATGGAGGTTATCCAGATTATTAAAGGTCTAAAATCTTCTAGATATCAAGGACACGTCTGCCTGCCCAGAGTCATCAAGCACTTTGCTGAAGCTCTCGCTCCCTTTATCACGAGCCTCATTAACTCCTCGTTCAGCACAGGCCTATTAGCAACTAACCTCAAAAATGCCTGGGTTCTGCCACTACTAAAAAAACCTACGCAAGACCCAGCAATCCCAACCAACTACCGGCCAATTACTACTGCCCCATTCCTTCTAAGAAATACTGGACTGTGCTGCCTACCTTCAAATCCAGGCGAACCTTGATGCCAATAACTTACTCAGCCTTCATCAATCTGGATTTTCACCTGGCCATGATATGATATGGCATTTATAACGCACTTATACACAAGTGTCTCAAGGCGTGACAAGGCAAGGGAGGGGAAACAGAGGGAAGATAGAGACAACGTTCCTACTAGGCCAGGTGACATTGAGATCACGCAAGTGCAGGGCAGGGGGGAAGGGGAAAAGTGTGCAGGAGGGGGCAGTGCAGTACATAGGATAACAGTAAAATAAATAAAGACAATGAATACAAAGTGCAGCCTGCTGGTGGCAAGTGCAAGGATAAGTGCAGGCATCGGGGGTCAAGTGCTAGTAGGGGCTGTAGGGATACAGAAACAGCCCCCGGGTGCAAGGGTTGCCAGGGGGCAGTGCAGGTGTGCAACAGGCGGGGAGGGGACCTGGGCCTGAGATCAGAGGGTAGCCAGGTAACCAGTGCAGTTTCAGATTCAGCCAGGAGATCAATAGGGGAGAGGAGGAGAGAAAGCAGAAGCAACAAGGAAAGTTTTGAGGTGCTTCCGGAAACAGAGATGGTTCTCCTCAAGTTTCATAGAGGCAGTGAGGCTGTTTGAGAGGGTGGCCCCAGCAGAAGAAAAAGATCTACCACCAACTCGCTGCTTGTAGAAGCGACTGACCCTGAGGGAGTTGGAGGTGGATGAGCAAAGAGCTTGAGACAGAAGATATTTAGGAAGAGAGAGTTGAAGGTATGGAGGTCCCAGACCCCAGAAGGATTTGTGGACAATGCAGAAGATTTTGAACATAATCCTTGCCGCCACTGGGAGCCAGTGCAAAGATTTCAGTCCTGGAGAGATGCGATCCGTGGGCTTGAGGCCAAGGATAAATATTGCAGTACTGCTTTGGATGAGATGCAGAGGGCGGACAGTGGAGGCAGGCAGATTTAGAAAGAAGCTGTTGCAGTAGTCCAGCCTAGAGAGAAACAGAAATCTGGAGACAGTGAGCTTCTGGGGGAAGGAGAGGAAAGGAAAGGAAGAATACCTCTGAGGAGGTAGAGCTGGTAGGGTGAATTCTTACAGATGTCAGAGATGTGAGGAGAGAAGGAAAGTGTGTAGTCGAAGATGACCCTGAGGTTTTTAGCCTCACAGGTGGGAGCAGGAAGAGGGCCAAGAGAGGCCGGTCAGAGTGTGACAATAAAGGGGGGAGCAGGTGTGCTGATGAGGAGAATCTCTGTCTTACTGGCATTAAGGAAGCGATAATTGGTGGCACACCACTCATGGATGGCGGACAGACAGTCAGAGATGAGAGAAGGCAAAGAGGTGGCAGAAGGGAACCTGGAAAAGAGTTGATTGTCATCCGCATAGCACTGAAAGTTGGAGCAGAGAGTGCCAATACGGGGGGTAAGAAGTGCCAGGTATTGGTTGAACAGCCAGGGAGAGAGGTTAGACCCCTGGGGTACACCACAGGTAGAGATTGAGAGAGAAAAGAGGAAGAACCCGAATTGGAAATGGGAGAGTCAATCAGAGAGGAAGGAGGTCAGCCAAGCCAGGGCCTGATCGGTGATACCCAGGTTATCACAGAGGCAGTTGAGCAGGATGGCAGGGTTGACCGTGTCAAAGTCAGAAGAGAGATCAAGTAAGATGATGACCCAGGGGGTATTGGAATCAAGATTGGAGAGCAGTTCTTCAAGGATGTTCAGGAGAGCAGTTTCTGTGCTTCTGGTAGCTCTGAAGCCAGACTAATGGTCATGCAGACAACCAACAGATTCAGTGTGAATATTAAGATGGGAAATGGCCAGATTTTCTAGGAATCTGCCCAGGAAAGGAGCAATGGAGATTGGACTATAGTTAGCTGGGCAGGAGAGGTCAGCAGAGGGTTTCTTAAGAAGAGGGTGCATAAGGGAGTGCTTCAGAGGGGAGTGGAAGACTCCAGTGGCGAAAGAGAGGTTGTGGAAATCAGCCAGAGCAGGAGCGAGGGTGTCAATGTGGTCTTGATGGTTTTGGATGAACAGGGGTGAACCTGTTTTGTCGAGACTTTCATAGATCGGACTTGTCTAGAAACCTCGTCTGGGGAGAACAAGGGAAAGGCAAAGAAGGAGGGAGGAGAGGTGGCCGAAGAAGGTCCAGAAGAAGAGGGGGTAGTAGAAGGAGGAGAGGAAGAGAGAGAGGACCGGATGTCCTGAGTCTTAGCGATGAAATGAGATGCCAGGGCTGTGCAGAGGGCCTGGGAGGGGACAAGAGAGGTAGAGGCTGCAGCAGGATTGGTCAGCTCCTTGCAGATTTAAAAGAGTTTGGCCGAGTTGTTAGAAGCCGTAGGGATGCAGGCTTGGCTGCAGGCTTGGATGTGGGTTCTCTTCTTGGTGCAGACAAAGAGCCGGTAATGCCTTTGGAGCAAGCGGCAGGCCAGTTTGTCAGAGGATGTACCGGAAGCATGCCATTTCCTCTCAGCCACCCTCTACTTGCATTTAAGGATGAGGAGGTCTGAGTCGTACCAAGAGTTATACTTGGCTTTGGGTTTCAAGCAGATTCTCATGACAGGGGCAAGAACATCGAGAGTATCAGATATAGCAGAGTGGAGCATGGAAAAGGCTGTGTCAGGGTGTGAGTCAGCCAACGGGGGAGGGTGGAGAAAGTGGCAGTGAAAGCCTCATCTGACACACGCTTCATGGATCGGATAACCAAGAAGGTTGGTGGCAGGGCTGGAGTTGGCTTGGCCTGAGGGGTAGAGAGGGTGTGATGGGAGGAAAGGAGAAAGTGATCTTTCCAGGAAAGAGGAGTGGTGAGATGGATCGGAAGGGGAAGGTCTGTAGAGATCAGAACATCCTGAGTGTGCCCTGCAGAGTGAGTTGGGCCAGAGGAGAGAATAGAGAGAGAGAGAGGGAGAGAGAGAGAGAGAGTCGAAGAGGTCACAAAAGAGTCCAGTGGAAGGACAGGAATCATCCACGTGGATATTGAAGTCGCCCAGAAGGAGCCGTTGAGTGGTTTAGACGAGGAGGGAAGAGAAGAGGTCCCACCACTCGGAGTGGAATGAGGAGATCTGACCAGATGGCCGATAGATGGAAGCCACAGTAAGGAAATGGCCAGTAGAGAGAGAGAGCCTGCAGACGAGGCATTCGATAGAGGAGTATGCCTTCATAGGAATGACAGAGGCAGGAATCCACTAAGGGAAGATCAGGGCTACACCCCCTCTTGAACGGTTGGATCTGGGCACAGAGAGGATCTTGTAGCCATCAGGGAGGAGAGTTTCAAAGCTTGTGACAGAGCTGGCCATGAACCTTGTCTCAGTGAGACCGAGGACATTGGGCCTCATTACGACCCAGGCGGTAAATTACCGCCTGGGCCGTGACTTTACCACCATGGCGTAAACTATGTTTACGCCATGGTGGTTGGCGGACTTACCGCCCCATTCCGAGGTTGGCGGGGGCGGTAAGTCCCCAATCCCCATTTACCCTTCCCCATTCCCATTTTTGCCCCATAGGGCATAATGGGAGTGGGGAAGGCGTTAATTACGCCACCGTAAATTACGGTGGCGTAATTAACTCCATGGTCCCTTAGCGCCATGGATTTTAACACCTGCTAAAAGCAGGTGTTAAAAGCGCCATGGCGCTAAGGGACCTCGTAATTGGCGGTAAGGGGTCGACGCAGCTAACGCTGGCGTAAACCCCTTACCGCCAGGGTCGTAATGAGGCCCATTGAGGTCAAGTTCCTCCAGGAGGCAGCAAATGTCAGAGGAATGTTTGACAGCTGAACAAGTGTTTAGAGTGGCAATATGGAGAAGGGTGCTGTCTTTGAAAGACATCCGGATAGGGGTACAAATCAGAGGCACACCCTGCAGAGGTGTAGAAGCAGCCCAAGGCGGGGCAGAAGATGAAGGAGGTAAGGGCAAGGTAGCCAAAGAGGAGACAGAAGGGGGAGGCAGGGAAGCTGTGGAGGGGAGAGAGGGGACAGCAGGAGAAGAAAGGAAATTTATGAGGCGCGGGAAGCATCTATGAAAGAGGAGAAGGTTGGCTTCAGAGCCTTGGACCAAGACAGTACCATTCAGGTAAACATTAATGATGACCTTAGAGGAGTGGAAGGAGGCCAGGATGGCCTCCCACTATGTGCCAACATTAATGGAAGAGGAAGAGAAAGGAGAGCGCACAGAGACCATATGTAGAGTCCATAGGTCTGGTGAGGGAACGACAAAGAGGATGTTGTTGAAAGTTTGCCTGGAGGAGGCACTGGTATAGGTGTCAGCGATAGGGAGGCCTGGTTTGGAGACCAGGTTGTCCTTTTTGAACTCCTTCCTACCAGATTTAGTGAGGAGTGCAGGATAGTTGATAGAGAAGCAGTTAGAAAATATAGGAGAGGCAGAGAGCACCAAAGAATAGGTGGGGTGAGGAGAGGAGTGGGAGGGGGTAGGGGAGAACACTAGGGAACACAACAGGGCAGGATGCAAGCAGACAAGACAGGGAAAGACAAGACAAGTTAACCATTGGACAAGACAGCAGGCACTAGGTAGTGGTAGAGCAGGTTTTCTAGATGTGTTATTTGTTAGGAGGCAAAGCTACAGAACGGCACTACTTTCACAATGCAATTTTAAAAAAAAGAACAGGAGAAACACACATAAACTGGAGAGTCCTGGATAATGGGAAAAAGGCCAAGGTTTCACAGTGCAATTTTAAATACTTTCACAATGCAATTTTAGAAACCGGAGAAGCACACCTAAGTTTGAGAGTTCTAAATAGTGGGGAAAAGGCCTAGGTTTCACAGTGCAATTTTAGAAACAGGAGAAACACACCTAAGTTTGAGAGTCCTGAATAGTGGGCAAAAGGCCTAGGTTTCACAGTGCAATTTTAAATACTTCACAATGCAATTTTAGAAACAGGAGAAACACACCTACGTTTTAGAATTCTAAATAGTGGGGAAAAATCCTAGGTTTCATGGTGCAATTTTAAATACTTTCACAATGTGAGTCTGCTATATGGACAGGTTTGCAGGGTAGAGTGAGGTTCCATACCAAACCTGGGCCGCTCTTACCTTCCTTAGTTGCTGCTGGTTGATGGCTGGCCACTGGCTTCCCCTGCTGACACCTGCAGACACATGGCACAGAAACAGCCCTTCTCTACCTAGAAATACAGATGGACAACCTCAAAGATTCTGGCACGATTGCCCTCCTACTACTCCTGTACCTGTCTGCGGAATTTAACCTGGCAGACCACCAAATCCTCTGGCAACATCTCCAGTCAGCTGCACACATATAGATTGTGTGGATTTTTTCAGATGAAAAACTGTTCTCATGTAATATTATTGGTTGTACAATGTTCATTGGACATAAGTTGTTCTTTCTCACCCTTTTCCTTTCATGTGCTGGATATAGGTTTTTGCCATTTTGAGGCTGGACGTGCTCCTTTCGATTGGACAGATACAACGTCTTCCGTATTGGCAATCTACATTTCAGCTGCTAATCAATAACTCTAGGACGTCAGAACTTTTATCGTCGTTATACTCCAATACATTCAGATACGAATGCTTCCCTCAGAGAAACTATCATTGCAGAGCTTTGCCTTGAAAAAGACCTGTGAAGGTTGAAACACGTGTTGGCACACAACTCTGACTTTGAACTCAATTAAATTTTGAAATATATAAGTTTGCAACTTCTTTGAGCAATATTTTTTGAGGACTTGGAGCACTGGCAACTCTGAACTGTACTATCTAAGGACTCTCTATTTAGTGGCAGCTGGCAGCGCATTCACATGGTGAAACAATTCCTGTTTTTTTTATTCTATCAAGCTCCTCAACGTTTCCAGTCCCTTCATCCCCAGAGACAGCTGCCGCACCATCGTGCTTGTGCGTATCGGTTCTAGATTGGATTACTGAAATGATATGCTGGGTCCTCCTCCCATAATGTCAGGAAGTTGCATGTGATCCAGAAGAATGCGCTCACGGCTGCCCTGAATATCCCCTGGCGGGATAACATATCGACTGCGAGAAGGAGTGTGCACTGTCTACCATTTACAAGCGTATCATCTTTAAAACCTTAGCAATTACACACAAGTGCCTCTCGAACGTCACCTCAAGATACCTTTCACAAAAACTCACGAAAGTTAACTTAATGAGACCTACCCAGTCCATGAACACTCATCCCCTTATCACCCTAGATTCAGGCTGAAAAGATCGGAGGGGCTGAGCTTCCCAGTCATAGCCACCAGGAACTAGAATGCCTTACCCCCTTTGCCTAGATCTGAACAATCCTACTGGGTCTTCCTCAAATGAAGACCTTGCCCTTCAGCCATGGTTTGACACTGGCACCTGCTAGTTTACCCAGTAACTTACTGATTTTGCCACTCTGTGGCCCTGATGTAACTACCACTTGTTTATGAACAACTACACTGCTGCATATATCCATGTAACAGTTGCACATAGCGACTTGATGCCTACTGGTTTAGTGTACTTTACAAATACCAAAATAACATTAAAATGAATGAAACTAGCAAAAGTAGCCATTCTCCGAACGGGTTCTGTAGGCAGACCTGATAACACTCTTAATCATTTTAGAAAATGAATGATCCTGTAGGTTGCTGTTCCGCCTTACCCTGGTGTAGTGCATTTTGTTTTGGTGCAAATATCTCAGAAATTGTGCATCCTTGAGCCTTGAAAGGTGGTGTTGGGATCAGTTGAGGAAGAACATTTTTTCTTTCCCTTCCCAGTGAACATGGCTTACGGCTTCGCCTGCAGGCATCATCTGGCAAAAATCCCCAGCAAAAATAGTTTCACCTGATGCAGCAAGCATTTGGGTTTCCCTTCCCGGTGAACATGGTTTACACATTGTAAAAGTTGTTTATAAACATAATTTTGTGTTTCCCTTCCTGGTGAAGATAGTTTATGCTTCGTCGATGGGCACCATCTTGGAGAAATTCTCTGGAAAAATAATTTCACCTGATGCACAAAAAATGTAGAAACTTCTGGAATTGTGCCTGCCTTCACCTTCACCTCTCAGGTCCATTCGCCTCTCATACATTTTTTGTTACCCTTCCCAGTAACATGTAAACATGTCCTATGTCTTCGTTGGCAGACCACAAACTTACAAACATATTTTAACCCTTGTTGAAATCCAGTGAGAGGGAAATGGGGTGTCCAAATGCCATGTAGCCAGTAATGTGTGGAGGCTCCTAAGAGGTATCTATGCAAGAGTTGGTGCCGATTGGTGAAACAGTGTGGAATTGTATATGGAACAACGCTTTGCCAAGCCACACAAACCCATAAACACACACACAACTTTTGACTTTTATATACATAGATTAGAACTTATCAAGGAAAAATCAAAAACACAGTGAGGTGGGTGGGGAAGTTGAACTATTGCATAGGGGTTCGCTGAAGAAGTGTACCTTATGGCCTTGTTTCTTGAACACAGAAATGGTGTGAGTACCTGGAAACATGACTGCAATGCAGTTACTGGCAACACAGAAAACGTTTCCACTATAAACGTGTTGGCTTTGTTGATGATTGCTCCCTAATGTGGATGCTTGAATTGTTTCTGTACTGTACCTCTCCAGGTCGATTTGCCAATATTTTTGCACGGTAACCGGTACCCAGTTGAGTTTTCCTGTATAGTACGAAGGGTCATATCCACCAAACATTATTGAGCTCCCAGGTTCTGAACTTTCACTGAAAGATAGAGAATTGATTTTGCTTTATACATGTATAGTGGATATCATGACCGACGTGGCCAAAAATGTATTTCAGTATTCATTATATTATATATTAAGTCAATCTCACAAATAAAATAACCATGCACAATTTGGATACAGAATATTTGCATAGTTCATTGACATAGTCAATAGATTGCATTCAAATATTTTGATGTCAGCATTTTATACAGTTCATTCAATATTTGATCTATTAATTATTAAATAGAAAATGTGTGTGTTGCACAAAAGCTTGAGTTTCCATTTTTTGAATTGTAAAATAATTATGCAATTGCCAAATTGACAAACACACGGAGTAAACAAGAAAGATCCCCCACCAGGAAGAGTAGCCGGGTTCATTAGACATGGTTTTCCAGATAGAAGACACATAGTGAGATAAGCGTGCAGCTGTGACATTGATTGCAGTAGAATATGGCTTTCGTGCCCTGCCAGAAGGGTGGACATGGCCTTTAATTTAATGGCTTGCCAGCGCCGAGCTCTCAACTCGGGCTGTGGGCCGCTAAAGGCCATGTCTGCCCGACTGGCAGGGCATGAAAGACATTTGCACCGCAGGGTTCATACGGGGTGCAAATGGCTTACTCAATTTTTCATTAGCAGATCCGCGCTGATAGCAAAGCCAATCTCCATATGAAAAAATAAAAGATTGCCGCCGCCTTATGAAAAGGGACTAAGTCACTTTTCCATGTCTATGGTGGTGGACAGATGGGAAGAGCTATGGGATCGGGGTGCAATGCTCCGGTCCCTTAGGTTAGTGGGGAGGCCTCTCACAATGCAAATAGAAAAACAATAAGTGCTACCAAGGGAAGGGCCTCGGGTGGCTGGGATTGTGTATTCTCGCCCGCTGTTCCAGCCACCTCATTGGCTATGCGCCCTTCCCTGGGCGCAAATGAGTTTCAGTCTCTGAACCTTAACTCTCGCTTTGAGACTGGGGCCAGATCATTAACATTCCTTGAAATCACTTTATTTTGGCAATGCTGCCATAAAAGGATAACAACATAAATAAAAACATTAGAAATAATACAAATCTCAAGAACATTTACAAAAATTATATAAATACTAAATTACAAAATCTGTCTGTCCATGCCAATATAACTGGGTTAAAATACATCTATTATCAGTACAAAGATAAATAAGAAACAGTTATTTAAATATATTACAATCTTTTACATCCCCAGCTTGTTTCCTTAATTCCTCTTGGTTGTTATGAGCTAGACAGATGTGGGGCACCGTCACATAGAAATAAATGAAAAACACAGATGCCCCACTAGCTAGTGCTTGTCTAAAAAAAGAGAGCAGCGACCAGCTCACAAACGGGTCCTCTGCCCAGAGAAGATATAACAAAGCAGGTTGAGTTTGTGCAAATTGGCTGAAGATTTGTACTAGCGTTGTTGCTCTAAGGACTTTAAAGACTCAACAGAAGAGCACAAAATGCAGAGTATCCTCCTCTGCGTCGCAACCAAAGGGACACACTTTGCCATCCCGCCCCCATACCATCAGGACAATGTGGATCTTTTAGGGAGGCAAACAAAATGTGCTTGAGTTAGAAAGTTTCTCTCGGCAGGATTATTTGCCCATAATAGATAGTTTTGGATTGGACTGGATTCTGGATTTCCATGGGGTTCTCTCTCTGGATAGCGGTTGGTGCTTACGCTGGGTCACAGCAGCTTTAGTAATTAATACAGGATTGGTCAGATGGTGTTCAGCGTTCAATTTCACCAACCACTTCCTCACTTGTCACAGCCATGGGACTTTCTTAGAGCCACCTCTGGTTGGCTATCAGTGAGTGTGTTACCCCAGCTTTTAAATGTACCCATAATCTGGCCTAGTGGAAGATTGGCTCCAACTCCATTTTTTATTGCCCAAAAACAGCATCCCTAGCTCGGTATGGGCACCATAATTTGGGGCAGATTGGGGAAGGTCGAGAATACGTTTTAAAAAGAAGTTCTCAGAGACTTGAATGCTTTGTGTATTTCCACAGCCCCATTTTTTGCAACTGATTTTGCTTTGCTTATATACGCCGTCTTTATCAAGTCTAGTGGCTTAGAACTGGACTTCGACATGATTCTCCTAATCCCCCCAAGAAAATGATTGAGCCTGGCCCCTTGCTTCTCAATCTGAGCCGCAGGTTTCAAGTTTGAAGTGAGACATATCCGCTGGTAGTCAATAGATATCACCTTCGGGATTATAACACCATTCGAATAGATTGGTGCAACGTTTGGGCTCTTCCTACTCAGATCACACGACATCGCAGCCGATTTGGCAGCATTAACCTTCAAGTCCAATGACATCAGAAAATCTGTATATGAGTATGGCAACACTGGGTACAGCTTCCAATAAATTTTTGGCACATCCATACTAGGTTGCATCAATGCCCATTAATGTACAGAGAGAACGAAACCATCACACATCCTTGTCATACTCCCATGTGGGCCTGAAAGCAAGGAGTGCAATGGCCAAAGGAACCCCTTCTCACAAAGATTGGCTACTTTTATGCAAACCAATCAACAAATTCATTATCCCCACGGGGCAGCCCTGTAACGCAAGCACAGCCCACAGTTTTCCCTGATAACCTTATCAAATGCTGTGCTTAGATCCATGACGGCAAGATATATTACACTTTAAATAAAGTGAGTTAGCCAGAAGCAGCTAGAGTTTTAGGATTTGCACAATGGTCCCTAGTCCTGGGCAAACACCCAAGTGTATCTCATGAAGAGTACCACTGGAATTACTCCAAGATTCAATGTTACCCAGCAGCCCTTTTCCAAAGATCTTAAACAGAGAGATGAGGAGTGGACTTGGTCTATACGAGGCCAGAGTGTCTCTTGGTCCCTTTTTATAAATGGGGTGAATTGTCGCCTTACCCCATGATTCCAGGAACTGCACCTTCACACACATGGCATTGAAACAGGCTGTTAGTACTGGGGCCCAAAATTCTAAATTTTCTCTGAACAGGTCAGCCGGAATGCTGTCCGATCCTGGTACACGGCCGAGTTTCTGATGGGAAATTGCATCTGCTACTTCTTCAATGGAGAATGACACCAATTGCACTTTGTCTCTCCGTTGCCTTATTTCTAGAGACTTAGGTGCATCGTCAGGGTCATCCACGCCCATTGCCACCTCAGAAGGGGTATTTAGGGTGGCAAAGTGCTTGATCCAATCTGCATCCGCCACATTGGTTTCTAACCCATCACCCAATCTTTTATGTTTGGGCCCCAAGGAAACTAACTCTTCCTTGCACTCTACGGCTACCTGCTCATGGTTTACTCTAGCTAACCTGATCAGGTTTCTGTTTGTCTCTTTCCTTTTTAGCAGGGCAAGCAAAGATCATGTTGCCTTCTTGCACTCCTTGTTAAACCAAGAAGCCTGTTTTTTCCGGCCAATTTCGATGGCCTCCTTCTGGAACCCTGCAGTCAATTTCCTGTATAAAGAATCAAAATCATCCAGGACGTTGGTTCCCCTCTGGGGTTCAACCATCTGCTCTAGCATATAGCTGAGGAATAGTATGGCCTTGTTATAGATCCTTCGCAGTAGTTTGTCTTTATTATCCGGTCGCCACCTTATCGTACTTGTGGTGCCCTCCCCAAGGTACAGGATGATACTATTCATTAACAAGATGCATTGGAACTGGAGAGAACACACCTGTCTGCGGAGGAAGACAGCTGTAAAGTAGATTGATTGGTAAAGTGAGAAAAATAGCAAGATCTGCCAAGCATGGACTTTTATTCTGGAACAACTCATGCCACTGAACCTTTGTAGGTATACCAAGATGGCCCTCCATTTAATTATTTATCTGAATGTTTATTTATTTATTCTAAGACTTTGTAAAGCACAATGTGCCACATGTTACACCTTCAAAGGGCTTTGGAGGTGGGCAGAGAAGAAGGAAGTGTTGCTGGAGAGAGGATTATTTCTAATGAGTGTCATGATTAACAAACAATATTCACCAGGCTTCTGCCAGTCTTCTTTATCACAGTTGCTCAGGTAGGTAAGTAGTCATCCGAAAGATGAACAACTGACCCGCAAGCTAAAAGAAAAAACAAACTATTTGTTTGAAATATGAACACTGAACATTGTTTTCTTACAAAAGCTTCTGCACTCACCAGGACATTCTGTTTTAGATGCCAATAGCTAAACCCCATAGTTTCAGAAAAAGAGAGGGTATAGGGATGTTGGACTCTCATGCACAATCAAGAGGAATCTACAAGTCGCCTTCTCAGACATCTGTATTATTACAGTCCCCACTCTAGGCAGAAGAACCAAGCGGGACTTCAATACAATAGAAAAGATCCAATGTAATATCACAGCCGAGGCAACCATGCACGAGCTACCAAATTCTCCCATGAATGAAACATGAAAGAGCCAGGAAGAGATGCTTAGTCAACTTTATTCTCCATGAGAACTATCATCCGAAGGTAATAATCACACCCGGGCTGCAGCAGCAGCTCTTCTCAAAGCCAATCAGACAGACAGCACCAGCTGTGGTGACAGGATGTGCTTCAGTGGGGAGGTGATATTGTGCAGGACTACCTGCAGAACATTTTTGAGAACGGGGACAGCTGCCGAAATATGTAATCAATGCTGTAAGAGAAAGAGCGGGATGTAGTCAGTGACACAGACTTTGTCCAAATCAAAGCACGATATTTACGAAACAGATCGATAACATCATATTTGGACGGAAAATATATAACAGTCAAACAACCGCAGAGGTGAGGCCAAAAAAACAGAAAATAGCATTCCCTTAGACCAAGTCTGAATAGATGAATACTTGAAGGTTCAAATACCTCCCTGTGACTTGACCGCCAGCTCAATAATCAAAGGGGAATCCTCACGGATAGAAAATCGATGGGTGGATCCTAGCTGTGCAAATCAAGAAGTCAGGGTTAAGCATAGATAGAGCACTCTTGCCAAAACCATCCGAAAAAGAAAACACAAACACAAAACCGCTAATGAGGAAAAGTCACTGTGAGAGAAATGAGAAATGGAGTGAGACAAATATCAGAGGTCCCCAGCACTAACTGCTAGAAGAAAGGGAACCCTGAACACATATTAATGATCCCTGCGAAACATTTTGTAAAAAAGAGGCACCAGGCATATTCTATTTTTTTTTTTTTTTTTTTTTTGAATTTAGCTGAGAAAATCAACTTTTATCAAATACAAAGCTTAGTTCATTAAATCTTCATTTTCAAAGAACAGTACAGTTAAGAAAGACATTTTACAAGTTACTAAATCAAGAACACCCACATAAGCACATATTAAAAAGAGGACGACATGTCCAGGCTTTGGATATTACCATAATATAAGACATCAATACGTTAAAAGTAAGATAAAATAAAATGCAGGTGGACTAACACGTTTCCCCTTCTCTTAACCCTATATAGCTTCTGCGCATCAAAGTTTAAAGACCCTGCAACCAACCTATTTTTCACTGTGCAGTTCACAACCTTACATTTAGGTCAGTATTCAATTTTAAGGCATTCAGAAAGTTATATGTGGCAATGCGGATACTAATAATTCTTGTGGCTAGAATAGTAGTCCATCTGTGCTCTTCTGCCATCCAGCCAAAAAGGGTTAGATGTTTCCAAAAACACTTGGCTCTGAGATCTATTAATGCTGGACATTCTACTATTAGATGTTCTAATGATTCTTTAATGTTTTTATTTGTGCAGAATCTACAAAAATTCAACTCATTCTCAATTTGTCGCCTCCTTAGCAACACTTCTCTTGTTGGAAACAAATTAAAGCGGAGACGTAAGATGCAAGATCGCACTTGCGGCGTTGGAGACCTGAATAAATAACTTTCTAGTTCTCCCAACTTTTTATTAGAAAAGGCACTGCTATTGAAGTCCTTATATCTAAGGCAGAGATTTTGGGTCTCAATCCAATCCCTCTTATGGATTTTATCTTTAGCCTTGGTTGGATTCATAATAAGGAGCTCTATGCTTATGTCAGAGTTGGCCAACATTCGCAAAATGTATTTTGTCCAGGTAGTCGCAAATTTATGTGACGATGTTAACATATACTTGGACAAAGTGGTAAGATTATCCATTTGTGTATGTACCAAACATTTGCGAAACAGGGCACATAATCGCCACTCATATTCCGCTAACAGCGACGTGAGGCCCAGCTCGTGTCTTACCCACGGGCCTGGAACGCATGGAGGTAAACTTAACACGGCTCTCCAAAATTTAGATTCTAATGTTATTAAGAAGGCAGATTTAATTATGTTCAACGTTTCCAGACCATATAATAGTTTGGGCAACACTTTTTGTCTCCAGAAAATAATTACACAACTGATTGAGAACTTGCCATATTTATATAGTAGAATTCTGGACTGAGAGATTGCTGACACTAATTTATTCTCAAGGGCTCTCATCTGGGAATCCATTTGTGTGGTTCCATCAACCAAAATGCCCAAGTATGGATAGTTCACAGCCACCTCAACACTGATACCCTTAATCATCCAGTTCATTCTCGTCCTTTTAGTCGCTCTGGGTGCATAGTACACAATTTGTGTTTTCTTCATATTTATAATCAATTCATTATCATCCAAATATGATCCCACAGCGTTTAAGAGACGTTGTAGACCTATCGGTGTTTTAGAAATTAAGACTAGATCGTCAGCATACCATAAGGCCCTAAAAGCAAGGCCGTTCAACTTCGGGGAATCAGATGCAACATGATTAATGGTGTGCATCACATCATGTATAAAAAAGTTGAAAAGGGCAGATGCAAGAATACAACCTTGCTTTAAGCCTCTGAAGGTATTGATGGCAGCTGACAGCAAGCCTAATACCGATAGCCTCACCTTAATGGATGTCTGGGAGTGTAGATCATAAATAATGTCGCACAAAGTAGCGGGACAATTTGCAGTTTGAAGTTTTTCAAAAAGCTTGACACGAGACACCGAGTCAAAGGCTGAGCTGAGATCAATAAATGCAAAATAAATTGGTTGATTGAGGGTTTGGGCCTGCGTCTTCAAGGCATTCAGAGTTAGTAAATTTACCGCCGTACCCAAGCCTGCAACAAAACCTGTCTGGCTCGGATCGCGATGATGGAAATCTAACGTCCATTTGACAAAGTCTCTCAAGACCAGCCGAGAGGAGATTTTTCCCGGAGCGTCAAGAAGAGCAATAGGACGATAATTGGATGGAGAGCCTCTATCTCCCTTTTTAAAGATTGGCACAATCAAAGAAGTTTTCCAGGAAGTTGGAACTTCCCTGGAAAGTAGAATTTTTTGAAAGATATTATTCAGAATGGCGGCCCATCTCGATGGGTTGTCATTGAACATGGCATTACTCAAACCATCTGGGCCCACTGCTCTGGAAGAGGATGATTTTCTGATAAGATCTTCAACTATATTCTCAGAGCACTCTAATTGCCATGAACCTGAGCACTGTTTCACATAATTATTTTCATCAAATTTGGCGTCTGCATAAAGCTTTGTGAAGTGAGCCAGCCATGCAACTTCAGTCACCCCACTCAATTGGTCATTGTTTCGGGTAGAATTTGTCGTTTTATTCAAGAGTGCCCATATTTGTCCAGAATTTTTGTTCTGGATGGTTTGCATAAACGACTCTCTATCGGACTGGAAGAGCGTCGCTTTCCTCGCCCTCATCCAGTTACGGTAGCGGAATTTAACGCGCTTCTGAATTTCTCTGCGCTCTTTCGATGGTAATCTGAGACAGGCCTTCAGGTCTCGTCTATAACGAGCTCTGGTTTGTTGGACAACCCGATCAAAAGTATGCCGATGCGGATATTTTAGATTTTTATCAGTGTGGATGTTTTTCATACTGGATAACACCTCCACATATGACTCCATCCCGTTGCCCAAACACTCTCTCGTGCCATTCTCAAGGTCATCAACCGCCTTCCTAGACCATCTAAGGCGGGTTTTTTTAACATTGGTATCAAGATAGTGTCGATACCACTGTTGTTTTTGCTCTGGCTCGTTTCGATTCTCCTGCCATACTACAGTTAATGGCAGGTGGTCACTTTCTTTTTGCTCTACAATCTTGAAATCCAAAATTTTAGAGAACAGTTCTTTGGTAACAAAGAGATAATCAATGATAGATTTAGATGTTCCTCTTTCCCACGTATGGTGAGGCGGGATATCTCTGGGAAACGCCCCATTTACCATAAACAGATTGTGGTCTAGTGTGAATTTTAACCATCGTGCTTGAGCAACAGAGATCTTCTTTACAGAAAAACAATCAAGGTTCAAATCCCCTACCACAATTGTAGCAATCACATTTTGATCTTGTGCAACCTTTTCTAGGATACTTACTAAATCTCTATAAAATAGATCATCAGAAATACCCATAGGGTTACGATACACATTAATTAGAGCAAAGGTAATGTTAGAGTCGGAGATCTTAACCAATTGAGAGAAATTATTAGGATCAGCCCATCTGTTTACACTCAAACCTTTGCTTGTCTTAACAGCCACCATAAGACCAGATGTCGGTCTTCCCTTGTTTCCCCCCACGGCTGGCAAAAGTACAATATCATGATCATCCCATACAGGCGGTTTTAAGAGCCAGGTTTCCTGAAGGACCACTATATCAAACTGATTTAAAAAAAGGTTTGAGGACCATTGAAGATGAGTATGTCCCCTTGTATTCCAGCTAACCAGAGTCAGGGGACTATAGTTAGGTTCTATTAATGGTTATGTCCTCGAATGTATCACGTCTACTTGGCGCGGTTTCTCAGTAGGACCACAGTAAGAACAAGAGCAGACGGCCAAGCATCCTTCAACTTCATACGCAGCTCAGCCTTTACGTTCTTCTATTAGACGTTCGGGGTCTTGAGCTATCAAGAAGCCCATCTTGAACAAATCCATTTTGGCCTTCCAAATCAAGTTCAAAACCAAGCCTGACTTAATCCACAAACGAACAATCGACAGATTCTGATCACATACAAATTCCACTTGATCAATATCATTTGACGACACATCTTGTAAATCATGCACATCCCCAAAAATATTAAGAACACTGGTTCTAGATAAGTCGTATTTTTCAAAGGGCTCATCTCTACATTTCATGATCAAAGAATGACAATTTGCAAAGGTGTTTTTGCGTTGACGGGACCCTGATTTTTTGAACTGATTTTCTTGAAAACGTACTGATTTTGGTGTAGCCAGCATGTCAGTTTTATCGTGCAAAGCTGAGGTTACATGTAAACCTTGCGCGACAGCCAGATGATTATTAGTGCTAGCAGACACTGTTGCTTTAGTGCAGTTCATTTCTTCAGCTTGCGAGCTATCTTTTTTTGAATGTGTTACTTCATATTTAGTTTTTACTAGGGCTCTAGATTCCATGTCATAGCACTCATCATGCTTTCTCATAGTTCCTACAGGTTCGCTTGTAGTAGCCTCTATGAATCTAGTATTTAGGTAAGCATCAACCGCTGCTCTAATAGAGGTCATTTGCCCCTGAATATGTGATTCTTCGGCAGTTTTGTGCCGAAGAAGTTGTTGGTCATGAGAATTGATTTGTGACAGAGATTGCGCTTGGCTATTCAGCGCAGAGGAGCTTACTTGCACCACTTTCCTAACGGGCTCAACCGGATCAATCAATTAAGTCAACGATTTCGTTAAGCGGGGCGTAATTCACATTATTTTTGTGATGACTATAAAGTGCATCATTCCTAGTTTCACCTTGATTGTTCCCAGCCCAAGTCTCTGTTGATTTAGAGGGTAGGCAATTCAAATCTTGTGACAGTGCTGCAGCAGGAGTAGTGTCAGAAATTAATGTGGGTTGTGTTAGTACTTCACTCACAAAATCCCTTGAATCAGCTGTCCTCAGTGTTTTGGTGTTCGTTTTGCTTATGGACGCAACTCTTTTCGTGCGGGCTAGAAAAGTGGTTTTGTGATTGACATTCTCCACTCGTGATGTTGATCTAATATTACGAGGTTTTTTTCTCTTTACGCTTCGATCTAAACTGATCCAAGAATCATTTATATTAATAGCCTCTGAGGGGAGCTGTTCTATCGGACATATTACATGTTCAAACAATGGGACGGCTGATACAAACTCATCTTGTTTAGAGCAGGTCATTTTTTTTTGTTGTACTTCATGTTGATTACCACTATTTTTAGTTGATGCCAAATCTAATGACATAGAGGAAGTCCATTCAAGGATTTGTTGTATTTGTTTATCCTGGGACGTGATTTTTGAATCCAAGCCTTCAAAAAGCTTGAACAAGCTAGCCAATGTTGTATTAACAGCAGCTAGTGTAATTTCGATAAGAGCAAGATTCTCTGTCCTATTCTCATGGTGACTTAGTTGAATTTGCCGACGAGGTGTTGGATATGCAAAGGAATCAGATATAGCCTTATGAGGGATTTCCACAATTTCTTCAAAGCTATCATTTTGATAGGAGTTTCCATGTATTGTGCTAATTTTTCTGGTGCTAGCATGAATGGAGATATTTGATATATCCATTATTGATTCATTATGTTCATTTACCGGCGAAAGTAATTTATTTTTAATAACTTGCTTACTCGGTGTATGAACCACAGTTAACAAGGTATTATCAGATATACTTAATATCGTACCATTACTATTGGCAGCCGGAGACATAATTTGTGGTGAAACTAAAGATAGAGGTGTTTTTTCGTTCCAGTTGGAAAGGTGAGAACTAGTTCCCACCCCATCTGTCTCATGAATGGTTGGTCGAGTAGATAAGACCTGACTTGCTAAAGCGGATAAAGTTACCATTTTTGAAATATGATTGTTCTTGGGGCATTGGGATGTAGCTGAGGGCCCCTCTGGCTGAACAGTTGTCTTGCCAATAGATGGTTTTTTAGTTTCACACTGCCCAACATCAGACATGCATGCTTTCCGTTTAGCACAGAAAGCTCGAATGTCTCTATTTGGAAATGGAATGCGTTGAGCCGGTGTTAAAACTATTGTTTTTTTCGATAATCGGGATTGTGGTGTAACTTTCACACCCGCCGGTGTATTCATTAAGCTAATTGTTTCCGGCATATTTGTTTTTAAAGTATATATATTGGAACTCATACAGGGACTGAAGATGTCTGAGGAAAGAAAATAAAAAGAAAAAAGAAAAAAAAAGAAAACAAAACAAGTAAAAACAAGTAAAGAAAAAAGAAAGATGAGATTAGGTTTCAGAAAAGTCACTCAAGATTCTGCAATCATAAATTCAAAAAAAAAAAAAAAAAAAAAAAAAAAAGCCAGCAGCAAACAGGTTGAATTGAATTAAACTGCAAAGCCTGTTATAGAGGCGTAGCTAAGGCAACCCATACCCTCTGGGTTGCGAGCACAATCTACACATAGAGTGTCTCCCCACGCCTCCCGCCGCACCGCGGTAAAGCGGGTCAAGCGGTACTTCAGCAAGGTACTTCTTGCTAGGTGCGCGCGCGCTGGTGCGCGTGCACTTTCAATATATAGCCAAGTCCAGCCCCTATAGTGGGCGAGTCCAAGTGAAGCAGGGAGTTCTATAAACAAATGAACCAAACAAATAGTTAAATGGTTATCCAAGTCCAAGTCCAGAGCCAGACTGTAGTACAGTCTAGGAAAATCCAGATGAAAGCTGACCTGGTAAATGGAGTTCAGTCACATAAAAAACAGCGTGCCGAAAGCAGCGTTCCGAAGCGGGTCAAGCGGTACTTCAGCAAGGTACTTCATGCTAGGTGCGCGCGCGCTGGTGCGCGTGCACTTTCAATATATAGCCAAGTCCAGCCCCTATAGTGGGCGAGTCCAAGTGAAGCAGGGAGTTCTATAAACAAATGAACCAAACAAATAGTTAAATGGTTATCCAAGTCCAAGTCCAGAGCCAGACTGTAGTACAGCCTAGGAAAATCCAGATGAAAGCTGACCTGGTAAATGGAGTTCAGTCACATAAAAAACAGCGTGCCGAAAGCAGCGTTCCGAAGCGGGTCAAGCGGTACTTCAGCAAGGTACTTCTTGCTAGGTGCGCGCGCGCTGGTGCGCGTGCACTTTCAATATATAGCCAAGTCCAGCCCCTATAGTGGGCGAGTCCAAGTGAAACAGGGAGTTCTGGTAAATGGAGTTCAGTCACATACAAAACAGCGTGCCGAAAGCAGCGTTCCGAAGCGGGTCAAGCGGTACTTCAGCAAGGTACTTCCAGGCATATTCTATTCAGGAGCAAATACATAATTTGATTCCAATGAAATAATTATGCATTTTAGGCTCAATTTCTGTCTAGGGCATGTCATGCTAAAATCATGGTAATTCCGATATATTACACAGTATAAACCACAGACATGTTTGATTTTCAGTTATGGCTCTCTAGTACATCTAATCTGAGAACATTGATCATGTGATATGGTCACCAGCATTGAAACAAGTATTCCACTTAAAAATGATAAAACTCATTTTAGTGGAGATGCTTGACTTAAACCATTTAAATGGGACAACACTTAAGAATGAGGTTGAAAATGTAAGCCTACTAACTGAGGCACAATCAACCAGACTATATAAAACAAAAATATATTAATATGTAAAACAAAAATAATATTCTCATTAGTGAACATCCAGTGAATTTCTCGAACAACGATGGTGTTAGAAGTAGGTTTGATCAATCTGTAGCTTGGAATTCGACAAACAAATCTCACTTTTGTCTACCTCATTAGATCTCTGGAAGTGAGCCCTGGCCAATCATGATGCTCGGAGCGCAGGCTATATTGTCTGTTACAAGTCCACTTTCTGATCACTGTGGGTGCTGCCAGCCAGTATCCCCTTTACTTCCCACTCCTCCTTTCCTAATGTTCCCCCACCTCTTAGCACACACATAGTTTCCTACGCGGGTGCTAAAGGTGTGTATTTAAAAAAAAAAGAATGTTACCTTGCTGCACGGCCCAGCACCATGCAATAGTTTGGCCGAGTCCATTTTCAAAGTAGATAACGTGACAGACATCAACATTAAAAAAATACTTCGGAAAAATGGTGCAGCACCGGGCCGCGCAGGTGGGTTTCTTTTTGTTAATACAGGGCCTGCAGTATCGGCCCTGTAGTTATGGTTAAGTTGCTGAACCCATAGGAAGAACACTTTTTGGGTGGCTTAACATCACCGCCCCTGGACGAATCCTCACAAAACTTTGCAGAAAATGTATATGGCCCCATCAGATCGATCCTACGAAGGTTGGTCAGGTTTCATCAAGGGGGGGGGGGTTATTGGGGTGTCCCAAAATGTGTGGTTTTTCCCATAAACGCAATGGAAAAAAAATAAATTGCTCATGCCTACAGCCCAAACCGCTAGATGGATTTTCAACATATTTGTGGAAGGAGTGGCAGCTTGGCCCTGAAAGCTTGCTTTTGTAAATTTGGTGTAAATCCGTCCAGTAGTTTGTATTAAAACGACCAAAAAGTAGGTAAAAAAAACAATTCATGATATTTGGGTTTGGTCCGCGGACTCACTTCCCTGTTCAGTCTGCAGAAGGGCCTCCAATTGGTCCAGAGGGAGGTGTGATGTCCGCAGATGCCGGACGCGCCCGCTGATTGGGTGGTGAAAAGCATGAGGTGCGTCAGATTTTCAGAAACGCCTGCCATGTTGGATCTGTGGACAGCGTGCTGGGGAAAATGTCTGGAAAACACATTTTGGGTCATTTGGTGGTGGAAAGAGGGGCTGGGAAGGGTGGGTGAGTGGACAAAAGATGATATAGGGCTGTTTCTGTTGGTTGAAAAAGGCCAGGCAGGTGTTGCAGCTCTCCACGGACACTGTGGTAGTTTGCAGACAGTGCTGTGGACAGACAGGCTGGAAAAGACATTTGGGGTCATTTGATGGCTGGAAGAGAGCAATGAAATGACAGAAATGGTAGGGAAGTGTAATGAAGGTAATGTGGAGCTTTTATTAGGTGAAAAATTGGTTTGGAAATGCCACCCAGTCCGCAGTCAATTTCGGTGTCCATGGACATCATTTTGATTGCAGGGGGGTCAGGGTGAGTTTCATTAGTTGACGGTGGATGGTACGTACTTTATATATAGTTAATTGTATTGCAGTGGTTGTGGTCTAGGGTACATACTTGCTATGTAGTTAATTATATTGTGGAGGTTGAGGCCAGTGATCTGATTTTGGGGGGCATGGCCGAAGGCCATGGCCCCAAGAATATGTGCAGTGGGCACAACCACCACAGTAGTAATATGTGTATAGTAATTATAGGTGATGTAGTAGGAGTATGGCCATAATCACCATAGTAGCAAGATGTGTATAGTAATTGTATTGTAATATGGAGGAATTATGTAATTGAACTGTATATGGAACTTATGATTGTAGTACAATTGAGGATAATGCTCATAGTACATGTATTTGATTATAATTGCTGGGATTACTTAATGCTGTAGCATTATGAAGCTGCAATCTCTGGTTTATTGTTTGTGGAAAGAAAAACAGTACAATTGGTTCAGCATGATAGTTCAAAAGCTGTAGTTGAATACAGTTTTAAATATATATATTTTTTTTTTTAGACTTACATTCTAAGTACTATATTTGGAACAACATTAGTGTATGACACACTACTGTTGTAATGACATTAAGTAATCATTGTGTCATTGGAAAAACATATGTACTGGATTTAAACAATGATTACAGTTACGTGAGTGTAAGGGGGATAGTACGTTTGTTTGAAGTATGTTGTGATTAAGGGAATGCTTGAAGTATTTAGATAAATGCTGGCGTTTTCTATCTACATTAGAGTTTAGAAGATGCTTTGTCTTAAAAGAATTGAGATGGTGTATTTGAAGTGCTTTGCAATGAAACATGGTTTTCAAGTAGTTAGATACCTGTTGGCGTATTCTAACTAGATTGACTTTCAAAAGTACTATTGCAGTATTATGGATGTAGTTAGATACGTTTTGACATATTCTAACTGTTTATTGTGCTACTGCAGTTTAGTGACTACATTTGGGTTGCAGGAATATTAAGTAGGAATTTGTTAAATGTGCTTGTAACTTATGCTTTGGAGTAACTGAAGTATTGTTACATTCAAACAAACAACTTGCTTTTTTGACATATGCAGTGTAGTGCCCTGAAGTGGTTGTGGCACGAGTGTAGTATACTATACCTACTGTTGTGAAGGTTTTCTTTCCAAGAGATACTTGGCCGTGTGTAAAGCCTGTAAGCGTACAGTTATTTTTGGTACCATCTGCATGGTACCTTAGAAGCATTAGTATGACATGTGGCTATGTGAATATATTTGTATGGTAGAACGATTACCTGAATTGCAAAAAGGGGATAATATACCATGTTTTGCATTCTGCAGAAGCTGATGAATTGGCAGGATTCAGAATTGTTTGGTTTGGAAATCGTTCAACAGGGATGTGGTCTTGTGAAACATGATTGCAGAGAGTGCATTTATGTTTCCACGTGTACGAAATCTGGAAGATTTCATTTATAGGTATTTTTTTGGTTTGCAGTACTTGTATTAAGCACATTAAGAATTCTTATGGATCTTCCTGTGTGTTTATGGTAAATGATATCATTCCCGCACAGTGGCCCGATCTGCTTTATACCTGAGACACTGCAAGTGTTGTCAGGATTATTTGTGGCATTTATGTGAAGGATGAGCATTTGCAAACACAACTGGTCCGAGCCGTTTAGGTTAATGTTGTAAACAATTGGTGGCAATTGAAATAGAACATTAATTGTCACATTAGCATAACAATGTACTCCAGTTGTGTTTCTGAATTTAAATGGACCAGAGAGTTCTGCTTGTGGATCATTTGATGGGCCTGCAGATGTTTCTGGAGAAGAGAGATTTGTGTGTTTCTTTTTTGATGGATGTGCACGTTTATATTTATTTATTTGGTTATTTATATGGCACACCTAACCTGGAGGTATCTGGGTGCAAGAATACAAGTTACAATTATAGTACAAGATGTTTCATTACATGTAGCAAGATACATAATTTGAGCTGGAAGACAAATTACAGTACATACGAATAAAAATAGTTAACATTACTGTTTACAGTGTGATTCTTACATCTGACTCTATATAAGGTACTATAAAAACATAAAGATAGAGTACTGAATCTATAGAGGCCTGACAATTTCAGTTGTGGTTAAGTAGAAAGGAAGCAGCACCATTATCCCTCCTGTGCAAGGAGCCGTGTTTTCAGTTTATGTGTGGCAGGCCCAGAAGGCAGGCCCAGAAGGCAGGCCCAGAAGGCAGGCCCAGAAGGCAGGCCCAGAAGGCTGGCCCAGAAGGCAGGCCCAGAAGGCAGGCCCAGAAGGCTGGCCCAGAAGGCAGGCCCAGAAGGCAGGCCCAGAAGGCAGGCCCAGAAGGCAGGCCCAGAAGGCTGGCCCAGAAGGCAGGCCCAGAAGGCAGGCCCAGAAGGCTGGCCCAGAAGGCAGGCCCAGAAGGCAGGCCCAGAAGGCAGGCCCAGAAGGCAGGCCCAGAAGGCAGGCCCAGAAGGCTGGCCCAGAAGGCAGGCCCAGAAGGCAGGCCCAGAAGGCTGGCCCAGAAGGCAGGCCCAGAAGGCAGGCCCAGAAGGCTGGCCCAGAAGGCAGGCCCAGAAGGCAGGCCCAGAAGGCAGGCCCAGAAGGCAGGCCCAGAAGGCTGGCTTGGCTCTTAGGTCTGCTGGCAATGTTAAGTGCCACTCTTAAGGCATTGTTCTGTAGCACTTGTAGTTTTCTTAGATAACAAATGTTAGTCCCAATATATAGGGCATTGCAGTAGTCCAATCTTGATAACATGAGGGCTCTGGCCAAGGTAATGCAACTTCCCTGCAGGTGGTGATAAGATTAGAGGTGTAGACCACCGCAGAGGCTCTTGCATTGATTTGTTTAGTAAGAGAGAGTGTTGAGTCCAGATAAATCCCTTACGTTTTTACTTTGTTTGAGACTTTTATGGTGATGGTATCAATGACAAAGGATTTAAACTGTTCTGGTAGTTTGTTTAACCGATTTTGGGATCTGATCAGTATTATCTCTGTTTTATTGCCATTTTGACAGAGGCCATGAATGGCCACCCATGCCTGAATAAATTGATAAATTGAATTCACAAGTTTGTAGTATGTGTCAGAGGAATCTGTGTTGGGAATGAGGATTTGGGTGTCATCTGCATAGTTAGTGTAGGTGACACCCAAATTGTCCAGGTAGTCGAATACAGGCTTAGTAAAAATATTATACATGTAAGGGAGACACAGGATCCCTGTGGTACTCAGCGTAGGACTGGGGAAGGGTCGACAATGGCCGTTGGGGCGCATACCCTCATGGTTCTATTAGAGAGAAAGGATTGAATCCATGATGATGCTTTAGTGGAAAATTGTGCTGCTGATGTCAAGTCTTTACAAAGGACTTCATGGTTGATCAGGTCAAAGGCCGCAGATAAGTCTAGTATGAAATCTGCAAAACTCCGAACCTCCAAACCTTGAAACACTTGCTACTGGAATGCGAAGGCACATGGGCCATAAGAGTGTCTTTTTTGAGGAGATTCGTCAGCAGAGAAGAGAGCTTAAACCAAAATGCATTCTGGAACAGACTGATCTCCGGCCAGGAAATTATGCTTACTGCCGCGATAGTAAAAGTATCAGAGGAACTCACCATTTTAACAAAGCATCAAAAGATGACACAGTCTAATGAGCTTCCTGGTGGTCACTCATTGGCCTTTCAGGATTTTTAGCTACTCCCTGGCTTCCGAGAACCGTTAGAATTTTATCTAAGGAAATGCACTATGCTTTTGTAAAGGTTTTCTTGTAAAACCAAAAACAAATAAATAAAAAAAAAAAAAAAAAAATAAGTCTAGTAGGAGAAGGAGCACAATGTTACCTTTGTCTTTTATCTCGTCCATTTGTATTTTGAAGTCTATGAGAGTAGATTCTGTACTGTGACCTGGTCTGAAGCCTGATTGGCAGAGGCCAAGGAGGTTATTTGATTCTAGATCATTTTGAATTCGCAGGAAAGCTGCCCATCCAGAATTTTAAGTAGGAAGGTGTGATCGGAGGGATATGGACGACATGAAAGGGAAGAGGCGAGAGGAGGGACCACATGAGATAGAGCACCCGGTCGAAGGAAGACCACCTGAGAGGGGGTACCAACCAGCCAATTTACGAGGTCGGGAGAACACAGTCCAGATAGTTAACAGTCTTGAGACCTCGAAAGACAGCATTAAGAAAGACGTAGACGAAAGGACTACAGCTGACACCGCTTACCGAGGCGGGGTTCCACTCCGAGTGCAGCATGGACCGTGGCCAGCCGAACGCCTTCACAGGCAGAAGCCGGCTTTCCACGCGGTTCCTTTCACCACAAGGTCGAGACCGTACCCACTGACATGGAAGGCAGAAACTCGCTTCCGTATTCACCGCCAACACTCACCTTCAGAAAGCGTCACAGAGACCTTGAGGTTGCCAGACCTCTTCAAGACGGGGGTTCCTCGCGGGGACCCGGACTTGGCGGGCCGGGCAGGCAACCCTCCTTCAAACCAAGAGAAAGGGGGCGGGGCTTATGGGGATATTTATAGAGAACCAAGCCAAATCCGTGCTGAATGGTTACCTAGGCCCCAACCCCTATATGAGGTAAAAACAAATGATGGACTGGGTGTATTTTTGCCATTCTCTTCTAGGACTTCGAGAGAGAGAGAGCTGTGCCTGAGACGCTGTGGGCTTACGAGGACTAGCTGCAAGGTCGAGAAGCCACATCCATATTCCAAGAAAAAGAAGAAGCATTCTTGAATTTTCTGTTCCTTTTTGAATTCCTGTATCCTGAATAAAGGTTTTACTTAAGTTCCACTCCTGGCTGCCTGTCCCTCATTCACAGAAGGGTACCGTAGTAATGGGCCGATAATTTGTAGGGGTGTTGTGGTCAAGTGTTTTTAGAAGTGGGAGGGCCCAGGCATCCTTGAGGTTTGTCGGGACTGTGCTAGTTTCGTATGATGCATTTATTAAGGTAGTGATGCTCTGCTGCATCTTTGATGACTGTAGCTGGGTATATGTCCCCTTGACATCTGCACGGTTTGAGGCTCCCGATTATTTTTTGGACTTCAAGTACCGAGACAGGGGCAAACTCGAAAGGGGTTAGTCGATCAGTTGCAGGGTCTGTTAGCTGAAAGCATTGGGAGTTGGAAGGCAGGCTACATTTTTTTGCTTCGATTTTTGATTGAAGAAGAGAGATTTTATCCAATAGTGCTTTTTGGATATTCGAGCTCCAAGATGAGTCTTAGTGCAGGGTTCCTTTGGAGTCACCGGGAATTCTAATTCTCTGAGGATTGCAAATAATTCTTTGGTGCCCGAGTTAGCATTAGTGATTCGTTCATTGTGAGTGTCACTTTTTTTTTTTTTTGTGCTAGCATCCACCAAAGATAGTGGAGGCAGTGAGAAATTTCTCTTTATTTATAGTCAATGTATTTTTTTTCAGTTCCCTTTAGCAGCCCTCGTGGTACTACATAGAGTTTTTAGCTTGGAAGTGTACCAAGTGTTTAGGTGAGCCCGTCGTTTGGCTTTCCGCATTCTTAAATGTGCCACTTTGTCAACCGCATTGAGAGGTTTGGTTGGCTCGTGATTGGGTGGAGTAACGTTAATAATCTTTTCGCTGTAATATTACCTTTGTTTCTAGTAAGGGCAGGTAGTGCCATGTTGAGCCCTAGGTATGGGATAGGATTGTCCTCAATGGTGAAGGTAATCACATGGTGGTCGGACCAAGCACAAGGGGGATTGGCAAGAATCTTGATATTACAGTTTACATCTGCTATCCAGTGAAGTGTTCTGCCCTTGTTGTGTGTGGGGTGTGTGATACGGTTGAGAAAACCGAGTTCAGATATAGTGTTAGCTAGTGATGTGGCATTGTCATCTTTGGGTTTGTTGAGTCCGAGGTTAAAGTCTCCCATTCAAATAATTTTGGACCCTGGTTTGGTATTCCTAGTGAGAAGATGTGTAATATCTTCATCAAGAGATGATGTTGGACCTGGAGGTCTGTATATGAGGTGTATGGTCAAAGTTGAGGTGGCAGTAAGTGGTAATTTCATAGAGAGGAGTTCTTCCGAAGAAAATAGTTGGTTGTGAATGCCTCTTATGCCTAGTTGTTTTTTGCAATAAGTGCTACTCCGCCACCTCTCGCGTTATCTCTATCTGTTCTGAAGATTGTATAGTCATGTGGAATAGCCAGTGATAGGGCCGGGCCCATAAACGCGTGGAACCAGGTTTCTGAGATCGCTAAGAAATCAAGTTGGTTGGTCAGAATGAGGTCGGAAATGTCAAGCACATGTGTCAAACCTATCTAGCATTTATGAGTGTGCCTTTGAAGGGTAGGGACTCAGGAGAGAGAGGATCTCTAATACTTTGCATCGAGACAACAAGTACAGGGGGAGGTGTTACAATGTTCAATCTTGTTGAGAGAGGAACTTGTTTTAAGTATCAAGCCTTGGTCAGAGACTACAGGGATATTAGTGTCGGGAGGGAAGCTAGTAGAGCTGGTAATGGGATTTAAGCACTTTGAAACACATTGTGTATAGGTGCTATATAAATGAACCATCATATCATATCATGTCATTGGATTCATAGTATGAATTATTTTCTCTCTGGGTCCTGTATTTGATGACATTTTTGAAAGTGCCAAGGCGGTTCTTACCATTGAGCATTTTATTAAAATGAGTACCGAGAGGTAAGGTATTTGTAAGTCATGATCTAAGTCTAGGGTTTCTGATATTGAGAGGACGGGGCATATTGGGTGTGGGCTGGGTGGCAAATGTTATGATCCATTGAGTAGCAGTCAGTGGAGTGTTAGTGTTGTGTACTGATGCTGGTGTAGTTTTGGCAGTATTGCTGAAGTGTTGAAGTGCAGGGAGGAATTTAGCCGTATGATGTGTCCTAGGGGAGGTGGTATAGACATGGTTAAGGTTGTCTGGTGAGCGATAGGCCAGTCCTGGGTTGGGCACGTCATCCCTTGGGAGTTACGACTAGTAATTTCTGTTTCTAGATGTCATTATCTATCACTAAATATATATTAGTGCGTAGCAAGGTTATTCTCTTTTGTATTCTCTTTTGTAAAAGGCAGTTTTATGGTTTTGTGGTTGTATTGTTTTATACAGAAGAAGCTGGTCATTGTTTTTTTGGCTGTATTGTTGGGAAATCTGCTATAAATCTGCTATAACTTCTGTTTCTATTATTTGTCTTTTAAAAGGTTTCTTTTTTTGAGGCACAGGGTACATATCTTTATAGGGGGTGTATAGTGCCCCTAGTCTGTTGTTTTGCAAGATACATGGAATGTCAGCATTGACTTTGTTTGCATCAAAGTTAACTCGGAATAGATTGTTGAGTGTACGCAGAAGTGAAAATGCTATGTAACGCATACCTTCTTTAAAGGCTGTGCTGCCAATCTGTGCTGTGTTTGATCTATGCTTAGACCTTGTGATTTGTGAATAGTGACAGCATATGCAAGAGATAGAGAAATTTGCTCTCTGCGTACGTACATGTCTTTGAAAAGAAAAGAAGGAAACATGCAATTGTCCGGCCAATTTTTTTAACTTCCACAAGTTTGTCAAAGTGGATGTTGACAAATTGAATGTTGTTGTCATTTGGATATGTTTGGAAGCCAACAACTGTACCAATTGCACCATTGACTAAACCTTGTTCTACGTCAAGGTTATGTTTTAGAATTGCTCTGCAGTTTAGACACAAAGTACATTTTTTCTCCCATACGTCTGTGTTGGAGAGACATTTTTCTAAGCTATTTAGTCCTGCTGTTATGATATGATATGATATGATATGGCATTTATAACTTGCCTATACACAAGTGTTGCAAGGCGCAACAAGAAAATGGAGGTGGAACAGAGGGAAGACAGAGACAATGATCTTACTAGGCCAGGTGACACTGAGATTGCGCAAGTGCAGGGGAGGGGCAAAGGGGAAAGTGCGAAGGGCAAGTGGGAGGGGGCAGTGCAGTACATAGGAAGTGTCATGCCATGTACTTCTAGTTTTTCTGAGGAGCTGATATGCAGTATGGGTCGCATTTTCTTCAATATTGTCTTGGTGAATTAACTGCAGCTTGCAAGGGTTGGCATTAAGGACATACATTTTATATTTGGTTGAGTAAATTGTTCCATAACATCCGGAGCAGATGTGTTTTGTCCATATAACTCATGGATTTTGCATCTTTAGTAAGTAGACCAGTTCTAATGCTTTTAAAATGTTAGGCTAGATGAGGTCTGAAGACTAATGGGGGTAATTCATAGAATCCAGTGCACAAGTGGCGCACGCAGATGGTGCACAGTGTGCGCGTGCGACAGTCTGCGCCAGCCACGTGCGCTAAAATCCATTTCCGTGCACAGCGTATTCATTGATTTTAACATCCAAAACCAGCCGTGATGCAGAGTGGCGCAGCGACCCTGCAGCAGTGCTAGTTACGCTCCCAACCCCTTCCCGTGCGCCATGCACAGCGCACAAATCCCGTACATGGCGCATAGGCCGTTGGACCAGCATACAGCCCCCCAACCACGAAAACGCCTGTAAAACTCCCCGCGCACCCCTCCGAATACATGTATACCCCAGCGCAGGGATTTTCAGACGTGATTGGCCCTGTGCGAGCGGGGTACATGTATTTTGGGGGTGTGTGGGAAGTTTCACACGCGATTGGGCCTGTGCGAGCGGGGTACGTGTATTACTGGGGTGCTTCGGAAGTTTCACACGTGATTGGGCCTGTGCGAGTGGGGTACGTGTATTACTGGGGTGCACGGGAAGTTTCACACGCGATTGGCCATGTGCGAGCAGAGTACATGTATTACTGGTGTGCCTGGGAAGTTTCACACGCGATGGGCCCTGCGTGAGCGGGGTACGTGTATTACTGGTGTGCGTGGGAACTTTCACATGTGATTGTCCCTGTGCGAGCGGGGTACGTGTATTACTGGGGTGCGCGGGAAGTTTCACACGCGATTGTCCCTGTGCGAGCGGGGTACGTGTATTACTGGGGTGCGCAGGAAGTTTCAGACGTGATTGGCCCTGTGCGAGCGGGGTACATGTATTTTGGGGGTGCGTGGGAAGTTTCACACGCGATTGGGCCTGTGCGAGCGGGGTACGTGTATTACTGGGGTGCTTCGGAAGTTTCACATGTGATTAGGCCTGTGCGAGCGGGGTACGTGCATTACTGGGGTGCGCGGGAAGTTTCACACGCGATTGGCCCTGTGCGAGCAGAGTACGTGTATTACTGGTGTGCGTGGGAAGTTGCACACGCGATGGGCCCTGCGTGAGCGGGGTACGTGTATTACTGGTGTGCGCGGGAAGTTTCACATGTGATTGTCCATGTGCGAGCGGGGTACGTGTATTTTGGGGGTGCGCGGGAAGTTTCACACGTGATGGGCCCTCTGCGAGCGGGGTTCGTGTATTGCTGGGGTTCGCCGGAACTTTCACACGCGATTGTCCCTGCGCGAGCGGGGTACATGTATTACTGGGGTGCGCGGGAAGTTTCACACGCGATTGTCCCTGTGCGAGCGGGGTACGTGTATTACTGGGGTGCGCAGGAAGTTTCACACGCGATTGTCCCTGTGCGAGCGGGGTACGTGTATTACAGGGGTGCGTGGGAAGTTTCACACGCGATTGTCCCTGTGCGAGCGGGGTACGTGTATTACTGGAGTGCGCGGGAAGTTTCACACGCGATTGTCCTTGTGCGAGTGGGGTACGTGTATTACTGGGGTGAGCGGGAAGTTTCACACGTGATTTCGCTGTCAGAGCGGGGTACATGTATCCAGTAGGATGCGCGGGGAGTCCCACACGTGAATTGGCAGTGTGGGTCCTCCCAGGTGTCCTCTCTACCCCCTCCATGGCCCCTGCAGGCAGCCCACACCACAGGGGACTACCCTGCACCCCTGGTCATGTCCCGCAGGCAGCCCATCCACCATGGGCATGCCCCCCAGCCAGGCCACATGTCACCTTGCAATATGATCACCAACTCATGTCCCCCAGCACGCCCACCCCCCAGCAGTGAGGGGCACCTGCCAGCAGGCCCCCACTCATGTCCCCGAGCACCACCACCCCCCAGCAGTGAGGGGCACCTGCCAGCAGGCCCCCACTCATGTCCCACTCATACCCCCCAGCACCCCCACCCCCCAGCAGTGAGGGGCACCTGCCAGCAGGCCCCCACTCATGTCCCCCCCTACATGACAAAAAGATGCACAATAATGGCCCACTTCTACACCAAAATAGCACAGCACATGCCTATCTCAAGACACAAACCAAAAGTCAACTATGTACATCAACACATGTCCGTCACACACACACACTGGTTGGCATTGATTGTGTAAACCCACATTTTCACATGCATTAACCCAATGAGCGAATCACACACATGGAAGTAAAATATGAAAATGTATTATGGACAAAAATAAAGCAATGAAATGAAAGCATAACAAAATAGCAAACATGAAATGAAAAGCATGTGCAAAAGATGAGTAAATGAAAAGTATAACCAATCCAAAGAAATCCGAAAGAAAAATAGTCCAAACTCTCCCTCCACCAAAGCAAATCCAAAGGAAATGTAAAAAAAAAAAAATCCATTAAATCATGGTGAAATTCAAAGAAAAAGTCCAAATAAATCCATTGTCCAACTATGTACAATCCATTGTCAAGGGTCCATGAGCCCAACGAAAGAAATGAAACCTACCTAAGAAACTACCTAAGGAAAAAAACTATATACAAATGTGTGGGGCATAGTCCAATCACCCCAAATCAAAGGAAAACGAAAATGATACCTAACACTAAAAACTATTTTCAATGGCGGCGGGCTAGTCCGACGGCTCACTTTTCGATGTCCCGGGCAAGGGCATCATCGAACTCCCGCTCTTCCATGGACCCGAGGGTTCGCAGGGAAGATGATAATTGCTTCGAGGCACTCGGCCTGCCTCAGTGCCCTCGGCATGGAGTTCTCTGCCCTGACAATTGTGAGCCGTGCCTCTTCCGCCCGCTGCCGCTCCGCACCTATGGACTGGCCCAGCCGCTGCCACACGGAAGATACTTCCAATCCTTGGTCCTCCTGCCCTCTGGCCGATGCCTGCCCCTCTGATGTTGAAGGCCTTGAGCCATCATTGCTCCCACCTTGTTGCTGCTGCTGCTGTGCCTGTGCCTGCACCCTGGCTCTTGCTGCCTGCATGTTCTCCTCCGGCTGGGGTGCAGTTGTTGTGTTTGCCAGCCCTGCTGGACGTCCGACTCCCGATTGTGGCAGGGATGTGTCCTCCACCAGCCTGGCCGCTGGGTCAGAGGCAGCTCCACAGGGTACCCAGGTGATACATGGGTGGGAAGATGGCATGGAGGACGACTAGGGGTTTCAGGTGCGGAGGGGGTCGCAAGATGGTCCAGCACACGGAGGAATCCAGCACTGGTGACCCATCCCAGTAGGTCAACGCGTCAAAGAGGCATGCGAGATGACGTGCAGTGTCTTCACGAAACCACTGCAGGTCGCCTCGCATGCCCCGTTGACGCAACGCTATCCCAGCCAGGACAGGCTCAATCCGGTCCCAGATAGCCACGTCCGCAGGGAGAGGAAGGCCAGTTGTTGTGCGCTCATCCCCTCCCTGAAAATGGGTCTGGATGTAGGCATCCCTGCTGGTGCCGGATGATGCAGTCACAGGATCAGGGACATGATTACACACAGGCACCTCCGCGGTGGCCTGTGCTGCCTCCTGTCCCTGCCCCTGCACTGCACCACTAGCATCAGTGGAATCCCTACCTCCAGACCCCGTGTGTGTCCCTTCTGTGGCCTCCTCCTCCACCAAACCCCACACCAACCTGGATGACTCCGTGCCATCTTCCTCCGTCGGACCCTGTGGGGTCTCAGCTGCCCCTTCTGCTGCCGAGGAGTCAACCTCTGACCTCCACCTCTTGGACCAACCCTCGGCAGCAGCGGCCTGGGACGCGGCACCGGACTCCTCACACCCTGACGAGATGACAATCTGGGAGGGGAGCCGGGCCTTGCGTCTCCGGCTGGTGGTGCGATCCCTGCCGCTTTGCTCCACAGCACCCTCTACGCCCTCTTCATCAGTTGACGCTGCAGACAGGGAGAGATAAAAACACAGGTATCAGGGCACTGTACAATGGACTGATACACACATAACAGTTGCACATGAGTGGCAGTGTCAAACTTCAGACATGGCATCACAATCCCCAACACACATGTCATTTCAACTCACACACATGAGCAATTCCACAGCAATGTCACTCCTGGCAGCACCATCCATACACATACGACAGCATGAGCAGCCGAAGGTGAGCCTGACATCACATGAAACACGGGGAGTGCACAAGAAATGCACACACGCCACCACACTTACATGCATGTGTACATCTCCACCAACTGTCGCAGTGATGAGATCGCCATCCATGTCACATCTGGCATTCAGCCTTCTACATATCAGTGTCACATGCATCCATGTTGCAACACAGTTGCACACTTGTCAAATGTACACAGTGCAGATACATGCAGCTGGAACCAACATCCATGTGTGACATCACAAGCATGGCAACGTACATACACAGTAATTCAAACATGTGTGCTCCCACACCTGCATTTGGCCTACATGCTTACCCACATATACACCATCAATGTGTCTCACACATGAGAGGACTCACATGTGTCAGCCTCACACCCCTGTACATACACATCCATACATGGCCCTACAAAAACACATGTGCAACCTGCACACTACTGGCACACCACGACACGCACAGCGTCCAATCAGTATGCATGTACACTTACCGCTCGACTCCAGACGGGTCTGCCTCTCAAGGACCTGGACGTGGAGCGCTGGGCGTATGCGTTCCAGGACCCTCATTTGGTGGTCGGACAGGTGGCCCTGGCGCCCCTCGGCATCCGCTGCCTTCAAGAGGCGCCAGGCCTTGTCGAAGGTCCTGGACCTGAAGTCCTCCCAGCGCTTCTTGACATGTTTGATGTCACGGACTGCCACCCCCTCCTCGTTGATGGCAGTCACGATGTCCATCCAGATCCTGGTCCATCCTTCATTGTCGGCGCGCAAACTTCCAAAGAGGGCATCATACTGTCCCAGGACTTGCTCCACCAAGACACCAACTTCCCTGGCACTGAAGCTGGTGGCCCTCTGCCTCTCTGGCTGGGGGTTGCCAGTGGTGCCAGATGGTGGTGTGCCCGACATGGCAACCCCAGAGGCAGGTGTGGGTGGGCAACTGGGTCCTGGGGCTGGGCTGTGGAGCGATGGTATCCCAGTCGGGAGTCTTCAGTTCCAGCAGGGGTGGTCACAGCAACTGCACCCCTGCTGATGGCTGATGTGCAGGCAGCAAATAGCAGGGCACATGGGCAGCAGGCAGGCAGGCAGCAGCAGTTGGCAGGTGGGAGCGTGCTCGGGGCTCTAGGGGGCAGTAATTCGGCCCTCTGGGAAGGAGCGTGGTCTTCCGTGTGTTTTCACGTGGCCAGCTTGATACGGAGTGATTTGGCACATGACAAAAGTGCACGTCAGTGTGAAATCCGAGGAAAGGCCCTTAGCGCGTAAGCGCGTAAGTGACGTTTCACATGTAGGCTGGCTTAAAAGGTACATGTATGATGCTATTTCCTTGTACGTGCTTTTTGTGGAGAGCGAGCGGGTGTATCTTGTACTTCTTGTCGGTTCACACGCTATTATTTCACAATGTTTCCAGTTCGTACTCCCTGTTTCCTCAGACTGCGTTATTTTCTTCTTTTGGCGGGGGTGTTGCCTACGCGCACACGCGCGTCTTTTTCACATTCTTTTTCAAGGCAGACGGTAAGTCGCGCACGTATTTTCCAACTGTGGTTGCCCCCGTGTGTTGCGTACCCCTTCAGAGGTCATTGTAGGCTGCGTGTAACACAGGTATGCTTATTTTTGTGTTTCTGGGTGCCACAGCGTAGTGCAGGTTTATTTTTCTAGCACGTGTGCTTTTGTTTTTGGGGTGCCTGTGCGTTGCGTGACCCGTCATCTTCCCCCAGGGGTCACATACAGCCTTGCTAGAGCACTAGGGTACCAATTCCATCTAGTACCCTACCCCTTTCACCCCAATTGCCCTGGACAATTGTTTACTGGTACTCCCATGCGCACAACAACATCAGTTCCATGGTTGGGAGGCGACCAAGCAGTAAGGGAGGCAAAGGTGGCCGACGTCCAAAAGGTGGGTGTGGTGGGCGCGGCAGGGGACGTGGCCAGGATTTGCAGGGTGCCCCTAGACCCCGTTGTGTGGAGGACCAATCAGGGACACCCAGCCCCCCCCCACAATGGTTGTGTGAAACGTAGCTGACACCATCCCAGCTCAGCCCTTGTTGGACCGGCACAAATTGGCACCTGGACTGGCACAGGATGACTCCCAGGCTGACTTCCAGGTCAGCAAGTCTAAGCCACGTGTGTCGGGGAAGGTTGCTGTCACCAGGCCACGTGGATCTGGGCAGCAATGTCATCTGCTGCCCCAAGTAGCCAGGGTGGGGAGGCTGCAGGGGCAGCTGCAGCTCAATCCACCCCAGCTCTGAGTCTCCCAGCCAGGACAGTGTCGGTCCAGGTCCATCAAACTGACGTTGACCCTGCCAACATCACCCTGCAACCAACCTATGGTCATTGTGCATTCGCACACTTCTAGTACCCAGTCCATCTGCGCTTCTGCCCCTACTGACCAGAGCGGCGTAAGCCACTCAGGATCCGCACCACCTTCGAAAAAAGAAGAAGAAGGGTGCTCTGGCACTACAGGCTGAGACCCCAGACACGGCTACACACTCCGGCACGTCAAGGAAGCCTAGCTTTAATGACGCTGAACTTGATGCACTTGTGGCATATGTGTCGGCACATAGCCGCGAAATGATGGTGACTGCAGGGTGCAAGACCACACCTGGTCAATGTAAGGCACACTGGCAGACCATCGCGGACCACATTAGGGCCCTTGGATTTGTGAGGCGCACAGCTGATGATTGCTACAAGCGGTGGAATGACCTGAAACGCAGAGCAAAGAACAAGCTGGCCTCAAATCATGCCTCTACTCTGGTGACTGGCGGTGGGTCACTGAACATGAGTCTGTTGCTGGAACCTTCGTCACAGAGGAACAGATCCAAGGCGTGGGAGACCTACCATATTAGGCCGCATTGTCCAGTGAGTGCCCATGCATGTGTGTGTAATCCATGTGTATGCTGTTTGGGTGACAGGTTCTGATTGAGTGCTAGGTGAGGGTGTGTAGTCCTGAGTGGTATGGGTCACCCATGTGCTTCCTCCAAAACATTCACCTGCCTTGGTTTTGGGTCTGACAGTATCCCTTCTGATCACAGTAGCCAATTAGCACCACATTACTGCAGTTGCCCTTCAACTGTCATCTTGAAACAACATTATTCTGAATTTTTCAGTGTTAATTCAGGCTGATTGTTTCAATTCTCCCATTTTTCCAACGCATTTTTCTTCCCTAATGCCACATATGTGACATGCTTCTGTCATTGATTACACCCCACATTGGCCCACATTTGTTAGCTTGTTATGTGAATGATTAGACCATTCAGGCTGATTGAGTATTGGCCTGCTCACATTCATTATTGGGGCCTGTTTGAATGTGGAACTTGATAGTTGTTTCCTGTCATGTTGAAGTGACCAACCATTGATGTGTACATCTGCCTGCGATCACTGTATTATTGTACACTGGATGTGTTGCAGTGTGTGGCACATGCGTATTTTGTCACACTATTTTGCATTTTTCATCTCATCATGTCCATTTCACATGGATGGGTGGCAGTACTCATTCACTGACATATGGCTGTACTTGTCAATTGTACCATGGCTATGCTACATGCCATCTGTGTGCTGGCATGTGTCATGTATGTGTATTGGACATGCCACTCACAGGCTAATGTGTGATGCCAGTGCTATCCAGCATGCAGCAAATCTGTAGCTTTTCCATCTTGGTGTCCTCAGTGTCTGCATTTTGTCTCCCCTTCCAACTCATTGACAGTGCATGCATGGCAGGGTTATAGTCATGTGGGACATGTGTACTTCATGTACTGGATCTCTGGCTTATCAGGCCTATGTGTGTGCTATGGTGGTCATGCCTGTTTCCATTTGTTGTCTTTCATGTTTTTGCAGGTGAAGACACACTTGATCCTGTTGAGGTTGAGGAAATGGTGCAGACCCAGGAGGAATCTCAGCCATGACCGGGCACAAGTGGAGGACGTGGTGTGGTGGTGGGTGAAAAACCTTTCGTACTGCAGACCATACTGTCCAGGGGTGTCTCTGGGTGCACCTCCCCAGACCTCTATTCAGGTGCTGAATCGGATGATGAGACTTATGTGCTGTTGCAGGTGAGTGTTTCTGGCAGGGATTCTGTTCTGTCCAACCCACCTGCACCAGGGGTACAACCCTCTATGGTGATGTCAGTGTTGGTAACTCCGCCTTTGGCGGTTACGGATGCAGAGTCACACTCCACAACTTCTGATCCTCTTCCTGGGCCAGCAGATCAGAGCGGGACTGCAGTCCTGAAGCCTCAGGCAGTCCCAGAACAGCAAGGTGCAGATCGCCTTGCCCCGAACAGGTGTTGTGCCCGCCGACGTGGTGGCCGTACACCACCAGGCAATACTGTATGGGAAAACTCCATGTACGGTATAGCACCCCAACAGGGAGCATCAGTTGAAATGATGGCTCAGGCAATGGATAGGGTGGACACTTCCATTCTCCCCCCTGAAAGGCAGATGGAGCAACAACAGCAGACAACAGACTCCATTTGCCAATCACACAGGGAAGACATGTTGGTATCCAATAGAGTCACAGGGCCACAGGGAAGCCATGAGTGTAGAACTCCATAACCTCAGGGAGACTCTGGTTGAACTTGAGGCTTCCCGAAGTTTTAGGGCAGAACAGCAGCTGGAGCAGCTCACACGTTCACTCTCAGCTGAGCTGCAGGCAACCCGTGAGGAGATACCGGGCATCATGCGAGGTCATGCGTGCAGAAATGCAGGCAACCCGTGAGGTGCTGCATGGGGATCTCCGCACTATCATCCTCCAGAATCAAAGCTTCCACACCTGCATGCTTGCTGCCATGGAGGACCATACCAGGGCTGTGCGTGGGCTGCCTCCCATAGCACCACCACCTCCTGATGCAGCAGCAGAGGGTGAAGAGAGCGACAGCAGTTCTCCCACAATGGCAAGCCATGAGCCCATGGAGGTATTTTTTTTCCCGCAACATCCACGCAGGTGGGTGTTGGTATGCACCCTGTCCTCGAACCTCCTGGGGGTCCTCCCCCCCTCCCTGGCCCCCATATAGGCATTTTTTTTTTAAAATTTATTTTTTACAGTGTGTTGCGTTGTGTGGCTCCCGTGGGCATCCACTGTGTATTCTGGCTGGGCACATGCAGGCTTGTACTGTGTTTGGGTTTGATGCTTGGGTTCCTGACACACACACCCCTCCTGCTTCCCGTTTCCATGGGCTTGCAAAGGGTGTGACCAAGTGACAGTGACTTACACAGTGACATTGGGCTCCCATGAGCTGTTTGGGCAGTCTGTAGTCAATACTGTGTGGACATCCCTAGTGGGTATTGTTGTTGTATTGAACACTGCATGGTGTATTGATATGTGCTTCTGCATCCATGTCTTCCTCCTTATTCGCAGGTACCTTCTTCATGTCTTCACAAGGCCGTCTCCTTTGCAGATGCAGTTCATGTTGTATGCATTATACTGACACATTTGCATGACAGCAACACTCTGCAGTTGGAAGGGGTCGATGTGCTGGCTTATTCAGGTTGTAAGACTTGCACTACTTTGACTTTGTACTGTCATATTTTTGCAATGTTTCATGCTGTGTTGCTGTATTGTGTTGCTGGTAAGTATTTGGTCATGTGTGCTGCTTGTTATTGATTACTGGGGGCATATTGTCCGTGGCCTGTTTCCATTTGGGGCAGTGCACTTTGTGACACTTGTGTCAGGTGTTGTGCATTCCTTTGTTTGCTTTCACATTGCATGACATGCCATGGTGTGTTGGGTGGTGGAGATGGGGAGGGGTTGGGTGACATGGCGCTATTTTCATCTTGTATTTTCCAAGGGGGTAGTCATTCATGCAGCATAAATGTGTGTCTTTTAGTGACACAGCATTGGTTGTCTTTCGGTAGGTAGGGATGCCCTCAATGTAACACTTCCAGGTGACCAATCTCAGGCTGGTATGGTTGTGACAGTTGACTGTCCCTTATGTCATCATCATTGATTGTCAGATGGTATGTGCCAGGGCTGTGTGCACTCCACAGGGGTGTGATTTTAGGTGAAGTAATTAGCCAACAGCTGCGCACGTGCTGCCTCACCACGTGCCCTTTCCCCTCCCATGTGCAGCGGCCGTGCATGTGGTTGGGGATGTGGGGGCACCACCATGTCCACCAGCAGGCCCCGGCGTGTTGCAACGTTGTGCAGGACACATGCTGCCACTATGATCCTGCACACTACTGGGGGAGCGTATAGCAGCTGCCCACCAGAGCGGTCAAGGGAGCGAAAGCGTGACTTGAGCACTCCGAATGCGCGCTCCCCTATGCCCCGGGTTGCAATATGGGCTGTGTTGTGTCTTACCTCAGGTGGTGTGGTGGGGTTCCGAATTGGCGTCATCATGTGGGTGCTCAGAGGGTAGGCACTGTCCCCTGGGGTGGTGATGATGGGTATCATTAGTGGGGTTGTGACATTACTCAGTATCTTACATGCATGCATGTGTAGTGGCATTTATAATAATAATTAATAATAATTAGGCTTTTATATAGCGCTACAAACCCTCAGGTATCTGAGCGCTGCTTATTATTACCCACGGTGTGTGGTGCTCATTTATCGACCTCGGAAGGATGAAAGGCTGAGTTTGGCCCTGCCGGGATTCGAACCTGCGTTAACAGGCTCTGCACGGGTGTCAAAGCGGGCGCTCTACTCGCTGTGCCACTTGACCGGCTATATACCAAGCAGCCATGTATCGCCATGCCGCACAGCTTCTAGGCCCCGGTTTAGGGTTGACATTCTGTAAATGAAACTGTCATGGGTGGACCCTGGAGAGCTGGCATATACTTAGGTAATGATTCCCTTGGCATCTCATACTACCTGCACGTTGATGGAATGCCAGTGCTTGCGGTTTCTATAGATGTGCTCAGATGCCCTGGGAGGACGTAGAGCCACATGGGTGCAATCAATGGCACCTAGCACTTTGGGGAAGTGTGCCACCCCGTAAAAATCCAGGACGGCAGCCTGCCTTTCTGCAGGTGTTCTGGGCAGGTATATGTGCCTGCGGACTGATGGCCGTGCAGTCATGATGGCCAAGACCTGGTGTAGGCAGCGTGACTGCGTGGCCTGTGACACCCCCCCACTATGGCACTTGTCCGCTGAAAAGAACCAGTGGCCAAGAAGTGCAGTACATTGAGCACCTTTTCCAAGGGGCTCAGTGCTTGGGAGCACAGGGTGGGTGATGTGAGGTCATCCTCCCACTCACTCACCAGGTCGAGTATTATGTGAGGTGGAAACCTGTACCTCCCATACACCTGGTCATCAGGCATCCCAAAAAGGCTGGTCCTGGGTGTAAAAATTCTGGCCCTGACTATCCTCCTCCTCCTCCTGCGATATCCCACAACCACTGCTACGAGGAACGGTATATTCATCGTAGCATCTGAGCTTGTTTGTTGTTTGCATGCACTTTTATGCTGCGCGGGTCCGCGTACGCCTGCTTCCTGCTGGCGTACGTGTTTCCGGATTAGCGCGTCTTTTTTGACACACACGTTAGCCCTGTTTGATTCCATGAATACGTGTTGTGGACGTTCCGCGCATTTTCCTCCTGTACTTCCACCGTTACGCCCACATTTTCACGCGTTGCTCCCCATTCCGCCTGTTACGCCTGCTTTTGTTGTGTGTGCCACGCTATGTGCGCTTTTGCTTTCCACGCTGTTTGATGACGTGTGCGCCCGCATGCGCCACGCAGGATTTTAGTGCACATCCATGGATTTACCCGCACACGGACTGTGGGATGTTTTACCCATGCATCCAAGCCCTAACACAGACTGTGCATTACTGGCATTGAAAACATCATGATGGCCAGAACTCCCCAGAAAATGCACAGGGAAAACATGCAAAAATGGGTTGCCATCCATTTCTGCCTCTATTAATGTTAATACAAGAGACCATTACCAGGCCCTATCCTTTGGCTACACACAGAGCAGAAACCAGTGCAAAGAAATATGGTGCTGTTCAAAATCTGAAATGTATTAATTCAAGACAGCTCACAAAAAGGGGTGCAGTACCGGCGGTCGACCCTAACCGGCGCTAGCGGTCTAAACTCTGACAGGAGGCCTGTGTTTCAGGAGCTGAAAAGGAACCTGAGTTATCTGGAAACTTCAAAGCCTTGCTGGTTAATGAGAAGTCTCAACACCTACTGTTCCCAGGCCCCACATCAGAAGGCAGTCTGATCTAATTAAATGTTCAAGAGGCCTCTGTCCACGGGAAGCATTCACACCTGCCCTTACCAGCAACAGCACAAAGAGATCAAAGGTTTCTGTTAAACATATGCAGAGTGGCACCCTGCTCTGCTGACCTCAGTCAACACAATACACTCTTCAGCTGAATAGGATATGCTGATTTGAGGTGTAATTGTCAACAGTTGCTCTGGGGGAAGGAAAACATTTGATCTCTGAGTCAAGCCAAGCTCCTGGGGGTGGACCCAGACGTGAATTCCAGTAAGGGCAAATGTATGTTTTATTGAATTGCTTATAAAATATTGTATTAAGCTTACAGAAACGTACAATTTGGAGATTCTTTATATGAGAAATGTACCTACAAATGGAGACTAAGTTCAACTCTGTGTGATGTTCTGAGACCGAACCCTGGGATTTATAAATATTGTGGGTATGGTGTTTATGCTAGAGACATGATAACTTATATTAATATGCTCAGGGAGAGGGTGCAGGTCTGTGTAAATTTTGAGGAAAAACCAATATGGCGAAAGTCACAAAAAAGCGAAAAATGTTGTCGTTTCTAAACCCAAGCTTGTAGAAACATGGGCCTTGAACCAAACTGTACCTTAAGCAATCTCTGATGTGTACATGTAATTTCAACAACGTGTGTATCTGGGAAACCTGTTAGTTATGAAGAATTCATTTTCTAACTAAAAGCAAAGGGGCCGTTTCTTCAATAGATTGTAAATTGGTAGCCCTGGATGACTCACAACTCTGTTCCCCAGTCAGCCGACAGAGAATCCTATAGCCTATCAGGATCCTCAGAGGGTTGGGCATAGAAAGTCAGCCTTCCCACCCACTTTCAAAAGACATAAAAAGACCAACTGAAACCCAGGTAGGGACTGCTCTTTCCACTTTCTTGCGAAGCACTTTGCCGGACCAGACAATATCCAGAAGTACCATAGACTCCAGAACTTGAAGCAGAGAGGCCTGAACCAAAAGCTGAATCCTTCTCAGCAGGCCTCAGAATCCAGCAACCTAACCAAACCATTCAACAGCTGGGCGAGCTGTGTGATTCAGGCTAGAACCTTGTGCCAATAACTTTTGCCAGAAGCAGAGACCAGAACCAGAGATCCAGAACCGCCGACCAGACCTGACCGTTATGCAGTGCCAAGAACTTTTGCCAGAACCAGAGGTCCAGACCAGCAGAGCAGAGAGAACCGCAGTCCAAACCTGACCAGATCTTGACAGCCTAGTTCAAATTTATAGTGTGAGTATCCAGCCAGAACTGTGCAGAACCAATCTCTTAGTTTACAATAATCTAATTCAAACCATTTCAACCTATTTAGAACTGCATAGAAATCGTGTGTCCATTCTGTGATTTCAAACCTGGGAAAGTGTCATTTCCATTTGAATCTTACTTTATTTCTGAAAATCTACCTCCACAAAATCGTTTTGACTTTCTACTCATTATAGTTTTTCCGTAATCGCGCTTTACGCACTCGGAAAAAGTGCCGCAAATTGCAATTTGAATCAAATGTCTCCACCTGTCAAAATCGCTGTCTTTCACTTACAACTGCTGAAATCCGTTTTCAACCTGATAATCCATCATGAATTACTAATAGTGTAGACCTGAACCAATCTTAAGTAGCTATCACCTACTCTGATCTCCTATAGGGAATTAACATCATTTTTAGCATATTTTCACTTCTTTGCAAATCACATTTAAAGTATTTTTGCCTGTGTTTTAAAATCATCCCTGTTGCTCTAAGCTTGCTAGGGGGGAACTGAATTGGTATTGCATTTGATTGTATTCCTGAAAATTGTGTGCTCTCCTTCCATCTCCTTATATTGCATAGAGGGGAAGTGAATTGTCAAAAGAAAAAGTGATCATATTATATCTTGTGGAAACCATCTCAGTTATTTCTGTGCTGCATTCTTTTCCATCATTGCATTTCCTTGAACCCATAAAAACATTCTCAGCTACTTTATCCTCTCTATACCAACTCCTAAGTAATTAAAAAAGTGTGCTAGTGTAATATTATCCATTGTTGATCACTGTCATATTCATAAGTGTGCTATCAAATATAAATTTATTTATAAAAGTGTGATATATATCTTGTTTAATTTTTCAATAAATCTTTTAATTTGCAAAACAAACCTACTTCTTGGCTCAGTGAGGTCAGGGGGATTCAAAGAGAGGGGCGTTATACAAGGTTTTATCATCCAGATCTATGAACTTGTCATAAAAATATATAAATAAAGGCTTCCCTTGGGCATCCCAGACTAGGCACTGACTTAGTTGGAGTACTGAATTGAAGTCACTTAACAGGACTTCCATGAATCCATGTGTGCAGCTTTTGCTGCGATTTTCGTACTTGAACTGCGATTCGCACGCTTGCGCAGAGATTTTCAGCGCACATTAATTCCATGAATCGGCCTGTAATGCATGTTTTGAGTTAGTTCTCTGTAGCAAAAATGTTGCCAGAAATGTACATTTTCTATTTTGTGTTGTGACACTGTTAACATCCTAATGTTTTGAAAATAGGTTGATGTTTCACTGGTGCTAACTGTAGGAGGTCTCCGAAAACAATAACATATTTTACTCCAAACAGTTCTTCGTAGTTGGTTGTTAGGACTTCTTGTATTCTGAGATGAATTAAAGCCAACATGAGGTTAAAAACCATGCTTACTTCATCTATGCAGACGACTTTATTTGTTTTAGAATTCTGTGTACTTCAGTAGCAGCTTCTGCTGATAATTTGTAGTATTCTAATTTGTTTTGGTGTTCTACAGGGAGGAGCAGTAGTCGGTATAAAGTTATATACCTCCTATGATATAGGCAGCTAAACCTGTGGGGGCTGTTCCTACAGCTGAAAGGTTTTGTCGAAATGTGCTGATTATTTTAATTAAGAATGTTTTACCAGAACCAGCTTCACCACTTACACAGGAGCAGAGGTATATAATTTGTATAGCTACAGGTTTTAGTTTCATGTTTAAAACCATGTTCATTTTCTTGAGTGACTTCTAGATAAATTGTGAGTTGTTCTTCAGTTAGCTGTGATTCCAGCAGTGACATGCCTTCCTCAGATTGTTTATATTGATACATGGTATTTTCTACCTCAGTCATGGCTAGTTCTGTTTAATTTAGAATGAATGGTTCTCCAAGTGGGTCTTGGCTTCCTGTAAGGGAAGGTTTACTGCCCCCAGGAGTGTCTTTGTCTAGTTGAGCTTCAATTTCTTCCACTAGTTGGCGTTCATTGTCCAACATTTGTTTGTATTGTTTGAAATTGTCATTTGTTATACTGTCTTAATTTGTTTTGAATGCAGCTTCATATGATTCATAGTCACATAATAATTATTTTTCATTTCTCCTAGGTTTAAAAAGTTGGAGTAGGGCCATTTAATACAGGTTTGCTGGGTGTGGTGTGCAGAAAGAGAGGGTAGTAGGAGTTTTGTTTGCAGGAGTTAAGAGAGCAGTGATAATGGCTATGGCTATGTGATTCAGAAGGCAGACTGTGTGGATTTTGGAGGGAGCTTCAATTCAGTATGCTGAAAATCATGGCATCCTTAGAAATATTGTGTTGGCAGAAGTGGAAGATGTGTGGCATGCAGAGTGTGGCTTAAACTGGGCAAGCTAGTTTTCGTTCTGTGAGAGTATGGCTCACTTTAAATGCCCAGACATTGTGATTGTGCATTGTGGAGGGGACAGTTTGGAGTTTGTGACTCCAGTGTCTTTGCAAGTTGCACTGAAGGATTTCTTTAAAAGCCTAATGCAACTGTTCCCGGCTGCTCAGATAGTTTTTTTAGGAAATAAGTCAGAGGCGAACATGGAGATGTCCAATACACATTTTCAGTCCACAAATTGAAGAATCAAGGCAGCTTGTCAATAAAGGTGTATATGATTTTGTATATGTGGCAGGAATGTTATGATAGTGTGAACTTCTTTTTTCAAGATGGTTTGTCAAGATGGAGTTCACTTCACATGTTGGAAATGTAATTTCCCTTTACAATCTTAGGAATGCATTGAAGAAGTTATTGTAAGGAAATTGTAAAGGAAGATGTAGAGTGCAGAGTACTACTGTACATAAAAACAAAAATAAAAAGCAATACAATGGTGTAGGTTAACAAACCCCCCAAAAAGTTTTTTTCAGAGCCACCTCTAAAGATTAAATAACTTGAATTGTGTTTCATTTTCCCACCCACTCTTTTGAGAGACTGCAATGTCCACGGGCACTGTGGAAGTCTGTGGACGGAACGTGCCACATCTGGGTTTTTTAAGGTTGCCTGGCATGGAAGGGCACTGCACAGACCGCAGACAGTCGTTGATGTCCGCGGACAACAGGGGATCAGCTAATCAGATTTCTTGGGTTTGGTGTACAGGAAGAGAGGGTAGGAGTTTTGTTAGTAGGAGTTGTGAGAGGATCGCATGTGGCTATGGCAATTTCTTTCAGCAGGCAGAGTGCTTGGATTTTGGGGGACTCGTGGGTCCACTGGGTGAAGGTGTATGCTGGGCATTGTGGAATATAAAAAAATCTTGGATTCCCTGATTTTGGAAGTATTCCTTATGGATTGCATGACAGGAAGTGGGTGGACTTGCTCCCATTTTGTGCAAATATGGTCCAATTGAAACATCCAGCTATTATTAGCATTCATTGTGCTGGGAACAGTCTGGGGAATTTGACTGTTTTGTTATTGCAGTTTAAAATGAAGGACACATTAGTAAAGGTGAAGAAAATGTTCCCTAATCCCCAAAAATATTTTTTCATGCTTAGGGCAGAGACAGATATGGATACGTTCCAGTTCATTTGGTCCACAAATAGAAAAAGCGAGGTGCAACGTTAATAAAGCTGCGTGTGCTTTTGTTCGAGGTGTTGCCATGGCATCGCTTCATAATGAGAACATTAAATTTGATAGGGCCAACAATTTTCGGTGAGATGTAGTTCATTTAACTGATATGGGTAATCAGATTTTTGTGGAAAACATCCAAAGTGCTTTAAAGCATTTTTTGTGAAAGTGAGAAGAAATTCAGTGAAAACGCAAAGAAAAGGTTCTTTCAAGAGGCACACTTTTGAAGACAAAACAATTAAAATTATTTTAATTGTCCGACGCCTTGCATTTTTTAGACATCTGCGGGCTACTATGTTATTCGCGGACAGGCTATGCAGGCTGAACAGGGGCCTGTGACATTTGTTTGCACTTCAATTTTTTAACTTTGAAAGATGGCTCCTAAAAGACCTGTTTTTGGGGGTGTTTTTTTGGTTTTGCATTTTTTCTGGCCTTTTTCGGGGTTTTTGCAGAAGAGGGAAGTTAAGGTGGGCAGGGAACGGAGGGAGGCAAGGGAGGGAAGGCTCCAATCATGAATATGTAGAGGCAGGTGAAGAGAGGAAGATGTTGGGCGTGTCTTTAACTTAAGGTGGGGACACTGTTTCTCATGCTCTTTGACAACTGATATGATATGATATGATAGGTTATTTATAACATGCTTAATACCCAGAGTTTTCTAAGAGCAGACCCGGGGATCAAACCTGTGTTGCTCTGTGTTGTCTTGCTTCCAAGGTGAGCACGTTGCCCCTGAGCTATCCTCCCGAGAACGGATGCTAACTACCTCAAAAGCACTGAGAAATTGATCCTCTCTGCAGAGCAGTGTGTTGCAGTACATGCAGCACACTGTGACCCTCAAAAGGTAAGGATCTAAAGCATCCCATATGGTCTACAAGACGACCAGTGGAATCCTCTGCCCCACAGGAGTACCCTGTGTGCTGGCAGGAGCAGAGTGAAAAAGATAGCCAGCTCCTCTATGAGAAAGGAACATCCTTTCTCAGTGAACCAGGTGGCGAGAACGGACGTGGCAGCACATTGATGTGGTTCAGAAGGAGTAGTGCCCCTGTTGTCCACAACTGGGTTTCACCCCACACTGTGCATTGAACATGGGCAGCCTTCGCCTTCGGGACCCCACCCATGGTCTTAAAGAACCGCCACACTCAGGACTCACTCTGGGTGCTAGAGGTAGGCACTTCCACTACCTCATCTTCGCCTTCCTCCTGATCCTCCTATACATCATCGCGCCTATACCCCTGTCCAGACCCTCAAGATGCCGATGGTAGTCAGGGTGGTTGGGGAGCAGAAGTGGCCATAGTAGATGCCATGATGCTGTCCAGTGTCCAAAAAGAAAGTTCTGCAAAGCAGGTGCTGTACGATGCTCTCCCCTGGATAGCCAGATTGAGAATGAGGAAGAGTAATGTGTGGCTCCCTTTATAGGAATCATCCGCGAATAGTCGTACTGTCCGCGGACTACTGAGTCACAAAAAGGCCTTGAAAAGATGTAAAAAGTTGCCAGATCACCGTAGAATAGATGTGGTAGCTGTGCAAGGGTAAAGTTTCTGCTTGAAACAGCATAATCGGCTGGAAAAGCACTTTTTAAAAATACTCCAATGTTATGTTTTGTTGAGATGAGTACATGTTTTACTACATTAAGTAATTCATGATGTATCTCCCAATCACCCCTCACATCTTGTCACTAACATTATAAACACAACCCCTTTTAGAGACTTTTTATTACAATTAATTTCAAATGTAATTTCATTTGTGATTTCATCTTGATGTCCTGGGTGTTATCCTTAGCAATTCACAGAGGTGGTGCGAGTTATGGTGGCTTAGCATACCGTAACTGGTGAATTTCAAGGATTTTTTGGTTTAACCGTATCATCCCTTTAACAACGTTTTTTCACTCAATTTCATGAGTTTTTGTGAGTGCAACTTAACCATATAGATATATTTTCAAGGAAAAAAACTTTTGTTGCAGGGACGTTAAGGTGAGAACTTAACGTAACAAAACCCCTGAAATCCAACTTAACTTCGTGCCCCCTGTTGTGCAACCTATGACCACAATGATGACATGCCTGATGACATCACTGATGTCACCGTTGACATATATAATGACATCCTCTATGACATCACTGATGGAATCTCTGATTAGATCACAACACTAACCGGCTACGGCCAGTGACTACAGCCTTTGGCCGTGCCCACTGTATATTTTAACACATTAAGGGGCCACTATCGCCATATACCTCGATTCCTCCTTGAGTGCAGAAACCCATGTCAATCAGGTTGCACATTTTTACATATTACCTACGACTCCTTAAAAACATTCGCCCTCACCTCACTGAGAACAACTGTACACCCATAATATGATCTGTCATCCTGTCTAGGATTGATTACTGCAATGCCCTCCTTACTGGTGCAGTAAAAATGGCTTGCAGAAACTTCAAGTTGTCCAAAATGATGCAGTCCGCATCATCAAAAGATTCCTAGGAGAAACCATATATTCCTTGGCAGACAGGCACTGCACTGCCTCCCTGTGAAGGCCTTAGTAAAATGTAAGCCCCCATGGTTCATAAATGTCTCTACAGAAAACCTCCAGTCTATATGAACATGCTAATTACCCCTTATGAGCCAACCAGATCTCTGCATTCATCTGATCTGAGTCAGGTGAACTGTCCAACTTTCAAATGGACCAAAGGGTTGGGCAAACCTTTCGCTGTATGCTCGGCCAAAGTTTGTAGCACTCTCCCCTGCCCCTAAGGCAAGAAGTCAATATTACTTCTTTCAGGAGATCACTCAAAACCTTGCTCTTCAAGTGATTTTTTTGCCTTCCCCCCTCCTTGACTGACTTATTGTCCCATGATATCTGTTTTCTCCTTCGTGTATTTGTGCGCCCTAATGCCCGCAGGCTCTGGCGCGTTATAAATAAATGAAATACATACAAATAAAACAGTGCCTCTGGAGTGGTGAGGGTGGCGATCAGAGGGGGGAACGTTCTGTCATGGGACACAAAGGCATACTTAGGGATTAGGGTGGATCCTGAGCATCAAAGTCAGGTGCTTGTGTGAGATTAAGATTGGCCCGGTGGTGGTGGTGGTGAGGAAACCTAATGGTAGTGTGCGACTATGTATAAATCTTAGAGGTATCAACATAAATGGGGGTACCAGGTAGATTTCCTCTTCCGCGGATTAATGGTCTTGTAATGTAGCTATCTGGTGCATGTATGTTTTTTACTATTGATCTAAGGGCAACATACCATCACGTTTGCTTACATCCTGTGTCCCTGGTCCTGACAACTTTCTTTACACCTTATGGATTATTAATGTGCAGGAGAATGCCACTAGGTTTGAGTACTGCATCAAGTGTTTTCCAAAGGGTGCTGAGTATGTTGTTAGGAGGATTAATGGGTTTATGCTGCAGCAGAAACATGATGTGAGGTTGATAGCTGTTTTGGGATGACTAAGTGATGCTGGTTTAACGATCTGTTTGGAGAAGTGCAAGTTTTGGGTGGGTAAGGTACAGTGTTTGGGGCACGAGTTGTCTGCACAGGGGATAAGCCTAAAGGTGACACAATTAAGGCTGTTGCCTGTATGAAAGCTCCAAAGTGTGAAGCTGAGTTATCCTCTTACTTGGGTTTCATTGGGTATTATTCAAAAAACAAAATTCATTAACAACTTGGCAGAAAGAACAAAGAATATGAAGGACCTTATGAAAGAAATGCTACATTTCTGTGGAGTGAAGAGTGTAACGCAGAGTTTGAGTTAAAGCTTAGGAGCGGCGTCCATGTTTAAAACCTTCATGGAAGATTGGGAAGTTCACTTGTATGCTGATGCCAGTGAAAAAGGTTTGGGTTATGTTCTTATGCAACAGAAAGGAGGCGGCCTGCAGATGGTAGCATCGGGGGTACGGAAGGATGCAGAAACAAGGTATTCTGTTGTTGAACGAGAAACTTTGGCTTGTGTATTTGTATTTGTTTTATTTTTGGGGAGTAAGTGTGTGCGGGGGGAGTGGAGAAGTTTAAGAACTATGGGGATCATTCCGAGTTTGGAGGTAGCCATGATGCTATTAGCACCATGACTGCCTCCAAACGCGGGTTCAGGTTCCGACCTATGCGGACCCGGTAAGTCCCCATTTTGAAAACCATTCCCCATTCCCATTGAGCCCCCATAGGGCTCAATGGGAATGGGGAAGGAGCTAATAACGGGCCCGCAAATAGCGGGCCCATTATTAGCTCCATGGCCCCTTAAAGGGTCCCGCTAAGGATGGCTAGTCAGACAAGCTGGTCCTGGTGGGACCCGCTAAGGGACCTCAGAATGTGGCGGTAGGGGGTTAACGGCACCGGCATCCTCACCGGTGCCCTTAACCCCCTACCGCCATACTTGGAATGACCCCCTATGTGTCTGATTAAGGAGTACTCCGCCAACACAGAAGCGTGTGTTCTGATTATCTGGACAGCTTTTCATTCTTAATGTGTGGTTTAATGCATCACTTTAACACAACTGACTGGCATGCCATTGCAAAGTTACTTTTTGTTTTATTCCTATTCTTGACATGAGTTTTGATGTATGCGTTGCTTAGCTTCCAGCTAGTATCAAGTTTTTATTCATGATTTTGCCTTATGATGTTGCCTTAGCCATCTATGCATACATAGCTTTAAAAGGGATTTAGAATTCATAAGTGGTTATTATGTGCCTTGATATACAGGGGATTGTGTCCATGAAATTGCATGGTGATAGATTTTGCAGCATTTTGGGTGCATTGCATTTTGATTGAGTTGCACCATTGCATGGGCTCAGAGAACCGTGGTAAGGACAATCAATGCTTTGAATAGAAGGGTTGCTTCCATCTGAGGTTAAAGAGAGCCCACCCACCATAACAAGTGGGTGAATTGGTATATATTTATTGGAGAAGTGCTTTCTTGTTGGTATTTTGTATATCTAGTGAAATTGTCACAGGATATGATATTGTAATGTATCTATTTTTGCACACTGACTCATTATTATCTTGCTGTCTTGAGGGGAAGCAAGGGTTGTGTCCATTGATGGATATCAATCTTCAGATGTGTGGGATGTTTTTACCCATGCATCCAAGCCCTACCATAAAACTGTGCAGTACTGGCATGTAAAACATCATAATGGCCAGAACTACCCAGAGAGTGCACAGGGAAAACATGAAGAATAGGCCGCCACCCATTTTTGCCTATGTTGTGAGCACAGGAGGGCACTGCCTAAAACTACCATTGGGCTACACACACAGTAGCCTGAAACCATTGGGAATGGCAATGCTGATTGCCAAAAAGCAACTCAGAACTGTGGGGAATTCATTTTCTTAATTTCAAAAATGGTTGCATTACCAGTACTCACCACTATCACAAAGCCGGCGTTTTAAAACCACCAGACTTTTGTGTAAAACTGAACAAATGAAACAAAACCAGACCAAGGAAAGACTTGCTAAGAGGTGGATACAATGTAAAACTATATTCTGAAATGACTTGAAGGAAGTAATTATTTAATGTATAGGTACAAATTGTCAGTTTGATTTGAATGTAGAAAACTGGGAACAACAAGAGACATTTAGCTGAAACCTGGCTTAATGAAACTGGATTCTGCCCGACAACTACCCCCGACAGGAGAAACATGTTCAGCCACTCTTCCCAGGCCTAGCTGCATCCAGCTGCCCCTTGCCAAAAGGAGTTGACAACTCTCTGATTAGATTAGGGGTGGAGCACCTGGGAACTGGAAGGGACAGAACAATGCAACTTCCGTGACTCAGGCAAATGTTATATTGGGGGTGTCATAAAATAGCTTCCCCTTGGGAGAAACTGGGGGGCAGCTGTGCCTCTGTGAACAAGCTGGCTTGGGGGAAGTGGATAAACCAGTTATTCCACCATGTGATGTGGGAAGCCACACCCCTGTTTGACCAGGGCATAATTTTAAAAAGATAGATAACTCATAGTGCGGACTTGTCAGAATTATATAAGTAATATCATTATTTTTGTGATTTTTCTGTGCACGTTTTAAGAGGTGTTAGGACCCTGTGGTGTATTCTGGGGGGTTGCTAGCGGAAAATAGGGTCTTACTCCAAATGCCTGCATGTTAAAAATCTGACACTTCATCAATTAATGTCCATACTCCTTGCGCACATGTGTGTAATTTTGGGTAAATGTCCGATATTGCAAAACCAGTTAAAAAGCGCAAAATGTTGTCATTTTTTTAATGCAAGCCGCCAGGAAGATCAGAGGCGGACAAGCATGGACCATAAGGAATATATAATGTGTACATGTAATTTCAACAAATTGTGTATCTGGGAAAGATGTATTTGAATCAAATATAGATTTGTGGGCAAACTGACCAGGGGAGGATCCTCTGACCCATAAACAGACCTCATCATGATGACAATCCATTTCCTTCCCCCAATCATGGGAGAGGGGAGAATAGGGCCAATGACAAGTAGAGAGGGGCAGGCTTAGCTAGACCCAGGCACACACCCATTTTCAAAACACATAAAAAGAGACTGCTGGGACAGGTAGAGACATTCAATTCCATTTGCTGCGGTGCATGCTGACCGACGACTTCACATCCAGAGATCCAGACTTCAAAACCATCAATCTCCAGAACCTGTAGCAGAAATTAACTCCAGAATTTGTAGCAGAGAGGCCTGAATCCACCAGCTGAATCCTCTTCAGCAGGCCTCAAAACTAACCAAACTATTCAACAGCCGGGCGAGCTGTTTGAATTTTTGCCGAGAATGTTTGCAAGAACCTGTAGCAGTACCCAGGAAGCAGTGTTACATCCAGAATCCAGAGAGGCTAGACCAGCAGAGCAGAGCTGACCCAGATAGCTGTGAGCAGAACCGGTGCCTGATTGACCCGCCGAGCAGATAGAACTGCAGCCGGACGTGTTGACCAGATCCGTGACGAGGCCTAGTTCAAATTTATATTGTGAGTACCTAGCAGAACTGTGCAGAACCAATCTCTTAGTTAAAATAATCTAATCCAAACTATTTTAACCTAAGTAGAACTGCCTCCTAGAAATCGTGTCATCTATCATTTTTAAAGCTGCACAACTGTCACCTGTCAATTCTGCAGCTACAAGCTGTCACCTGTCATTTTGAGTTTACTTTAAATCCGAAAAACTACCTTTATTTAATCGTCCGTATCTCTGGAACCGTTTGGGCTAGGAATCTAGGCTTTCCAACGAACCTAGAACCGACTTCCTACTCCCTATCCTTTTCCTGTAATCGCGAGACAACCACTCGCGAAATTTACCGCGATTTGCGATTTGGCCCGATTTCTTCATCTGTAGAAATCAGCAGCTTTTTGCTTCTCTTTGCTAAAATTCATTTGCAATCTGCTAATCATTCATAGAGTATTGTTAAAGAGAGCCTGAACTAATATAAAGTAGCCATCACCTACCCTGAACCTCTAGAGGAAATTAAAAGCAATTTTAGCACCTTTTCACTTCCTTGCAAACCACATTAAAGTTTTTCGCCTATGTTTAAAACTCATCCCTGTTTTCCCTAAGCTTGCTGGGAGAACTGGAACTGTGTATTGCATTATAAAGTGTGATTTGTTGGGATTCTTGAAGACTGTGTGCTCTCCTTCCATTTCTGGTATTGCATAGGGGGGAGTGAATTGTCAAAAGAAAAAGTGATCATATTACCTTTTGCTAAAATCATAACAAGTTATTTCTGTACTGCATTTTATTCCACCTTGCGTTTCCTTGAACCATATAAAGCATTCTTTTCCACCTTGTTCTTCTGTTCCTATTCATAGTTACCTCTTGCTGATTACTGCTCATATTCACAAGTGTAATATCCATTATCAATTTATTTATAGAAGTGTGATATATATATTGTTTACATTTTCAAATAAACCTTTTAATTTGCAAAACAAACCTACTTCTTGGCTCAGTGGGGTCAGGGGGATTCTAAGAGGGGGGTGTTATACAAGGGTTGTCATCCAGAGTACTGAACTGGATATAAAAATACATCAATAAGGGTTTTCCTCAGCATCCCAGACTAGGCATTGACTTAGCTGTAGTGTTGATTGAATATCGCTTACAGATGTGTATATTATTATGCAGGATATTATGTGCCTTGATATACAGGGGATTGTATCCATGCAATTGCATGGTGATAGATTTTGCAGCATTTTGGGTGCATTGCATTTTGATTGAGTTTGGTGTCTTGAGGGGAAGCAAGGTTTGTGTCCATTGATGGATATCAATCTTCGGATGTGTATATTATAAGTGGATAGTTTGCTTCTCTCATGTATCCCTGCGTGCATTAGGGACCAGGAACGGTCTCGCTGCGTAAGTGAGTACATAAAACAGATCACCACTGTTATTACTATATTATATATCCTATTATAACTCTAGACCTGTTGTGTATCTAGGATTTCAATTGTAACAAGTGGGATGGGTAGTATTTTAGCCTTTTCAGTTCTAAGGGCTGGTAAATAAATAAATAAAACCTGTGTTCGGATGTTAATATCCATGAGTGCAAAAGATAGTGCATATTATGCTCAGTAGATGAAGACATTCCATTGTCTGAGGGGAATCCCAGCACTCAGGTTGGGGCAGATAATTGGGGAATTGGGATGGCGCTATGGCCAAGGGTTGGAGGTCTACACTCCACGACAAGTGTGGCGAGCCAGCCAGGAGTGACTAAGAGATAAGATATTAGGTATACTCCCCATTACACAGTAAGGAATGCCTTCCGAAGAACTGGGGAATTAGCAGTTAATTACTTTAAAAAGTTCCTAAAAGACTGAGAAAGTCCCCGAAGAGGGAGTTAAACACAACTAGAGAGAGAGAGGCAGCGTTATCGATGAAATGATCTCACTGCGCTTAGCGCTGAGGGGTGGGATCAGCATATTAGTTACCCTAGCTATCAGACTCCTGGCTCTACTACAAGGGTCCATAATAAGTATCCCCAAAGAGACTTTGCCTCAATCCTTAACTGGTGCCACAAATGGAGGCAATAGAGGCTGGCAAAAGTATTCTCTGTAGACGATCATTGCATTCCCTTTAGATGTACTGATCAGGTTAATGTCGGTTGCACAAGGCCCACATATACCAAGTGGAGCAAGGCTTTATAATAGCTGTCCGGGAGATGCCCACTGGTAGAGCATTGCCCAGTGAGTCTTTAAACATTAAGGGCAGCTGTGCATGCTAGTGTATCAAACAAAGCAGGAAAGTTTGACTTACATGGCAGATACCACAGCCATAAGACACCCCACACACTGGTACTACCTTAGATGATTTCTTCAGGGTGGTTGGTACCCTGAGATAGTATGCAGTTGCCTTGTTCTTTGCAAGGGGCAAAGTCCTTTCACCCCAGTAGGGAGACCGTAGGGACCATATATCTTGCTGAATACAATGGCTTGAACCAGCGTTTCCAGCACTTGAGGGTCTGGGTGATAACCAAAGAAGCAGCATTAGAATGAGAAGTGCTCCCCACTAGGGAAGACCCCCTTATTAACCTACAGTGTCATCAAATGCTAAATTCCCCCATAGCAGAAGGGCAATCCCTCCACACGTGTTCAATATGGAATTGGAGAGGGCCAAGAATTCCATAGACAAGAGTATTAAGCTCATTTTCGGCATGAAACAGAAAGACATAGAGGAACAGTTCCGTAAATGCAGGAGTCTCTGATGCTGGAGACTCAGACAAGGTAGCAGTGCACAGCCTTACACAGCCTTACACATCTGGTGACATGCTTGAAATCCAATACTGATAGACATGTTCACATGGCCAGGATGTGCTTTAAATAACTTTCACTTGTAAACAGCTCTCCTGCAAAGAAATGCTTTAAAACACTTTGACTATGTACTAGTGTGTGAGCCGCATAAGCGCTATATTACATGCTTTTCTTAGCTTCCCCATAGGATAGCTCAGTGTGCTAACCCTCCATGAGCAGACAAGTGGCTCAGAGGCCTGCAAGCAAAATGTGCAGAGAGATAAGCACCCACGCAGCGTAGAATGTGCCGTGCCTCTATTACACATGCCCCTTGGAAGCACATAGAGTGCACTCGGGAGAGCTGCGCATAAAATGTGCCCATTTAAGCCTGGTTAGGTCATTCAAACATGCGCTCATTAAAATGACTGCACACAGCAGTGCCCCATGGTGCGTGGAACACAATGAAGCACCTATCGGAATCTTAAGAAATTCAAACAGAAAGAGTTTGTTTAAATGACTGCACAGCGTTTTAGCTGCTGGAAGCAGGAAAGTATTGCAAATGCAGATCACCTTTAGAATATATTGCTCCTGTAGAAAAAAAGGAGCCGATGTATTACGTTTGCATGTGGCAATAAATCGTGCCCGACGAGCAGGCCATTAGCATGCGTGAGAAAACCACTTTGCAAATCCACCGCACAAGAGAAGAGGCCTCGACAGGTTTTCTCACAAGCAACGCGCTACACACTTGCAGACGCCGTATGCAGACTGCATGGTTGAGCTACACACAGGGGTGCAGACACGCCTGTGCTGAACATTGCTGTGTTTAAACATGAGTAGCATGACCAGGGGTGTTGCTAGGTCTGGAATAGACCCGGGCTACGCTAATATTGGAACTGTCGGGACTGAGGGCTAGCTAGTCTTTTGGTTGTAGCTCCTGAGATTCTATCCAGGGCTAGAACCAAAAGACCAGGGGCTATAGCGACCTTAGCCACCGACTAGCAACGCCTCTGAGCATGACATACAGCACATAGCTTTTACAAAAGCTAGTGGGCCTCATTCCGAGTACGGCGCTAACCAATGGCGCTATTAACGCCTTGGTTGATGCCGTACCCGGACCGGCAGCGCCTTGGTGGATGGCGGAATCACCGCCCCATTCCAAGGTTGGCGGGGCGGTAATTCCCCATTCACCAAGGCTCTTCCCCATTCCCGAATGAGCCCCCATAGGGCTCAATGGAAATGGGGAAGATGCAAATAACGGTGACCGTTCATTACGGTCACCGTTATTGGCTTGGAGGCCCCTTTGCGCCCTCGACTTTAACACCTGCTCAAAGCAGGCGTTAAGGGCGAGGGCGCAGAGGGAACTCGGAGTATGGCGGTAAGGAATTACCGCCACCGGTCTCGTTACCGGTGGCCGCTATCCCTTACCGCCATACTCGGAATGAGGCCCAGTGTCTTGTAAGACATGGGGAATCATACCCTCCCAGAAGCAAGAGTAAGGGTAAAAACATTGTGAAAAAGCAGTGTGACATAAAACCAGTGTAGAAGTGCTACCACAAGGGGCAATCAATTAAGGAGATATACTATGTAGATCTCAAGGCACTTAAACTGTGAATGTGGTACGTTCCTCATCTGAGTTGACAATGTGGACTCATACATGCTCCCACAGAAATACTGCAAAGCATTACTAATGTGTAACACAATACACACCTGAATGGATGTCTCATGCCTCCCTGTCTATAGAGAAAGAAGGAGAAGAATGCAAAGAGGTTCAAATAAGAACAGGTAACCTGTGGGCTTTCCACTTCAACAGGTATGTGATGCTAATCAAAGAATGATGCCAAAACCTGTCCTAAAATGCAGCAGAAAGGGAACAGGCCAGGGTTTTGTCATAGCCAGTGTAACGGTTTATTGAGAGGCTGCCGTAAACACAGGGAGTTCCTTCCCTCCCCACTCAAGCTGTCACGCAACACGTTTAACGGATTCTTTTATTCAGCCCAACTTTACCTTCTACAAATTTCACTTCAAGAAATAATTGCCGCTGGTCAGTGAACACGATTTACACATGTAGTGCTCTGCAATTTTGATGTTCCTGCGTGCATAAAAGGCTAGCAGTTTAGCTTTTCAGATTTGGTCAAATACTTATGGCAATTATGATTTCACCCACACTTTTGGTTTAAAATAAAGCCATGGTGATTTAGCAGTCTGTTACTTTGGTCTGGGTTGGGGAAGTCTGAGAGTAAAATTAGGAGGATTGAAAAATTTTGGATTTCAGACCCCCGTCCACTGAGAGGCCTGCGTTGAGGAAAGTTATAGGAAAGGTTGGAGTGATTGAAGAACAAAGACACCCCTCTTCCTTAAAGAAGTAGGTGCTCAACAGGACAAAAAGGCTTACCCAATCAAATATAGTTTTTCAGCGCACACTGGGAAGTAATCTTTGTTACTTTCGAATTTTAACAAAAATCACTGTGTAGAGTTCCGCCTAAGGTAATTAATTAAATCAAGATCTTTTAGTTGAATAGGCTAAGGATCTACTCAGTTTCCACCCCACACCTCCACCCACTATAAAAGGAATATATTAAAGGCAAGCAGGAACCCCCACCTCTTGGTTTCCCAGGGCTCAGTTCTACTTACATAAACAACCTATGTTTAAAATTCAGGAGAGACAGCTACATTTCAGAACCGTCTGGAAAAATAGGGCAGGGGTCTGGTCACTCCACTCTCAAGGCTGGCCCCAGCACTCCACCTGGGTACCCAGTCAGCTTTTAGGCCTTCCCAGAAATAGACAGCTCCATCCACATGCACTCTCAGCAATCTCCTCTGGTGTTTCCATGCAGCTGTCAAATGGTAAGTTTGAGCAGCTCTCCCGATGGTAAATTTCAGAAGCTGTCTTCCTTCCTCATAGTGCATTCCACCCTATATAGTAGCGATGTGACCATCAAGTTTACAATCCTGTGGAGTACCCTGGAAGAGTTCTCACAAATAGGATTTGACAGTTACCCTTCTCTCTCATGCCCACTCCAGCCCCTCTCTATGGATTGGTTTAAGAGTCTGGAACAGACATATGGCAGCTTCATTTGCAATTTGTTCTCATGTCAAATTTGGCAAAACTTCATAATTTTACTCGCAACTACCAAAGAATATACATTTTCTGATTCAGCATCTCATGGGGAATTAAATAGGACAACAACCAGATCCGCACCATTTTGCACAGCCACGTGCATTTTTCTGCTATTTTTCACAAATTGTATAACCGGTAGGAACATGTGATGTATTCCCCATATTCATTATTTCACCCTGCACCCGTTCATCAACTTCCAAATTTTGAAAATGTTCAGATCAGCCAGAAACCCATTTTAGATAGCCATTACAATTCCCTGAGTCAGGGATGGATGAGTTTTATATCACCAAAATCGTCTGAGGGGATGTAGGTGGCATGATGTCCCCAAAGGCCACAGCCTCCCGGCCCCAGGGACCAATTTCAGATAAATATGGCACAGAGGATGCTACAAGACCGCTCTGTCCTGTAGCAAGCCAGACATCAGAACCTATCAATCCATCTATTAAATTGGGAAAAGCTGTTGGAGTTAAAAAGAGACGGAAAACATCTACTTCGTCCCTCAAAGAAACCCCACTGAAAGTTGGAACAAATCATGAGAGGTGCTAGAACCGCCCGACGGTGACAATAGTTTTAATATTTTGCCTCACGCATCGGCTGTCATTTATATTAATGTGCATATGAAAACACAGGTAAATTGTACCCAGAATGAAGACCAACAAGAAGTGTTCCTACCAAGAGGTGAACTAGGCAATATGAGCAAGTTCCAAAAGAAAATGAAGGACTTTTTTTCTAAAATTAGGAAAACGTTCAACTAGGAGGGAATTCTTAAAGAATGTAAATGATGGCTCAGAAAGGGGTATTTTGGAGCGAAGCATACCAGAAGTCATGCCAAGAATGGACTTTACCATTTTGCTTTCTCCAGGCTTAAGTCTAATCAACACTATTAGGCAAAATACAAGAGGAGATTCACAGGGTGCTCTTAATAGAGATCATGACTCCATCTTGATTGAACACCCAGTGAAAAGCTCCATTCTATTTCCAGCAATTTCAATGAGGCAAACCTTGAATGAAAGCTTAAAAGAAATTAATGACAGTATTAAGTTGAAGTCTCCCTCAATCTCGGCCTCAAACACAGTGCTTAGTCTTTTTGTGAACCTTTAAGACAATATCAAGGACATTGTCTCTGCCAATGTCCTGCAATCCAATGAAATAAAAATATCACTGAGTATGCCGCAGGAACATCTGGAAAAACAGAGCTGATCAACCCTGAACCTCCAGAAAACAACGTCGCAGTCATTGGAGACTTTGAATCAGAAAGTCCAACGTCCGACCACTATACTGGAATCTAATCAGTATCCTCCAGAAATACAGTGAAATACAGCAGCATCAAAGACCCAACAAGAGGGAAAAAATCAAAGTATGAACCACTTGCCCACAGAATTTTGGACTGAGGAGGGCTGTTTACATATCTTACCCTTAAATCGAGATACTTCTATCGACGAATCAGAAATGGACGTTTCAGATGTGCCCCCTGCAGCAGATTTGAATGTCGCACCCAATAGGAACAACAAAACCGGTCGTAAAGGAAATGAAAACAAAAAGGAAAAGTAGCATCTGAGAAATGGTAAAGGGTACAGAGAGTATGTGAGATTTATGGATCAATCATCGGCCATAAATGATGTGGAGGACCCACTGGAAAAAAAATGGCTTAGGTATGAAAGGAAACATTGTGGAAGTAGATAGCTGTACTGCATCTCACCCCCTGAGACTAAATACAGACACACCATTGAGCGTAATAGAAAATCAGAATATAAAAATAGATAAATACAGAAGGACAAAGAACGCAGGCCAACAAACGGACAGTGAACCTCAAATAATGCACTCCTCAGTACAGATCAAGAGGGACACCGCTGAAATCCAGACGCAACAATCTTCTAAGAATATTAAGACTCAACAACATGAGATAAAAACAGTGGGTAGCTGGGCCCCGATCTGTCAAATGGGAAAAAATGAAAGTATGCCATATAGAGTAAATGCTCCCCAAGAAATAACAACTAATCCTTCACAAACATTGCGAGCATCTGAGGACCCGCTGACCCCAAAAGGGGGAGGCCACGTTGGAAATTATCAGGGTCCAACAACTGAATGAGTCCCTGATACTAGTGCTCCCAAAAGATCAGGAGAGTTACCAGTCAATGAGGAACTTTCAAACTCTTTTTTCACATGTCCACACGTCTGGTTGGAACAGATTGACCTGGAAATTAAACAATGTACTTTAAATAGAAATGCTATTCTGAAGCTAGTGAAAGACATACCAGAGTTATATTTGTAATCTTCCAGAGACCTAGACTTTATTCATTTCCATTACGAACGTTGCACAAGCATAGAGGAAATAGGTTAACAATCGCGTCTAGGGGTGACTGCGTTCCTAGCAGCACAAAACAATCTGTTAGCAAAATGTTATGAAGTGTCTACAAAAAACCCAATGTCCAGACGCATTGATAATATGAGAAGTGGGGACAGTGCAGTGAAAGAAAGTAACATGGCTATCTCCCCAGACACAGATTTCCAAAGGTTGGAAGTTGGAGCACACAAGGCTCAAAATAACTCAGCGAAAACTAGTAGCAATGTGTGGTCAATGCTTCCAGAGATCCTGACTGAAATGTTTTAGAAGTTAGAGGCCAAAAATGTGCCACTTTAGCAAACGATAATATAAATGTTCTTAGATGGAACACCAGAGGTTTCAGGAGTTTCACAAACGAAGCCACCAGGAAAGACATCTCGGACACTTCTGATATTGTTTTATTGCAAGAGACATGGCTGCAAATAAGTTAAGATTAGACGGTTTCAAAATACTGGAACAATTGGCAACTGACAATGTTATGGGTCGGCCCTCTGTTGGCCTTATCATGGCCACTAGAAATGATAAAATTAAAAAAGGGATTAGCCTAAAGTGTGACCAGTGTGGTATTTTAGCAGCCAAATTATATTTGTACTCAGAAGGGGTTCTGAGATGTCTGGTGGTGGTACATTTGTATTACAATCCTGTGCGCTGTGAGCTGCAGGATTTTTGAGGGAGATCTCAATGTGCTTGATGACGGTTTAGCTAATAAGGAAACATCACATATATTAATAGCTGGAGATCTAAATTCAAACCTTCTGCCTACATCAAGGCCGGTAATTAGAAACTCCCTTGCACATGAAAATGGGAAATAATTGTTACACTTTCTGACCCACTGGGACCTTCTCCTTTGCAATGGAAGTGTAAAGGGAGATTTATTACCAGTGGCTACGTGGAAGAATGGGGATCAATGTTCAATTGTTGACTATATAATTGTATCTAGAGATGTCTTTGAGAAATGTGTCAAAATGGTTGTAAAAACCATGAATAAAAGCACAATAATAATATGGTAACTCTAGAACTAATCTTCCCTGGGGAGGAGTTCACGCCCATATATTCTTGCAGTTTAGAGTGAATCAGAGTTGGAATGGACTGGTAACGTTCAAAGGGAGTAGACGAAAGTAGACTAAAAGGATTGGTCGGGTCTCTAACTGAAGCACAGCTAAGTAGTGATTGCGACCAGACCGTTTCAAATCATTCATATGGGAACTAGAAACCACTATTGGGAACGACCATATGGTCAAGTAATCATGAACATGATTTTGATCTAGAAAAGTGGGCCCGCAAAAGAGTTCTCTGGAAGAACTTGAGACTACTAAAAAAATCCCACATGTTGAGACACGAAATAACTAAGGAGAATAAATGGCTGAAGCAGGAATTTCAAAACTGGAACAGAGCCATTACATTTCTAAAAATACAAAGGCTGGGGGAATCTATGATGAATACTCTGATAAGAAAGAACTCTCAAAATGTTTGGGCATTGGTAAATGAGAGGAAAAACCATCAGCTGCCTGCCCCGCTAGATAGTAAAATCTTTGCAGGGGGAGCATTGTTGGAACTTGAGAGCTGGGCAGAGAAGAAGAATGTTCTGGATAAATGCCTGATAGGATTTAGAAAATGCATGTCCACTCATCTGAATGGTGTAATTGTAAATGTGCTTTCAGAGAGTGCATGGAAGTGGGAAAGAGCATGTGGTACATGGCCAAGGTGGACCTCTCTAAGTCTTTCAACAACATAAATAGGTCCGGCCTATGGGCTACATTGTGATCTTGGGGTATTCCTAATGGCCTCCTGGCAGCAATTATCTATCAGGTTAAACAGGATGCCGAGGGTCATCTATCCGCCATGATAAGCACAGAGAGGTGTGTAAGGCAGGGATGCATTCTAGTGCCCTTCCTTTTTAAACTTTATCTTGCGGACTTGGATAGGTTCTTGAGGGACCATACTCTTGCAAGTCCTAAAATTGGTGGGAAAAAGATCTCTTGGATATCATATGCTGATGACATAATTTTGCTTGATTGTACCTCTCGAGGAATACAGCTATTGATGTCAGCCATAAGCTTGTATGCAGACTCCTCATTAATCCTGTGAAAACCCAGATTATGAGGTTAACAAATCCAACAAGAAAAAAGTTTGATCTCGGCTGGTCTGTGCAAAAGCAGAGAGTAATAGTTAGTGGAGATTGTACCTACTTGGGATTCCGCATATTGGCTGGCCCTAATAAGAAATGGGTTGAAGATGGTCTGGAAGCAAAGGTGGATCAAACTCGATCCCAAATTAAATTGATTAAGAATCTGCATTGTAAATCCACAACTTTGCCTTTCATCAGGTATTATAAGGGGAAAGTGATACTGTCTCTGCTGTACGGCCTGGACATTGAGTCACAGGCCTGGGGACTGAACTGGGAGGAGCTAGAGGGTAAACTTTGGAAGAAGTTGTTGAACCTTCCACTGTCACTACCGATGGCTGCCCTCCATTACGAGCTGGCCCTAAACTCACTAAGGGCATTTATGCACTGGAGACTAATACAGCTATATTGTTGCATTAAGTGCCCAATGGAAAACACATGGTTTGAAGAGATATCTATAGATGAATAAAACCATCCTAGCATCTATCTAAAGAAACTGTTGAAGAACATTGGTGACATCTTGGCAGAGACCTCTAAATCGTTGAAATTCTTGATGGATGATCACGCCAAGGTGAAGAAAGCTCTGATGGATGAAGTATGTGGGTTTAAAGTCCATAAGAGTCACTCTCTTTAGCACAAACCTAAAGGAGTTGTTCTGGCGAATTTGGCAAGGTTTGCAGGTCTGCGTGGAAGAGATACTTTTATAAGATTCTGTCTAAAATTAGTACCAACGAGAGAAATCATAACCAGCAGACTCAAGCTGAGAGATCCATATGATACCTGTCCAACATGTGGGTGCTCCACAAAACAGTCCTTATGCTACATGTTCAACGAATGTCTGGGTTTAGAGATGTGATGATTTCAGCCTCCCTTAATTTAGGCCCCGTTTTCACACCTTCTGCTTACATTTGGGTCATGCACCAGCCAAAGGAAATTGTCCTGCAGAGACAGCCCAGCCTTCAGGGACAACACCGTTCAGGTAGGCCACATTTTATTGCAGTTGTAAAATAGCTGGGGGGGGTTGTAAACCAGACTTAATGTGGGGGAAGTCCTTTGTCACATTTGTCCCACGGCAAGCAAAGGGTTTGCCTCCGGCCTTCAGAAACGTCTTTCTGAAAACAAAGTGGACTTTTCTTTTCAAATGTTTCTAGTATTTTGCATGCAACACATAACATACCTTTCTTTTTGTCAACATGCACCATGTCATGTTTATTTTAGCAGGGGTACGTTGTTCATATTTAACCTGATTTAACGTGCAAACACACATGCAAAGTTGTTTTTGTGTCAGTGTTTAAAAATCCTGTTATTCATGTGAAAGGGACCTTTGAATTTCTTTTTCCTTTCATTTGGCTCCTCAATCAGCCGTATAGCTTGTTTGGGATGACAGATTTTCAAATGATTGATGTGGGCCCATCTTTCTTCTGTCTGTTCTTTGTGGGATGCAGATTGTGTAGACAACAGGGGATATTTTGACTACAATTTCAAAGGCACAACACCAAGAAGGGAGAAATTTCCAATCCTTGGCCTGATTCCTTTGAAAATTGTACAGGTAAACCTTGTCCCGTACTTCATATTCTTTCTTGGTGGTCTTTAGGTCATAAACACAAACAAATTACTTGCTGTGCTTTCCGTGCTCTGCTCTTGCGATTCAAACTTTATCAATTCCATACTCACGAGCGCACCCTTCATTGGCAGAAAAACAATTAGAATGCAGACTATAGATTGTGTCGAGTTTGTAGAATTAATGAACTTTTATCCTTGCCTAGTAATGTGTAATATCTCAAATGTCACTATTGAGGTTGCTATGTTTAATATTTTCCTATTAGGAAATCAACAAAACATATGTTTGAACTATCACTTGAGAACACTCAGCATCCCTTGGTCTTTGTGAACATAGCCAATTTGTAATCATTTTAGCACAGGCTGCTTCACATAAGACACTCATTATTTACCATGGGCAGGTGTTTTTAGATGTTTTAATGATAATTGTTGCTTGTTGTTTTAGGACGTTTTATCAGTTTTTGCTTTATATGTAAATTATACAGCACACTTTGCACACTGCTAGTCTTGCACATAATTCATCTGTGATTAGCACATTACTTTACTTCTCAGGGATTGTTTGGGTTAAAGGTACTCATAATATTGCATATGCTCTGCACGTTGAGGAAACTTTGAAATGTACGCTTTGTTGAGATGTTTGTAAAGGTTTTATGTATTTAACCGCATACAAATAAATTAAAAAAATAGGTCTTCATTTCTTCAGCCAATTTTTCTAAATTGCACTGAGCCCAAGCAAAAGCAATACTGGTGGGGCTTCCTTAAATGTTCAGTGTACTCATGAGTAGTGGGTGCATTCATCAGTGTCTGCTCCTGAGTTCCATAGAGCAGATGCTACTGTAACACCATTGTTCATCCAGTCATGAGCTCAAATGGAGACATCTTTGTTGCAGAAGATGGTGTAGACCTAATAGCCATCAGGTCAAGCAGTAATCAGATATCCCAACTGGGTCCAGAGCCTGCCACAAACTTCTTTAAAATACTCACATTTGTTTTTATTTGTATCTCTCTAATCCCCAACTTGAGGCCAGTGGTAGGCATGTGGAGTTTTCTTTTTAACCCTCGAATCTCCCACATCTTCGCCATCACCTCACTGAAAGAATTGTTTCTTCGGTGCAACTCAATCCATTGCGGGAGGGGGAAATGAGAGAAGATGTGGTTGGTAATTTTTTGTTAACAAGCACCATGTCTTTTCCCTGAGATGTATATATTAGCAGGGGTACAATTTTCACATTTAAACTGCTTTAACTTGCAAACACACATGCAAAGTCGTTTTTGTGTCAGTGTTTAACAATCTTGTTTTTCATGTGAAAGGGACCTTCAGTTTGGGGCTTTTGATTACAACACACATCACATCACAGTGCAAGTATTAAAATGCAAATATACGCATCCAATGCTCTTAGGAACACAACCAGTGAAGGTGATGGTTTAGCAAGCAAATCTGTGTACTAAACATCCAGTGTGGGAAACGGGGAGAGTGATCGGACATGACATTGTGGGACACTGAGAGTGTGTTAACAACTTGTCCAAAAAGGCATCTAGCCAGTGTGAAACAAGCAAGTCACCTTTCAATCGGTATGATGACAAGGCAGGTAAATAGAGCAGGCTGATAGAAATAGATAAACCCTATCTCTCTCAAAGTGTTTAGAAGTATTGTGTTTAAGAACAGCATTGCGAGACAACTGCTTGAAAGAGCAGCCAGTATGAAGCTCATGTTTGAAATGCTTTCTCTCAATATTTTCCACACAAAACAAAATGTCATAGGGAAATTGTACATATAAAAGTTACCTTTTCTTTTTGAAATCTCACTGCAGGACCTAGTAAAAGACCCTATCAAAGAAAAACTCCCAGAGAAAGGCAGTGATGCATGCCATCCCAGAGAGCTTCAAGAGTGGGGACTCACTCATTTGATTCCCCACCTGTTCTGCTGCCTTCTTGACCTGCACAGCACAAGAAGAGGTACATTCAGCTTTGGTACCAGCAACAGAAACTTTGTAGTAAGCCTGTGTTCTCAAGCTGGAGACAGGATTCCTTACATAGGTGCATGGTTCTTCTGGTTTGGATAAATATCTTTTTGGGGTGCAGTACCATCACACCCACCAGAAGAATGGCTGACTATGTGGAATTTGAAGTGAAGAAGAAAGTGTGGTCTTGTTTCCGAAGATTTGTGGGATGGGACCTACAAAGTACAATTAATGCCTTTTACACCTAATGCATAAAACAGGTGAAGAATGGGGTTTGGCAAGGCTTTATAAAGTGTGATATATGCAATACTACTAACATTGTGGTCTAAAACATATATTTGTGTTTCTCCCCGAAGTACTTAACTTTAAGGAAACAAAAAAGGAATGAGTTTACTGACAAGCACTTGTCTGCAAGGCTTGATAACACCCTGCTCCCTAACTTATTCAGGGAATACAATGTCACCCCAAATAAAGGGCGCTCATCAGCAGGGATTAATATGGATTTGGAAACATTCCTTGGCACATTCCGAGCAGCAGGAATTGTCCTCCACAAGGAGTGGTTTCCAGACAGGTGAACTGTACATATCAAGCTTAGACAGCTATGATGGCGCCCTATTTAGAGAGATGGCAGTACAGTAAAATGAATATGTGCACAGGGAATAGTGGTCTACAAGTTAAAGGTGAACCCGAAGAAGTCCACAATGTAAATTGTGTTAATAATATTGATAATGCTGATAGCAGCTGTAACACCCAAACCTGCAATGCAAGCATTGACCAGGAAGGAATGTAACTGACGTATGAGGTATCTTATTTGATACTGTAATTAATGAAATATAGAGACCAGACCAGGCTGGGTCTAGGCGAGAGGAAACGTCCACTGATATTAAAGGTTTTAATCCAAGCAGTAATGAAACTTTAGAAGCAGCCCTACAAGACATAATGGATTGTGCATTTGACACTGAAGACGTGACATTTCACATGAAACCCATGGAGCAAAGTAGTAATGCTTTAGTTTAGCTGTTTTAGAAATATGTGAAAGATTGTGACAGTGGCACAGACTATCCGCACACCCCAACACATACAGTAAAACATCATTGATGCTTTTAGATGTGTAGAACAAAGCTAATGCCAAATTAGAGGGACTGAAAATAGCCTTCTGTTGTGTGGTCTAATGTAGACGTATTGTCACATATATTTAATACTAGAAACCCTTGTATTGTCTAGTATGAGTTAGGATTCTTGGGCACCCCACCAAGAAAAGAAAAAAAGAGGCATCAAATACATTTCTATAGAAGGGAGATGTGAAGCAAACAGAACAGAGAACATTTCATGCCTCCCATTGGTCAAGGTTTAAGCATATTTTCCTAAGGGGACATGTCATATATCCTTGCCCAGACCATCCCATCTGGGCCCAGACTAACAGCGGCCAGTGTATAAAATGATGCACATCTGAGTCCTAAGTGAGCCCGTAGAACAATAAGTGAAAAGTTGACTACTTGAGACTTAGGCCAAGTAGAATTTAGTTAATTGATCGCTAGATGCAAATAAACAAACAAAATCCCATCTAGAATGGGAATTCTTTTAAAAGTGAAGTATATTCTAAACTAGCTGAGCTTTCTATATATATAAAATGCTTAGGTATGTTTCTGTACTCAACTTCACCTTCCACTATCACAAACATTCAGAAAAATGTCAGGTTACATCTTTCCACTCCCACTTCTCTTCATACAGGGCACGGCGTTTCCAGTGTCAATGAACAGTTCACTACTGGTTCAATGTTTCAGTCTCCAAAGCGGGAAACACTGTAGGATGAATAGCTCTTCATGAGCTAAAACTGAAAGTAGGTGCTGTGATTATGCTACTTTTTCAATATTATGCCATCACAGGGACTGTGCAATGGAACACGGTTGACAATTGCGTGAGATACTGTTTTATTTATTTATTTATGTATTGGACATTTGTAAGGCCTATAAACAAGTGTTTCCAGGTGCCACAAAACAATGGGGGGGGCAGAAAAAACACTATAACAGTAAAAATGGTCCAACTAGGCCTCGTGGCATTCGGACATGCAGGTGCAGTGGCAGTAAGTGCAGGGGGAGAGGGGAAGGTCAGGGAGGAAGAGATGGGGTGGGGAAAAGAGGAAGTGAGAAATGTAGGAAGGCAAGGGTTCCAGGGATGGACAAGTGCTGAGGGGGGCCCAGGAGGGAAAGTGCCAGGGGGAAACCAGGGGTAAGGGACAGCTAGTGCAAAGAAGGGGTGGACCAGATTTAGGATAGTGAGGGAAGGGTGCCCAAGGGCAAGTGCTGGTTGAGGGGTGCAAGGGTAGATTGGACAAGATGGTTCAGGCCCCAGTAAGCACATAAGGGATCAGGTACCAGTCGCAGCGGCAGGGCGACATTAGCAAGGGCGAGGGAAGGAGGAGGAGAAAAGGAAAAACTTGAGAAGGTTGTGGAACTTAAGGAGATCTGGCTGAAGTCTGAGAGGGGCAGGAAGGCCATTCCAAAGGGAGGTTCCTGCCGAAGAAAGATATCTACCCCCCACTCTCTGCTTGGAGAAACATCTGGTCAGCAGAGAGTGGAGCTAGAGGACTGAAGGACTGTAGTAGGGAGTAATTTGGGGAGAGAAAGTTTTATGTAGTGGAGTCCCAGGCCCCAATAAGCCTTGTGGATGATGCAGTGGGTCTTGAATGTGATCCTTGCAGCCACCCGGAGCCAGTGGAGTGATTTTAGAGCTGGAGAGATGCAATCCCTGGGCTTGATGCCAAGGATAACTCCTGCAGTATATACTGTTCATACTTCTCATTCCATCTGATAAGTTTAGCTTTTTCAATGACCACAGGGACCTACGGTCCCTTTTGTGGTAGTGATCTAGTGATCAGTGGTGATTCTGATATTTAAGAAGCAGGACTGAAGTGACCCCTTGAATTACCGACCGATATGGACCTTTAAATATTAAAATATTCTAGAACGGCATATGTTACGCTGGGAACAGGTAGTTAATTTACATAGCTCTTATAATTATGAAGTAAGGTCTTGTATAACATACCAAACATATAATTGCTTATTGTGCACACATTATGTATGAGTAGTGTTTAACTTATACAAAAAAGCACCCTTGTTGCAAGCACTCTGTATGTCGACTTTATTACAGAATATTTTGTGTAACTTAGACATTAACATTAAAATTGGATATGAAAATTCCCAGACTCATCAAAGTTGTTTTCCCAACGTTGCATGACCTCCATTGACACGCATCTTTGAGTTTTAGTCTAAACCTAGAGTCCAGTTTAGTGAGATTAAACTGAGTAGCAAGCTGAACAGGATATTGGTTAGCCGTGAAAAGGGGTTATTGCATGCCAAGCTCACTAAGTCCAATTACTCATAATGGTCTGTGAGTTAATGGGGATTCAAAAGAATTCGCCTTGTGTTCAGGAACTACTTCAATTAAAAAATGCAGATTTTTCTTTGAGTTCCTGTAGACGTAGCATGCAGCTACTCTGAGCAGTTGCAGTCCTTTCTCAGCGTCTTCAATGTGCAGGAGCTATAAGGAAATGGTTGATGTGTTCCACCCCTCCCCCAGTGTCTTACACACTAATCTGCTGTTTGAGTTATTGTCTTCTCACATCACCAATTACAATTTTATCTTGAAGGAGCTAGGCAAGATTGCCACCTCCCAACTACAAGCCTATGTGGAGACTAACAACATATTACACCATCAACAATCCGGCTTCCGTGCTGCGCATAGCACTGAAACTGCGATGTTGGATCTCCAGAACCACATGCTAAATATCGTTGACAAAGGGAAGACTGGACTACTTATGCTACTTGATCTGAGTGCCGCTTTTGACCTCCTTGATCACAGACTTTTGAAACGTGCACTAGAAAAAGTTGCTAATTGCTCAGAGGATGCAATTGCATGGCTCCTATCATTTCTCTCCAATAGGAAATCTAAAGTTCATTGGGGTGACAAATTCTCCTACGCAATTGACATTCTTTGCAGAGTCGCACAGGGAGCCAGCATATCGCCCTACTGTTCAACCTTTACTTAAGACTACTCTGTGAATTCCTGGACAACATCAAAGTCTTCTTCACCAATTATGCAGATGACACCCAGCTAGTATTGGAATTAAGTGGAAACTACTCAGAGGATAGCAATTCAGTTACATCAGCATACAACCACATTGAATCATGGATGTGTCAAAACTGGTTATGCCTTAACAGCAAGAAAACCGAGCTAATGATCTTTGGCTCCCATCAAGCGCGAGCCCAACTAACCCCTGAATACGCATCTTTCCACATCAAGGACTTCCCAATACAGGTTGTAGTGAAGGTCAAGACACTGGGTATGATCATGGAGGCATCTATGAGGTCTGATGCTCAAATCGCACATATCACAAAAAACTGCCTATATCATCTTGAATTATTAAGAGCGATAAAGCCCTACATTAGTGAAGAGAACTGTACAACAATAGCCAGAGCAATTATACTACCGCGGCTGGACTACGTAAACTCACTAATGCTTAGTGCAAATAAACAGTGCACCCCAAAACTCCAACACATACAAAACAATGCCATCAGGATCATCAAGCAGAAACCCAAGACCGAAACACATTAGTAATGACAGAAGGGAACTTCATTGGCTCAAAGTTGAAGGCAGCGTATCAAGGCCATGACGCTGGTCCATAAATGCCTTTATGGGAAATCCCCCGCATACCTCAAATCAAACATTTCCATATATGTTCCAGGCCACTCATAAAGATCTGAACACAGAGGCCAAATAATAATAATCTTGCATTTATATAGCGCTATGAACCCTCAGGTATCTGAGTGCTGCTTATTATTATCCATGGTGTGTGGTGCTCATTTATCAACCTCAGAAGGATGAAAGGCTGAGTTTGGCCCCACCGAGATTCAAACCTACGTTAGCGGGCTCCGCACAGATGTCAAAGTGAGCATTCTACTCGCTGTGCCGCTTGATCAGCGCTGCCCACAAAAGATCCACTGGAATGGGCAAGGCTTTTCCCATATCCGTAGCTGTCAAATGGAATAGTCTGCCTGTAGATCTAAGACTAGAAACCAACCTTCTGTGCTTCAGGAAAAAGCTGAAAAACCCTCCTCTTAAAATAACTCCAGAACTACACTAGGTCTATATATTGTCCCGTCTCCATGTTAGTCTACTTATAGGGCCTCATTACGACTCAGGCAGTAGGCGATAACGGCGCCGTAAAAGGTGGCGGTGCCGTTAACCCCTTACTGCCTAATTACGAGGTCCCTTTGTGGGTTTCTACCTTAACGGCTGGTTTTCACCAGCCGTTAAGGATTGGACCCGCAAAGGGACCTTGGAGGTATTTACGGTACCGTAATTTGTGGTACTGTAACTACCGCCTTCCCCATTTCCATTGAGCCCTATGGGGGCAAAAATGGGAATGGGGAAGGGCCAATGGTGAATGGGGAATTACCGCCCCGCCAACCTTGGAATGGGGGGTTAATTCCGCCATTCACCATGGCGGAATCGGTCAAATACCGGCGGCAACCATGGGGCTAATAGCGCCATGGTTACCGCCTAGGTCGTAATGACCCCCATTGTTTTATGTGTCTTTATGTGACACCCTGATGCCTGGGGGTGACCAGTGTGATACAAATAAATAAATAAAATAAATAAATAGGACCAGGAATTAAGGATTCTGGCTGTGGACCCTTTAGGAACATGTTGCCTCTCTAGCTCCCAGTCTAAACAGACTTTTTATGTTTATATAACAAGGGTAGACTAGGTGGATTTTCCTCTTTCTAAATATGATGCTGAGTTCCGTTTTGTGAAATTCCAAAGGCTTGTAGGAGAAATGATCAGGTAGTTTCAGGAGTGTGTGGACCTGACAACATCTTCAGTGTGAAGTCAGTAAATTCCCAGGAATCTGCAGGGGTGGAAGTTTAACCCCTGGGAAAACCTCTCCCCTTGCCCCCACACTGCATCCTGGACACAGAGCTATGAATGTTTGCTAGCTCAATTGAAATATAAGCGCTGCCTGCTTCTCACTCCCTGCCATTTTGAGTCCAATGATTGTCAATTCATAAAGCACAGTATTTAAAAATAAATATACAGGCCGATTCATGGAATAATTAGCGCGGCGCAAGTGGCCAAAAACGTGCGATTCGCAGAGGAATAGCGAAAATCGCAGTGGAATAGCGAAAATCGCACGAAAAGCAGCGCACATCGATTCATGGAAGGCCGTGCGCGAGAAAACCATCGGACGTGCGATAAGAAAGTGCGCGGCGCACGTTGGCGCACAGGCCATCTAACGGCATGCGCCAGGTCACAGCGAAAATCGCACAGTCCACAGCGAAAATCGCACATAGCGCGGCGCACGCAACAAAAGTAGGCGGAACACGGGGCGTAACACTCGGAATGGGGAACAACTTGCCAAAATGTGGGCGTCACGGGGGAAGCACAGGGTAAAAGTGCGCAGAACGCCCACACGCTCGCCTACAACACGTATTCATGGAATAGAATAGGTCAAAAAAGCGCACGCTCAAACCAGCGCACAGGCACAAACACGACCGCCACAAGAAAGCAGGCGGTAGCGTCTCAGCGGCTGTAAGAAATGTGCGCCAAAAGGAGCGCCAACAAATAGCACCCATATACTGCCATGATGAATGTCCTATACTGTGGCCCTCCAGGACAAATGAGGTGCAAAGGGGTACCCACAAACACGGACACGCTGACAAAAAATACGTGTGCGCGGGAAGTCTCACACGCGATTTGGCCGGGTACGTGGATTTCAGGGGTGCGCGGGAAGGTCCACACGCGATTACAGCAGGGTACGTGCATTTCAGGGGTGCGCGGGAATTTCCACATGCGAATAGCCTGGCCGCGTGTATTTCAGGGGTGCGCGGGAAGTTCCACACGCGATTACAGCAGGGTACGTGTATTTCAGGGGTGCGCGGGAATTTCCACACGCGAATAGCCTGGTCGCGTGTATTTCAGGGGTGCGCGGGAAGTCCCACACGCGATTACAGCAGGGTACGTGTATTTCAGGGGTGCGCGGGAAGTTCCACACGCGAATAGCCTGGCCGCGTGTATTTCAGGGGTGCGCGGGAAGTCCCACACGCGATTACAGCAGGGTACGTGTATTTCAGGGGTGCGCGGGAAGTTCCACACGCGAATAGCCTGGCCGCGTGTATTTCAGGGGTGCGCGGGAAGTCCCACACGCGATTACAGCAGGGTACGTGTATTTCAGGGGTGCGCGGGAAGTTCCACACGCGAATAGCCTGGCCGCGTGTATTTCAGGGGTGCGCGGGAAGTTCCACACGCGAATAGGCTGGGCGCGTGTATTACAGGGGTGCGCGGGAAGTCCCACACGCGATTACAGCAGGGTACGTGTATTTCAGGGGTGCGCGGGAAGTTCCACACGCAAATAGCCTGGCCGCGTGTATTTCAGGGGTGCGCGGGAAGTCCCACACGCGATTACAGCAGGGTACGTGTATTTCAGGGGTGCGCGGGAAGTTCCACACGCGAATAGCCTGGCCGCGTGTATTTCAGGGGTGCGCGGGAAGTTCCACACGCGAATAGCCTGGGCGCGTGTATTTCAGGGGTGCGCGGGAATTTCCACACGCGAATAGGCTGGGCGCGTGTATTACAGGGGTGCGCGGGAAGTCCCACACGCGATTACAGCAGGGTACGTGTATTTCAGGGGTGCGCGGGAATTTCCACACGCGAATAGCCTGGGCGCGTGTATTTCAGGGGTGCGCGGGAATTATCACACGCGATTTGGCTTGGTACGTGTATTACAGGGGTGCGTGCGAAGTTACACACGCGATTAGGCTGGGTGGGTCCTGTCACCCTCGACGGCCCCTGCAGGCAGCCCACAAAACAGGGGACTACCCTGCACACCTGCTCATGTCTCCCACCACCCCCACCCCCCACCATCCAGGGGCAGCCTCCACCAGGCCCCCACCCATGTCCCCTATCACCCCCACCCCCCAGCAGTGCAGGGGCAGCCTCCACCAGGCCCCCACTCATGTCTCCCACCACCCCCAGCCCCCACCATCCAGGGGCACCCTCCACCAGGCCCCCACTCATGTCCCCTATCACCCCCACCCCCCCGCCACCAGGGGCACCCTCCACCAGGCCCCCACTCATGTCACCCACCACCCCCACCCCCCCAGTCACCAGGGGCAGCCTCCACCAGGCCCCCACCCATGTCCCCTATCACCCCCACCCCCCAGCAGTGCAGGGGCAGCCTCCACCAGGCCCCCACTCATGTCACCCACCACCCCCACCCCCCCAGTCACCAGGGGCAGCCTCCACCAGGCCCCCACTCATGTCTCCCACCACCCCCACCCCCCACCATCCAGGGGCACCCTCCACCAGGCCCCCACTCATGTCACCCACCACCCCCACCCCCCCAGTCACCAGGGGCACCCTCCACCAGGCCCCCACTCATGTCTCCCACCACCCCCACCCCCCCGCCACCAGGGGCACCCTCCACCAGGCCCCCACTCATGTCTCCCACCACCCCCACCCCCCCGCCACCAGGGGCAGCCTCCACCAGGCCCCCACCCATGGCTCCCACCACCCCCACCCCCCAGCAGTGCAGGGGCACCCTCCACCAGGCCCCCACTCATGTCTCCCACCACCCCCACCCCCCAGCAGTGCAGGGGCAGCCTCCACCAGGCCCCCACCCATGTCCCCTATCACCCCCACCCCCCAGCAGTGCAGGGGCAGCCTCCACCAGGCCCCCACTCATGTCTCCCACCACCCCCACCCCCCACCATCCAGGGGCACCCTCCACCAGGCCCCCACTCATGTCACCCACCACCCCCACCCCCCCAGTCACCAGGGGCACCCTCCACCAGGCCCCCACTCATGTCCCCTATCACCCCCACCCCCCAGCAGTGCAGGGGCAGCCTCCACCAGGCCCCCACCCATGTCTCCTACCACCCCCACCCTCCCGCCACCAGGGGCAGCCTCCACCAGGCCCCCACCCATGCCTCCCACCACCCCCACCCCCCGCCACCAGGGGCACCCTCCACCAGGCCCCCACTCATTTCATCCACCACCCCCACCCCCCTGCCACCAGGGGCACCCTCCACCAGGCCCCCACTCATGTCACCCACCACCCCCACCCCCCCAGTCACCAGGGGCAGCCTCCACCAGGCCCCCACCCATGTCTCCCACCACCCCCACCCCCCAGCAGTGCAGGGGCACCCTCCACCAGGCCCCCACTCATGTCTCCCACCACCCCCACCCCCCAGCAGTGCAGGGGCAGCCTCCACCAGGCCCCCACCCATGTCTCCCACCACCCCCACCCCCCAGCAGTGCAGGGGCAGCCTCCACCAGGCCCCCACTCATGTCACCCACCACCCCCACCCCCCCAGTCACCAGGGGCACCCTCCACCAGGCCCCCACTCATGTCCCCTATCACCCCCACCCCCCAGCAGTGCAGGGGCAGCCTCCACCAGGCCCCCTCCCATGTCTCCCACCACCCCCACCCCCCAGCAGTGCAGGGGCAGCCTCCACCAGGCCCCCACCCATGTCTCCCACCACCCCCACCCCCCAACAGTGCAGGGGCAGCCTCCACCAGGCCCCCACTCATGTCACCCACCACCCCCACCCCCCAGTCACCAGGGGCACCCTCCACCAGGCCCCCACTCATGTCCCCTATCACCCCCACCCCCCAGCAGTGCAGGGGCAGCCTCCACCAGGCCCCCACTCATGTCACCCACCACCCCCACCCCCCCAGTCACCAGGGGCAGCCTTCACCAGGCCCCCACTCATGTCTCCCACCACCCCCACCCCCCACCATCCAGGGGCACCCTCCACCAGGCCCCCACTCATGTCACCCACCACCCCCACCCCCCCAGTCACCAGGGGCACCCTCCACCAGGCCCCCACTCATGTCCCCTATCACCCCCATCCCCCCGCCACCAGGGGCACCCTCCACCAGGCCCCCACTCATGTCACCCACCACCCCCACCCCCCACCATCCAGGGGCACCCTCCACCAGGCCCCCACTCATGTCACCCACCACCCCCACCCCCCAGTCACCAGGGGAACCCTCCACCAGGCCCCCACTCATGTCCCCTATCACCCCCACCCCCCCGCCACCAGGGGCACCCTCCACCAGGCCCCCACTCATGTCACCCACCACCCCCACCCCCCCGCCACCAGGGGCACCCTCCACCAGGCCCCCACTCATGTCACCCACCACCCCCACCCCCCCAGTCACCAGGGGCAGCCTCCACCAGGCCCCCACCCATGTCTCCCACCACCCCCACCCCCCAGCAGTGCAGGGGCAGCCTCCACCAGGCCCCCACCCATGTCCCCTATCACCCCCACCCCCCAGCAGTGCAGGGGCAGCCTCCACCAGGCCCCCACCCATGTCTCCCACCACCCCCACCCCCCAGCAGTGCAGGGGCAGCCTCCACCAGGCCCCCACTCATGTCCCCTATCACCCCCACCCCCCGCCACCAGGGGCACCCTCCACCAGGCCCCCACTCATGTCTCCCACCACCCCCACCCCCCACCATCCAGGGGCACCCTCCACCAGGCCCCCACTCATGTCACCCACCACCCCCACCCCCCCAGTCACCAGGGGCACCCTCCACCAGGCCCCCACTCATGTCCCCTATCACCCCCACCCCCCAGCAGTGCAGGGGCAGCCTCCACCAGGCCCCCACTCATGTCACCCACCACCCCCACCCCCCCAGTCACCAGGGGCAGCCTCCACCAGGCCCCCACTCATGTCTCCCACCACCCCCACCCCCCACCATCCAGGGGCACCCTCCACCAGGCCCCCACTCATGTCACCCACCACCCCCACCCCCCCAGTCACCAGGGGCACCCTCCACCAGGCCCCCACTCATGTCTCCCACCACCCCCACCCCCCCGCCACCAGGGGCACCCTCCACCAGGCCCCCACTCATGTCTCCCACCACCCCCACCCCCCCGCCACCAGGGGCAGCCTCCACCAGGCCCCCACCCATGTCTCCCACCACCCCCACCCCCCAGCAGTCCAAGGGCACCCTCCACCAGGCCCCCACCCATGTCTCCCACCACCCCCACCCCCCCGCCACCAGGGGCAGCCTCCACCAGGCCCCCACCCATGCCTCCCACCACCCCCAACCCCCAGCAGTGCAGGGGCAGCCTCCACCAGGCCCCCACCCATGTCTCCCACCACCCCCACCCTCCCGCCACCAGGGGCAGCCTCCACCAGGCCCCCACCCATGCCTCCCACCACCCCCACCCCCCCGCCACCAGGGGCACCCTCCACCAGGCCCCCACTCATGTCACCCACCACCCCCACCCCCCCGCCACCAGGGGCAGCCTCCACCAGGCCCCCACCCATGTCTCCCACCACCCCCACCCCCCAGCAGTCCAAGGGCACCCTCCACCAGGCCCCCACCCATGTCTCCCACCACCCCCACCCCCCCGCCACCAGGGGCAGCCTCCACCAGGCCCCCACCCATGCCTCCCACCACCCCCAACCCCCAGCAGTGCAGGGGCAGCCTCCACCAGGCCCCCACCCATGTCTCCCACCACCCCCACCCTCCCGCCACCAGGGGCAGCCTCCACCAGGCCCCCACCCATGCCTCCCACCACCCCCACCCCCCCGCCACCAGGGGCACCCTCCACCAGGCCCCCACTCATGTCACCCACCACCCCCACCCCCCCGCCACCAGGGGCACCCTCCACCAGGCCCCCACTCATGTCACCCACCACCCCCACCCCCCCAGTCACCAGGGGCACCCTCCACCAGGCCCCCACTCATGTCTCCCACCACCCCCACACCCCAGCAGTGCAGGGGCAGCCTCCACCAGGCCCACACTCATGTCTCCCACCACCTCCACCCCCCCAGTCACCAGGGGCACCCTCCACCAGGCCCCCAACCATGTCTCCCACCACCCCCACCCCCCAGCACTGTGGGGAACCTGCCAGCAGGCCCCCACACATGTCCCCCTGGCCCCAGGTCCTAACGATACACAATCATGGCAGTAATGGCCAGCATACCCAGCACAAACACCCAGGCAAGGATTGCATCCACCCACATAGTGAATGCAATCACATGACACAACCCCAATGCCAAGTATGCAAAAGAACACATGTCCGTCACACACACATACACAATGGGTGCAAGTGAATGTCAAAACCCATATCATGACATGTAACAAACCAATGAGAAAATAACACAAGTGTAAGAAAATATAAAAAATGTATTAAATACCAAAAATAAGTGAACTTTTCAAACGTACAACAATGTGGCTAAGTAAATAAATGGTCCATGTCCGAGAACAAAAGTGATCAACAAAAAAACAAAGGAAAAAAAAATTAAAATGAATTTGTCCAAAGCAATATCATGTCATAGGAAATTAATGAAAAACCATTACGTCATGGTGAAAACAATAAGAAATCAAAAAAATGTATCTCCCAAAAAAACAAACTATATACAGGAATGTTCCAGGGTCCATGAGCCCAACACCAAAAATGAAACCTACCACTAACTAATGAAAAATATATGTACAAAAAAGTGGCCATTGTCCGAGCGGTCCAAAATAATAAAAATAAATAAAGGAAACCTAGCACTAACTAACTAAATAACTATATACAAAGGCAGCGGGCAAGTCCTGCGGCTCACTTGGTGATGTTGCTGGCCAGGGCATCATCGAACGCCATGTCGATGTCCTGGAGGCGGGACTCTGTCCTGGCCCCGAGGTCTCGCAGGGACAACCCCATGTCCACCTCAAACTCCCTGCGAGCTTCCTCGAGGCACTCAGCCCGCCTCAATGCCCGACGCATGGAGAACTCCGCCCTGACCATGGCGAGCCGCTCCTCTTCCGCCCGCTGCCGCTCCGCACCTATCCGCTGGCCAAACTCCTCCCACACGGAACACACCACCATCCCAGGGTTGCCCTGCCCTCCGGCCGATGCCTGCCCCTCTGATCTTGATGGCCCCGAGCCATGATGCCTCCCACGTCGAGCCCGCTGCTGCCTCCGACGCCACTGCCTCTGCCAGCATGACGGCATCCAGGCTGATGGAAACCACCGACGCCGTCGTGCACGTGCCCTGCCCGATGATGCCGTCACATCTTCCATCTGCTGGGGTCCACTTGCTGTGTTGTCCACCCCTGCTGGACCTCCGACTCCCAACTGTGGCAGGGATGGGATCCCCACCGAGCTGGCTGCATTGGTCGGGGCAGGTCCACAGGGGACCCTGGTGGCATCTGGGCCGGAAGACGGCAAGGAGAATGACCGGTGGATAGCCTGCACAGAGGAGGAGAGGGCCGTCAGATTGGCCAACACATGCAGGAAACCCCCGAACATGGCCGATCCCAATTGGGCCACGTCGGCACGGTGCACTTCGTGATGACGTGCGTGCTCCTCCCGGGAAGCACGCACGTCATCACGAATCACAGCCGTGCGCATCGCGACCCCAATCAGGACCTTCTCCACGCGGCCAGGGGTTACCACGTCCGCAGGTGGAGGGGAGTCAGGTGACATGGACATCCCCTCTACCTGCGGACGGGCCTGGGACGGGGCATCCCTGCTGGTGCATGGTGGTGCACTCACAGGGTCAGGGACAGTGACATGCACAGGCCCCTCCACGGTGACCTGTGCTGCCTCCTGCCCCTGGCCCTGGCCCTGGACTGCACCACTTGCACCAGCAGGGATGCTCCCACCAGGCCCCATGTGTGCACCAGTGTCGGCCTCCTCCTCCTCTGTGCAAACCACCAACCTGGATGGCTCCTCACCGTCTCCCGCCGTAGCAGGCCCCTGTGGGGGCTCACCCACCCCTTCCGCTGCAGCCGTGGGGGCATCCCCGCCGCCTTGCTCCACAGCGCCGTCTCCGCCCTCTTCTTCACTAGCCGCTGCGTAGAGGGAGACAAAGGACACAAGCATCAGGCTACTGTACAATGGTCCCCTAGACAGGAAGCAATAGCAGATGAGCACCACTGTCAAAGTACACTTCCATCATGTCCCTCCACAACACATGGGTCAGTCCAGGCAAAACACACACAGTAACAGGCATGGTGCATGCCATGGACATTTCCATGCATGTCCAATGGTATGTAACTCACATGCATCATGGCTCATGCATATCACATGCACACACTTCACCTCAGTCACATCCATCTGGCCCCAAACACACCGAACACAGGCGAAACAAGGGTAAGTTGGGTGCGTCACTGAATCTGTGCATTGTCACACACATGTGTCATGCATCCATGGCATGCACAAGTCACAGACACGCAGGTCAGGCACACAGACATGGCTACCATATATGTACCTGGCATCAGCACCCATCCTTCACCCCCATCCATGTCCAGGTACAGAGACTGGCATGCTCTCATGTCCAAAATCTGCATAGGGCTCCCCATGCCGCATTTCAACACATGCAACAACCATGTGGGTCACACATCACTGGTCGCACATGCATTACCATGATGTCCCTGCACACATACATGCATACATGGCCCATGGCACACATACAGGCAAGTATCATAGAACCAGCACACCGCAACATGCCCTGTCTCACACAGTAATGCTTGGACACATACCGCTCAACTCCAGACGGGCCTCCCTCTCAAGGACCTGGGCGTGGAGCGCTGGGCGTACGCGTTCCAGGACCCTCTTCTGGATGGAACTCATGCGGCCCCGGCCCCCCTCCACGAGGCGCCGGGCCTTCACAAGGGTCCTGGACCTCAAGTCCTCCCAGTGCTTCTTGATCTTCTGGACGTTGCGGGCTGCCACCCCCTCCGCGTTGATGGCAACCACACAGTCGGCCCAGATCCTCTCCCGTCCTTCCTTGCTGGCGCGGGACGATCCAAAGAGGGCATCATACTGCCCCAGGACATGCTCCACCAGGACACCAACTTCGGTGGCAGTGAAGCTGGTGCCCCTCTGCCCCTCTGGCCTGGGGTTGCCACTGGTGCCAGATGTGGAAGTGCCCGACATGGCAACCCCAGAGGCAGGTGTGGGTGGGCAACTGGGTCCTGGGGCTGGGCTGTGGAGCGATGTAATCCCAGTTGGGAGTCTTCAGTTCCAGCAGGGGTGGACACAGCAACTGGACCCCTGCAGATGGCTGATGTGCAGGCACCAAATGGCAGGGCACCGTGGCAGCAGGCAGGCAGGCAGGCAGGCAGCAGCAGATAGCACGTGGGAGGCTGCTCGGGGCACTGGGGGGCAGTAACTCGGCCTTCTGGGCAGGAGCGTGGTGTTCCGTGTGTTTTCGGGTGGCCAGCTTGATACGGAGTGATTTGGCACGTGAAAATCCTGCACGTCAGCGTGAAATCCGAGGAAAGGCCCTTAGCGCGTAAGCGCGTCAGCACGCATACGCGATTCTATTGGACCAGAGTCCCTCAGCGCGTAAGCGCATCTGACGTGACCCGCACGGGCGTTGCCCACTCAGCACGTGATGACGGAACACACGTGGAAATACTGCACGTCAGAGTGTCATCGCGTGATTGGCCTATGTACGTGTATTTCATTGCGTGTAATTGGACAAAAGTGCGCGTACACGCGATTGGCCTATGTACGTGTATTTCAGGGGTGCGCGGGCACTTACACACGCAAGTACGTCAGCGCACCTGTATGGCTGCTGTGTGGGAATTTCCACACGCTATTGGAGTGGGAACTAGATTCCAGGGGTGCGTGGGTCACACGCTGTATCCCGTGGTGCGTGTGAATTTCCACACGCTATTGGACTGGGAACTGGATTCCAGGGGTGCGCGGGTCACACGCTCGCCTAGAACACGCGCAAAGCATAAAATTGCGGACTTTAACAATAACAAGCTCAGACGCCAGGATGAACATACCGTTCCTAGCAGCAGTGGCAGTGGGCTACCAAAGGAGGAGGAGGAGGATAGTCAGGGCCAGAATATTCACACCCAGAACCAGCCTTTTCGGGATGCCTGATGACCAGGTGTATGGGAGGTACAGGTTTCCACCACACATCATACTGGACCTGGGGACTGAGTGGGAGGATGACCTCACATCACCCACCCTGTGCTCCCAAGCACTCAGCCCCCTGGAGAAGGTCCTCAATGTACTGCACTTCTTAGCCACTGGATCATTTCAGCGGACAAGTGCCATAGTGGGTGGGGTGTCACAGGCCACCCAGTCACGCTGCCTACACCAGGTCTTGAACATCATGACTGCACGCCCATCAGTCCGCAGGCACATATACCTGCCCAGAACACCTGCAGAAAGGCATGCTGCCGCCCTGGATTTTTACGCTGTGGCACGATTCCCCAAAGTGCTAGGTGCCATCGACTGCACCCATGTGGCTCTACGTCCCCCCAGGGCATCTGAGCACATCTATAGGAACCGCAAGCACTGGCATTCCATCAACCTGCAGGTAGCATGTAATGCCAAGGGAATCATCACCTCAGTATATGCCAACTATCCCGGCTCCACCCACGACAGCTTCATTTACCGAATGTCCACCCTAAGCCGGGACCTAGAAGCTGGGCGGCATGGCGATACATGGCTGCTTGGTGAGTATGTATGCCACTGCACATGCATGCATGTTGGATACTGAGCAAGGTCACAACCCCACCAATGATACCAATCACCACCTCCACAGGGGACAGTGCCTACCCTCTCAGCCCCCACATGATGATGCCAATTCGGAACCCCACCACGCCACCCCAGGTAAGATATAACACAGCCCACATTACAACCAGGGGCATAGTGGAGCGCACATTCGGAGTGCTAAAGTCACGCTTTCGCTCCCTTGACCGTTCTGGCGGGCAGCTGTTATACGCTCCCCCAGTAGTGTGCAGGATCATAGTGGCAGCATGTGTCCTGCACAACGTTGCAACACGCCGGGGCCTGGCCGTGGACATGGTGGTGGCCCCACATCCCCAACCACATGCACAGCCGCTGCGCATGGGAGGGGAAAGGGCACGGGGGGAGGCAGCCCGTACACAGCTAGTGGCTAATTACTTCACATAGAAATCACACCCCTGTGGAGTGCACACTGCCCTGGCACATTCCATCTGACAATCAATGATGACTCAACCTGACACTGATCCTGAATGTCTGGAGAATGAACCGGGAATACCATGTCAGCCTGAGATTGTTCACCTGGAAGTGTCACACTGTGTGCATCCCTACCCACACAGACACCACCAATGCAGTTTTGTGAAGTTACACATTGAAGCAGCTAAAATGAATACCCACTTGCAAAATGCAACAAGAGGACAGTGCCATGTCAGCCAACCCAACCCCAGCACCGCCACACGACACACCGTGCCATGTCATGCTAATTGCAGGTAAACAAAGTAATCCCCACAACATGACATCAGTCTCACTATGTACAGTGGCACTATTAGAAACCTGCAACACCTGAAATGCTCACAGCAATGCCGGACCAACAACATACTTGAGCACGTAGTACCATTAACATGACATCACAAATGTTACATATTAGTAGTCTCACCACCTGGAAATGCCTGCACTCCCACCACTACCAACTGTGCAGTGTTGTCGCCATGTAGAGTTGTAGGTGCACTGCTGCCAACATGGTCCCCATCTCCAGACTAGAGGTCCTTGTGTGGACATGAGGAAGGGACCTGCAAATTGGGAGGTAGACACAGAAGAAGAGTTACACATCAATGCAACATGCAGTGTACAACACAACAGCAATATGCACTATGAATGTATACACAGTATTGACTACAGACTGGCCACACAGCTCATGGGAGTCCAACGTCACTGTGTAATTCACTGTCACTTGGGCACACCCTTTGCAAGCCCATGGAAACGGGAAGCAGGAGGGGTGTGTGTGACTCAAACCCAAGCATCTGAACCAAATACATTACAAGCCTGCATGTGCCCAGCCACAATGCAGCGTATGCCCACAGGAACCACGGAAGCCAACAGATCGAAGCCAACAGATCGAAGCCAACAGATCGTCCCAAAAAAATTGGGAATAAAAGAAATCAAAATAAAAATAAAAATAAGAAACAATCAAAAATGGCCATTGATGGGCCCGGGGGGGTTGGGGAGGCCACCCAGGAGGTCCGAGGACAGGATGCACACCAGAACCCACCTGCGTGGATCCTGGGAAGATAAAACACCTCCATGGGCTCATGGCCCACACGGCTACCCTATTGTGGGAGTATCACTGCTGTCGCTATTATCACCCTGTGCAGCTGCATCCGGAGGTGGTTGCACTATGGGAGGCAGCCCACGCAAGGCCCTAGTCTGCTCCTCCATGGCTGCAAGCATGCGGGTGTGGTAGGTCTGGTTCTGGAGGATGAGTGTGCGGAGGTCCCCATGCACCAACTCACGGGATGCCCGGACCTCCGCCCTCGTTGCCTGCATCTCAGCTGAGAGCGTACGGGTGAGACGCTCCAGCTGCTGTTCTGTCCTTTGGTGTGTTGAAGCCTCAAGCTCAACAAGAGTCGTCCTGAGGTGAAGGAGCTCCTGCCTCAGGGCTTCCCTGTGGCCCTGGGACTCAATGGAGATGGCCTCCTGCAGAGTCGCCAGTGCCGCCCGCCTGTCCCTGTTGGACCCCAACATGTCCTCCCTGTGTGACTGGCAGATGGAGTTGGTTGCCTGCTCTAGTCGCTCCATCAGCCTTTCTGGGGGGACAATGGAAGTGGCCACCCTATCCATGGCCTGAGCCATCATCTCGGATGATGCAGCCTGTTGGGTTGCCATACCGTAAATGGATTGCTCCCATGCGGTATTGCCGGGTGGCGTACGGCCACCACGTCGGCGGGCACCACACCTGTCTGGGGCAAGGCAGACTGCGCCTTGCTGTGCCGGCACTGCCTGAGGCTGCAGGACTGCATTCCCCCTCTGATCTGCTGGCCCAGGAACAGGATCAGATGTCGCGGAGTGTGACCCTGCATCCGTAACCACCAAAGGCCTAGCTGCCAACACTGACATCCCCATTGAGGGTTCTGACCCTGGTGCAGGTGGGTGGGACAGAACAGATTCCCTCCCTGGAACACTCACCTGCGACGGCACGTAGGTCTCATCATCCGAGTCAACAGCTGAGTACAGCTCGGGGGAGGTGCAGCCAGAGACACCCCTTGAGAGCACGACCTGCAGCACTTGTGGGTTTTCACCCACCAGCACACCACGTCCCTCACTGGTGGTTGGTCGGCCCTCGGACCCCTCCTAGCTCTGCACCATCTCCACAACCCCAGCAGTATCAGGTGCGTCTTCCCCTGCAATGACATAATGACAAAGAAATGGAAACCCGCATTAGCACCATGGCACACAATGAGGGCTGTGAAACAAGAGAACCAGTACTTGATTGACACATGTCCCACATGACTAAGACCCTCCCATGCATGCACCCTCACTGCGTATGAAGGGCAGGCAAATGGCACACACTCATTACACAAAGATGGAAGATGAACACATTTCATGCATGCTGCCTGGCAGTGGCATCACACATTGCCCTGTGATTGCCAGGTGACACACACATGCCATCACACAGATGGCATGTGCCATTGCTATTGAGTGTAGATGGAGAGGAGGGCAGCACTTATTCATTCTGTCCAGTTCCCACATGCAATAGCTTTTCTAATTCTGACAGGTCTGCTTTATCACCTGGAGCTGCCAGTCCAATATGGTCCAATTGCACAGGGACATGTGTGAACATATGATATCCAGGTAACAAAGTAACTCCACTTTACCATGGCCATGCCATACATGTGACTAGAGGACTGAGGAATGCCTAGTATAAGTGGTGGAATGCATACAATCTGTCTGATTGAACATAGGAAAATAATCAACAATGTAGTGGCAAGGTGACACTTCAAGGCCAACTTGGGTGCTGTTGGGCTAGATGTCTACTGTTGGCAGAAGGGATACTGCAATGGCGAAATGCAGCTGCCCAGGATGTCTTGCATGAAGCACATGGCTGACCCATTCGACTCAGGCGCACACACTCTCACCTGGCACACAAACACATGCCCTCACACACACACCATGCACATGGATGACACACACATGCATGTGCACTCACCGGACAATGCCTCGTAATCAGGCAGATCTCCCACGCCTTGGATCTGTTCCTCCGTGACGTAGGTCCCAGCGACTGACTCATGTGGAGTGAGTTCCATGTCTTCTACTGGAGACCCACCTCCAGTCACTAGAGTTGCGGCATGACTTGAGGCCAGCTTCTTCTTTGCCCTGCGCTTTAGGTCATTCCAGCGCTTGTAGCAATCATTGGCTGTGCGCCTCACGATTCCAAGGGCACTTACGATGTCCGCAATGGTCTGCCAGTGTGCCTGGCGTTGTGCAGGTGTGGTCTTGGATCCTGCAACAATGACCATCTCGTTATCATGTCCGGACACATACTCGACAAGTGCATTCAGTTCCACATCCGTGAAGCTGGGCTTCCTCGACGGACCGGACTGTGTAGCCGTGTCGTGGGCATCAGCCTGTGCCGGACGAGCACTCTTCCTCTTCCGCTTGGAAGGTGGTGGTGATCCTGAGTGTCCTGCGCCGCTCTGGACACTAGGGGCAGGAGCCCTGGTGGGCTCTGTATCAGGTGTGTGGGATTGCACACTCAGCATGGGAGTTGGTGCAGGCATTGGCTCAAGTGTAATGGTGTCATGGGGAATGTCAGCAGAATGGACTAGGACGGACACTGTCCTGGCTGGGTGTGTGAGAGCTGGGGTGGATGGAGCTGCAGCTGCCCCTGCAGCCTCTCCGCCCTGCCTACTTGGGGCAGCAGATGACCTTGCTGCCCCAGATCCACGTGGCATGATAGCATCAACGTGCACCAGCGCACGTGTCGTAGCCCTGCTGACCTGGAAGTCAGCCATGGAGTCAGCCAGGTCTGGTGCCACAATGGGCTGGTCCAACAAGGGCTGAGCATGGATGGTGTCAGCCACTTCAGCCTCAACGGGAGAGGGGGAGGGGGGGAGGGGGGGGATGATGGGTGCCCTTGACTGGTCCTCCACACATGGGGGGACAGGCTCACCCTGCAAGTTACGACCACGTCCCCTACCGGATCCACCACGGCCACCACTTGTGGCTCTTCCACCTTTGCCACCCTTACGGAATCCTCGCCTCCCAGCCATGGCACTGATATTAATGTGCGTATGGGAGTGGCTGTAGACAATTGTCCTGGGCAATTGGGGGTCAAAGGGGTTGGGTACCAGATGGTAATTGTACCCTAGTGCTCTAGCACGGCTGATTGTAACCCCTGGGGAAAGATGACGGGTCACGCAACGCACAGGAGGCCCAAAAAAGGGAGATGACGTGCACGCAACCCCTCCTAGACCACGTGTGCAGAAAGAAAAACCTGCACTACGCTGTGGCACCCAGTAACACAAGAATGAACGTATGCGTGTCACACGCAGCCTAGAATGACCTCTGAAGGGGTAGGCTACACACGGGGCAAGCACAGAAGTTGGATACGTGCGTGACTCACCGTCTGCCAGGTAAAAGAGCGTGAAAAATGAGCGCGTTTGGCTGGCTAAACCCCCGCCAAAAGAAGATGTGTACGCTGTCTGAGAAGACAGGACAACAGTAGAAGGGGACACTGTTTGAGGGAACAGGCCCAGGTAAACCAGTACAAGAGGAAAAATAGAGAAAAAGCTGTCAGAGGTAACAGGGAGTACGAACTGGAAACGCCGTGAAGTAAATCGCGTGTGAAACGACAAGAAGTACAGAATTCACCCACTCGCTCTCCACGAAAAGCACGTACAAGGAAATGGTGTTCTACATGTACCTTATATACAGGCCCACACGTACAGCGTCACTTACGCGGCGTGTACGTTCACCAATCACACGCTTTGTCACTCCTGCGTGTAGATCCATTTTCACCAATCACACGCTTTGTCACTTCTGCGTGTAGATCCATTTTCACCAATCACACGCTTTGTCACTTCTGCGTGTAGATCCATTTTCACCAATCACACGCTTTGACACTGGGACGTGTCACGCAACAATTTCCTGCACGTGCAGGTGACTATAGGCGCGCATATGCTGTTGACGGGTTTACGCGCTAAGGGCCTTTCCTCGATTCACACGCTGACGTGTGGGATTTCACTCCCTATCAGGCTGTCCACGCGTTCACACACGAGAGACCACGCTCCTGGCCAGGAGGCCAAATTACTGCCCCCCAGAGCCCTGAGCACGCTCCCACCTGCCATCTTCTGCTGCATGACTGCCTGCTGGCCACGTGCCCCACAGTGCTGGTGGGTGGGGGTGTTGGGAGACATGGGTGGGGGCCTGGTGGAGGCTGCCCCTGGTGGCGGGGGGGTGGGGGTGGTGGGGGGCATGGGTGGGGGCCTGGTCGAGGCTGCCCCTGGTGGCGGGGGGGGTTGGGGGTGGTGGGAGGCATGGGTGGGGGCCTGGTGGAGGCTGCCCCTGCACTGCTGGGGGTTGGGGGTGGTGGGAGGCATGGGTGGGGGCCTGGTGGAGGCTGCCCCTGGTGGCAGGGGGCGGTGGGGGTGGTGGGAGACATGGGTGGGGGCCTGGTGGAAGGTGCCCCTGGTGGCGGGTGGGTGGGGGTTATGGGAGGCATGGGTGGGGGCCTGGTGGAGGCTGCCCCTGGTGGCGGGGGGGGTGGGGGTGGTGGGAGGCATGGGTGGGGGCCTGGTGGAGGCTGCCCCTGGTGGCGGGGGGGTGGGGGTGGTGGGAGACATGGGTGGGGGCCTGGTGGAGGCTGCCCCTGCACTGCTGGGGGTTGGGGGTGGTGGGAGGCATGGGTGGGGGCCTGGTGGAGGGTGCCCCTGGTGGCGGGGGGGTGGGCGTGGTGGGAGGCATGGGTGGGGGCCTGGTGGAGGCTGCCCCTGCTGGCGGGGGGGTGTGGGGGTGGTGGGAGACATGGGTGGGGGCCTGGTGGAGGGTGCCCCTGGTGGCGGGGGGGTGGGGGTGGTGGGAGGCATGGGTGGGGGCCTGGTGGAGGCTGCCCCTGCACTGCTGGGGGTTGGGGGTGGTGGGAGGCATGGGTGGGGGCCTGGTGGAGGCTGCCCCTGCACTGCTGGGGGTTGGGGGTGGTGGGAGACATGGGTGGGGGCCTGGTGGAGGGTGCCCCTGGTGGCGGGGGGGTGGGGGTGGTGGGAGGCATGGGTGGGGGCCTGGTGGAGGCTGCCCCTGGTGGCGGGGGGGGTTGGGGGTGGTGGGAGGCATGGGTGGGGGCCTGGTGGAGGCTGCCCCTGCACTGCCGGGGGTTGGGGGTGGTGGGAGGCATGGGTGGGGGCCTGGTGGAGGCTGCCCCTGGTGGCAGGGGGCGGTGGGGGTGGTGGGAGACATGGGTGGGGGCCTGGTGGAAGGTGCCCCTGGTGGCGGGTGGGTGGGGGTTATGGGAGGCATGGGTGGGGGCCTGGTGGAGGCTGCCCCTGGTGGCGGGGGGGGGGGGTGGGGGTGGTGGGAGGCATGGGTGGGGGCCTGGTGGAGGCTGCCCCTGGTGGCGGGGGGGTGGGGGTGGTGGGAGACATGGGTGGGGGCCTGGTGGAGGCTGCCCCTGCACTGCTGGGGGTTGGGGGTGGTGGGAGGCATGGGTGGGGGCCTGGTGGAGGGTGCCCCTGGTGGCGGGGGGGTGGGCGTGGTGGGAGGCATGGGTGGGGGCCTGGTGGAGGCTGCCCCTGCTGGCGGGGGGGTGTGGGGGTGGTGGGAGACATGGGTGGGGGCCTGGTGGAGGGTGCCCCTGGTGGCGGGGGGGTGGGGGTGGTGGGAGGCATGGGTGGGGGCCTGGTGGAGGCTGCCCCTGCACTGCTGGGGGTTGGGGGTGGTGGGAGGCATGGGTGGGGGCCTAGTGGAGGCTGCCCCTGCACTGCTGGGGGTTGGGGGTGGTGGGAGACATGGGTGGGGGCCTGGTGGAGGGTGCCTCTGGTGGCGGGGGGGTGGGGGTGGTGGGAGGCATGGGTGGGGGCCTGGTGGAGGCTGCCCCTGGTGGCGGGGGGGGGGGGTGGGGGTGGTGGGAGACATGGGTGGGGGCCTGGTGGAGGCTGCCCCTGCACTGCTGGGGGTTGGGGGTGGTGGGAGGCATGGGTGGGGGCCTGGTGGAGGCTGCCCCTGGTGGCGGGAGGGTGGGGGTGGTGGGAGACATGAGTGGGGGCCTGGTGGAGGCTGCCCCTGGTGGCGGGGGGGTGGGGGTAGTGGGGGGCATGGGTGGGGGCCTGGTGGAGGCTGCCCCTGCACTGCTGGGGGTTGGGGGTGGTGGGAGGCATGGGTGGGGGCCTGGTGGAGGCTGCCCCTGGTGGCGGGAGGGTGGGGGTGGTGGGAGACATGAGTGGGGGCCTGGTGGAGGCTGCCCCTGGTGGCGGGGGGGTGGGGGTGGTGGGGGGCATGGGTGGGGGCCTGGTGGAGGCTGCCCCTGGTGGCGGGGGTGGTGGGGGTGGTGGGAGACACGGGTGGGGGCCTGGTGGAGGGTGCCCCTGGTGGCGGGGGGGTGGGGGTGGTGGGAGACATGGGTGGGGGCCTGGTGGAGGCTGCCCCTGCACTGCTGGGGGTTGGGGGTGGTGGGAGGCATGGGTGGGGGCCTGGTGGAGGCTGCCCCTGGTGGCGGGGGGGTGGGGGTGGTGGGAGACATGGGTGGGGGCCTGGTGGAGGCTGCCCCTGCACTGCTGGGGGTTGGGGGTGGTGGGAGGCATGGGTGGGGGCCTGGTGGAGGCTGCCCCTGGTGGTGGGGGGGTGGGGGTGGTGGGAGACATGGGTGGGGGCCTGGTGGAGGCTGCCCCTGCACTGCTGGGGGTTGGGGGTGGTGGGAGGCATGGGTGGGGGCCTGGTGGAGGCTGCCCCTGCACTGCTGGGGGTTGGGGGTGGTGGGAGGCATGGGTGGGGGCCTGGTGGAGGCTGCCCCTGCACTGCTGGGGGTTGGGGGTGGTGGGAGACATGGGTGGGGGCCTGGTGGAGGGTGCCCCTGGTGGCGGGGGGGTGGGGGTGGTGGGAGGCATGGGTGGGGGCCTGGTGGAGGCTGCCCCTGGTGGCGGGGGGGGTGGGGGTGGTGGGAGACATGGGTGGGGGCCTGGTGGAGGCTGCCCCTGCACTGCTGGGGGTTGGGGGTGGTGGGAGGCATGGGTGGGGGCCTGGTGGAGGCTGCCCCTGGTGGCGGGAGGGTGGGGGTGGTGGGAGACATGAGTGGGGGCCTGGTGGAGGCTGCCCCTGGTGGCGGGGGCGTGGGGGTGGTGGGGGGCATGGGTGGGGGCCTGGTGGAGGCTGCCCCTGCACTGCTGGGGGTTGGGGGTGGTGGGAGGCATGGGTGGGGGCCTGGTGGAGGCTGCCCCTGGTGGCGGGAGGGTGGGGGTGGTGGGAGACATGAGTGGGTGCCTGGTGGAGGCTGCCCCTGGTGGCGGGGGGGTGGGGGTGGTGGGGGGCATGGGTGGGGGCCTGGTGGAGGCTGCCCCTGGTGGCGGGGGGGGGTGGGGGTGGTGGGAGACATGGGTGGGGGCCTGGTGGAGGGTGCCCCTGGTGGCGGGGGGTGGGGGTGGTGGGAGACATGGGTGGGGGCCTGGTGGAGGCTGCCCCTGCACTGCTGGGGGTTGGGGGTGGTGGGAGGCATGGGTGGGGGCCTGGTGGAGGCTGCCCCTGGTGGCGGGGGGGTGGGGGTGGTGGGAGACATGGGTGGGGGCCTGGTGGAGGCTGCCCCTGCACTGCTGGGGGTTGGGGGTGGTGGGAGGCATGGGTGGGGGCCTGGTGGAGGCTGCCCCTGGTGGCGGGGGGGTGGGGGTGGTGGGAGACATGGGTGGGGGCCTGGTGGAGGCTGCCCCTGCACTGCTGGGGGTTGGGGGTGGTGGGAGGCATGGGTGGGGGCCTGGTGGAGGCTGCCCCTGCACTGCTGGGGGTTGGGGGTGGTGGGAGGCATGGGTGGGGGCCTGGTGGAGGCTGCCCCTGCACTGCTGGGGGTTGGGGGTGGTGGGAGGCATGGGTGGGGGCCTGGTGGAGGCTGCCCCTGGTGGCGGGGGGGTGGGGGTGGTGGGAGACATGGGTGGGGGCCTGGTGGAGGCTGCCCCTGGTGGCGGGAGGGTGGGGGTGGTGGGAGACATGGGTGGGGGCCTGGTGGAGGCTGCCCCTGCACTGCTGGGGGTTGGGGGTGGTGGGAGGCATGGGTGGGGGCCTGGTGGAGGCTGCCCCTGCACTGCTGGGGGTTGGGGGTGGTGGGAGGCATGGGTGGGGGCCTGGTGGAGGCTGCCCCTGCACTGCTGGGGGTTGGGGGTGGTGGGAGACATGGGTGGGGGCCTGGTGGAGGGTGCCCCTGGTGGCGGGGGGGTGGGGGTGGTGGGAGGCATGGGTGGGGGCCTGGTGGAGGCTGCCCCTGCACTGCTGGGGGTTGGGGGTGGTGGGAGGCATGGGTGGGGGCCTGGTGGAGGCTGCCCCTGCACTGCTGGGGGTTGGGGGTGGTGGGAGGCATGAATGGGGGCCTGGTGGAGGCTGCCCCTGCACTGCTGGGGGTTGGGGGTGGTGGGAGGCATGGGTGGGGTCCTGGTGGAGGCTGCCCCTGGTGGCGGAGGGGTGGGGGTGGTGGGAGACATGGGTGGGGGCCTGGTGGAGGCTGCCCCTGCACTGCTGGGGGGTGGGGGTGCAGGGGGACATGAGCAGGTGTGCAGGGTAGTCCCCTGTTTTGTAGGCTGCCTGCAGGGGCCGTGGAGGGTGTACAGGGAACACCTGTGAGGACCCACCCAGCCTAATCGCGTGTGACTTCCCACGCACCCCTGTAATACACGTACCCAGCCAAATCGCGTGTGATGATTCCCACGCACCCCTGTAATACACGTACCCAGCCAAATCGCGTGTGATAATTCCTGCGCACCCCTGTAATACACGTACCTGGCCAAATCGCATCCCTGTAATACACGTACCCAGCCGAATCGCGTGTAAAACTTCCCGTGTACCCCTGTAATACACGTACACAGCCAAATCGCATGTGATAATTCCCGCGTACCCCTGTGATACACGTGCCCTGGCTAATCGCGTGTAAAACTTCCCGCCTACCCCTGTAATACACGTACCCTGGCCAATCGCGTGTTAAACTTCCCTCGTACCCCTGTAATACACGTACCCTGGCTAATCGCATGTAAAACTTCCCGCATACCCCTGTAATACACGTACCCTGGCCAATCGCGTGTTAAACTTCCCGCGTACCCCTGTAATACACGTACCCTGGCTAATCGCGTGTATAACTTCCCGCCTACCCCTGTAATACACGTACCCTGGCTAATCGCGTGTATAACTTCACGCGTACCCCTGATATGCACGTTACCCGCTTTGCGTTCCTTGTTTGGCAGCCCTGTAAACTGGTCCAGGGTTAGCGCAGCCCTTTGCGATGATTTTGCGATTTTGATGGCTTTTCCTTGCGCGAGGGCGTTCTTGGGGGCGTTACTGGCGCTGCTGCAGGGTCGCTGCGATACTCTGCGCCACGGCTGGTTTGGGAGCCTAAAATCCATGAATACGCTGTGCGCGGAAATCGGTTTTAGCGCACGTTTGAATTACCCTGTAAATATCTAAGGTCACCAAGTATATGTGTCATTTTTAGGCTCAAACATTGTACATGATGGATAATGTATTTATGTAGTATACATGTATTAATTTATTTTAATTCTTGTTATGCGCTACACGCACGTGGGCCTCAGAGTGTGGAATAATGTATTTTTTCATTACTATTCTCCATAGGGTTTTTCTTTTTGGACAGAAAATGTATATAATTAGGATTTTAAACAATAAAGTGCAGGACATGTAAATGTGGTTACAAGCTACGGGTTACACAGAATTATGGGTTAGCCAACCCATGAGGATGGGGATGTCCTGCCTGGATTCATCCCAATGGCAGCCCAGTGTCTCTGGCTGCCACTGGGATGAACCCAGACCGGACACCCCCTTTCACATGATGATTCTATAAAGGATGTTAAGAAGAGGAAACTCTCAGAGTATCTAGAGTAATTCAAGAAGAATCCAGGAAACTACATTTACCTGACTTCATGCAATAACTTGGCACACAGTCTACTCACATAACGAGTATCACAATCTACTGCTAATGGCTTGAGAAAGACCTTGTGTCGAAACACGTGTCGGCTGAGATCTAAGAAGAGAACCGCAATAATTGTAATGTATGCACATATCCAAATATTTTCAGAATCAATTGATAATTGTATCAAAGGACAATAAAATCACACATTTGGTGAAGCACATTCTACTCGTACAAGTTCATATCCGTGTATTCTAATTGAGGTTAAGGGTAGCTCCTCAACATACTCTTTCTGCAGCACGCCACCATATCTACTTTCAGTCCTCAGCACACTGGTAATCGGGGTTACCCTGTTTTGTTCTCACCTAATTCTCTATGCTGGCCATGTTAAATTATGTTTTACTTTTAAATTCAGTAAAATATAGTTCCTAACGATAACCTAGGGCAGTGATTTTGTAATTATAATTGTGTTTTTATAACGCACTTAATACCAACAAGGTTTCTAAGCATGGAGCCGGGATTCAAACCTGTGCTGCTCTGCATCGTCTTGCTTCCAAGATGAGCACGTTGCCACTGAGCTATACTACCCGTAATAGTTTTTTGGAGTGTATAAGAATTTCAGGAATCTTATACCACTTTGTCACCTGTTTTATTTCCAGAAATTAAGTGATTGTTGGCTGTAGAACTTGTTCAAATAACAAGAAAACTGAAATTGCTTGCGTGTAGAAACTAATGATAGCACCAAAGACAACCAGAGAAGACACCATTTGAACAGCACATTCTATCTAAGTAAGTGCCTCTCAATCCTCCTTTGTCTTCCATTGTCAGTCATCCCACTTCATGTATATGGCAGAGACTTACGAGGTCAGAAAAACAGAGAACAGATCATGGGTGACCAACTTCTGCTTCCACATGTTGTCAAAGACTGGCATGGCAGCGTCGGCCGATAAGCTGGGGTAGCCGAGGCCCAGGATCCCGTCGAAGAATACTGATGAGAAGAATTTGGCTTCAGTCTCACAAAGTCCAAAGACCTGGTCCAAAACCCTGATGTTTTCCACCTGGAAGTGGAAAGTCAGTGTTAGACATACCCTGGGGTGATGTACACATGAAAATGCGAATGGTGCTGGAGAGAAGGAAACGATTAAAATGCAGCCATTTCGAGGATTGACTCAATATTCAATGAAACCTGCACATACAATTCAAGATCACATGGATTCAATGATTTCAACTTATTTTATTTTTGTATTTATAGATGTTTTACATGTGGCCATCTTTGTAGCACCTCCAGGCAAAAGGGAAGGTTGTCCGGACAACTGATCTTTCTTGGAAAGTTTAAGATCACAAAGTGAGAGGATTAGGAAAGTCCAAGAATGAATAGGCGCTGAAGGCCCAGAGGGGTGTAGAACCAGAAGCAAAGGAGTACTAGCAAGCAGGAGGGGCAGGACCTGGTGGGAGCAGACAGCAAATGGAATGGGTGAAGTGCAGAGAAAATAGCTGACAGTAATGGCATGGAATTAGTGAATGAGTCCAGGACGAGGCACTAAGCCCAAATGAATTTCTAAAGCAGAGATATTCAAAAGGGAATTAACAAATGTAACATGTTACTAAAGGATACTTTAAAGGGAATTTAAATCTTCTGCCATTCCCCCCTTGATCTCTGACCTACAGTTTTCACTCTCATCCTTCACACCCGATACCTCTTGGACCAACACTGCCTTCTCCAGCTTCCAATCCCCACTATATGACTCATTCAACTGCTTACTTTCACCCCTATGTCTCAGCATTCTCAACCATGGGTCACCCCCTTCATACACTCTCTCCGCACAGACATGCATCAGCTGATGTGCAAATAGAGGCATACCCACTCGCTTAGGGACCTGCAACTCAACTTTCTCTCTAACCTGTACTCTGTCAAGTCCACTCTTATTAGAGTGAAAACGGAATACTACCTAACCCCCATTGACACTCACTCCAACCATCCTCGCCAGATACAGGGCACCCTAAACACACTCCTCCAAAATTATATACTCTCTCCTGACGTTCGTCACACTCCGTCCTCCTACATTTGCAGTGCACCTGCTTTACCCTCATCCTCTGCCTCCATCTCCCACGTTAATCACATTAACCCTGATAAAGTGCTATCTCTATTGATGAAGGCTAACCCCTCTTGTGCCCTAGTCAAGCCTATTGCCCCTATAGTGGCCTCTCACCTCGCTGAACTCTTCAATCTGTCCTTCGACACCACTTGCTTTCCCCCGGTTTTCAAAATGGCCATGATCATCCCTCTCCTAAAAAACAAGGTGCTGACACAAACCTACCAGCTAACTTTCGCTCTGTGTCTCTCCTTCCGCATTACTCTTAAGTGCTCGAAAGGGTTGTCCTCAACGGTATTACCAATTTCTTAGACAACCACAACCTTCAAGACACCCTACAAGCAGATTTCCGCTCGTGTCACTACACAGAAACTACTCTCATGAATGTGTTCATCTTCATCACCTCTGCTAGGCACTCAAACCAATCCTCTATCCTAATTCTCCTTGACATGTCTCCTGCATTTGACACTGTCGGCCACTCTGATCTCCTTATTGGGATTCACAATCAAGCCCTTGCCTGGATTGAATCCTAACTTGCACCCTGCCAATTCTCAGTCTCCTGGAGAAACAACACCTCTGAACACATTCCTCTAACTGTTGGTGTTCCAGCAGGCTCTGTCTTGGGTCCACTCCTCTTCACACTCTAAACCTCTGCTCTTGTGGCACTAATCTCCTCCTTTGGGTTCTTGTACCAACTTTTAGCATAGAACACCCAAATCTTCTCTTTTCCTGAACCCTCCTCTGATCTTTCTATCAAAATGTCAACTGTCTCTCTGCCATTAAAAATTGTATGGCTTTGCATTCTCTGATGTTAAACTTTACCAAAACAGAGGTACCCTTCTTCCCTGACACACGCTCTCTAACATCTCTTCCTCTGCCTATCCAGTTCCCACCGACACTCTCACTTACTCTTCTTCAGCTACAAACGTCAGAGTCATCTATGACCCTTCTCACACCTTCTATACTTTTATATCCAAAACTAGAACAGCGGATCGCCTCAACCTCTTAAATATTAGGAAAATCAGGCACCTACTTCCTGTCAACACCGCCAAGCATCTCTTAACCACTCTTATCTTCTCTAAACTGGACTACTGTACCAGGATCCTCATTGGTCTTCCCATTTATGCTTTTTGTTCATTCGACAAGATCATTAACTTTGCTACCAGGACTCTCTTTGAACTCCCTGACTTCACACCTACTTCGTCATACTGTCACAAGGCTGGATGTGTTCAAAACCAAACAAAAAGCTTACCTCCTTGCCTCTGACTCACCCTCTTAACCTACCTCTCATCTGTTTGCTAACACCTTTTCTCGCCTCTAAGCTGCCTCTGTCTCTCACTTCCTCTGCTTCCATTCTGGCACTTCACCCATCATGGTCACGTCCCGAGCACATCCGGCCATATCGCCTACTGGCAATTAAAAATGTCCAGTGTTGGTTGTACTTAATCTATGTATGTCAATTTATATACTGTCTCTGGTGACTGTTACATTTAGTCCCCTCCACAACCTGCTCAGAATGTCCCTCAAGCTCACCCCATTGTAAGAAACTCACTGCTTTCCAGCAAATCGGATTGCTTATCTATTGTGCATTCTTTTGTGATCAAAAGAGCATTGTTCCTCCTGCAAATAAATAAATAAATAAATAAATAAATAGATAGATAAATTGTGGATACTGGGATGAGGAATGGGGCGGCCAAGTAAAGCAATGGATTACAAATGGGGGACTGGGATGAGGAGGAAAGAGGTGGTGATAATGAAACAAATTACCAATGGAATACTGAGATGAGTAACAGGGATGTGGGGGTAATGCATGGATTACTATTGGGGTACTGGGATAAGGAGGAGGGAGGGAGGAAATGGAGTACTGGCATGAGGAAGAGTGAGGTGGTGATAATGTAATAAATTACTAATTGAGTACTGAGACGAGTAACAGGGAAGCAGGGGTAATACATGGATTACTATTGGGGTACTGGGATGAGGGAGAAGATGGTGGGGGTCATTTACAAAACATATATTTTATTTATGTATAGTATTTTATAGTTAACAAATGTCAACTTTTAATACAAGTCATCCAGATCAGTTAACAACAATTAATATCACATTGAAATTAGAGTAACATTCTGTTTGCCCATTCCATTTACAGCGTCATTTCAATCCGTCAGAGGTGCTAACATATGTGCAATCTTCCTCCACAGAATAGTACAGTAAATAATGCACGCTTCACGGCACCCAACCATGAAGAGTCACCAGAGCTTGTTCCCAGAGAGGCTTGGGTTCAAGCCGGCTGATCTCAGCACCGTTTCTCTGAGTTTTGTCAAGAAGTTACAATTGACCAAGAGATGTTTGGCAGACTCCAGATCCTTTTCCCTACGGAATCAACAGTTTCTAGCATGCCTAGGCTTTTTATGACATGCTCCCAGGATTTCCAAGGAATTGACAACATTGAACATTATTCTGAGGTAGTCCCAAAGAAATGAGTTACCCCAAGAATGATAAATGTAGCTAGGAAAATGAACCCTGTCCTGTATGTACTCAAGGTATAGAGAAACATTACTTTTGCCCGCAAGGTTCACTATCAATTGCTCCCTGCTTCGGTGGAAAGTATAGTTGTTATGGCCTGTTTGACCTGCTTAAGTGGCATAGCAAGGACGTTGTCAGGGGCTATCGCTAGCCACCTATCAGCAGAACCTTTGATTGTCATTATGGAACTAGGGGACATGCGGCTTGCTCTAGACTGCAAGACACCATCATGAGATTATTCAAGGACGCATACGCAACATTCACCAGCTTCCAGTATGATGTTAGAATGCCCAGTTGGTAAGGGATCAGGATTGGAGTAAAGATAAGTTCCAAATATCTCATCTCCTTAGCAGTGTGAGGAGGCAATCTAAACAGACTTTTAATAATGGATTCTAGTTTAGAAAGCTCTTACTCGAGCTTTGGGATGCAGATTTCTGCTCCACATAGAACAATTTGCAACATTTGAGCTTGATATATCCTGAGCAGAGCCCCTATAGAATACCTATGCCCTGACTGGACAAAGGACCCTATGTCACCCGCAATATGGCAATTCTTAGCCTTGGTAGCTTCCAGATGGTTCTTCCCACTAAGTTTAGAGTCTAATTGAATACCAAGATATTGATAATCAGGGAATACCTCAAGTATACCTCAAGTATCCTCCCCTTCATGTGCCACTTAAATCTAGAGGACTTCTTATTTCGAAGGTTGAAAATCATGATTTTAGATCTTGCAATGTTCACTTTACAGGAGTGCTCTGTGTCTCACTGATCCAATGAAAAAACCAATACAGGGCCTTGGCCCAGACCTAAGGGTCAGATTTCTTCAGCCGATTGCAGATTCCGTTGGGGCCTGGTGCTGGGGAGGACTTACTGGCCAAACTGACCCTGTACATGTCATCAGGGGCCTTGGTAAAAGTCCAAGCTGCAGAGAAAATCTCTGGCATATGGATGTCAGTTTCTGTGCCCCCCCCAGAGAAGATTTGAAATGTTCACTCCAATCCTGGTCCAACACCCCATTAAGATCCCTGGTCAGGGCCTTTCTCACATTGATAATTTTCCAAACCAGAGTAGTGTTATTAGTGAGAGATGATAGGACCAGGTCTCACCACAAGGCAGATTTCACCTGGTGCCTGTGCAATTTAAACCATCTGTGATAGTCCTTTTTTACAATCTGAGCTGACAAATACTGCTGAAGAAAGCCCAGTGTGCGCCAGATTCCGAAGGTCTTTGTGCAAGGCCCTTTTCATTTCCATGATGTACCTATCAAAGTTGGCTCAATGTATTTTTTTAATGGCCAAGGCCAGTGCGAGAGCATACAGCCAATTTGGTCATGTGTTGCCTCTATAATGTCCTCCACACAGGTTTCATAGATGTTAATTTTCAGATGAGCTACCCCAGGTTCGTGGCCAGCATCAATAGAGCAGCTCATCTGTGTGAAGTCTCCAAGTATGGAGCGAGCCAATGTAGATGACACCTCAATGTTAGGGTCTCTCCAAAACAATTGGTTGAGTTGCGCATCAACGTGTAGAGACCCAGGAGGGACTGGATCGATGAGGAAGACAACATATCCAAGCTCGCTATGAGGAGAAAGTGATCGCTCTCCTGCCTGTGGAATACGAACATGTCAAGAAGCAAATACAAAGCGTTAGTAAAGAAGACATAGTCAATGATGCTCCCACTGTTAGGCCCAATTCTGGTGAAATCGGCAGGTGAATCTGACGGGTATGCAGCGTTGCCCATTTTGAATCCAGCCAGATATAATAGGTTGGCCAAGGCTTTCACGTGTTGCCAGTGTTTGACGTGCCTGTCGCTCATTGAAGAAAAGTGATCAACCTGCAAATCCCACCAGTTAGCATTTTGAGGGATCCTAGCATTAAAATCCCTGCAGATAATGACAGGTAGTGAACCGACCCAAGCAGTAACAGGTTCCTTGACCTCTTTCATGATGAACTCATGAGAACTGATGTGGGGGGGGCGTAGATGTTAATAATTATACACTCTCTTACCATATTGGAATCACCATGGAATAGAACTCTGCCAATTAGTATGTCCTGGGATATAGGTGGAATATGGATCAGACCCAGAGGTTTCCTAACTCCCAGTGCTAGTTCCCCCTTAGGTGGACACCTGGGTCCCTGGGTGGCCAGAGAGGAAAGTACGTTCCCCCCATCGATCACTAGGGTTTCAGTGAGCCAGGTCTCCTGTAGTGCTATTACACTAAAAGTGTCAAAGTGGTGAAGCAGGCCATCATGTGCGAAAAGATGATGATTTTACAGAGTGTTCCAATTCAGCAGGAGGAAAGGTGGGCTAGGAGTGCGGCGATCTGCGTTGTTCCACAAGATTTGCCAACCTTTCCCAGTGGCACTCTGCACCCCTTCCTCCCGAGCAATGTCCACCCACCTTAAATAAAACTGCTCTTCACCATTAGATGCTATTTTGGGAGCTCTGGGATCTTGTTGAGACGCTGTCACGACCCTAGCCCTGGTGTTGCTACGAGAGCGATTATAACTCTGGGATAAGGGCGTAGTTTGTTCAACCAAGGCATCTACACAGCCAACCATATCCATTGATATCTTTGGAGAATTTACCCCACGGAGTGGTTCCAAATCAGTCATCAACTTCCTCAACACAGCATTTATATCCTAGTCTATGGAAAGAAGAATAGCCCATCACATGGTCAATAAATACACAATTTTAAAGAATACAAGTGAGGTAGCCTGGTTAACATTTTCTGTCGTAGACAAATTTAATGTCATCGCTGTTAATGACGTGAAGCGGTAAGATTAGGTGGAGAAGGTCCAACAGTCTGGCACAGTTCAGGAAGAGTAGCTTGCCATCCCCGAACAGGCTCTGCATTTGGAGTGCCCTTACTTTGCCATGGCATAGATGGTTAGAAGTGGACAATGCATCATTAGAGCCAGGTTGCAAGGTTCCGTTTGGGTGAAGGCATTGTTTAAAGTACGGCTCTTGGCCAGTGGCAGTACCTCAGGCCCAGGGCATGTGAATAGCTCTTCCAAATGGTGGATTTAGTCAATGCTCACAGGTGGATCAAGGTTTGGATTATTAGCTCTCTGCTTAACACAAGGCTTATTCCAAAGTCGACTGTGTTCAAGGGGTGGAGTCAGGTTTAGGGTGCTAAGCTTGATCTTAGGTGTTGGTGCCCCCACATTAGCAAGTAAAGGATCAGCAAGCATTCTGCTCACCACCTCTAAGAGCAGCGGGAAGTCTGATACACAATTGTTTGATTTGGTGGCTGTCATCTGGGTGCCATCCCCTACGGTGGGCGGGGGGACAGGCAAGTATTCCCCCAGACAGATATCCTCGGCCTTACTAATGCTCTGAGATTTGTCAACAGGTGGCGCCCTTTTTGGTTGCCAAGTGCTCGTACACAATAGCCTGCCTTGATACCTTTTTTATCTTGCATTGATAACAAATGTTAGGGCTAGGCTCAGTGACAACAAGGTATTCTTGCATGGAGGGGCCACATGCTGGGTCAATGGGAGGAGTACTAGACATCAGCATCATAACCTTAGAGTTTATGCCTACCAGGCAGTCAGGGTGGTTGTTTCAACTCTCAGAGCGGTTGAGCAAGGATCGCTCAATAGCACTGAAGAGAATGTCATACTTTTCCATCTTTTGAGCAACCAGGTCACTTTTGGAGAGTAACCGAATCAGTAGGTCCTCCAAAACAGAGAATATCATTGCAAACGAGTCGCTCACATCTTCAGTGCGTGCTTCGCTGCAAGCGGACTCGTTGAGGCCATTGGCCAAAGGACTCCAGTAAAGCTCCAACAATTGTTTCAGACAAGATACCAGCGCTGGCATCAGAGAATTCAGAGGTGTTTAATCCCAGGGAGGTGCCCACCTAAGCCTCTGAAACACACTTTGCGACCAAGCCAAAGGTGGACAATCAATGGCTTTAGCGACCTCTCTCACCATCAAAGCCATCATAGAATCAGGCCTCAGATCTGACACCGTTGGGCTGGAGCATGGATGATCCGAATGATCTTCTGAGAGCGAGGGTGCCACATGGGGTGTGGGCAATACAAGGGGTAATTCTGAAACTGGTTTGAAAGGTTATGTCTGAAATACAGCAGTGCTCCCCACAAGGCCCTCACCCCTCGCTCCAAGGGACTGGAAATTAGAGCTTTAATATGATGCTCACTATTGTTGCGAGGTAAAGAATAGTAGTCATACGTTCATTAGTCAGCTCTACATAGAACTCAGATGTAGATTCCACCGCCTCCACAGCCTCAGCAGCCTTGCAATTTATTGGGACTGAGTTCAGTGCTGAGTGGTAGTCAGTGATTGTGTAAGCTGATAAGCTCCCTGGAGACTTTTCACCAAGGTGGAAGGTCTTCAGTGGGCAATTTCTAGAGAGCCGCCGTATTTAAGAGTAGGGGAAATCTCATGGGCAGCAGGTGCAGCACCAGTAGTTAGGGGATGAATTGCTGCTTCCTGAGCTGTCTCAACTGTTTGCACACAGAGGGGTTGCTTAGCATTGATGTAAATGTTAATGTCAGTGCCCTTTGGGCTGGAAACCGGAACCCCCAGCACAGTAGAGGCAAGTAAAATGCCTTCCATCTTACCTTTTCTTGCCAATGCAAGTCTTTTAGAGGCCCTCACTAACACCCCCTCCCCCACGGTTACATCTTTTCGATGTGCTGGCAGGAAGGTAGATGCCCAAAAGACTCCCTTGCTACAACTGTGGTCTCCGTTGCTACCCTTAAAAATAAATATTGTTATTTTTGTATTTCTTTTTTTTTAATGTAAGCTCTGGCGGTGAGGCCAACAATATGTGGCTCTTTTTATGGAGTGGCTGGCTTTCTTGTTCAGGCCTCTTAAAAAAATTAAAAAAACAGGGTGTTCCCCAAGTGTACCACTTTGAGTCGTGACGCTGAATAAGAAAGAATAGGAATAAAAAATCATTTATCTTTCTGTAATTCTATACAATAATTGCTATTCTCATTCAAGGTTTATTTCAGGCACACTTCAGGGGGTGAGTCTCTGATTTAGTTTACTATTTAAAGACCTCAAATTCACAATGCAGACAAAAACGTCCAAAATGCACTTAGCATAGAATAAGCATCCATTTTGGACTATTGGGGTCATTACGAGTTTGAAGGTAGCCATGGCGCTATTAGTGCAATGGCTGCCTCCAAACCTGTGTCCGGGTAGTCGCAATGGGGACTTACCGGGTCATTCCAACCTTGGAGGACCCGTTAAGTCCCCATTCTGAAAACCCTTCTCCATTCCCATTCGAGCCCCCATAGGGCTCAGTGGGAACGGGGAAGGAGCTAATAACGGGCCAGCAAATAGCGGGCCCGTTATTAGCTCCCTGGTCCCTCAGTGGCTCCCGCTAAGGGCGGCTGGTAAAACCAGCCGGCCTTAGTGGGACCCGCTAAGGGACCTCGGAATGCGGCGGTAGGGGGTTAATGGCATCCTTACCTGTGCCGTTAAACCATTACCGCCACACTCGTAATGAGGCCCTATGTATTTGGCTTTTTGTATGTTGCATTTAGAGCATGGTTTTTCTGCTGCTGTCTCTGTTATGATCATCACAACACATTCCATCTCAGTGTCCTCGGTCACTTGACAAAATCCTTGTGCGTAAAAGCTTTTGTACAGTGTAGAAATGATTCACCATGGCACATAAAGTGACAAAATGTTTGTCTTGTTGTAATGTGCCTATCTATCCTATCTACATGGCATGCTGTTTGGGGTGTTTGTTTGCATCTATGAGGTAATGAGTGCCCAGAGTATGGGATGCCGTGTGAGGCCAACCTCTGAAGCCTGAAAAGTATACACAGACAGGCTTGAAATGTGGACAACTTTACACCAGGCCTGCAGATGAACTGGCCTGCTGTTAAATCTGTTACCAGTTTAATGGTATCCACTACATAGTGGATTCTGCTTTCTAACTTTGAGAACATTCAGACATGTAATTGATAATTTTACTATAGCCAGTGACATAGCTATAGCTGGTAAGATAGATCAGTGGATTGAGGACTTGCTGCAGCGATGTGTGTGTGATCGGCAGGTTGCAGGTTCGAATCCTGACAAGGCCAACTCAGCCATTCATCCTTCTTAGGTTGATAAATGAGTACCAACACAGGCTGGGTGATATTGTATGTATATTTGTTCTATATAAAGCGTGTAAGTGCTATATAATAACACATTATTATCATTTGGCCCTGGGCCTCTGCCTGCATTCACAATAATTTGGTAATATGGGCCTACACACACTGATATTGATGATACATATGGTGATCCATCCTTGTATGAAATGTATATCACCTTACAGTGATATTATAACCATATTTTTCGTAGTCTCCTTAGGAACAATGCTATGTGATGCCATTCCTGTGTTCCATCACTTCCTGTGATGTTCGGTTGGGGTGGGATCAAATCACATCACTTCCTGTGATGTCATCAGAGGTCAAGGGTCGTGTGATGTCATTTCCGCTACCCCTGGCATTTCGGTGAAATGACATCCCTCTATTCTTATCGCAACGTGATCCCAATGTGTTTCCAATTTATGCCTGCCAAACCAGGTAATGATCACAGACCCCCTCTGTAAAAATAAGTGTAGGCTGGTTTACTGCTTTGGAGGGCCACCAAAATTCGTCAGATTTGATTACTCGCCAACCAGTACATCCAATTGGCGCTATGGGAACTGCCCATTCATCTGCAGTTCCACTTTCTATTACCTCATAGGTAATAAGCAGCTCATTGCCTGACATAGCTTAGCTACTCTGTGTTACCTCTGAGACCTTTGCCGCCACTTCTCTACTTTGACTGCATCCTTTCTCCGCCTCCCCCTGCTTCCCTGCACTGGTGGGTTCTTTGCACCCGCGTAAGGCAAACTGGGACCTAGGTGTTTTAGAATTGAAGGGGACATTGTGCCATTATTTTCTTTTCCCCACAGGGACTCATCTACACAAGGTCAGAGAATCCTCTGCTGATAGGTTACTTCTACATGGCACGGAGTTGTTTTTCTGCAGACATGACCATGGTCTTTGATCTGCAACCAGACGATTGCATTTTGTCTACACAAATACATTATTTTTGTATATAATTGTATATAGCCTTCTACACTTCAGTTTAACTTGTTAGTATATTATTTTTTACTTTTTCTACACCTTCATAAATCTTCCTTCCTTCCTCCTTTTTTCATAAAACAGGATCCTACTACTTATTGCCCTGATGAAGGCGAAATATTTTCTCCAACTGTGAAGATTATTTACTCCACCCACCTCTCACCACCGAAACACATTCTTGATTAATGGGAACTGGAGGTCCTCCACAAAACACTTTACCTAGCTTGGGCCTTTAACCTGAACTTTAGTCCGCCATTTGAAAGGACACTCTTCTCTTTCAAGCCTCCCTTGGGTTCTTACTTTCCCCCGGATGCGCTGGCTGACCCAATCCCAGTTTTCAATATTTTTATCTTGGGATTTCATTTCTAACTAATATGACCATACATTGGAAACAAGTTTTTGTCACATTCGATGTTTACAATTTGTTGCAACAATACTGTCAGAAATACTGTATTGATTTTCAAAGCAACGTTACTGTATTTTTCTGTTCTTATCTGCATAGGAAGAATTGAATACCTAAGTGACAAGGAATTTTTGTTCATGTCCAGATTTGTTCTGTTTTCTGTATGTTTCTCTTTATCTCTCCTAGGTTTAACCCTTTTTGACACATGGTTTGAAAGATTTTATATCCATTGTTAAGAATATGTTAACTGTCTTGTTGATTATATGTTTGACTTTATTATATGCACAAACTTTTCTACATTAAATGATTTTTCAATTTTTACGAATGGTTATATACAATTATATGTAGTTATTTATAACCATTGTGGTTATACAGGTATTGGACCGTTCAAATGGTATTAATTAATTTACACCTTTTATGGGCCAATTCCTGACATACCAGTACTCCCTCTTTTGTTAATATTGGAGGGCTGGGAGTCATGAACCTTAACGATGCAGGACTGAGTGGCACTACAGGACATTCATTTATTTTTTCTTCCTCAGCAAACTGAACAACACGTGGGAGGGTCGGGTCTGAGCTCCCTTATCAAAGCGCCCGGGTCAGCTCAGACTCCGGGCATCGGGCTTCCTCAGAAAAGGAAGGAGAAGTGTTGTCACACAGCAGAAGGCTTCCCAGGGGAGTAAACTTCTCGGCTTCCAGATCCCCCATGCAAACACAGAAACACACTGCAGCACACCGCTGCGCTCTAGCGGAGGGTGAGATTTTGAATGGGGCCGACTCCTCAATCAACAGCAGTGACTGTAGAAAGACTCTCCTGGGTAGACTGTCAGGGTACAGGGAGTCGTAAGGGGGAGTCAGGGCTTAGTGAGAGGCCCAGGGCGCAGAAGAACCAGATACAAAACAAAACAAACCCAAAGGAACAGCCTCCAGCCTTATAGGAGGCTTCTCTGTCCCTTTTGCAGGCAGAAGGTTCGCCGGACCACAACTCCCAGCAGCCTCCGGGCCGGGAACTACTTTTCCACTCCCAGGTTGGGAGGGGCTCGCGCACACGCATGCGCGCAGAACAAAGGCACGGGGCTTGTGCTTAAGCTCCCGACCGGAACAGACGCATCATTCAGAGCTCCTGCCGACGGGGATCACGCGAGGGGCCACGCCCCATGGAACCAGCATTCCGGCCCCTCGCTTACAACAGATAAGTGCAGCAAAACCATTGCGAACGAGCGATCAACCGCCACATGGGAATTAGAAGCGCAGCTGCGGGGGGGAGAGCTTGGAACAAGCAGAGGAGCATTGGAATATCCAGTCCGTTGAGGGGCTCGCGCAGGGGGCACCGCCCAGCCATATTACGTCCCCTGCAAGGAGCAAAAGCTAAGTGCGTATCATCGCTCCCTAGCATTTAACCAGCGCCGATTTCGGCTACCAAGACCCATTACTATTAACGCGCTCAGCGTTTATTTACTAACGTGTTTTCAGCCACGTGCGGCAAACTTTGGCAGCACGGAGAGCATTTCTGACCACAGCCACGTGCGGCAAACTTTGGCAGCACGTAGTGCTTCATATAAGGCCACGTGCCGCAAAACTTTGGCGGCATGATTAATCTTATTCCCTTTAAGCCACGTGCAGCGAACTTGGGCCACATGTTCTGAGCCACTCGCTATAGTTGGATACTATTAAGCTCTGTGAGCAGATTGTCTCCAATGCGTAATGTGCATGTGCCAGCACTGTATGTGTGTGTGATGTATTATGCCTATGTGAGTTAACACAGGTCACTAATACCAAAACTCTCTTGCAGCATTGGAACTGCTCCGAGCTCCGGACCTGAGAGTGCGCAGGCAGGAGGCCAGCACTCAACCACAGAGCTAAGTGCCTTTTGCATCAAAAGCTATTTTAAAACACTGTGTGTATGTTGGGACGATAGTGCGTATGTTACCAATGTTTTTTCCCATGTGTTCCCTTGCCTGTCCACTTACCCTCTCCTAACCCTCACTCCGGTTACCCACTGTTCGAGACCCATCCAACCAACGAGATCCTAACCCTCTTTCCCTGCTGGGGTCTCGGCGGCCTGTGCAAGCTTTGTCTTGCAGGTACCCAGACCGCAGTGGGGGTAGTTGGTTCGCGCCACTCCTGCACCTGGACTTTGGAGCCGTGACATAGACAGACTGCACAGAAACACACTGCAGCACACCGGTGGGGGTAATGCAACAGATTATTAATGGGGTACTGGGACAATAAAGATGGAGGTGGCACAATGCAACAGATTACGAATTGGGTACTGGTCCGAGAAAGAAGGAGGTGTGGTTAAGGGAGTACTGGGACGAGGAAGTGAGATGTGGGAGTATGCAATGCATTACTAATGGCATTCTGGGATGAGAAAGAGGGGGGTCTCAGTAATTTAATGACTTACTAATGGAGCACTTGGGCAAGGAGGAGAGAGCAGTAATGTGCAGGATTGCTAATGGGCTTCAATGAGCAAGAGGGAGGTGAAGGAAATGAATTACTAGGACAAGGAAGATGGAGGCAGGGTAATAGTGTACTGGTATGAGGAAGAAAGAGCTGGTGATAACATACGAGACTACCAATGGGGTAATGGATTGAGGAAGAGGATGTGGGGTAATGGAACACATTACTGCTGGGATAATAATGTGACCAATTGCCAGTGTTCATGGCTTGTAGTCAAGGCCAGTGTCCACAATCCATGGTCATAGATTCCAGTCATGCCGCAGGCCCCCAATAAGCAAATCAGATGAGACATGTGTGCTTGCAGGGGTCCCAGCCCACTACCCAGGCACCAAAGTTATACCACTATTTTGTGTACCTACATTGTGACACTTGGAAAAAATAAAACAAAGGCCAGATTTGCAAAAGCATGCTTCCAGGTCTTTGCTTATGCTCCTCGTGCACGTTTGCTGCAAACATATTCAGCACTTCAGGCTGTAGCTGCAAGTAGGTTTTATTTCCCATTCAAGCATGCACTGATTTCGAAAATGTTACCACACAGTCAGTCCCTGGTGGCCATGCCCACTTTAACCCTAATGTCCATCCGTGGTGGCCGTGGACAGTGGCCTTTTGCCATTGTAATTATAATTGTTTATTTGTAAAGCGTTTATACACGAGTGAAGTGCTTCAAAGCTGTTTCTTTTAGACACACTAGGTGGCGACGGCCTTCTGCTGTGGCCCATATACATGTCTTTTGGGCCCACTAGCAAGGACCTTTGGCCCTGGCAAGTGAGCGTAGCCTTTGGTCATGCCCACTGTATAATTTTAAACACTAGCCTAGTAGCCTTCAACCTTGACCACTGTACATGTTCCCCAATATGTTTCTTTTGGACCCGGGAAGTGACCACATGCCCACTGTATATTTTAAAACACTACCGGGCCACTAGCCGTGGCCTTCGGCTGTGGCCACTGTACATTCCTTTAGAGTCCAATAGCCAGGATCTTCAGCATGGCCAGTGAGCATGGCTTTTGGCTGTGTATACTGTATATTTGAAAACACTACCTGACCATTAGCCATGGCCTTCAGTGAGCCAAAAGCCATGCTCACTGGCCTTCAGCCATGGCCAGTGGCCCCGGCCTTCAGCCATATCCGCTGTACATGTTCCTCCAATAGGTTTATTTTCAACCCACTAGGGCCCCAGGGCCTAGAGGCGAAGAGGGGGCCTTTGACAACTATTTTGTTGGCATCATTTCTGCCAAATCCATCACACGAATTAAAAGTTATTAGCAATTCATTTTTTGGGTTTCCTGTAGAACTTGATTCTCACCTTACATATAGTGCAGCGATTGAAAAATGAATTTCTAATAACTTTTGACTTGTGTTATGAATTTAGCTGACATTTTGCTGACAAAATTGTACGTCCACCCCTTTATTTGCCCCCCTCCACTCCCCCACACACATACTCTCCTTCCCCCACACCAGATTGGGACGTTTGGGAAGGATTCATTAAACAATCAAAAAAAAGGTTAATATTTAGACAAGAGCACAGCAAACAACTTTGGCATGAAGTGGTGACTAGCGATCCTTTTGTGGTTTGGGGTTATTCCCTCCAGTACTATTACATTATTTGATGGAGAAGGGGATGCCCCTTCTCCAAAATAAATATCTATATCTAGGGTTAGTTGAGAATCCATGTGTTTATAAATAAAGCAGTTGCCATCTTTTTTTATGTGACAGATACCTGTGGTTATATCCCAGGTTATAACTGAGGATATGAGAAAACAAAACACAGAAAAAAGCCATGTGCATGTACGAAAACATGGAAATGCTATGATATGATATGTTGTGGCATTTATATCGCACTTGTACACAAGTGTTTCTGGAATCCAACTATTCGACATGGATAGATGTTTCCACCCATCTATCAGGGTAGAGATGGGTGGAGGCAAGAGGACACCATGTGAAATTTGGGAGTTGGGATGGTGGGGGCTACGGACCAGGTTTGCAACACAAGGCTCAAACATTTTTTCCCATACCCTTCGGTATAACCTGGGGTATACAAGTGAATATCCAACATCTCAAAGAAAATTGTGTCTCTGTTACGCTCACCTGGTCTCTTACGGGGACGTTGGGGCATGGTTGAAGCCCTCCCTGGACTAGGCTCCCCTGCATCGGTTCTCTCCCCCAGTTGCTGCAAAGTAGACTGCTCTGGATGCTGGTACTGCCCCTGAGGGAATACGAGAGGCAATGAGAAGGGTGTGGTTGTATCATGATTTCCCTCATACCTTCCATGCCAGAATGAGGTGAGTAAACGTTTACCCATATAGGCTCACCGGATTTCTTGTGAGGATGAGCTCTTCGTCCTGCTTCTCATCAGCAGGGGTGCTTCAGGTGGACCTAGTTGCTCCACTGGTCCATGGATGTGGCGGCCCAGACCGGCTGCGACCGAACGACTTTGAAGGTAGGTGTTCTTCGTAATGATTATTGTTCATATTTGGTAGTAATGTCTTTTCACATGATTGATGTTCATATTCTTAGTAATGTCTCTCTTTCTCCCCAATAGATGTTGAAGGCCCGGCGGAGCCGCAATACTGATGGAGAGCCCAAAGTGCTCCCAAATAGATGGTAAGTTGGAGCCTTAAGGTAAGTGCGATGGTAATGTAGCACGCAACCTTAGTGAATGTCTTTGAGGTTTCTAACCTTAATTATCTTTTTCTTCCTGCAGGTATAGCCTGGCGACGCTTGGTGAGGAGCAGCAGTCCGAAGACCTGTCGACAGCTGATGGATGCCTGTAACCGCCAGGATGCTGGCCGTGTAGAACTCCAGTGTCGGTATCCGAACTGCAGATCAGGTAAGGAGCGCTGCCAGTGGTAGCATTACTGGAGCCAGGTAAGTGCGCTCTAGGCAATGGTAGATGGTGTTGCTGAAAGCACGTAAGAGGCGCTTCTTGCGTATGTAGGTTGCGCTCTGGGCGAAGAGTCTGCTACATACAGGTAAGAAGTGCCTCCGCAATGGTTTTGCCGGTCTTGCTGGAAAACAGGTAAGATGCTTCTTTAGACGGCGGTGAGAGTTACGCTGCATGAGCAGTTTAACGCAAAGTGTTGGCATGCGGGCGGGGCAGGCTTAAATAGCCTGGTCCCGGCCACGCCTCCTTGCTCTGCTAGATGGTTGCACCCTGCCACTCCCAGAAGATGCTGCACATGTAGCCCCATGCATTCCTATGGCCATGCTCGGCCTGGATGCACGTGGAGGCTCATTATGAGATGGAAAAGCGCGTGCCCTAGGAAATAAGTGTGCAGACCCTGGACCCTTTAGGGGATGTCAGTTGTGGTTCTTGTCCTGTGGCCATGACAGTCACAGACAAACTGAGTGTTGTGGGGGGAATGCAAGGGGGCAGGGGAGGTGAGGATGCCATCAGGGGAGAGGGGGACTGGCACAGATGAGGGCGGCACTTAATGAGAGCCTGTGGGGGCAAAAAAGCATTTTTATTTCGTCCGTTTTTCTGGTTTTCATGGCTATAAAACTACACATACATGCAGCTATCTGTGGTCCATAATACTGATACCGGCGGTTATACATGGTTTATTATCACACTGGAAATAAGCATCCGGGGCTTCCATCAATGCAGTTACCTGGACCAATCACGACCCTGCTTAGCTTCAAAATGAGGAAGGGGCCAGGGCCCCTCAGGCCACATAGCCTAATAAAAGAGAACAAGTTATCCGGTCCCTTCCTCGCTTTGAAGCTAAGCAGGGTTGGTCACGGTTACGGCATGGATGGGATGCTGTGTGTTTTCTTAGTTTTAAAAATCTCATAACACACTAAGAAAAAACACAGCATCTGCATAATGTTTTGAAACCGTGCTGCTGTCAGTCCTTGAAAGTATTGCACTCTAAAGGTCAAGCTGCATTGAGGTCCACATGAAAAGAGCAGCTATATCTAGGTAAGGGGCTGCTAATACATGGAGATTTGCAAATCCAGCTTGCATGTGCGAGGCAAACTATATATATATATATATATATATCATTAACAAAAAACCTTGTTAAATGGACGTTATGGTTAATTTGCACCACTAAAAAACCTATGAAATTCAATGGAAAAACATTGCTACAGAGACGTTATGGTTACAGGTAAAACTGAAAAAAATCAGAAATTCGCCAGTTATGGTAAGATACGCAACCATAACTCGTGCTGCCACTGTGCAATCCAAGGACTAACATCCATGACCTCAAAGATGACAGCAAAAATGTCATTGATGACATCACTTATGCCATCACATGTCTGGCTCCCTCTTTTTTTGTTCACTGACATATGTAGGGCAGGTGGTTGTCTTCACTGACAGGCAGGAAGTGAACATTAAAAAGGTAGTCTATTTGTAGACCTTACCCTTCTCCTATGTCCTTACACTCTTATCCTTCATTCACATCATGTGATACATGTACATAGGGGAAGAAGCAGGCCTGAAACACAGCAATCATGTCTGTGCATGTAGATAATCAGGTAGGGTATGAACACTCTCGGGTAATACTGCTGCTTTTTTGCTTACTTTACTTTCCCGGTAAATGGGCATATTTGTGTGCGTTGTGGTCTTTTTATGGTTTGCGTGTAGTAGTACAAATATGTAGTCAGTGAAGGGGTATTAGGTACTAATTACATGTTTCACAGTACGCAAAACTCTGAAAAGAAAGCATTCGTCATTATACTATGTTACATGGCAAAAATGTGAATATTGCACCTCTATGGTGCATGCTGCAGACAATGCCTACGTCTCTGCATGAGGTGGTTGCTATACGGGAAAGACGTCTGTAGTGCAATGGATATACAGCAATGGATTGTATATTGAATGATGTATCTCATGATAGTTCTCCCAATGACCTCGGATAGTTTTGTGGCAACATTATATTGACAATCCCTTGTGGAAATAAAAAGGGGGGTCCTGGGAGTCTCTGCCAGACATGATTCCCAGTTACAAGAGCCTAACCCAGAGTCTTTGGCTCACTATCTTTCACAGAGAAGAAATATCCCCTTGTTATTTGCATATTTCTGGTAACTTTGGGTCTCACCCTAAATTACTTAGGTAATCCAGACGTGGACCCCTTGCTCACTATTCTTAGAGAGGCACAGTTCCTCCCTACTGATAAGGTTCAACCAGACCAAAACACGTGTCTGGGGTTGCTGTTGGTACTCTTGTTCAGAACAGAATTGCCTAGCATTTCGGTGCTGGACTGCCCCAGGGCAAAGACTGATATGTTTGGGATATTTCTCTTCTGTAAAAGATAGTGAGCTAAAGACTCGGGGTAATGCTCTTGAAACCAGGACTAATGTCTGTCAGAGAGTCTCCCAGGACCCCCCTTGTTATTTGCAATCCCTTGTGGAGCCTTGTTATTGATATGATATGATATTTTATTTCTATCGCGCTCATACACAGGTGTTTCAGAGTGCGACAAGGCAAGGGAAAGGGAACAGAGGAGAACAAAAACAACGATCTTACTAGGCCCAGTGACATTGAGAATGTGCAAGTGCAGGGTAGAGGGAGAAGGGGGAGAAGTGCATGGGAGGGGGAACAAAAGGAGAGTGCGGAGCGAGAAGGAAAAAACAAAAATAATACTAAAATAATAAATAAAAGGCAACAAACAATGGGAGTGCAGCCAGCAAGTGGCAAGTGCTGGGTTTATGGCAGCAGGCCGTGTAGGTCTCAAAGTGCAGGAAGAGAAGGGGAGGGCTGTATGGGCACAGATATAGACCCCAGTGCAAGGGGTGGCCCGGAGGCAGTGCGTGAGGGTGGCAAGATGAACAAGTACCTGGGCCCAGAGGACAGAGGGTGGCCAGGTGCATGGTGCCGAGGGAGAGTGGAATCAACAGGGGAGAGGGAAGGAGAAGGCAGAAGCAAAGAGGAAGGTTTTGAGGTGCTTCCAGAACCGGAGAGGGTTCTCCTCAAGTTTTAGAGTGGCGGGGAGGCTGTTCCAGAGGGAGGCCCCAGCCGAAGACACAGATCTACCCCCAGCTAGTTTCTTTGAGAAACGACTGACCCTGAGGGAGTTAGAGGTAGAGGAGCGGAGTGCTCGAGATGGGAGGTATTTGCAGAGGGATAGCTGAAGGTATGTTGGACCCAGGCCCCAGAAAGCCTTGTGGACAATGCAGAGGGTTTTGAATTTGATCCTTGCATCCACTGGGAGCCAATGGAGAGATTTCAGAGCTGGAGAGATACGATCCCAGGGCTTGAGGCCAAGGGCAAGTCTTGCAGTCCTGTTCTGGATTAGTTGTAAAGGGCGGAGAGTAGAGGCAGGTAGATTAAGAAAGAGGCTGTTGTAATAGTCCAAACTAGAGAGAACAAGAGCTTGGGTGACAGTGAACTTCTGGGGGAATGAGAGGAAAGGAAGAATACCTCTGAGGAGGTGCAATAGGAGGTTTGACTTTTTTGGTACATCAGCGATGTGGGCGGAGAAGGAGATTGTGGAATCAAAGTTATTAAAACTAATGGCACTTGTGATGGCTGTTAAAAACATTTCCCCGTTATTGAAAAAACTAGCCTAAAGCAAAGTTATGGTTAAAATGCTTTACTAAAAACCTATGAAATTCACTAACAAAAAACCTTGTTAAAGGGATGTTATGGTTAAATTGTACTACTAAAAAACCTATGAGTGTTAGTCCTTGCTGTGCACAGTGGTAGTGCGAGTTATGGGTGCGTACCTTACCATAACTGGCTAATTTCTGGAGTTTTTCGGTTTTACCTGTAACCATAATTTCCCTGTAGCAACGTTTTCCAATTGAATTTTATAGGTGTTTTAGTAGTGAAAATTAACCATAAATTCCCATTAACAAGGTTTTTTGTTAGTGAATTTCATAGGTTTTTAGTAGGGCATCGGGTGGAGTCCAACATGCTGAGAAAGGGAGGGGTGGTCATAAAAAGTGGTAACATGCAGCAAATACAAAAAAAAAAACATGTAGAAACAGCAGCAAGTGCGTGAATGGGAAGGGAAAATGCAGTAGCTGTACAAAGTCTTTACTTTCGCACCAAAGAACGGAAAGGCATAGGGTAAGCAGCATAATGGAAAGCACCAAAAACAGAAGTGACGTTTGCCTTCATCAATGTTACCGCACACCTGATTCACACTTGAACAAAGAACGAAGAGGCAGAGGTTGAGACGTCCACTACCGAGAGCAGAACGTCACTGCAATGTGGTGAGTACAAAAAAGTTTATGTTGTAATTGCCAACATGACAAAATGAGTGAGCATAGTAGCCCCATAGGTCGGGGACACGGTGCCAAGATTAAGACAATTAAAATGTAGTGCTTCTCGTAAATTAACCACATTTGTTTTCCTTTAACAGAACATACTGGAATACAAAGGAGTACACCAGAAGTGGCACCTTGTGCACCTTTTGCACCTATTTAATGACTAGGCTCCTCCCATCTTTGATTATTAAAACATTTATGTCAGGTGATGAAGTTAAATGACTATTTTATGAACTGAACTACTGACTATGCCCTCAGAAACATGAACTCTATTTTAATTTTGCTTAATTTTACAAAAACAAAACTGTGTTAAATGTGCACTTCAATGCACTATGAATACAAAAATGCGGAGTTTGCGGAGAGTGGCAGTCCTGCAGTCTGCTTTCTGTTGGTCTGTTTTCCCTGGCCACCCTTACCTGAAGGAGGAGTCAAACCTACCCTGCTCACCATAAAGACTCAGACCTACCGCGGAGCGGACGCGGAGTGGCAGAGAGTGGCAGTCCTGCAGTCTACTTTCTGTTGGTCTGTTTTCCCTGGCCACCCTTACCTGAAGGAGGAGTCAAACCTACCCTGCTCACCATAAAGACTCAGACCTACCGCGGAGCGGACGCGGAGTGGCGGAGAGTGGCAGTCCTGCAGTCTACTTTCTGTTGGTCTGTTTTCCCTGGCCACCCTTACCTGAAGGAGGAGTTAAACCTACACTGCTCACCATAAAGACTCAGACCTACCGCAGAGCGGACGCAGAGTGGCGGAGAGTGGCAGTCCTGCAGTCATGGCTGGCATGACTGGTCTGACTGCCCCCCCAAACACTCCTCTAGAAGAAGAAAACGAGCGCTTAAAAACTTTGTGATCCCGTCCACCCCTCGAAAAACTCACTCTAGAAGACCCGCAAAACTCACCAAATACTTCAGCACCAACCACCAAACTTTCCAAAACTGCAGGAAACAAAGTGGGAAAAAAAGTATTCAAATTACCCACAAGGACTCTAACCAAAAGCCTGTGGCCGACGCCGAATGATTCCGAACTTTCAACTGAGCCTCTCTTGAAACCACCAGAGGAGCTCGAGGAGCGTGAGACATCTATTATTCAATATCAACATTCAAGTTCTGACATCGCTTCAAGTTCACCAAACACGATCCCTCCCACCATGCCTCCCCTCGCTCGCTTACCCGCTTGCCCCGGAGGGGGTGCTGTGTCTGCAGTTGAGGGGAGGACCGCTGGTGGGTCCGGATCCGTGTGCTGGTCCACACGTGGCGGTGGAGAGTCTGGAGGCCCGCCCGACCTCGCTGGACCCCCCGCCTTCCAGGACGCAGAGGCGCCGTTGAATCCAGCAAGGAAAGCGATTGGGAGCTCTGATGTTTCCCTGGCTGCCGCTGACTCTGCGGAAGACGATGCTCCCGCGGCCCCGCATTCGACTCTTGCACTTGTCCATGCTGAAGACGAGAGCCAGGAGCCGCGGGAACGCCGTGATGGAGACGCAGAGGCAGCTGGACTTGGCCCCGCTGCGGCTGCAAGCCGCCGACTGCACACCCTGACAGCCACGTCATCAGAGCAGGAGCTCTGTGAGACCTATGATGATCTTGAGCCACACCCCCCAGAGACTCAGCCTACTGAGAAAAACAAAACGAGCCCAACCAACCCAAAAAAACGTCCGCGCCAAGCGCGAACGACGACGAAAAGAAAAGGAAATCGGCAATACAAAGCCATATCTACTCGTGAAAACAATACAACAACACAAAAAAACATCATTAAAACGAAAGCGGAGAAAGTAATAACTAAAATCCTAAACACAAGACCAAAACTTTCACCATTGTCAACATTGACAAAGTTCTTTAAAAAAAAAAAAACAAAATGGGAGAAATCACACAATCACACAGACACGCGTTATGAGCTCACAGATGCTGAATTACTGGATACAGTGCACGACCTACAACCTCTCAGCAAGCATAGTAAAATTGAAGGAAGCGAAAAGGATACACCAATTCCTCCAAAAGCAAAGTCACTCCACACAGGACAAAAAGATATTCAACCTGTCAATCCAGAAGGCAATTCTACGCCAGACAAAACAATCACCATAGTGATTCCTGACAATTTCACCTTCGGTCAAACCCCGCTCATACCACAAACCTCAGCCTCTTCATCTTCTCCAGTGATCATTCCTTCAAGCCCAATAACAAATGAACTTCAAGCGGATACAGACTCTGAGATCGTCTCAGTTGCCGCCGTAAACAAGAAACAAACAACTATCCCTCCATCACCTCCAATGTCAACACTACTCTTCCCAGTCTTACAGGATATAACTACCCCTTACCCTTGCTACCAATTGAACAAAAAGACTCAAGTCATCAAGAACCAGAAGACCAAAATGAACTCAAACAAATCGACCACACAAACCGACCACCTCAGGAACCCAGAGACAAAAGGAACTCACATCGCGAGTATGACCCTCGCCCAGACAGGACAAGCTTCTATATGCCATCCACTCCCACACATGGACCAGGTAGAAAATCGTCTGCTCTGACAAATGAAACACCCTCAAAGAAACCGGACCTACTATCATATATGTCGGCATTATCAATTGCCCTTATTCCCTTCACCAAACTCTATGAATCGCTAAATGAAACACTAAAAGATCAAACAGTACTTCAAGCCATGATCCACACGAAACTCACCTTCCTCGAAGGTCACGTCACAGCTCAAAAAGACATAAAGAATACTCCCTGGACAAACCTGGCAGAAATCAATGCACGCCAACAGAGAATAGAATCGACTCTGAATCTCCCAGAAAAACGATCAACACCAGATACAACAGCAAATCAACTTAAAACACCTACCTTACCTATTGATCTCACAGCTGAAAACTTACACAAAAATATGGCAGCTAATCAAACAAATCCGATCTCCAAAAAAACGCTACAACATCCCCCCATTTCCACAAACGGATCTATTACCAACATCGTCCTAGTTATCGACGACGAAGAAAACAGAAGCAAAGCGGCCAAAGACCAAATGGAGCAACCCTATTCAATCTTTGACGCAACCAGACCCAAAAACTCAAATAACCCTACAGCCTCAGACGCTACTAACAAAAAGCCTCTTCCAACAAAAAAAATCACAAATCAAAGATCCAACCCCGGCACACCACCCAGGAGGCAGCAGTCTTCCCAAAAAAACGCATCCCACCAATTGAACAACTTACTGAGCTCTCAACCTTCTCTTACTACTCAACTTACTAGGGGCTCACCGACAACAACGGACGACTTCCTACAAAACTCAGACCTAATGAATCTTTCAGAACACCTAGATCCAACACTCGATACGAGCAATACACCTCACCAACAAGAAGAAAATATCAACCCTTCCAAACCGAACAAGGAAAATAATACTCCCAGGATCAACAACAATCGTGAAGAACAAGAAAGCCCACTGACCTTCCTAACCCTAGAAGAACGTCGACAAAAGATAGAACGGTAGGCAGAAATCAAACAAATAACAAATTCAAACAAAACGAATACGCACCTAAGATTCGTCAGCACGAAGGTCGATCAAAAAAAAGAAAAAACACGTGCTGAAAAAGATAACAACACCCAGCCAAAAAATCTAATCAAACCCGACCGATCGTCTGCCCCAAAATATTCGCCCAAATCATCGCAAAGAAATCGAGAACGAAGCAATAGTCAAAAACAAAATGCTGTCTATTTGACTCAACAACAAAACTCCAAAACAAACACACAATATAATTCCAACTATTCCGAACGTCAGACGGAAAAGTGGATCCTGAAAGTTGAACAAACGAAAGACAACAGAGACAAAGTCACACTAAACAGAAGAGGAGTCTTGACGCTGATACATCTTGTTCCAAAATTGTCCCAAATAACGTCAGACGATCTAAGAATTGTTGAACCAAGTCACTATCACGGAAGAGCTACATGCTACCTTCACATCATCTCGAGAAGAATCAAAAACAAACTGCTAAACCGAGAAAGGGACTTCCGCAGTTTGGGATATCATCTCTCTCAACAACAAAGCAACTACGAGAACCCAAACTCCAAACACACAATACCCTCAGCGAAGAAATCACGTAACAGCGAAAATGCCTATGACCCAAGACCCAAACATAACATAAATGGTAGGGCACATGAACGGAGACCTTCATACCGAAACACCACTACAACCGCTCAACAAAACTCAGATAAGCTACCACCAACTCAGTCTCAACCTCCATCTCAAATTGCCCGAACTCCATCCATATCAGACGCTGCTACTAAAGACAACCAAAAAGCGAAAATAGCCTTCCGAAAGGAATGACACGACCAATGCAAGAACCTTACCAAAACCATCCACTTACCACAAAACTTGCCCTCTACACCAAAAACCAAAAATTCGACTTCATCTAGCTTCTGGGCTTAGCTCCCAAAAGCACTGGCAACGCATCGATCGAAATAGCAACTCATGGACAGATCCAGCCTACAAGAACCAACAACTACTCAAGAAAGACTCCCCCGTGACTTGAAACTACAATCATGGAACACCAGAGGATTCAAACACCTCACCTCACCTAGCGACATCAACTTAGTATCAGCAGATCTGTGGTGCCTCCAGGAAACCTGGTTGACCAAAACTCCATCACTCGATGGCTTTGACCTTCGTTTGGCACCAGCGTCAAAACGATCACTTGGCCGACCATCCTCAGGCCTCATAACTGCATGCCGAATCAACAGTGGCCTGGCAATAACAGCCATTATCGTCTCAAACTATTCACTGCAGGCATTACTGCTAACATGGGAACTCCCTCCTAACGCGGAAGCACTCCACCAGACGATCCCGGTGGCAATACTAAACGTCTACTGGAATCCCGCGGCAATTGATGAAAAAAACTTTTTGGCCTTAATTGAATCCACTGTGGACGAGGTACGCACCACCTACAACACATACCACATTATAATACTTGGCGACCTAAACGCCCAATGCAAACAAACTTCCACTAAAGCCAACACACAGAGTGAACGACGAGGCGAAGCTTGGACCAAACTGATGAATTCTAGACACCTTCACAATTTGGATACAGTGTATAAAAGCAACACCCGCCATCCAACATGGACAAACAAAAACTCGACATCCACCATTGACTATACTTTTGTATCCGAACCCATGCTATCCTTAGCAACTTCTTTCGATGTCCAGCTAACGTCATCCAGCGACCACAACATCCTGGTAACCACATGGAAACCACCACTCATCACCCGAGATAAAATGGAGCATGGACTTGAACAAAATAATCAAAAAAATAGACTGCGTCTCACAGCTCAAAGCATAAGAGACTTGACAAATTGTTACTCAAAAACTAACGATACACCTGAACACGAAACCATGGATTATGCTCCCCTGCTTATCTCATACATGACACAGCGAACCAACCCAAGCAAAACCCCTCAAACACCCATCCATACATACGACAAACTCTTGGTTCTCAGACGCCGTGCCTACAGGAAAGCAAAAAGATCAGCAGCAACACTTCCCCCGTCCAACAGAGAACTAACCATCAAAGAACTAACGAGAGAATATAAATCTTGGGTGAGAAGACACAGATGGACATTGCATCAACAAGATGCCGAAACCATGCTAAAAGCCATCTGCACCAATAACGCAAAAGAATTCTGGTCTCTACTCAATAAAACATCTTCGTTTACCGGACCAGAAATTACCAATTCAATCGACGAAGCAACTTGGGCCACCCACTTTAGATCACTCTTCGAGCTGCCAAACACTCTATCCAAATACGAGCGTCCGAAACCATTGTCGACTGACCTGAATCGCCTAAACCAAACTAACATCTGGACAAAGCTGGACGATTTAGATGACATTTGTAACATCATTAAAAAATTGAACAAATCCAGAGCTCCGGGACCTGACGGTACCACTAATTTTGACCTGAAATCACATCCAGTCGAATGGGCCAAATTCATAAGATCCATGTTCACACGATGCGTGGCTGCACAATCGATACCTCCTACATGGCTGTCCGCAATAGTGGTCCCGATTTATAGGAAAGGCGACAAGCAAGACCCTACAAACTACCGCCCTATCGCGCTACTAGACCCTATAGGGAAAGTTTTCGGGTCCCTTCTCCTAAATAAATTCCAATCTTGGGCCACAGAAGCTCCGTGCAATGACAACTTCCAAGCCGGATTCAAAAAAACACTGGGAACCACGATCAACATCTTCCTCCTAACCATCTTGAAAAGCAAAATAAAAGACGGCCACCCAAAAGTGTACTCAGCCTTTATAGACTTCTCCAAAGCCTTTGATAGAGTCGATCGCAATAGACTCTGGCAGAAACTATCTTTCTGGGGCTGCCCAAGCGACATTCTAAATCCGATTAAGGCACTCCATACGGATACCAACATTAAAGTATGACTAAATCAGCAAGGCAACTTATCCACTCAGATCAACACGCATAGAGGAGTCAAACAGGGCTGCCCTTTGGCCCCAGCCCTCTTTATCGCTTACATGGGAGATAATCAACATTCTCAAACCTCAATAAGATCCTTCCCACCAAAAATAGCACAAACACCCATCAGTAGACTGCTCTACGCGGATGACCTTATTTTGCTGGATTTAACGCCCATAGGCCTCCAGCGCCAACTCACCAATCTACAACTATTCTGTAACGAGAACAATTTGGAAATCAACACCGACAAAACCAAAATCATGGTGATGGAGCGCAAAACCAGAGAGCGGGACAAATACAACTGGTTCCTGGAAAAAACGAAAATTGAAAGAGTAAACAGCTTCAAATATCTTGGCGTAACTCTGGACAATTCAGCAAAAGAAACGTCTATGCAAGAATCCCTGTTCAATAAGATCCGAAGCCTGGCAACAAAAGGCAAAGCAATAGACAGAAAATGTGGTAAATTTTTCACCATCCCGCTACTGAACTTCTACAAGCAAAAAGTGGTCCCCATGGTTACATATGGATCAGAAGCATTGCCGTGCTTACCCAAGACTCTTTGGCCCAAATTGGAAGCCTATTTCTGGAGGACGACCCTTTCCCTTCCGGACTCAACGCCAATCACACTGATCCGGCGAGAACTCAGTCTGCTTTCTCTTCAAGGCACTGTAGACTGCAACACTCTGATGCTATACAGGAAATGCATTCTATCAAACTGTTCCTTTCTCCACGGCCTGGTGTCCAAAGAAATTCTAGAGGGAAGCTGCATCATGCTAAGTCAATGGAAAAACGAAAACCAAGCTCTACTGAAAATCATCGAATGTACAGAAGAAGATCTGATTAACAATCCTACAGGAATAATAAAAAAAACTAAAGACATGGACTGGATTTGCACTTTAGATGCAGCCTCAGAATACAAGCTTGTCTCTCACTTACCACCGCTATGGAAAAAACGTGACGACCTACAGAACTACATCAAAAGATTCCCCAGCCGAGCGGCACGCAATCTTATAATCAGAGCAAGACTGAATCTTGTGGACACCAACGAAATCCGCCACATAAGGAAGCAATCGCTGACTAGTACCTGCAGATTCTGTGGAAACGAGAAAGAGACCATTCGCCACCTTATACTGTCCTGCCCAAGCTTGACAAATATCCCCCCCTATATGAAATATATCTGCCAACACTCCACAGTAACTGATGAAGATACATGGTGGAAAAGGATGATAAGTGGTGACCGGACATCGTGACAACTAGCGACATACAAAATCCTTGACGCTTTAACAGAAAAACTCACTGCGAAGCGAAATGAAAACTAAGACTCTCCTTGCAAAGCGACCAGAAACTCTAACCTACAGAATCAAATGATTAAGATGTCCAAATTCGGACAAAAGAAAGAGAAAAGAAACGATGTTGTAAAAATCAAATTTTTGATTAAATACTCAAAACAAAATGCAATGCATTTTATAGAAATCAAATTCCCAATTTAAAGTTAATTACAATGGCAAAACACAGCACATGTGTATCTTACACTGCCAATGTATCCCTTTGTAGCTCCCAGGCCACTCTTGCTCTCATGGAGTTAACATAAAAAAGGGTATAGGGACATCTGGATTTACCTTAGGGCTCAGTACTTACACTCAAATGTTGCTTTCTATTTTTTGCAATCTGCCTAGAATATTTCAGTTAGTAATTCCTAAATATGTAAGGTCCCTTAAGCGCTTTATAGAGGTTCCAATATAGACAGCTCATCTCCCTTAGAAAGGGGACTATCCTTCTGCAGCCTCTGTGGAAATTCCAGCTCTTTCAATATCTGTCTGACATCACTCCATTTTCCTCCTCAAGCCAGTCATCTCCTTTGGATAGTAATATTACAATCTATAATCATGTTCTTTCTATATGTAGTCTATTTTATAATCAAAAACACTCCCCTTATCACGTGGCCTAACTGATGGGGAATATTTACCACTAGTCGTATGACTTGAAAAAGGTGGGTGGGAAAAATCAATCCCAGTCAATTAGATAGCAGGTTGTTTTACGCGTGTAACCTTTTACAAAAAGTGATAATTTAATAAGACAATCACCATTAGGCTATGTTCTTTGTCCTGGATACAGAGACAAACACATGGCATATGTATTTTGGGAGTAATTGATTTTTTTCATAGTTTAAATCATTGTTAACAATGTGAATTGTATATTTGCTAAACAAATATGTTCTTACCTACAAATCACAATTAGTCTAGAACTTATCGACAGTCGATCTAGTATAGAACTAACGTGTACTTCCAGTCACAGTCACATTACCTTTCTTGACCTTGAAATCATTATTGTTGATAACCTATCCAACACACACACCTACAGAAAACCCATTGAGGTGAACTGAGTCCTCCATGCCCTGGTCATAAAAATAGTTTGATACGCCATATTTGCTACGGGCAAGACAGAACTGCAGCGGCATCAGGGATTTTGTACTCGAGACAAACATGATTACTGACAGATTCAAAGCCTGGGGATATCAGTCTCATGACATAACTAGAGCCATACCTCAGGTCAGATTAACAGACCAAACCAAGTTATTGACACCCAAAAAGCAAGTAAATAAACCAGTGTATTTTGAGATACATAATTCAATATACAGATTCTCTGCACACAACAAGGATGTTCACAGCATTTTGTTGCGACAATGGTGAGTTCTACGCTTTTGGATGAGGAATTGAGAAATTACATCAAAGATAAACCCAACATGGTACTCGCAAGAGCCCAAAGCGTGGGCAATGTCATGAGTCCTAGTTTAAAAAAACAAAACAATCCGACAGTCCTATTAGCACATGGTTGCCCCCTGTTTTAGGTTTCCATAGGTGCGGTACTTGTAAATATTGTAAATATGCATTGAACTCAATCACTACTTACACTACATTCAATGGTAACAACATTCACATACAAGGATTTATTAATTGTAGACCCATCTATGTAGTATATTGATCATTTGCGCTTGACAAAATTTGTATAACTGCAGTACCAAATAGGAGTTGTGGTTCTGAATGTGCGAGCACCTATATGCAATTAGAACTCATAACACATTGAATCCTCTTGCGCTAATCAATGGAGTCAAGAACGCAGGGGTCAAGGCACAAGTTGTATCCATTTTCTCGGCATTGAACAATTCAAACGCATTATCAGATGTGATAATAGACTTCTAGCCACGAGGCAGAAGAAAGCAAGATTGTTCTTTGAACTTTAGGGCACTAAAGAGGGCCCAAACATGGATCATGAATTGCCTGGGTTCATTAACCCCTGATTTGATCCTAAGTTTGACTCAAGGTGTTATACCTTGGTTGTTGTTCTCAGCCACTATGAACTCTGGTGATGCAAGCCATGGGAATGTTCAGTGCAGCCCAGCAGGCTAGAATTAGATTGTTCTTATCATTCTTGGACATGGCTATAATTGCGAGGTCAGTCCCAGAACTATTAGGATTATTACTTTAAAGTTATTCAAATATGCAGCACACCTTTAAGCTATTAGTGACTAATAAGAATATTTTGCAACTATTATTTGTTGTTCAAATATGGCATTTTTTGCAAGTGATTTACTGATTAGAACATAGGTGAGTCCTACTACCATGTTTATAGATTGGATTGATTGATATCAGGGGAGCAAAGTGATCTCCCTTGTGGTTAATGCATTGGCTAGACATCACTTAAATATCCTTAGGTTACCTGACGGTGCATCGGCCCATTGCAGCAGTTTATAAGATCCGGAGTATCAGCACCGGATCGGTGCCATACACGGATAGAGGTCATTTAATTTCAAGTCTAACGCTATATATCCATGATAATGTATAAGTCATGGGCCAAACATGCCCTCTAATGTAAATCAGACTGTATACCGGATCAGTGCCATACACGGATATATGTCAGTGTTCATTTTAAGTCTAATGCTATATATACGATCATGAATAGGTTATGGGGAAAACATGCCTTCTGATTGAAATCAGACTGTGCACAGGTATAATTGGGTAATAACCTATCATTAGATTAGAACACAGGGCCAACATGGCGCCCAGCATTCGGTTACCAAGCTGACTGGGATGCAGGCTTATCCATCTTTATTGTTTACAGGGCCTGAGTTTAATTTGCCAGGCAATGGTCCCCAGCCTGATGCGGCTATCATACCGTGGACCGCTAGCAGCCTGGAACAAAGATAGTATCCTAGCACAAACCTATCATTTGAGAAAGTGATCTTTAAGCTCTGTATGATTTATTTTTCTGCAAATGCAACTTTAAAATGCCTTTTCACACGGACAGGACATGATATGATGTGACATTTATAATGCGCCTGTACATAAGTGTTTCTAGGCGTGACAAGACAAGGAGGGGGAAACATAGGGAGGACAAAATAACAATCTTACTAGGCCTTTTGCCATTCACATCGTGCAAGTGTGGGGAAGATGTAAGGGGAAAAGTGCCGGGTGGGAGGTGGTAAGTGCAGTTAGCTCACAAGGACAGCCAGCCGGTGGTTCATAAGTGCAGAGAGAAGGGACTGTAGTATTGCACATACAGATCCTTAAGAGCTGGGGAGCCCAGAGGCAGTGCGAGGACAACTGGACATGCAGGAGCCTTGGCCCAAGTTCAGAGGGTGACCAGGTGACCAGTGCGCGGAGCATTCAGCTGCATCAGCAGGGGAGAGGAAAAGAGAAAGCAGAAGCAAAAAGGAAGGTCTTGAGTTGCTTCGGGAACCAGAGGTGGTTCTGCTTAGGTTTGAGAGAAGCAGGGAGGCCCCAGCTGCGGAGATTGATCTGCCCCCAAGTCTCTGCTTGGAGAAGCGTGTGACCCTCAGAGAGTTGGAGGCGGATGAGCGGAGAACTAGAGAACGTGATGTGTTGGAAGAGAAAGTTGGAGATAGATCGGTGCCAGGCTCCAGAAAGCCTTGTGGACAATGCAGAGGGTCTTGAACTTGATTCTTGCAGCCAATGGGAGCCAGTGCAGAGATTTCAGTGCTGGAGAGATATGATACCGTGGCTTGAGCCCAAGGACAAATCTTGCAGTCCTGTTCTGGATAAGTTGAAAAGGTCGAAGAGTAGAGGCAGGCAGATTTAGAAAGAGGCTGTTGCAATAGTGCAGCCTAGAAGGGACCAGAGCTTTGGAGACAGTGAGCTTCTGGTGGAACGTGAGAAAAGGAAGAATACCTCTGAGGAAGTGCAGCTGATAGTTTGACTTCTTAGAGATGTCAGAGATGTGCGGCGAGAAGGAGAGGGCGGAGTCAAAGATGACACTGAGGTTCTTAGCCACACAGGAAGGAGCAGGAAGGGGGCCAAGAGTAGGCGGCCAGAGAGAGAGGAAAGGAGGGAGCGAGTGTCCCAATGAGGAGGATCTCCACTAAACAGAACACTGTCTCCCTCTCTCTTTCTTGAAGCCGTATACTGCAGTGTACAACTGCAGGCCTATCACATAGAAACCATAAGCGTGGAGACTCTCATCAGTATTTACGCCATGGTTTAAGTGAGTAAGGAGCATGACACACTTGTGATTTTCTGAATACAAAACCACAACATCTGAACTTGTTGCATTAATGCTCGTACCATTCTCTTTTTAAGTTATCAAGCTGGTTTGAGGTTATTGTCTAGTGCTGGCAGCGGTTGTCGATCAACCAGATTCCATTAGCACCACTCAAATTTGAGTAAGTACCTAACATATTAATTCCAACTAGAATGGGAAAGGGAAAGCTCTCCCCCTCACCTACTCTCAGCACTAATATTAATGCATATATTCTGCATTTGCTGGACACAGGATATTCGGATTAACTGAAGATTCAGGTATGACGTGGTCTTGCGCAGATTCTTCAATACTACATGTCAATCTCCCTCTCACTATTTGTTAGTGGACATGAGGAACACACCCACTTCAGGAGCCCAGTATTCACTTATGTCATATACTAACACCCATTTAACTGCATTTGACAACTCCCAAGACTCTGATTCACAGTGATATGATGATTCACCAATAGGAACTTAGTAATGTACACTGGAAAAAGGCATTCCAATACAATTGTATACAGTCACTAATGATACAGGTAGGCATGCATTTTGAAGTAATTTTTTGTATCTCCCTCTCTCTCTGTTTTCCGTCATTGTATGGCTGTTTGTTTACACTGTTTGCCATGTACTGGCATGTACTGGCATGATGATTTACAAGTGGTTTGAAAAATGCACATGATAGTAACAGCCTGGAGGAAGAGCATGGCTCGAAACACATGTTGGCTGAACACACGTGTACTTTGGAATCATTATTATTTTCACTTTATATTTTTGACATATGCCAAATTTCTGTAAATTGCACCTTCTTGTGTAAATGTGTGGAATCGGTTACAGGTTCTAGCACTTACCACCAGTTATCAATTTTTATTTGGTTGCTTGTCAAAACATGAAGCTTTTCCATTCATTTGGACTCAAATGCATCTGAATATAAAATCTATATAAAAATACTATTTACGGCTGCGATAGGTCCCCATCGTTCCATTAAAAACATGATACTGACCTAGCGAAGCTCAGACATGGGAATTTTCACTGCTGAAAACAACTCAGGATTTTGAGTCTTAATACATGGTATGAATCAGATCCGGCACGTGGCTCTAAATAAGGGAAAAACAACATCTCGTGATCAGACCTCACATGACATACATTCCTGGGGTCGGGGCTAAAACTGCTCAAATCTAAATCCAAGTTTGCATATATTCAGAATCATTTCCAACTGAACAGAATGCGGGGTCACACAAACTAATAGAATGAATGGCTCAGATTGTCCTTATATACTTGCATCACCCAAGTGAATGAAATACATTGCAGCATTCAATCTACTTATTATTTAAGTTTCAGATCACAGATAGAATCTCCTTTGTACACAACATCTACATCGATAACAGTCGGGGAAATCCAGGGATTTTTCATTTGTAAGTTTCAGAGCTTCAACACAAATGTTTTGGGACCTGGGCGGAGTTCCTTAGTTGCTAATCATACACAGGATCCTTTGGCACTAGAATTTAAACGTGGCAAACTTCCATCTCAACAGGGAATGTTCTGCATGCCCTGTTTTCTTTCGCACCAACAACCCAGTCTATCGACACAATATACTTAAAGGTCCTTGAAATGGTGATAGTTTTGGTTTTTTCTTGTACTTGTTCAATGATGTTTCTTGGGTGTGCAGGTATTTACCTGCATCTCACAGGTGCACCATTCGTATCATGGTAGCAAGTAAGAGGTGGAAATTGTGTACAATATGATATGATATGGCATTTGTAACGCGCCTATATGTCAAGGTGCGACAATGGCAAGAAAGGGGGAACAGAGGGAGGACAGAGACAATGATCTTACTAGGCCAAGTGACATTGAGATTGCGCAAGTGCAGGGTATGGGGGAGGTGGAAAGTGCCAGGGGAAAGGGGAGGGGGCAGTGCTGCACATGGGATCAAAACAATAACAAGATGTGCGGCCAGCAGGTGGCAGATGCAAGGGTAAGTGCAGACAGCAAGTGTCCAAAAGTACAGGTAGGGAGACTGTAGGGTTAAAGATACAGACCCAAGTTTAAGGGTTGTCAGGAGGCAGTGCAGGAGTGCAACTGGGCGGGGAGGGACCTGGGCCTGAAATCAGAGGGTAGCCAGGTGACCAGTGCAGTATCAGACAGGAAATTAGCTGGGGAGAGGAAGAGAGAAGGCAGAAGCAAAGAGGAAGGTCTTGAGGTGCTTCCAGGACCAGAGATGGTTCTCCTCGAGTTTCAGAGAAGCAGGGTGGCTGTTCCAGATCGAGGCCCCAGCAGAAGAAAGAGATCTCAAACCAACTTGTTGCTTGGAGAAGCGACTGTCCCTGAGGGAGTTGAGGTCGAGAAGTGAAGTGCTCGAGTAGGAAGGTATTTAAGAAGAGAGAGTTGAGGTATTGAGGACCCAGGCCCCAGAATTTCCTGTGGACAATGCAGAGGGTCTTGAAATTAATTCTTGCAGCCACTGGGAGCCAATGCAGAGATTTCAGTGCTGGAGAGATACGATCCCTGGGCTTGAGGCCAAGGACAAGTCATCCAGTCCAGTTCTGGATGAGTTGCAGAGGGTGGAGAGTAGAAGCATGGATATTTGTTGCAGTAGTCCAGCTTAGAAAGAACCAGAGCTCTAGAGACAGTGAGCTTCTGGGGGAAGGAGAGTAAAGGAAGAATACCTCTGAGGAGGTGCAGTTGGTAGTTTGACTTCTTAGAGACCTCAGAGGTATGAGGAGAAAATGAGAGTGTGGAGTTGAAGATGACCCAGAGGTTCTTAGCCTCACAGGTGGGAGCAGGAAGAGTGCCAAGGGAGGCCGGCCAGAGAGTGACAGGAAAGGAGGGTGCAGGTGTGCCCATGAGGAGAATCTCTGTCTTACTGGCATTAAGGCAGAGATCGTTGGCGGCACACCACTCATGGATAGCAGAAAGACAGTCAAAGATGAGAGAAGGAGAAGAGGAGGCAGAGGGGAGCCTGAAAAAGAGCTGAGTGTCAACTGTATTGTGCTGAAAATTGGAGCAGAGAGCGGCAATGCGGTGGGCGAGAGGTGCCAGTTATCGGTTAAACAACCAGGGAGAGAGGTTAGTCCCCCAGGGGAACATCAGAGGTAGAGAGTGAGATAGAGGAAAGGAAGGACCCAAGTTGGACCTGAGAGGGTCGATCAGAGAGGAACGAGGACAGCCAGACATGGGCCTGATCGGTGATACCCAGGCCATCGTGGAGACGATTGAGTAGGATTGCAGGGTTGAGCATGTCAAAGGCAGAAGAGAGATTGAGTAAAATGAGGACAGAGGGGAGATTAGAATCAAGGTTAGAGAGCAGGTCTTCACTGATGTTCAAGAGAGCAGTTTCCATGCTTCCAGCTGCTCTGAAGCCATGGTCATCTCTATGATGGTCATGGAGACACTCGACTGATTCAGTGTGAAGGTTAAGCTGGGATATGGCCATCTTTTCCAGGAGTTTGCCTAGGAAAGGAGTGATGGAGATCGGGCAATAGTTATCCGGGCAGGAGTGGTCGGCTGAGGGTTTCTTCAGAAGAGGGTGCACAAGCGAGTGCTTTAGGGGGGAAGGGAAGGCTCCAGCGGTGAAGGAGTGGTTGCAGAAGTCAGCCAGGGTAGGAGCAAGGGTGTCAATGTGGTCCTTGATGATTTTGGAAGAACAGGAAAGAACCTGTTCTGACAAGACTTTCATAGATCGGACTTGTCTAGAAACCTCGTCAGGGGAGAACAGAGGAAAGGAAGAGAAAGAGGGAGGAGAGGTGGCCACAGGGAGACAAGAGGTAGAGGAGAGAGAAGAGGGAGGTAGGGGAGGACAGGATGTCCAGAGTTTTAGAGATGAGACTAGAAGCCAGGGCCATACAGAGGGCCTGGGAGGCGACAGGAGAGGTAGAGACTGCAGCAGGATTGGCCAGCTCTTTGCAGATGTTAAAGAGTCCGGCTGAGTTGTTAGATGTCGCAGAAATGCGGGTTTGGATGTGGGCTCTCTTGTAGTGCAGACAGAGA